>NW_020664725.1:8032978-8134425 GCF_002925995.2 Terrapene triunguis
TAACAGCACCCTGCAGTCTCTGTAATACAAATAAGGCAAAGCGACTGCAAACTCTTTCATCAACACTCCAGTCACTTTGTTTTACAGAGCATTGAAATGAAAGGGATACTTTAGATTAAAAGATTTGTTTAATGGTCTGATTAATTCATTCCAAACACAGATTGTTCCAAGGATCTCTGTTAGCTCTTAACCTTTCCAGCGTGGGTTTTTTGTGTGTGAGTGTGGATATGTTTTAATTAAATATTCAGCGCTTGCTGCTTCTATCTGGGTTGGATCACGTGGGTTTTCTTCTTTACATGGAGTGTGTGTGTGGGGGGGTCAAATGCTTTTTAAAATAAACACAAAGAAGCCTGTAAACAAGGAGGGGGGGAGAGGAAGCGCGTACCTGCATGGCCGCACACGCCATGGACAATTACCCCATTCACCCCGGTTCAGTTCACAAAATTAATTAGCATCAAGCGCGGCTGGTCCATATTAGTTATGAGCTAATGAGCAGGAGATGCTGCAGTTTTGGAGGCAAGCGTGCCAGGATGCTAAAGGCAAGCTGGGTGCACTGTATTGTTTCTCCAACACTCACTAGAAGGCACCATGCAGGTCCATGCTCTGGTGCTTGGTCAGCAGAGCATGATTCAGGATGTACGGTACACACTCTGCAGCTCAATGGGAACCAGCAGGGGTTCACAATGACGACCATACACTGCCCATGAGGTATTCTATCCCCTTAGAGTGTCACAATCTCTTTGGGGTGGTAGGGAACTGGATAAGACATAAGAGGATGTAACTTTTGTACTCAGATCTGGTGCCCTCAAGTACCACCACCTATACAAAGAGGCCAAATTTATCTCGGGTGTAACTCACCAGGAGTGTTTTTGCTTATTATTAGGCACTTAGAATATCAGGGTTGGAAGGGACCTCAGGAGGTCATCTAGTCCAACCCCCTGCTCAAAGCAGGACCAATCCCGAGACAGATTTTTACCCCAGTTCCCTAAATCGCCCCCTCAAGGATTGAATTTACAACCCTGGGTTTAGCAGGCCAATGCTCAAACCACTAAGCTACCCCCCCCTTGTGTCCTTCAATGGAATTCACTCTATAACAGGGTTCAAAAAAGAACTAGATAAGTTCATGGAGGATAGGTCCATCAGTGGCTATTAGCTGGGCTGGGCAGGGATGGTGTCCCTGGCCTCTGTTTGCCAGAAGCTGGGAATGGGCGACAGGGGATGGATCACTTGATGATTACCTGTTCTGTTCATTGCCTCTGGGGCACTTGGCATTGGCCACTGTCAGAAGACAGGACACTAGGCTAGGTGGACCTTTGGTCTGAGCCAGTATGGCCGTTCTTATGTTCACTCTGCAGGTCAGGGTTTCTCCAGCAGCAGAGGTAGAATTTTAAGGCTCCAACACTTTGCCCGCCCTGAATTATTTTAGTTGACAGAACAGAAGGACCTTTAGGAAATGTTGTGGTGACAGAGCCGCCCTCACTACCTGACAGCAGACCTAGGCTCAGCTCTGGAATACAGAGGCTAGGTTTGCTATGCCCGGGGAATACAGCTCTAACAAGAAGAGTATGGCTTCTGGCCAGTTACGGAGCACCAAATGTAGTCCTGTTAGCCTTCCTGCTGGGAGCAACGCCCGCTCATGAGGGGTAGTGTTTAAAACAAAGAAAAAGCAGCATTTCAGGACTCCATCTGGGAAGGGGAGGAGCTGCTGTAATGTTCTGGCTGTGTACAAGTAACAGAAGTCTGGCATGATCTAGTGGCTCGGGCTGCATATAACACAGAGGACTACTACTAGGCGTGGCTGAGGGAGGTCTCCTTCAGTTCTAGCAGCCTGTGTTATTGTAACCGAAGGACCATGGTTCTTGTCTTGGCTTCCCATGTGTATGTGATTTGTACAGTAATTATACATGTAGCATATGGATTGTTTATCTCACCAGGGTGGAGGGATGAAAAGGACATTTTGCAACCAAAGACTAATAGCACCATGGCGCTGGTCAGATTTTCTCCTTCCAAACTGTCAGAATTGGTGGCTGTTGCTTACCCTCCCAAGGAAAGGGGACAGCTACCAGTCAGCAAACACCATCTCTTTCATGGGGATCACTGCAAGTCGTGTTTAAGCTCCAGGAAGCCTAGCGCATCGTTTTTGTCTCCTTAGCATTTGAACAGCTTGCTCGCTCTCTGCAGAGCTGTGAAGACAGAACTTCATTCAGCCTCACACTGAAACACAAGGACACGCTGTCTGAGGGAGAGGGGGAAGGTGACAAACCAGCACATTAATCAAACAGGTGAGCGAAGCATCGTGGATTAAGTGTTCTTTCCAAGTCCGAAATGTGGCCGATGTATGGGATTCAAGAACCATGTCTCGTTCTCATCAAATGGATCTCCATGGAGACTGCTCCCTGGCTACCACTGGTGTCACTGGCATATTGACCAATGGAAATCCACTATGATAATGAGTTCCAATATTCAGTGGTTCTTCCAAATGTACTGTCTCCTCTTTCCTAGCTTTATGGCAAGGCCTGTGCTAGCAAAATGCAGGCTCAGCAGAATGGACGGTCAGCAGCAACAATATGAAGCTCCATAGTCAGGATTCTAGCAGCAGGCTGATAAAGCCTAAGAGGCATTTAATTTTCACACGAGGTGATATCACTTACATGAGATCATGGCTCGAGCTTTTAGTTTCACTTGCCTCCTGTCTGTATGACTGGTGTTATATATTGATGTTAAGCTCAAATGACTCGGAGAGTTCAGTCCTGGCATCTTCTAAGAGTAATCATCTTCTAACTAATCTCTTCCGCTCCCTTTCAAACGAAGGTTCCTTGGCACTTTGCAATCTCCATATAAAAAGGCAGTTTAATAGTGTGTGACTCTAGCAGGACGGTGGGTTTACTGATGGGTGATGGGGACTGCTGGGTTATTATAGATGGACTTATGTAATTGAAGACTGTATCATAACATATAGGCACAAGGGGGCCGATTTAAAGTTGCCAGGCAACCTTAATGCTGGCATTTCTTAACTTTTGAGAGCTTGACTTTGCAAGGATTGATTTTTGTTTTTATGCATTGCTCTTTATATGGGGTCAATTTTATTGATATTTATATGTCCAGGCCATTAGCTGTGCTGCAGTTTTTAAAATGTGTGTATAACTTATTGCTTGTTTTAATTAGTGTAAATCCTAAGTAAATAAGTAAATACATGGATTGTTTTGCCCAGCACTGAAATGCAGCCAGCTCTGGGGTCGAAGGTGGCAACCGTACAAGAGCACACAGCAACATTACAGAACAGTTTAGGACTGGGATGAAAGCCAGGATTCCAGAAAGGAGTGGATATTTCTCTGGATAGCTATATCATCCAGACTCACAGCTAGGATTTAAAAAAAAGCCAAATAAACACGCATTCTGGAAAGGATACAACCCCTCCCCCCCATCAGGGAATAAGCAACCTCTAACTGTTGGGGGTTAGAAAGAGGCTTCCCCCTGGGCAGGTTATTCTATAAATGCCTACCAGATTGTGCCTTGCACTTTCCTCTGATGCACCTGGGACTGACCACTGTGGGAGACAGAATACTGCAACTAGACAGAATTAGGAACCAGCTGGCAATTCCTATGTTCCCAACTCCATATCAAATGCAGGGGAAATTTTATAGATGGTAGGAAGGAAAAAAATTACCCAGACTGGAATTTGACCAGGACACCGTGACTGACCCCTCTACTTTTACAAACTTCCTCTGGCATGTTTAAAGACAGCAAATGTTCAGGAATAAGACTCAAAGCTCAATGCAAGAGCTGTCAAGTTTACTGGTTGTAGACTTCTCCACATGGACAACTAGGTGTATTATAAATCATGAACTATGGGCTTGTCTAAAATTGGGAACATAGCTATAGCAGTATAACTATCCCACTACAGCTACGCCAGTTTAACTTCCACTACAGCTACGCCAGTTTATCAGACACTCTATTCTGGAATAAAAGTGATGTTATGCTGGCATAATTACTCCACTTTGGAAGAGCGCTGGTGCATTGCAATTAGAGCTGGCTGAGCAATCCCACTAGAAAATGAATTATTTTTCATATTTTGTTGATTTTTTAAAATCTTTTTGGGGGGGGCATGAAATAAACAAACAAATAAATAAAGAAATGTATTCATTCAGTTTGGGACAAATATATATGTTTGTTTTCAGTTTTTGACAAGCAGAAACAAAACAGTTTCACCTGGTCAGGAAAAAACAAACAAGCATATTTTGGTTTTACTTTACATTTTTTGCCTGACTGGCTGAGAATTTTTCCATTTTTAGTTGCTCAAAAACTGCAAAATGGATGGCTTTCGAGGGTTTGGTGTTTTCAAACACAAACTGAAAAAACCCCCAGAAATTTCTGTTTTGACAAAAAAAAGAAGGTCTTTTTGGGTTGGAAAAAAACGTGTTTCCAATGTAAAATGTTGACATGCTCTTCTCCCAAATGCTCGGAATTCACATGGCTTTCTCAGAAGAAGGATCTGGTCTAGACTGCATCTGGGAGCAAGCCTCCCATCCCGGGCTGATACACTTGTGGTAGTGGGCATCGCACAGGTGCACTAAAAATAGTGGTGTGGGCTCTCCCTAGCCGCAGTGTCTACGCAACTATTTTTAGTGTGCTGGCGTGATCCCCACTACTGCAAGTGTGTCAACCTGAGCTGGGAGGCTTGTTCCCTGATGCAGTGTAAACATAGCCTCAGAGGCGCCTTCTGTTCCTCCGCCTAGAGCACAAGACAGATTTGCTTCTTCATGCCATCCCCAGGTAATTATCCTTCCTTGGACTGGCATCCAACCTCCAACACTTCCACGGTGTGGTTTCTACAGAATGGAGCTATCGCCAAAATTGTCATTAATGAAAGTAAATAACTTTCCTTTACTCCAACTGTAATCGTACTGGAAGGATTCTGTAATTAAAGTGATAAGGCAAAGACAGACATAAAAACAAATAATGTAATTAAATTAAAACACGCAGACAAGCCACATTTAGTCTAAACGAAAGTAATCATATCCAAGGTGAAAAGTATTTCTGGTGACATTAGCTACCCTGTAGTTGTCAACCTGATGAGCTGTAAGGAGAACGGTAATGAATTTAGCTGTCTTTTCCAAGAGGAAGTACAATCTAGGGACTGAAGCAGGGGACTGGGCATCTGGACTCCTGGGTTCTGGTCTCAGCTTTGCCACTGACTCACCATGTGTGAGTCACATGTTTTCTTTTGTGCCTCGGTTTACCCTTATGTACCAATGATTAGGGGGCTGGAGCACATGACTTATGAGGAGAGGCTGAGGGAACTGAGATTCTTTAGTCTGCAGAAGAGAAGAATGAGGGGGGATTTGATAGCTGCTTTCAACTACCTGAAAGGGGGGTTCCAAAGAGGATGGATCTAGACTGTTCTCAGTGGTAGCAGATGACGGAACAAGGAGTAATGGTCTCAAGTTGCAGTTGGGGAGGTTTAGGTTGGATATTAGGGAAAACTTTTTCACTAGGAGAGTGGTGAAGAACAGGAATGGGTTACCTAGGGAGGTGGTAGAATCTCCTTCCTTAGAAGTTTTTAAGGTCAGGCTTGACAAAGCCCTGGCTCGGATGATTTAGTTGGGAATTGGTCCTGCTTTGAGTAGGGGGTTGGACTAGATGACCTCCTGAGGTCCCTTCCAACCCTGATATTCTATGATTCTATGATTCTATGTAAAATGTGGATATCAATATCCCCCTCATAGTTGTATTATTTATTGTAGTAATTAATTATTTCAATGCACTCCGGTGTCCTCAAATGAAATTTGTGACATCGCAAGGTGTTATCAGAGAGTGGGATTATCGGAAGCAATCAGCATTGGCCTAATTCTGCTCCCACTGAAGTCAGTGGGATCAGAGTTAGGCCAATGATCTGTGTTTTTGCAAATCAAACCCATAACAAAAAATTAAAAATCCTAAAAACCCAATACTGCTCCCACTGGAGCCTGTAGCTGAAATGCTAATGACCTCAGTGGTGCAGGTTCTCGTTCCATGTCACCAAACTTCATTGCCTTCATTATTCCAGATGCACGTGTGTGTCAAAGCAGAATCCAGACCCTGGAGCAGTTCATTTTTCCAAGCTCACTGCACATTTCCACCTGGTTCTGTGCCTGAAATACAAAAGCTCTTCAGATGCTTCTCTTCTGGAGGGGTGATGATCAGTGCTGGCACCAATCTCTTCTGCAGGACGAGATAATGTGTATTATTTGCTAAAATAAGTTTGACATTAATTAGCAAGAATCTCACTGGCAAAGATTCACACTGAGAGCAGATGTGTCACAGACAGGCTCTCTGCCTGCTGGGTGGATTGGGGGAAGAGCTGGATATTCTGAGAGTTTACATCACATCCAAGAAGATGGTGTCAAGAATGATTGTCACGACTGGTGCTAACTTGAGGCATCTTCTCAATTGCAGGACTAGAGACTCATTTAATAGAGATGTGGGGTGGGGGGCAGATGTCACGTATGGCAGACAAGGCAAGGGCAGAGGGAACCTGAGCTCCAGAGATGTCTGCTTTCCCCGGGGAATGCCGTTTTGTGTCACTCTGAGACTAGGTTGATTCTTTGAAGTGTGGCCACTGGGTGATCTAAGCATTAATTTTGAAATACTATCTCTCTGGAACCCTGCATCCAAATTCAAGCAGGGTCACTTCAGTCCTTCATCTGCTGGGCTCAGTAAACTCAGGTCCACAGAGCTTACTGGATACTGTCATGGGATAAGAGGGAAGGTCCTCTCATGGATTGGTAATTGATTAAAAGATAGGAAACAAAGGGTAGGAATAAATGGTCAATTTTCAGAAGGGAGAGAGGTAAATAGTGGTGTCCGCAAGGGGTCTGTACTGGGACCAGTCCTATTCAACATATTCATGAATGATCTGGAAAAAGGGGTAAACAGTGAGGTGGCAAAATTTGCAGATGATACAAAACTACTCAAGATAGTTAAGTCCCAGGCAGACTGCAAAGAGCTACAAAGGGATCTCTCAAAACTGGGTGACTGGGGAACAAAATGGCAGATGAAATTCAGTGTTGATAAATGCAAAGTAATGCACATTGGAAAACATAATCCCAGCTATACATATAAAATGATGGGGTCTAAATTAGCTGTTACAACTCAAGAAAGTGATCTTAGAATCATAGAAGACTAGGGTTGGAAGAGACCAGGTCATCCAGTCCAAACCCCTGCTCAAAGAAGTACCAACCCCAACTAAATCATCACAGCCAGGGCTTTGTCAAGCTGAACCTTAAAAAACCTCTAAGGATGGAGATTCCACCGCCTCCCTACGTAACCCATTATAGTGCTTCACCACGCTCCTAGTGAAATAGTTTTTCCTAATATCCAACCTAGACCTCCTGCACTGCAACTTGAGACCATTGCTCCTTGTTTTATCATCTGCCACCACTGAGAACAGCCGAGCTCCATCCTCTTTGGAACCCCCCTTCAGGTAGTTGAAGGCTGCTATCAAATCCCCCCTCACTCTTCTCTCCTGCAGACTAAACAAGCCCAGTTCCCTCAGCCTCTCCTCATAAGTCATGTGCCCCAGCCCCCAGATCATTTTCGTTGCCTTTCGCTGAACTCTCTCCAATTTATCCACATCCTTTCTGTAGTGGAGGGCCCAAAACTGGACACAGTACTCCAGATGTGGCCTCACCAATGTCGAATAGAGGGGAATAATCACTTCCCTCGATCTGCTGGCAATGCTCCTACTAATGCAGCCCAATATACCGTTAGCCTTTTTGGCAACAAGGGCACACTGCTTACTCATATCCAGCTTCTCATCCACTGTAATCCCCAGGTCCTTTTCTGCAGAACTGCTGCTTAGCCAGTCAGTCCCCAGCCTGAACAGTGCATGGGATTCTTCTGTCCTAAGTGCAGGATTCTGCACTTGTCCTTGTTGAACCTCATCAGATTTCTTAGAGTCATCGTGGATAGTTCTCTGAAAACATCCACTCAATGTGCAGCGGCAGCCAAAAAAAGCGAACAGAATGTTGGGAATCATTAAGAAAGGGATAGAGAATAAGACAGAAAATATCATATGGCCTCTATATAAATCCATGGTAAACCCACATTTTGAATACTTCATGCAGATGTAGTTGCCCCATCTAAAAAAAGACATATTGGAATTGGAAAAGGTTCAGAAAGGGGCAACAAAAATGATTAGGGGTATGGAATGGTTGCTATATGAGGAGAGATTAATAAGACTGGAACTTTTCAGCTTGGAAAAGAGATGACTAAGGGGGGATATGATAGAAGTCTATAAAATCAGGACTCGTGTGGAAAAAGTAAATAAGGAAGTGTTATTTACTCCTTCTCATAACACAAGAAATAAGGGATCACCAAATGAAATTAATAGGCAGCAGGTTTAAAACAAACACAAGGAAGTACTTCTTCACAGAATGCACAGTCAACCTGTGGAACTCCTTGCTAGAGGATGTTGTGAAGGCCAAGACTATAACAGAGTTCAAAAAAGAACTAGATAAGTTCATGGAGGATAGGTCCATCGATGGCTATTAGCCAGGATGGGGCAGGGATGGTGTCCCTAGCCTGTTTGCCAGAAGCTGGGAAGGGGCACCAGCGGACAAATCACTTGATGATTACCTGGTCTGTTCATTCCCTCTGGGGCACCTGGCATTAGCCACTGTTGGAAGACAGGATATTGGGCTAGATGTACCTTTGTTATGACCCAGTATGGCCGTTCTTATGTTCTGCCCTGTCTCCTCAATGTGGATTTTAAGGTTGGGATTTTCACAAGCAATGGGAGTTTTACGGTTGACTTCAATGGGAGTAGAGTTAGGCCAACACTGAGCATTTTTTTAAAATATCCCATGCCTGGCCTTGACACAATGCCATCGCCCCAATAACTCCACTGTTTTCTGTATGCTGATTATTTACTCAGCTAATGCCCTAACCCAAGAGGCAGCTGCATTTATGTGTTATCTGAAGTGATTCCTATACAGTGCCTAATTCTGATCTCACTTATCCGGGACTAAACGAGGAGTAATTCTGCTACAGTCCTTGGAGTTACACCAGTGTAAAGCTGGTGTGAGATCTGAATCAGGCTCATAGTTGCTTCATGGCACTTTATTGGAAGATGTGTGCCTAAATCCCCTGCATCGCTTTGAAGATCTCAAATCCTTGTTCTGAATATGGCTGGGCCATCTACTGTGTACAGCCTAAGAGTCCTGGAATTGGACTGTGTTCATCCTCAAATGAAATAGCAAAAAACTCTCTTGATGATAATAAATGGAGTGACAGTTCAACTTGGGGATGTCCATTCCTAATCTATTCTTCCTTCATCTGTGTTCCATATACATCAAGTGTTACCCCAATGCCTTATGCAGGGTTGCAAAACAAAACAACAGCAACAACAGCACAAAACAAAAACCCACCGCTCTGGGGCCAATAAGTTAATGTCACACCATTCTAGGTTGCTCTATTGTCTTTCACTTCCTGAGGTCTGGACTGAAATCTTGGTCAGATCAGAAAGAGCAGTTTGATCTAACCCTACAGTCCACTTTAATAAAAACAAAAACAAAGGAAACGTGAAATTCAGCACCATGGACAGCACCTGTTTAGGGAAACCCAGTCTAGTAAATGATGCAGATTAGGACTGAGGTGAGTGAGTAGCCCAGGACTGGACAAGCAGATGGTTCTGCAAGACAGGATTGAACATCAACAGAACTGCACAAGAGCCTAGGACAAGGAACGCGGGGGGAGGGGAGGGGCTGCAGGGCATGGTTGAAGTGAACTGGCAGAAATGTATGGGGCTCAGGAGTGGAAAAGCAGGTCACACATTAGGTGCTGCAGGAGTTGTGGATCAGAATGGATGTGCAGTAGTAAGTCAGAGCAAGCTCCTGGGCCTCAGAGCACAGGTCAGCATTGGGCATTTGCAGAATTCTGCATCTCAAGGTGGAGGACCAGAATAACAAGCGTTGTAGGTTATGGCTGCGGAACTGTGAAGTGGGACTTTCTGTATGCCCTGCCTGCACTATATCTGCCGCTAGCTGGTAGTATCAGTCCTTCCGCTTGCATAAGTGCCAACTTCCCAACAACTACCCGCAAGCAAGAGTGAAATCAACGTGAATGGAGCTGCGTATCTACCTTGGTTCATTATATTGCGAGATCTGAGCCCTCTGACCCCAAACGTATTAACAAATAAAAGGAGAGAAACTCAGTGGCATCCAAGTTCAAAGCAGTTAAGGACCCAAATCATGCAGTGTCCGCACTGGGAGTGAGCTGACTGCAAAACAGCCTCCTGTCGGCTTGAGTCAGTGCTGAGTTGTCCCAGCCGCCCCTCAATCCAATATCAGATTTTCTATTTCATAGGCTGCTGGAAAGCGACTTGACTCAGGGAGTGGGGGAGAGAGGGCAAGGGGAGTTGGGAGAAAGAAAAAAATAAATCAATGGTGCCACAGTGAATGGAGTGGAAAGCTTTCTAAAGGAGCCATGTTTGTCACATTAAAATGAGAGAAAGGCAGGCACAGGCGCTTCCCTGCCTGTCAATTGCATTTGTCTCCGGTCCCTGGAATTTTCATTATTCATTATTCGCCGGGTGAGGACAGCAGCACCAGCACCAGGCCCTGTCTAATCCCCACCTGATAATGTATTTCTGATAAGCATGACGGAGCCAGCGCCAGTGACAGCGTTCACATTTCCAGTGGATAAAGTGCCATTTACATGAGGCAGGCGCTGTGAATTTAGATTGCCAAGATAGGGAAGGTTTGTGCCGATGTATCCCAAAGCCGCCCTGGGGAATATCGATCCGGGTCTGAGAACACAGAAGACTTCAAAGCTCCTGCCCACACATCTGGTGCCAGGTGGGTGGCAAACCTCAGTATCCCCGATAGGCAGGCAAGAGCAAATCCTGCCAGGAGTAATAGCGCTTTGTCCTTACAGAGCCTTTTGCCTGACGATCTCCAAGCACTTTGCAAATATTAATTACAATAATTATGCCTAATTAATTATTGCAATTAAACTGCAATGTGCTGTAAGCAGGCAGGTTTTATACTGGTTTCACTGATGGGCTAATTGAGGAAGAGAGAGGGGAACTGACTTGCTCAAGGTCAAGAAGAAAATTTGTCAATAGAACCCAGGAGTCCTCAATCCTAGTTTCCCATGTTCTAACCATTGGACCACATTCTCTCCTAGAGATGTGTGTAGAACCCAGGAGTCCCAATGCAAGAATAGCCTCTCTCATAGTATTCTGATTTCTAATCTCAGCTGGAACCTCAGAGAAGCAAACATGAAAAGCTGAGTCGGCCAAACTTTTTTGAACCCCGCCCCCAAAAAAAACCTGTTAATGAGTCTGGGTCTGGTATATGGTTTGGGCAAAGTCTCATTTTATCTGAACTAGATCTCCTATCCATGGCAGAGAGTTCAGAGCAGCAAAGTGGAAAACATCTGTGAGGCAAATGACAGCTCCACATCTGGGGAGAGTGAGAATTTGATGACTGGTTGGTGTCCATGTCCACTAGCAATTACCACATGTCAGATCAACCTCATTGACTCCAATACTGCCCCTGTATGAAGCTACAGCAACGGGCCATTAATATTTATTCAGGATTCATATGGGGAAAATTGCTTGTATGATATGTTCTGTGTAATTTATGTTATGTATTTTAACAGTGGGTCACGGCAGAAGCCATGTAGCAGTAATCTTGTCAACTAGCAAGACTTATAGCTTGGTTAAGAGATGTGGAAACGTAGGTAAAATGTCCTACCTTTACCAGTCTACAAGTATTTGAAGGGTGTAAATTCTAAAGAAAAAAGGAAGAATTAGTTACCATGATACAAACTAGGAAGGTTAGCTGCCAGAGGTGTAATGGGATGAGATTGAGAGAGAAAATTTAGGCTGAATATAGATTTTTTAAAAAGCTTTTTGAGATCTACAAATCTGTGGTACAGTCTCCCAAAGGAAGTGGATGGAAACCCCATGTCTCAGACATTTAATTTAAATCTAACCTGGACAAAGCACTAAACATACAGGGGGGAGTAACGTATGTAGCAGTAGAGTGAACGAAATAAAATGTAATCCCTACTATGAAAAATGACACCATCTTACTGTCTTACTCACAGATAGGTTCCCCATGTGTATTCAGAGCCAGATCAACTGATTTTTAGTGACAAAAATAAGTTTTTAATGCTTTTTTCTCCTGTTACCGCTCCAGAGCCAATGTAACTAAGAAAGAGGGAGCAGACATTTAGTCTGGCTAGTGCATCAACAGCATTACTACATTCCACTTGCAGGACTGGATTCTGCCATGAGTAACTGCACTGTAATTCCATGCAAGATAAGGAGGTTGCACAGGTATAAACGAGGACAGCATTTGTTGTGGGGAAATCTTCGTTACGTGTGCTGACGCACAGGCCAGAATAAGCCCAGCTTGACTTGCAGATCCCAGTAGTCTAGTCAGACTATCAGAAAAGTTAACAGTAAGAGGCAGTTTTTGTTAAAAGTTGTTAACAAGTCTTTTCCCGATAATTAGGTGTGCTGAATCCAAATAGGGTTGTTACCAAGTTGTATGTTGTGTATAAAGGCCCCTACGAAGAGCACAAAGTAACAGAGAAATCACTGAAGTGTAAATCTTTATTTCCTTTTTGTTTAGGATAATATACTTCTGTTGGATTTTAATGAGCTGCAGGGTGCAATAAAAGTAATCAGATAATACGCCCGACCTTTTTATAAAGCTATTGAATTTCAGTTTCTTATCTGTAAGAGGCACTAGAAATATTTAATACTTTATACGACAATGAAAGAACATGTTTACATGGCTCTTATAACTCGAGCATTTGCACCTTGAAACAAAAGTGCACAAGATGCTATAACTATGAGAAACACAATACATAATCTAAGAACACCTGTGTTTTTAAAACAGGCACAAGTATTTTCTTGACTAAACATGAAGTAAACATTTTAATGCACACAAGCTAAGCAGATGTGTTAATGCTGTACTATTTCAAGAATGTTTAGTATACAATGGCAGATTGAATCAACATCTTATTAGGTCACATATTATGACACATCTATTTATTTGCTAATGCTGCCCTTAAGCACTCGGAATCAGGAACATCAGCACAAACTTGTTTTAGCACTCTACATTTGCAGTCTCCTATACAAACAAGTCGTGCCGTCCTGCCCCTCCATCGCTGACTTCTGCACCTGTTGTGCAGCCACCGAATACTGCCTCCATGCAGTCTGTGGGTATTGGTGGTAAGGACATGAGCTGTGGCACCAGACATCCGTCTTCCTGTTTCCAACCCATTGTATTTGGAGGAGGAAGCATTGGATTTGGGCAGTGGGCCTGTCTCCGGACTATGAGCTCTCTGTACGTGGAAGAAAAGAGTACCACTTGTTGGGGGCAGAGCTTCTGATGACCACAAGCGTGTGAACAAAATGGCACATGCTTTGTCAGTGCTGTGGACCTCTGGCAACCCACGAATCTTATAAAAACTCTGCTGCACTTTTTACCTTCTCAGAGTCCAGGTCACCCTGGCCAGAGTGTATTAGAAGCTGGTGGTGGTGTCACTGCAAAAGCTTTTCCATGCAGGCTTCTTGCTGTACCCAGCAATAAAAGAGGTAGCCTCAAAACCAATCAGCACATGAAATGGGATCTGCAGAGTTTCCAGAACAATGGTCCATATGGTAGTTTTTCACAAATGGCAGGAACAGGAGAGTTCTGCAGTTCCTTTGATGTGCAAGCTGTCATCCAAAGCTGCCTACATGTCATTTTTGCAATAGGAAGCCAGATAAAGAATAAGCGCATCAGTGTCCCTGGCTGCAACGACCACACAGTCGGCATCACTGTGAACACAGTGGAAAATCATTCTTGTGTCTGCCTGAGGAGCACACCGGTGATCGGTGTCAACCGCTGCTGTTGAGCACCATACTTCAGCCTCCTCCTGAAAGCCAGCAGCCAGAGTTATGATTCTACCCTGTGGTGCTTGGGTCATTAGTTGCTCAGATAAAAATATTACAAAGGCCCTCCTTATTTTCTGGAAGCGCAGTGAAATTCATCCAGTTCCTGGAAGAGGCACGTATCTGCCTTCCACCACTCTTCAGATGGGCCTTGTATCTCTTAAGTGGTTTTGCCTGGTGCCACCCTTCATAGATTCCTTTTAGTACCTGTCAAACACAGCATCAACTCTGTGGAAGTCTGCTCCAGTCCTAAATCCCGTTTTACAAATGCGTCTGCAAGGTCTGCAAGTGTTTTGGCTCCAGAGGCCTTTCCTATGGCTTGTACCAAAGCTTGTGCATCTATCGCAAAACAGCTTCTCCCAACGAGAGTAACTGTTGGTGGGCAGGGGACATCAACTGTCAGCACATCACCCAGTATTACTTTTGTGCTTGTTCTTAGACTGCCACTTGGCTATGCTAATGCCAAAAGGACAGGCATTAACTCATGTTTCAGAACCTGTTGCAAATTCACAATCTGGCCGAGTTCCTAGGCTGTGATTAGTAGCTGAAGAATGTTTCTCTCTGCCTTCCTGGTTGGGA
This sequence comes from Terrapene triunguis, assembly GCF_002925995.2. Classification (NCBI taxonomy): domain Eukaryota; kingdom Metazoa; phylum Chordata; order Testudines; family Emydidae; genus Terrapene; species Terrapene triunguis. Next base: position 8,047,491 of record NW_020664725.1, read on the forward strand.
CCTTTCCTTTGATTTCTTTCCATGGAAAAAGCTGCAGCGTTATTTTGGGGCGTGGATCATGAATGTGTACATGCCCAGGTTCTCCTTCTTGAGTCATAAGTGTCTACAAAGCTGCCCGATTGCACTTACCCAGGGATCTTTGCATTCCACAGTGCATCTTGGGTAATTTAATTAGCCAGATATTTTGCTGTGATATTTTGCAATGATATGGGCGGTTCCTCCCCAGATAAAATTTTAAACCTTTGAAGTGTTCATAAGAGTACATCCTCATTTTCACTGTCACATTCTCCCTTGGCTTTCTTGACTCACCGTGAATAAGTTGGTCATCCAAACCAACACAAAACATGGCTCTGATGAGGGCTGAGCAAGTCTTTGTGATGCCTCCAGTTCCACCTCTTTTCTTTCCTATGAAAGCCACACTGGGCTCCGATCAGGGTCCACTTGGTTGAACTTCTGACACGATCTCTTGACAACAAAGCTCCCTTGCTGGAGCACTTAAGCCAGTAGTTGATGCATTTCTGCAATGAAGATGGCTCCCCAGCTGGCATAGTTTGTGTGATCATAGCTCCTGAACAAAGGCAGCATACATTTGAAGGTGAAGAGGTGCAGCTCATCTGGGTTGTGTGAGGAGGAAGAAGAGGAGATGTTCGAGGACAATGACTGGATGCTGATGGATGCAAATAATGCAAAGATGGTAGGAAACTGGCATGGATCTCTTGAGACTTACTACCGGTACCATAGTTTACTCTCATGGGCTGGCTGGCCCTTGGAGGCAGGCTTGGCTCAGCCCTTGCCCGTGACTTAGCATCTATCCCTCAGCCTCACTGATGAGATAGCAACATAAGGGCTAATTAGTGACCCCAGCTGGGTGTAATTAAACTTAATTAGAAAGACTGACCCCAGTTGTGGTGGTGAAGCAGGGTGAGCACTGCTTAAATAGAGCTGGGAACACAGTAGAGATGGAGAGATCCAGGAAAGAGGAAGTGGGGAGAGTTTTGTCTCCCTCGGAAGGAGTATGGCCCAGTAGTTTGGGACTGACTAGGGCCAGGAAACAGAGCTACAGGAGTTGGTTAGCTCCTGTGGTGGGCCCTAGAGTGGAGAGGAGCCCTCAGGCTAGGGTCTCTGAGGACCAGCGAATGAGGTAGACTCCCAGCAGGGAAGAGCCTGGGGGCTCAGTACCCTGACAAGGGGGATGAACTGAATTTGAGACCAGGAGGGTAAAAGGACTTATTGTTTAGAGTCGAGCTCAGAAAGTATGAAGGACCTTTTGCCTGCAGCTGAACCCTAGAATGGGGACTGAACTGTTACATGGCCAGAGGGGTGGCCAGACTTGGCCAGGGGGATGAACCACAGAAGACCCAGGGAAGGAGTCTGGGGGAAGAGATCGGCTTGGAGTGGTCACTATGGCTGAGAAAGTGGCCATCAAAGGGAGTGTGAAAGGCAAAGTTCCCTGTAACGCCATGTCCAGGAACGAGGGGGAACCCTAGAGATGAGGATGTGCCTTGACATTTACCTACAATTGTAACTAATATGAGTGTCATAAATAAGGCTACGATTTTGTCATGGTTACTTTTAGTAAAAGTCATGGACAGGTCACAGGCAATAAACAAACAAAAAAAAAAGCCTGTGACCTGTCTGTGACTTTACTAAAAATAACCGGGGCAGGGCAAGGTAGGGGGGAAGGAATGACAACTGGAGTCCTATGGGGGGCGGGGGGGGCACAGCCCCAGCTCCAGTAGTCACAGCCACAGCGGGGGCATGCAGCCACAGGGGGAGCATACAGTCCCCGTTCTGGAGCTGGCCGCAGCTGGTGGGCAGGGGCACACAGTCCCAGTTCCAACCCCAGCCACAGAGGGTGGCCCACAGCCCTGGGAAGCTGCAAGGGGGACGCACGGCTCCCACTGCAGCCCCTATCGCGGGGCAGGGGCACATGGCCCTGACTGCACCCCCCGCTGCAAGCTGTGGGACAGGGGCACACAGACCCAGGTGCAGCCCCCGGCACAAGCCATGGGGCAAGGGCGCACGGCCCCGGCTGTGGTCCTGGCCGTGGGGCAGGGGTGCACGGCCCCGGCTTTTACCCCCACCCACAAGCTGCGGGGCAGAGGCACACGGCTCTGACCGCAAGCTGGGGGCCAGGGACCCATGGTCCTGGCTCCAGCCCCAGCTGCAGGGCAGGGGTGCACAGTCCCTCTTCCAGCCCCGGCTTCAGACACTGACAGCTGAAGCTGAAGAAGTCACAGAGGTCCGGTACAGTCACAGAATCCGTGACTGCCGTGATCTCCGTGACTAAATCGCAGCCTTAGTCATAAACCACAAACTCGCCTAACTGCTGTTGCTCTCTCTCTTTGTAAAAAATACCATCACTTCTATGTTAATTCTACTCTCACTACAAAGCATTATGGTGCTCTCAAACAAATACTAAGCATGCAAGAAAATGATTTCACAAATTACAGGAAAAATAACTTGTGTTCTAATTTAACTGATTTCTAAGATTATGGATATATAGATGTCTACATGCAATAAAAAGTTGAATATTAGGGTAAAATAGGTGTAAAAACCATGATGTCTCTTCTCATTTCTGTTCTTAATAGACTGAAAAGGAATTATGCCAAACAACTGGATTTGCTGGTAGGTTCACACATGCACTGTCGGAATATGAAACATTTCTGGTGAATTTTGGTGGCCATATTTAAGTTTGAGGTCAAAATTCAGCTTGGTAACAACTATTTTCAAAATCAGCAGGTTCAAATTTTGTTAGAAAAAGCAGCTACCACCTTTTAACAAAAAACGTCTCTTGACCCCTTACAGAAGATTGATTCTGAGATTTCCATCTAGTCTACAAGTTGAGTTTGCAGAAAATCCTTTCACTGGTAAATACATTTGATATGGAATCACGGAGGCACAAGAAAGATGGTGCAGGAACGGCTGAGTCATTATTCCAAACACAGACACATTTGGTGGGCAAAATCCTCGACTGGTGTAAATCACTGTAACTCCACTGAAGTCACATCAGGCATTTCCATTAGGTCTCCAGCTGGTGCAAACGGGCCCCAAAAGAGCTACATTGATTTATCTCAAGTCAAGGATCTGGCCCTCAAATTTCTATGCTTAACACACCTGTCTTGGCCTGGCCATCTCACAGGGAATCGGATTCAGGGGAGAAGGGAGACAGGGTTGACTGAACCCAAAGTAACCCCAAGAGAACTGAAAATTATTTCCTTCCATTCAGCGCTTATGCCAGCCGGAGGGTAAGAGGAGAACAACGACTATAACTCCCTTCTTAAAATGATCATAACTATGCAAGAGAAGCTCTTTAACAGGCTCACTCGCTAACAAGCTGCTCTTGTTTTCATGTTTTGGAATGGCTTAATCCTGTATATGATAACATCCCCGACAACCGAGTGCATTAAACTGTGACAGCTTTTCACTGACCTAAGCAATTGCATTACAAAAACACCATTAGCGGCTCTCTCCTCTTCATCTAATCCCCCCCCACCCCCCTTCCTCCTCCTCCTCCTTCTCCTCCTCCGCCTCCTTCTCCTGGGCCAGTAAAAGCTATGCTCAATACTACTATTAAATTACCCTTAGAAATACGCTCCTCAAAAAAAAAATCAATGCACATGTGTTTTAACACTTGTCACAAATAGATCGGCCGGGCTATCTAACATATATTATTCCAGCCAGAGATTTAAGTAAATAAAAGACCTACACGTTGGTGGGCATGCTTGGTGAGTTCTCCACGCTCCCACATGGGCTACGTTTAGGAGGAGTGAGATGAGGGAAACTGAGCGAGCCACTTGTTCGTACGGTTCCTCTATGCTTTCTGTTCAGATGCCCAGCCAGATTCTGATTTCAGCTTCAATCCGGAGTTCCTACCACTGACGTAGATAGAATTACCCTGGTGTAAAACTGGCATGAGGGGAAGTACAGCCCCGCCCGTAGGCCAATGCCTAATTTCAGTGACGCTGGCGTAAACCTTTCTGAAGCCCATGAACTCACTCCGGATTTACACCCGTGTAACCGAAAATAGAACTTGGCTCCCCAAGTTGCATGCTGTGTTGTGTATAGGCTGTGGGGACGCAGGAAGCTGCAGGGGGCACTGGGTTATACACACACCTGCCCCGCTGGCCGTAGGACCATCACTGCATGCTTCCCTGTGGTCCCATCGGACCAGAGCCAGCAAGACTGGGCAGAAATGAATCCCCTACCTGTGCTGCCCTCACTCTGCCTGACTGCCACCACCTCCACGCTTCCCAGGCTGAGGAGAGGGGGCGTGACACGGGCGGAAGGAACCGAGGGATGAGTGGGGAGGGAGCTAGATGAAGACATTTATGGCTGGGCCCTGCTGCCTGGGGAAGGTGCATTAACCCAGAAGAGGGAAAGGCGTGTGCAGGATTGGAGAGCCCCTCTCAGCTGCCCTGATTAACCCTTTCTTAGCCTCTGCTGGCCTGCACGATTCCGTTACTTTTCCTTTCCTACGGTTTTTTATCCTCTCCTTTTCTGCTTAATGTCTGATTTCACGGAGATACCCTGTCCTTAGTGCAGACGGGACAACTGTAGGGGGAGAAGGAGCGAGAGCGTCTGTCCCTCCATTTAAAGGGCCAGTGTCACTGATTTGTATGCAACATATGACCAGAATTCAGTTTAAAGTGTTGGCTAAATAAATTGTGAGCTCTTAAATCTATTCCTCTTATGCATTCATTAACTGCCACTACTTTCTATTTCATCATCACTTTCTTCTTCTCTCTCTCTCTCTTTTTTTTGGTTGAATCAGGACAGAGACAGATTTCTTGCTGACTAATTAAAGCCCTGCATGTTAATGAACTCCCAGCACTTTACTGCTTCAGAGTGTCTGCAGCCCCCCAGGAAATTAGTAAGAGCTTTAAACATGGAGAGACTTGAAAGGTCAGTGCCTGCTATGGATTTCCAAACACAGAAGGCAACAGAATCAGGTCCTATTTTAAAATCATCAGCATAATAAGAAGCCACAGGGCTGAGGATATACGCATAATAGACAGGGAGACAAATTAGAGGCCCAGCTGTAGTCACAGGGCTGGGGGGAAACAGGAAAGTGTTGGTTGTAATTAAATGTTGTGGCCGTGTGTTCTATGTAATCCCTTCTACTTTTGTTATCCCATTTCCCCCCATGCCGGGCCTGGATGCATGTGGTCTTTCTACCTACTAATGACCTCCAGCCCTGCCTACTAACCTGTCTACCTACCTAGTGACCTCCTGCTCTATCTGCCCACCTACCTACCTCCTGCCATACCTACCTACCTAGTGACCTCCTGTCCAACGTACTTGCTTATGTACCTCCTGACCTACCTAGCGACTGCCTGTGCCACCTGCCTACCCATTTCTATGTGTTTATCTACAGTATTTAAAGATATCCTAGGTATGTAGACAGGCTCTGTAGATATAATTCTGTAATGTATCTGTCTATGATATCCATTTACATACCGACATTACCTAGCTAGCTACAGTATCTGCCACATTTCCTATTCATTTATGAATGGGTATATTTATAGACCACTCCTCCCGGTAGTATCTAACCCCTGAGTTGCAGACTGAGGCTTCATGGGATATTCCTGCCCAAGTTGGGTGAACCTCAAAAGGTTCGGGGGCTTCAATCAGAGAAGACCTATTCTACTTTTAGAGTCTTAAAGCTAAGCTCTTTGATCTCAAAATCAGGCCAGACATTCCACGAGAATAGAATCTCTTGAGACATTTAGAATTTCTCTTTCTGGCTCTGGCAGGCATCAGGAAGCAAGAATTCATCAAGTTTTCTTCACACTCAAAAGAATTTGTGGGGCAGGCCGCTTTATGGTATTGATGGTGGGATTTTCAAATAGGCCTAACCGGGCTCCTCCTGAAGTCATTGGGACTTCAGGGCAGCCCTGAGGCCTGTGTCATGCAGGAGGTCAGACTAGATGATGGGCCTTAGAATCGACGAATGGGAGTTTTACTCTTGACTACAGTGAAAGCCCACTCCATTTCTAGGTCACCGGTTTGAAGCCAGACCCGGCCACTACAGAGCGGAAGGCAGCGTGTTCTAATGGTTAAAGCAAAGGGCTAGCACTCAGGAAATCCGGGATCTATTCCTGGCTGCCTCTGTCTCACTGTGCCCTTGAGCCAGATAAAAGTACTTCTGCTTAGCCACTTTGGTGAACTGCTTTGAGATCCTCAGTGGAAAGAAAATAGCGTTGCCAACACTATCACACAAACCCAAACACCCTTGCCCCACCCCTTCTCCGAGACCCCACTACGCTCCCTCCATCCAGGGCCGGCTCCAGGCACCAGCCTGGCAAGCAGGTGCTTGGGGCGGCCGCTCTGGAGAGCGGCGGCATGTCCAGCTATTCGGTGGCAATTCGGCGGACGGTCCCTCACTCATGCTCGGAGCGAAGGACCTCCCGCCGAATTGCCGCCGCAGATTGTGATTGTGGCATTTTTTTTTTTTTGGCTGCTTGGGGCGGCCAAAACCCTGGAGCCGGCCCTGCCTCCGTCGCTCGCTTTCCCCCACTCTCACTCACTTTCACCAGGCTGGGGCAGGGGGTTGGGGTGTGGGAGGGGGTGTGGGCTCTGGGCTGGAGCCGAGGAGTTCAGAGTATGGGAGGGGGCTCCGGGCTGAGCCTGGGCGGGGACTGGGGTGCAGGAGGGGGGGTGGGGTACAAGCTCTGGGAGGGAGTTTGGGTGCTGGAGGGGCTCAGGGCTGGGGCAGAGGATTGGGGTGCAGGAGGGGGTGAGAGGTATGTGCTCTGGGAGGGAGTTTGGGTGTGGGAGCTGGGCTCCGGGCTAGGGTAGGGGTGCAGGAAGGGGTGCGGCGTGCAGGTTCTGGTCGGAGGCGATTATCTTGGGCAGCTCCCAGTTGGCGGCGCAGTGGGGCTAAGGCAGGCTTCCTGCTTGCCCTGGCCCCACACCACTCCCAGAAGCGGCTGGTTTGTCTCTGCAGCCCCTGGGGAGGGGGCAGGGGGCTCCGCACACTGCCCGCCCCCACAGTTCCCATTGGCCAATGGGAGCTGCGGAGTCGGTGCTGGGGGGCGGGCAGCGTGTGGAGCCACCTGCCCCTCCCCCAGGAGCTGCAGGGATGAACCAGCCGCTTCTGGGAGCTGTGTGGGGCCAGGGCGGACAGGAAGCCTGCCTTAGCCCCACTGCACTGCCAGACTTTCAGCGACTAAAACTCCCGGTTTGGCTGCAGCAGCCACCGGGAGATAAGGCGTGATTCCGGGAGCCTCGTGGCAAAACCGGGAGGGTTGGCAACCCTAGAAAAGAGCTGTGTGAGTGCAAAGCATTGTGGTGAGGGAACAGAGGTGCCTCTGTGAAGTGACTTTGGAGGGTCTCAGCCCAGTTCCTAGTGGTTGGGTGTTTACAGCACACGCACCCCACTGCCACAGTCAGTGCTAACTGTCCCCCCCAGGGCGGGCAGTCTCAGCAGAGAGGCCCTGGATTGAATGAGCCCACATAGGCCAAACTCCCCTCTCACTCCTAGAGGAGGCCCCTCCAGGTGAAGGCTGTGGTGAGCATGCACAGGAAGCTTCCCAGGTTCTTCCTGTGCTGTACCAGTGGGGTAGGCAGAGGCTCTCAGGCTCCGGGGGTGTTAAATCCACACACATATCTGGCTCAGGTCCACTGAAGATTTGGGCCTTATTTCTTTTTATGTGGCCCAGTACCCACCTCTCCAATTTCTTCTCATTCTACCCACCTTTTCCACAGGTCGCGCTTCCGTTACCAAAACCATCCTCCCAGGCACCCCTTCCCTACCCCGCTCAGGCTCCTCCTTTCCTTGGCCTTTGAGTCTCCACCATGCTGTTTCCTACATGACACTGGAAAAGCTTCAGCCAGTCAGCCTCCCTGCAGGCTCCTGTCCACCTTCAGACGCCTCTATCCCTTTAACTCCTTACTGGCCACGCTCCTCACTCTCCCTGGGAGCGGTCTCCATGGCGGGCTTTGGGAGAATGGCGGGGAATAATCTTGTGAGGATGTGCAATTGCCTGCTCCTTTGCCCCCCACTACATACCTTTCTCCCCTCCAGCCAAGTCCCCCTGCTCGCCTGGCTCTTGCTTTAAACAAGAGTCTTCATTGCCCCCCTTTGTTTCCCTCTAAGTGACCAACCACAGCTGTCTAAAGGGTCCAAACACCAAGAAGGGAGCAGACTAGAAACAGGTCCGAATCAACACTATGCACTCCTGGACGTCGCTGAGGTTTGGAATCTGGATATGGATCAAAACATCACCACTGGTCCCTGTGTCAGCATTGGGCCAAACCAGAACCCCAGCTCACATCATGCCCAGATGCTGGCGGGGTTGGGAACCAGCATCTCGACCGGGAGGTGGCATCTCGGGTCCATTTCCAGAGAGTCTTTAAAGAGCTCGACACTTAGCCGGCCATTTCTATCTCTACAGGCCAAATCCTGAGCAGGGATGAGCCTTGTACAACTGCCACTGAAGTTCAAGTGAGCCGTTGGCATCAGATAGACACTAAGAAGATCCACAACTACACTGCCTGGGATACAACTGTACACAGCCTCCTGCTTCAAGGCATAAAGCAACCACTAACTGCCTGGAGTGAATACCGTGCGGTTTCCTGCGCCTTACTCTGAAGCATCCACCTCTGTCAGAGACGGGATATTGGACTGGAGGGATGTAGGTCTGATCTTCTATGGCAATTCCTGTGTTTCATTTTGCATTACGGCTGCCTCATCACCCCTGGGAATTTGGCCCAATCTGCAGCGATAATTGGAAACGCACCCTCTGCCACCTCCTCCTGACAGGAGCCAGCTGTCTGCTGCTTTAAAAACAATCACATTGTTTTCATCCCGGCTCCCAGCTAAAGCCTCATCCAAGATCCTGGTGAGATGAGCACCGGGGGAGCCGGGGAGTGGGGGTGCTGCTTCGTTCCCAGGCTCCATACCACTCCAGACCTGGCTGAGCTTCCCCTTTAATATTCAGAGTCAGATTCCCTGAGAGCTCTTCAGGGGGTGTTAGAAGAAGTCGTAATAATAATACAATTAAAGTCTCTCAACAGTCGTAAAAGAAGAACCAATAATTACACCTGCTGCCGGTTCCACAGGCACCAGCCCTATCCTGGTCCACCCTCTTCTCCCCCGACGAGGAGTCTGCGGCCCCCTCAGCGACTCCAGTGTGACAGGGAGTTTGTCGCCTCTCTCTGAGGCACTGGGCCGGTTGACAGTAATGGCTGTATGAGGAGGGGAGCGTGCCTCAGTTCGCTTCACCTCACCCGAGAGCACCGAGCAAGGCAGGAGTGACCAGAACAATTGTACATGTCTACGGCTTCCCTGAAGAGTCGGGCTGCCTCTGACCCATCAGCATGAGAGGCCTGGCTGAGGTGAAAGTGCCCCAGCTACGCTGGAAAGTGGCTAATGTTCAGAGTGTAGTGGGAGCTGCAAAAGATGACAAGAGAAAGAGCCTCAGGGACCAGAGGCAGAGGTGTCATCAGCCCAGGGATGTCATATGCCTTAGGGACTGGATAAGGCAGAAGATGTCACCACCTCTTGCGCAGTTCTCTCTCGGTCTCCGGTTTTCCTGCTGTCTCTGCCTTGCATTTCTCCTAAAGGGTTCCCACTCTTGTGCGTGCACATGCTGCTAGCTGCCCTGTGCCCCCATTTTTAAGTCCCCTCTCCTTTCATCTGGCCTTTATTCCTATCCCTGCTACACTGGACAAAGACATCTGAGAGAACTCACCTGGGAACCTTCGTCTGTTGGGGACACAAAGCCGAAGACATTTCATCCTCTGCCAAAAACCCCAATCTCTGTGATTGACAGAGGGGATCTCTGTGACACAGCTCCCACAATCTATCTCAGGGGTCACCTCTCCATTACCTCTCAGCCTGGGACATGGGACTCCTTGGGCCTTCTCAAACAGCTCTCGGAGTGTGTGTATGGGTGTGTGTGTCGGTGGGTGTGTGCAAACCTGTCCTTCCGAGCCTGGGGAAACATGGGGACAGCTCTTCAGCCCAGGATGCAATGAGATCACTTGGCCACTTCCCCACACAGCGGGGGACACAGTGAACCTAAAGGCCTAGGGCAGAACAGAAGGGCGGTCTGGAGAACAAACCTGCCAAGCTGGGACTGGGAGAACTTCACACTTCCAGCAATGCTGAGAGGCAAGCGCTTCCTGCGGGTACAGCACCACTGTGTGTCAGATGGTGAGATCTTTGGCTGGCTAAGGATATGGGATATATATAAATATATATATATAAAGAAGAACGACACATTTAATGATCTCTGATACCCTCCCTGTAAAGAGTGGGAAATTATCTGAGAGTCTAGGAATATCTTCATTAAAAATGCATTTAGCTGTGGAGCTCTATGAAGGAGAGACCTGTAATACATGAAAGATTAGCCCCAGATTGCTGATTGGACTATTTCACATCATTATGGTAATTAGGCTTGCAAGGCTGTAGTGCTGACGCTGACACTTTGCTGCACTTGCCTTTGTCTCAGATTTAAAGTGCGTTTTTTTCTTCTCCCCTTCCCCACCCCCAAACTCTCCATTGAAGACCTATCCCTCCACCCTCCCTCCCTCCTTTTGAGGAGTCCTGAACTAGCTCCATTTCATGCATATGCATTCTCCTCCACTGATTCCCTCACACTCCCCGGGCTGCCTCTGCCAACCTCAGCCTGACTTGCATGGGAAGAAATTAACGATAATTACAAGGTGCGAGGGGATATTACAGCTCTCAATCTGATTGCCGCTGAAACCAAATAAAAATGGAACTTAATCAGCCAATTATTAAAACAGGGAATAAACAATCCAAGATCCCTGTGCTCCCTCCCTGCCATGTCACGGCTCGCGTACTCATGCCTGGTCATGGATCCCTGCCCCACCACCAAAGGGAAAGCCTATGAGGTTCTGCCTAGATGGGCAAATTCACTCCTGAGCCTTGCACTCTTGAGGTCTTGCACAGGGGTGAATTTCACCTAGAACTGTGCAGTAGTCACACGACTCTTATTTCCCATTTGCCACTCGCCCTTCTTGCAACAACAAGCTACAAACTTCAGTCCTGGTTCTCCTCTCTCTCCCCCACTGAACTAACTCCTTTAACTTCAGTGCAGTGCTTAATTTGTGCTGGGGCTTCTCAACTTGGCAGTTCACAGCCCCGGCACCTCTGGACTTGCTGCATCAGTTATGAATGTAAAAGAATTGCTTGAGTCCCGGCACCTCTTTCATTACAAATGAAGCACTGCTTCAGTGGAGTTACTCCTGATTTACACTGGTGCAAGTCAGAGATGTATCAGGACTCCTGGGCTAAATCTTCATTTGAGCAAAACTCCAGTGACTTTATTTGGAATTTTGCCTGAGTAGAGAGTGAGTTAAAACTGAAAGGGAAACTTTGAGATTTGGCCCCCTATGTATACCGTAATCATTCACTCAATCCACCATGAAAATGCAGCTGCCTCTGGGGTGGAACGTAATGACTATGTAATAGTGCATGGGAACACCACAGACAAATTTGGGCCAGGAAGTAAAGGAGGATCCCATATCTAAACAGAATATTATCAGAACGGGTCAGAATATTGGAGAGATAGGAATGCACACTACAATTCTCTTACCCAATTTTTTAGTTAAATTTCAGAATGTTGTACCTGCTACAGAGCAGAGCATAAGATTTATATTACACACACTTAAAGGAGGTTGGATGGGTTTTTCCAAAGCACTCAGCATTGGCCTAGATGCTCCCTCTAAAGTCAATGGTAAAACTCCCACTGACTTCAACTGAAGCAAAGTTAAGTCAATATTGAGTGCTGTTGCAAATTCCAACCTTTCTGTTTTGCAATTAATTTTAAAAATGTGCTGACCAGCGCTGGCAATTACCCAAAATGATCTCCAACAGGACACCAGGGTTCAAATCCTTTTACTTGGGAAAATGTCATGGGATCTTTGATGACTACAAGTGATGCGGACCTTAGTTTTATACCTCATCCAAAAGAATAATTTGTTAGGCCTACTCCTTTGTGTTGCCGTTTGCAACTTTGTCCCACAATGCCTTTCACCACCGAGATAGCCAATCCCGCCCTACCAATCAACCCATTCTGACCCCAAAGCCAGACGCTTCAGCCCTCTACACCATATTAGCTTTCCACATTGTACTATCTGAAACAGGTCTATCTGGAGCTGGTTTCTTAAGATCAATTTATGCTATCCCGGATGTGACACAGATAAGGAGCTATCTGGTCACGTGAGGTTTATACAGTTAATTTGGAGCTCCACACCTGGGGGACATCATGTGGGTTTGTGAGATGTCCCAGGAAATTTGAGGGGGGGGGTGCTTGTTGCGCCATACACCAAAGAACAGATCACAATGAGGAATAAAGACAGCATTTTAGGAAAATAGACTCTTGCTCCAATACCTTTTTTTGCCCCCCATATCATTCAAAAAGGAAATCCATGCTATTTTGCTCAGCCAAGCAGCCCGGAAAGCCTAACTGATCAAGGTGTGCTTCAAACGGAGGAAAAGCATTTGGAGAAGGTCAGTTGCTGCTGACGATTGTCATTAACAACTCGATTTTCAAACACGTCTCATGGCTTAACCCTTGCTGGGAAATGCTGCTTTGGCTTTTTCTTGAGTGGCTGAAGCTGCTCGGGTGAGCAAAGTGGCCATACATCTCCTTTGAACTGCATCAGAGCCAGCAGGTGGGAGAGGACAGCTGGCTGCAAATGGCTTGTACAAAATGAGGGGGGGGCGGTGGCATGTTGTGGCATGCAGCCTGCATCTCAGTGAAGCAGAGGGCATGCCAAATGCCAGCCAGAGCCTAGGCATCCAGCCAACGCCCCAAAGACTGTCCTGCCTTCCTGTCTGCTTCCAGGGGCTGCCATTCAAAGTGCTGGCACTGTTGTCTAAAGGAGACGCCTGAGCTGCGACTACCACAGCAAAGCCAATGCATTGCAGTATGGATTCTCTTCCCCTGGAATGCTGCACATGGAGCCCGGCAATGTAGCTAGGCAGCCTTACAGGGTCTATGTGTCTGTGAAACTGACATTGGTCAATGATGGCTCAATCAGCAGCGTTGTTGCAAAGGCTCCTCTTTATATGCATCCAGGCAGAAGCTGAGTTCCAGACCCACCGTCCCGGTGGCAGAGCCTGGTAACTGAGGGCTGGGAGCCCACCTGGAAAATAAGGACCGGGACTCATGCCCGCTTGGGCAACAAACAGAATGGGTGTGTCTACACTGCAATAAAAGACCAACGGCACGACCGGCCTGGGTCGGCTGACTCAGGCTCACGGGGCTCAGGCTGCAGGGCTACAAAATCTGCAGTGTAGTCGTTCAGGCTCGGGCTGAAGACTGACCTCTGAAGCCCCGCGATGGGGGGGGGAGGGCTCAGATCCTGGGCTCCAGCCCAAGCCCGAACGTCTACACTGCTATTTTTAGCCCCGCAGCCCAAGCCAGCTGATCCAGGCTCTGAGACTTGGTGCTGGCGGGGGGAGGGTTTGATTAGCCCTTCTCCCACAGAAAACGCATGCACTCCTCAGCTGCTCCACCCTGTATTCACAGCACACTCTGATGCCCTCAAGCTGGTGTCAACCAGGATGATGCACTTGCCAATCCCAGCCATGCAGTCCTCTAATTCCACTCTTCAACCTTTTCTCTCTCAGCCCACGAATCTTCTCCGCCTTAAATTTCACCTGGTGTGTTTCTAATCTGGATCATGGCCCAGAGGATCTCAGGCTACATCTACACTACAGGGGGGAGTCGATTTAAGATACGCAAATTCAGCTACGTGAATAGCGTAGCTGAATTCGACGTATCACAGCCGACTTACCCCGTTGTGAGGACGGCGGCAAAATCGACTTCTGCGGCTTTTTGTCGGCGGCGCTTACTACCACCTCCCCTGGTGGAGTTAGAGCGCCGATTCGGGGATCGATTGTCGCGTCCCGATGGGACGCGATAAATCGATCCCCGAGAGGTCGATTTCTACCTGCCGATTCAGGCGGGTAGTATAGACCAGACGTCAGAACAGTGAGTGGTCCTCTATTAACCTCATGGCACCATTGCAATTTTGGAGACTTTCCAGATGTGCTCAGAATCTCTGACTCGGAATAACAGACAGGGACACTCATAAATTAATCTTCTCTTCCATCTAGCCCCTCCTCGCATGTGTATTGATGTGTTTCTATAGCTCTTCTGCATCCTACCGTCTCTCTATTCATCCATCTATCCCCTGGCATGTTCTTTAATTACCTGCCCATTAGGTTTTCTGTTTCCTAGCCGGCACATTTTATCCCTTTTCTGATTACTGTGGGGAAAAAGCTTTAACCCCGCAATAGCCCACAGGAGAAGAGTTCATGGAGTTATCCAAGCAAGGAGGAAGGTCTGTGCCCCAGAATCCTTAGGGAATCTTCTGCAAACTTCCTCTAATGGGAGAGAAGCAATTTGATTACTACAGCACTTGCTCCCAGGGATATAACCGGCCACCTACCCACAGGGACACAGCTGTGATAGGCCAGAGTGCCCGGCTTCAGGGATGCTGTTGTGATAAACTAGTGTATCTGCTACAAGGGATGTGACTATCCCAACCACCACTGTCAGAGACAGGAATGCAACCATGGTACAACAATGCAAACTCTGCCTCTGCTCCTGTAACAGGTGAGAATATATAGGCCTGTTTGTTAGCCCGAGATAGAATTTTGGGTTTGATTTTTGATACTCATATCCTTATAGGTGTGAATAAAGAACAAAGACGCTGTGTGTTGCTTCTGCCCAGCCAGATGAGTTTGTTAGCATAATGAGAAAAGATAAGGGATAGGGCTAAAGTGTTACAGGGTATGGTGAGGGTGTAATACATGAGCATACACTGGAAGGCTGCCTGGCTCCTCTCTCAAGTCAAGGTCAAGCAACCAGTCAGGAGTGACCAGAGGGGATGAGGGGGAGGCGTAAGACACATTAAAAGCTGAAGAAAAGCCTGGCCTTGGGTAGTACACAACCTCACTCTTTACCCCTCCCATGGGATACAAGAGAGGTGGTACCAAGACCCCAGACTTGACCCTCCAAAACAGAACATGACCATAAGTTGTAAGGGGTGGGACCAGGGGTGTGCACTGCAGGTATATTTGGGCCTGCTAAGAAGGAGGTAGGACTAGGGAACGAGAACACGGGTAAAGGCTCTGCAGCGTCAGAGCTATGGATACGCTAGCTTGAAACTAATCCCAATAAATATTGCATTGTCTACATTTCGGACTTCCAGCCTGCTTTCTGTCTGCGTGACAAGAACCAGGGGAAGGGAAAGCCCCCTAGCAACAGGGCATGCCCTCTGCTCCTGATTTCCTCTATGCACGCAGACCACATGGAGACCCTCTGCTTGTAAACACCACATGTGGTTTATATACCGTGGTCCCCTGCCACCTTCACAGCATTGTTCAGTGCATTATCTACACTAGCACATAAACCTCAGCCTCTTAGACCACGGATTCTAGCTCTCTTGCCCTCTTCTCCCCTTGGCACTTGCTTCCTGTGCCTTTTCCACTTTCCGGGCTCATGGGTTAATTAGCCTTGGAGCTCTCTCCCGCCCATCCTCAATCTATCAATTAGGCCCCACTCTGATTGTCAGGTTTACTTCCAGCCAGCTATTAGGTGGTACAGCCGCTGTTGCCCAGTGCTCTGTCACTTCTACTCCTCATTCACAAAAAGTCCATCCTGGCTACATTCAAATCCTTTCTTTCATGAGGCCTTTCAACAATACCTGCTCTGATCAGTACAGTAAAATACACTGAACAGAGCTGCTCTATTGCGTGTCATGCACCCTGTACTGCTAGCAACAATGGAGACTCTCCTTTAGCTTGGGTGGTAGGCGCTTGTGCTAATGGAGCAGGAGGACTGCAGTTCTATCCCTACGGTAGCAGTTCCGAATGGTTGTGTTGCGTGCAGCAGGTTGTCCCAGATTTGTTATAACAGTAGCATTCGGAGCGGATGAGACTAATTCAGATTCAAGCCTTTCGGGGCAGCGTCCATCTCCAGAGATCACACCATCGGCCCTCAATGAACACCACCATCACAAATAAACCCTGTGGACTGGCAAGATGGCAGTTGTAATACACCAACGCACACGTCCCACTCTGACTTCACAGGAACTGTTCCATGTATCCAAGCTGCTGATGACATTTGGGTTTTAGCGATACAGTCTGACCAGGAAATCGGAGGGTCATTCCAGGCTCTCTCTCTCACCTCCCTCTCACCACCCTTTAGCAATTGCTTAATGACCATCATATTTTAACATACCAGCTCTTTGTGGGCATGTGCTTATGATGGACCACAATCACATTTTGTCTTTCATAGCATCTGTCACTCCAAAGGGGAAAGGCAGCGTTACTCCCACTTAACAGATGGGGAAAACCAAGACACAGAGAGGTGAGGTGACCCCTGCCCAGAGACAATGGCCGACCGAGTCGGGACTAGAACGCAGGCTGTCTGAATCCCACCTCTGTGCTCGAACCACCAGACAAGCAGGGCTGTTCTTCTGTGGCTGGCCCAAAGATGGATAAGGGACCTAGTGCTCCTCACAGCGCCGGGAGGTCAATTCTACCTCAAATAGTAGAGGCCTATATTTCTGGAGCTGAAGGTTCTACCACATGGTGGACGGTGGTGATTGTGGAAAAATCTGAGTCAGAGACACTGCAGCCCATAGTTTATTGTCTGGCCTATAATCCTCTGTCTTCTGCCCAGGTGCCTTTTCCTCTTTAAATAGCCAAGGGCCTCCTGGATTAAACTCCATGCTGTTTTGGTCTTAGGCTCCAGCCTGTCCCTTTAAGGAATGACACACTCCTTCACAGTGATGTATGCGCCTGCTGTCTGCAGCGGCTGAATTTGTTACAATATGTGGGCACCGCATTCCCATTTACTTTTTGCTCCTACTCCTGAAGGGTGCCAGGCACCCGCAGTCAACAGGACTCCCAAGCTGGCTGCAAATTGCCGATCCCAGGGATGGTCTCTGCTTGTGCACCATCGTTCGGCCGTGTCACAATCCGGCGTCTGTGTCATCACAGTTCAGTACCCTGGAGGCGACTGTAATGTCAAAACAAGACCGAACAGCTCAGCTGGGTGCAAGCTGAGCACGGCTATTTATACCCCAACGTCCTGATGAGCACCAACAGCAGGAGAAAGTGTAACTGCTGCTTGATGGGAGTTTGGCTAGACAGGGGTATATTTTAGAATGCACCTGACTTGTGATGGGAACTTATGAATTCCCATCACCCACCTGTAGCATTTTCTTTCCCCCTGCCCCCAGCTCCATAACTAAAGCTGCAGACAGAGTGCCGGCTAATGAAACCTTAATTCTGCTCAGTGACTCCTGTGCATATCCAGTATCATAAAACTGTCTGGCTAACATGGACGCATGAGCAATTGGGCAAATCACTGCGATTCTACATGGTGGAGGTTTGCTCCCCGCCCCCCCATCCCCCCTGAAAAACAAAATGTGAGAAGAAATTAAAAAAAGCTTGGGGTTAATGTACCTCGCTGTTGACTGGCTCGCTGGGGAGCCTGAGACAAGACAACAAATTGGAACTTAATGCTCCTTTAGCCAATAGTGGGAGTCAGAGGTTCATCGCGCATGGGAACCCAGGGAGAAATGATCTCCAGTCAAGGGGGAATCATCTGTATCTATAAACCCACAGGTGATGGGCCGGCCTTCCGTCGCGGCTTAATCACAGGCAGACAGGAGCTGCTATTTTCAGCCACATTAACACAGCTGTGTCAATTTCTAGGGGAATCAGCTTTGCTTCATCAGACACATCAACAGACTCAGCACTGCCTTCTTCTCTCCTGCTTAGATTTATTTTAACCACAAGCTGTAAATATCATTTTCTCTCATTTCCCGAACCACATCCATCTGTGAATACCTCTTGGATCTCCCAGATCTTTGGTCTTCCCCACCCTTTGCATGACTCCTCTCTCTGTCCCTTCCTCAGCTCACCTTGCTCCACTCGAACTCACTTACCCACGGAAGTTACTCTTCCAAATCTTGGACTATGATTTTCTGAAAGGATCCCTGATTTTAGGTTCTCAACTTGAGACACCTTAAAGGGGCCTTCAGATGGCCGTGCTCAGCACTTTCTCAGTAGCAAGACCCTTTTTAAAGCATCTTCAGTTGAGGCACCCAAAATCATTAGATTAAAATTCTGGCCTTGAAGTCGAATGCTAGTCTAGTCTCCCAAGGCTGGCATTTCCCTAGGGACTTAGGTGCCCAACTCACATAGAATTCCAATGCGATTTGAGTGCCTAACTCCCATAGGTTCTGCGAACAATTCGGTTAGGCACCTAAATAAGTGGCCTGATTTTCAGAGATACTGAGCTCCCATTGGTTGCGAATTGTGATTGTCTAGCACCTCTGAAAAACAAGCCACTTACGTAGGTGACTAACTATTAATTGAGATACCTAATTTAAGCACACAAAGTTGGCATAAGGACACCTGGGCTCTAAGCCAATAGCCACGGCCGTCTCATTCTGGGAGCCCCTTTCTTTGTCCTGGTATAATCAGCATTGTTAAAATGATCTGACTGAGCTGTCATGTCACGGCCATATCAGCAAAGGAGTCTGCCCCCACTGAACCCGCCAATGCAGCTATTTCTTAATTCCCTTTGAGACACAATCACTGTTTTCCTCATCAGATATTTAAGACAAGTAATTTGAGCATTCATCCAACTAATTGGCAATTGAAGTACTCCAAGTTCCGCTCCCATTTACATGGGATGAATGTTAGTCAGTGGAGTGACTCCAGATTTACATGGCTGAAACTGACAACTGAGAAGGGCTCAGTGCTCATCCAAAGCTGAAAGAGAAGCCAGGCAGAGCCGTGAATGGCACAGGCACCTTAGCCTCAGCAAAACGAATAGAATAGTTAGATAGAGCTTTTCCCACTATATTCCGTTAATAACTTGCCATTCTCATCGTACTGCATTATGAGGAAAGCACGGCGAGCAAAATATCTATGGCCGATGAAAGAGGTGTCCTGGAATCTCCATACGGAAACCCTAATCATAATTAAAGGCTATTATTCCCGTTACCTAGAAAGGCAGCTCAGTAATTGAATCCACTGTGCAAAGAATTACCTTTTTCTTTTATAAAATGATTTTTTTTAAAACAATGTGTTCAAGATATGAACTGGCTTTGCTCTTTTGTCCTTGCTATTGGCCTAGCACATAACAGACCAGATTCTCACCTGTGATCTGGCTCCTTGCACTTCCCAGGCAGAGCAACAGAGCTGAATTCTGGCCTTAGGTCGTCAGCTGAGAATTCCTTTGGGGCAAGGAAAATTTCAGCGGGTATAAAGATGGTGGAACCATCCTCTCCAACGCTGGCATAGAAGGCATGTGGAGGGAGGGAGGGAGGGAGGTGGTGGATTGGGGCAGAGAGAGAAGGGGATGGGTCAGTGTGAAGCTCTGCTCTGTTGAGTCTCCATGTGGTGTATGGTCCCTTAGATTGCTCTAAGTGACACCAGCATGGGTGGTCGCACAAACCAGGGAACCCAAAACCAGTTCTCCCGGTGCCGCTGAACCACCCCAAGATGTTGAATGCAGGAGAGAATCTAGCCAGATATTAATACAAGGCCCAATCCTGCCACTTTTACGCACTTTGAATAGTACCATATCCCCGGTTTCAGTGAAGAAAATGGGAATACTCATGGAGTAAGGTATATATAGGGGTGGCAGAACTGAGTCCAGGGTCCAGCAAGACCTGATTCTGCAAGGCGCAGAGCTGGAATCCAGGACAGTTGAGCGTGTTCAGCACCCAGCAGGATCGGGCCCTGAGTCTGCACATGGTGATATTTGTATCTTTCAAGCAACGTTTCTGACAGTGTAGAAATGAGAGCTGGAAAATGCAGATGGTAATAGTGAGGAACGAGGCCAGGTGCAAACCAGCTCTGCGCCAAGGCTCCTGATTTCACTCCAGTATGGGAGGAGGGTTTGATTCCAGGGAAGAGGGTGGGAAGGAAATGAAAGTAAGACGGAGCAGGACACACAAGGATCTGTATCCCTGGGTGGAGCTGCCTGGTGGAAGATCGCACATGAATTGTCCATGAGGAGAGGAGAAGGACCAATGTGATAAGGAGGGATCAGAAAGGATCAGAGACTCTCCTTATAACCCTCTCCTACTAGGCCACCATCAGAAATGGCCATAGGAATTGAGCAAGCATGTCCTCTTAACTATTGTAGCTATCTGAAAAATCCTTCAGCTACAGTGATACACCCACATGTTGGCTGCAGTCTGGTGCGATACCTAGCTGATTTCAGTTCCGACCTGGGTTCTCCAGAGCATACGTGTCCATCCAGACAAAGGAGACCAACCAAGGACCATGCAGGCGATCAACATGACAGCAGCAATGCCACTATAGGAAATACAGGCCTGCAGTTCACACATCATAGAATTTACAGGCAGTAAGGACCTATTAAAACTATTGAGTGCACCCCCTATAAATGCAGGGTGCAGAGCACATCAGATATTTAACTGACCCTAATCCGGTTTGGAGCCAAACATGGGACGTTAGCAGCACAAAGGCTTTTTAGAGAGCCAAATTCAGACCCAGTCTAAGATAGCGCAACCGCATTGAAATCAAGGGAGTTCCACCAGTTTGCTCCAGGTCTGAATTTGGCCCAGCGTGGCCTGCTTCTATAGAAAATACACATTGCCTGCTCCCTGTAGACTAATAGAACCAGCCTGCCATGGCTGCCTTTAATAACTTTGCAATCAAGTTTAAATTGCCATTGCAAAAGGTTTATAAAAGTTTGTGTTGCCTGCTAATTAAATCCATGTGAACGCTGGCTTGGCATTAATTTACTGTAAAATTAGTGTGAGGCTGCAGTGGGGTATTTGCAAGAAACATGCCCATGACGAACTGCAGCGTGGAGCCGCTGACTTCAGGAATTATCTCCCCAAACCCTCCCCACTGCAGATCAGATGCAGCTATTCTTGGGAATGCCACATTGCAAATATTGTTGCTTTTCAATTAGTCGGCGACTGATCTGATGGCTTGGAGACAGCAGCTAATTAAAATCTAATTGAAATAAAATCATTTCCAATTCTGTCTCCTTTCATTGCCTCCCAGAGCAAAAGGTTCCTCACTTTGCACACTGTCTTTCTTCAGTCCCATTTATTCCTTTGGTTTGCAAACAGCCCACATGTCATCACTGTCTCTGTTCTGAGTTGGCTTCCTGGCATGTTAAGAAGGGCTAAGCTGGATGGCAGGCAAGGAGAGTTTCTGGGAGGGTGAAGGGAGGAGGCAGTGGGGAAGGAAGGATGGGGAAAGCCCTGGAGTTGGGGAGGGAAAATGAGATGGAGTGTGGAGGGATAGGCCAGGAAAGGGAGGAGAGGTGTGGAAATGGAGGGAGGCGAGGGGGTGAAGAAAGGAGATGGAGAAAAGACAGGGGGGAGCAGAGGAGGAGAGTGTGGGCAGTGCAGAGAAAGAGGCGAAGGAGACCAAGGAGAGGAGGAGGAAAGTAGGGGATGCCAACTGGTACAATTAATCCTATGCTCACCAGCTCTCTGATGAAATAAATAACATGCAAACAGATGCCTTCAAGCAAGAAAGGGGAGTGAGATAGGAACGTAGCCTTTCTCAATGCAGACATCAATAAGCTGCCTACTCTGCCGGAGCAGTCCCCAAACCTCCCACTAAACGGTGCCAAGATGGACTGCCTGCTCAATGCAGATGACCCAGCTGTGCTCACACCCATACAATGGAGAGTTTGCACTCTAGCGAGAGGCTACTGCATGGGAGAGCCCGGAGCCCACCCCAACCACCGCACGCCCCACTGCCTTTTACTGAGGAACTTGCCACCTCTCACCCTACATGTACTTTGGCATCAGGGAAAACGCAGAATCAACAAGACAAGAGAAAGCTCTGTGGGCCTTGCACACTATCCGAAAACCAAGCCCCCTACCACCTGGGCTGCACTGAGGAAGTCACGTACTGCTGACAATGGGAGCGGCCGGCCTGGAGCGAAGAATGGCTGAACTGCAGGGAGAGCCAATGCGCCGCACCATGGCTGAGCCTTGCAAAGCATTTCCAGCCCAGCTTCAGCCTCCATTGTCAGCAGTGGGTAAATGTCCTAGGGGAGAAGTGACTTAGAAGCCTCAAATTGGGCACCTTCCAAAATTAGCCACCCTCCACCCCCCAAAATTAACAGACACGTTTGAAAAATTGCGCCTAAGCAACTTGCCCAAGGTCACAGACTGTGTTCATCAGAGAGTTTGCAATAGGACCCAGGAGTCTTGCTTCCCTGCTTATGGTAGAAAAGATTAGGGCTTAACTGCATTATAACCTTATCACTCTATAGAGAAAGGGATCAAGCACAATTAGAAAGCCTGCAGCTGCGCTTTTCCACGTACACAGGATCTCTCCTCACAATGGCTGCAGGGCAAAACTAGGACAATTCCCTCTGCTCATCATTATACATAACCGAGCACTCGGCTTCTGGTGCCGTCGCAGTAAATACAACAGAGGCCCCAAACCCCTGCCACAAAGCACTAGGGGCTCAATGCAACTGCCACTTTAATCACTGCAACGATTCCCATTGACTTCAAGAGCCTGATCTAAGTCCCACTGGCAACTGGAGATGGATGTTTGGCCAACGCACGTCGCTACGACATAGCCCAGGCCTGGGGGCTCATCGTTGTCTTCTCCAGACCTGCCATGCCGACCACCCCAATGCTCAACATTAGACAAGGCTCCAGGGAGACAGGAGAGTGCCACTTGCAGAGGGCAGAGCAAAGATCACAACCTCGTGCGATAGTGAACCGTGCATAGAATCTTCAGGGTGGCATATGCAAAACTCCAGGCCGACGCTTTACCAAGTACAGAGCCAGCTACTCCAGACACATGGGAAAAAGAAACGGGGTGAGAGAATGCGGAATGGAAATCCACGGAGGAACAGTTCTGTAATTGACATGACAGGGGAGAGATTGAAACCGAGAGACGTTCTGTCCTTTGAGATACAGAGGGGTTTTTACCTCAGGCATTAAGAAATAATTGGGGAGGGGCCTATCCATTCCTCATTCAAAAGCGAGGACGAAAAGCTGTGCCTAATTTGAGCAGCGATGGCTGAAATACCCTCCCAATATACACCTACCTGAGCCATCAAATCAAGAAGTAGACACACTATATAAACCCCAATTACCGCTGTGAAACTCTCTCCTAGACACACACACTTGAGACAGTATTAACTCCAGCAAGACTGGCACATCTTGTCATGCCCATAAAGTTCTTGACATTGAAATTGAAAAAGAGAGAGAGAGAGAGAGAGAGAGAGCGTGCTAAGGGAGGAAGGGACTGAGGAAAGAGAGAGAAGGAAGAAGGGTGAAGATACCAACAAGCAGGTTCAATTTGCCTGAAACATTTGCTCTGGTATATTTTTTCCCAATGATTTGACAGCTCAGCGGGACTAACAAAGACCACAAAAGGGGGACAAAAAGAAAAAAGGAAAGGAAAGAAAGAGAAATAAACACACACGGTGCTTTCAGGCAGCTAAGCTTCCGCACCAAGGTCTTTGGAGATAAGTCCCTCGGTGCTCCCTCTTGGCAAACATTTTCCTACATTTATCCATTTGTAGCCGACTTGCCTTTTAAACTATGTCAGCCGAATGTGGCCCCTGCTGTGATTCGGGCCAGACAGTCTATCTTGAATCAGCCAGTTGACTGCGTGGGTTGCATGCAACCAGGAGAAAGTAAAAGCCAACTGAGAACGCCCCGCTGGGAAGTCTGAAGCAAACAAGGACAGCTAAGAGCTGGGAATACAGCTCCTCCCCTACTCCAGCCCCTCACCAGTTCAGGGTAGGGTGGAAGAGATATGGAGACAGGCTGTGGAAAGGAGGCACTGTGAGGACAGCAGTACAGAGATGGGATGGGATGGGACAGAGGGAGCTCTGGGAGGCTACAGGCATAAAGACAACACCTTCACGGAGCGGGACAGAGGGGGCTCTGGGGGACAAGAGTGGAGATTGGCGTCTCTAGGAATGATGAGACACATAAAGCTCTGTGGGGATAGATCCCCATTACTGAATGGAACAGAAGGTGCTTGGTTGGGGGATAATGGTATGGAGACAGCCCCCTGATGGAGTGGCATGTAGGGGGCTCTGGAGATGGGGGAGATATCGGTACAGAGACAGATCCCTTCCTGAAGCGGAAGCAACAGCATCAGAACATTTTCTCTTCCCACTTCCCCAAGGCTTTGCTTTTGCTTTATCCCTCCCACCCCCCATGAGGTGCCTCGTGGATGAAAGCTTCCCCAGAGAGTCCCCTGATGCTATTTCTCTTCTCTGGTGATGCCCCCGCGTGACCAGCCCAAGGTCCCATCTGAAGCACTGGGGAACTGGAAACTTTTGACACTGTACTGTGTTTCACTCGAGCAAATTACTCCCCATTATTAATCCTCACAAGAGGTTGCAGGAGATCGCATTGATCAAATGATATCTGCATTAGCCAGCATGTGGCAGAGTCATCACTGCATAACTCAGCTCTTTCTCTCTCTCAATATTCACAGCAGCTTAAGGGCTAAACAAACTTGGTTTGAGGAAGAAAGAATGGAAGACTTTTTGCCTCTGCGATATTAACAACAACGGGCTTTAGGAAGCAGCAGCAGCAGTAGCAACATTGGAGGCAGAAGAAACTGTGCTGAGTCCAGGATATAAGGCGAAACCTTTTAAAGGGGGCCACTGGGAGGCTAATGGGATCCGGAGCTTTCTCTGAGTGCTGGGCCAGGTCAGGTGGAAACGGAACTTGTCTCTCTCTAGCTGCTGCTCAGTGCCTCTGCGAATTGAGTGTGGTAGATCTCAGGCCAGCTTCCAGCTGCCTACAACAGGAGACTGAACTCCTCTCTCGCCCCAGAGGGAGTGCCAGCACATCAGGGGTTGAGAGAGATACTGTCCCTGCAGCATGTGGGAGAAGCTTGCCCTTGCACTGCCTGTGCTGCATCTCTCCTATAGACCCAGAGCTCAGTGAGCGTTCCAAAGCCGCCTAAGGGATTCGGATGCAATCCCATTGCCATCAATGGGGATTGGGGCTCCAAATGCCTTAGGCAGCATTGGTGGAGCTCAGCTTCGGTCTCCGGGGCTTTTCATCCAGCAGAATCAAGCCTCCAGCTCTCCCTTGGTGCCTCACAGACTGGGAGCAGCAGGAATAACCAGTATGGGAACGTCTCCTTGCCCCATGGTGAGTAAGAAGGTCTAGATACTACCAGCACCTACACATACTCTGCCTTTATTACTATGAGACTACCCAGAGAGATATGGATCAAAAGACAGACAGATTAGATAGAGAGGATGAGGGGAAGCAGAACAGGAGGTTATTATCCAACAATAATTCAATCAACGTCATTAGGAAAACTAACATTAAAAAAAACATTTGTGAGAACCCCCAGATTTGATTCAAGGGAGAAGGGACGGGAAAAGTCACTTCCCTCTCTGGATTCTTGGAAAAAATGTCCCCGTCAGTAACGATGCCGATGTCTCTTCATATTAATGATGAGTCTGAGTATATCAATTCCGTGCTCCCAGAGAGCTGAGACAAAACACGTGCCAAGGTCAGGGCTACATGGCTTAAATGTATCTATTGTCATCCACATAATGTACTGTGATCCTCATAATAGCAAATGAGATCCCTTTTCTCCTCTTTTCTTCTTTAATAATCCTATACAAGGGATGTAATTCTTTATTAATAAATTATATAGAATGAGTCAATAAAAATAGGTGTGTGCGTTTTTTTAATTAATATCAATGTGCAAAGAAAATCTGAAAGGTAAAGTTTGGGGTGTTCACTGCTCATTTCTGACCAAAAAGTGTTTTGTTTGTTTGTTTCTCCTTTTTTTTTTTAAATGACCTTACAAATACCAGGAATATCCAATTGTGTCTGTCTGAAGAAGTTATTAGAGGCCCCAGAAATGCAGATTTGCGCCTTTCTGAACCCTTGTTTGAAGGGTAAGGGACCTCATCTCTTCAACAAAGACATCTTTTCTCCCATGTGTTCTCCCCAGGCCTCAGATGTAAATAAAGATGATGATAAAAACAAATCCTGCCTCCAAACAGTGGGTTTGAATCACTCTGACACCCCTGTCCCTTTGAATGAATCAGGTTCTCTGATAATGGTAATTCTACCAAGTTCTCCAGTTGTCCTCAGAGTCTCCCAGGAATCAAAGGATAGACAAGACCTGAATGTCTAATGTACACAACAACCAGTAAACAAACAAAAACAACTACAAAACTAACAGAATGAAGCTTTTTAGTCATTCCCACGTAAATCACTGTGGTACATTGTCTCCTCTGGAATCAAGAGCCCTTTTCTGCCCCATTTCAATTCTCAGCAGCTATTGTAAGAAAAACTACAGCAAACAACCATGTAATCATCAAGTCTGAGAGGATGAGCCCACTCGCTACAACCTGAGCTACATACGCTCACAAGCAGATATGCGTGTGCATACATGGAAAGACAAATGCCCACTAATTCACTCCTTGACCTCAAGGCCTTGCCACCCCATGGGAGATGGGCTTTGTCTGTTGTTTGGAGAAGAGGAATGACCCTTCCAATGAAAGGCAGAGCCCGAACGTGCTTTACCGATGCTGGCTTCTGACTGCCAGAGCTGATGCTTGCTTAGCAGGTTCCTGTTGTGCAGGACAATTTAACATTTTCTTCCACTTTTCAGAGGCTGGCGGGAAATAAGTCGGAGGCTCTCAGTCTACTTCCCAGCATCCACAACATGAAAGTGACCATCAAGATCAGCCTCTTGATTGGCAGTTTCAGTCGAGGCCCAAAAAATAAATGGGCCAATGGAGGCTGCACAACCTTCTTGCCCCTGTTGTAGATGTAATTCTTCTAGGTCAGGCGTGAGGCACATTAATGGGACAGCATGGGGGGAAGCTGGCACCATCACTGGTGTTGTTCCATGAATGAACAGAAGGATTCCCATGTTCTACCCATGCTCTAAGCTGCTTGTGGTGGAACACGGGGATGCTTCTTCCACTTGTTCTGCTCTGAGCCCCATCACCTAGACTGTAGGTGGCATTTCTTCTAGTGCCACTAAGGATAAGCCAACCCAATCGGCATGTGGTGCTGGGCTTCATAGTTCCTGGCTGAGCCTGTCATCTTTTCTTAAGAGCTTGGCTTCCTGCCAGTCACTGGCACCAAGCAGCCTTTCACCTGCCAGTTACACTAGACTGCAGTGGTGAAAGGCAGCTCTAGGGTTTATTATTGTCTTAAGCCAGGCACTGACAGCTAAAAATGTCTCCCGCTGGCTGGAGGGCAGAAGATTAGAGCTGGGAGAAGGGACGAAGGCACCGTCTATGAGAGACGAAGGCATCGTCTATGCAGGGATTTCAGCCACCAGTACAGCTGCATCCGTGCATGCACCTAGGAGACATTATTTCCACTGGCGCAACACGATTTGTACTAGTGGGTTGAATCGGGTGGTATCAGTGTCCATTGTGTCTGAACTAGGAGTTTTCACTGAAATCCCGGTGCATGCAAGGCCTAAATTATGAGTAGGGTTGCCAACTGTGTAATCACACAAACCCAAACACCTTTGCCCCGCCGCAGCTTCACCCCTTCTCTGAGGCCCCGCCCACTCACGCCATCCCCCTCTATCTGTCGCTTGCTCTCCCCCACGCTCACTCACTTTCAGCGGGCTGGGGCAGGGGGTTTGGCGTGTGGAAGGGGGCTTTGGGCTGAGCCTGGGGCAGGGAGTTGGGGTGCACGAGGCGGTGTGGGGTGCAAGCTGTGGGAGGGATTTGGGGTGTGGGGGGGGCTCAGAGCTGGTGCGGGGGTTGGCGTGTGGGAGGGGTTGAGGGGTGTGGGTTCTGGGATGGACTTTGGGTACAGGAGGGTGCTCGGGGTTGGGGTAGGGGGTTGGAATACAGAAGGGAGTTTGGGGTGCAGGCTCCGGTCGGGAGGCACTTACCTGGGGCGGCTCCCAGTCGGCGGCACAGTGGGGTAAAGGCAGGCTCCCTGCCTGGCCCCGCGCTGCTCCTGGAAGCAGCCTGCAGCTGCTGGGGGGATTAGGGGGCTCGGTCTGCTGCCCGAACTGCAAGCGTCGCCTCTGCAGCTCCCATTGGCAGCAGTTCCGGGCCAATGGGAGCTGCGGAGTTGGTGCTCAGGGCAGGGACAGTATGCAGAGATTCCCCTGCTCCCCCCCAGGGGCCACAGAGATGTGCTGGCCACTTCCATGAGCAGAACAGAGCCAGGGCAGGTAGGGAGCCTGCCTTAGTCCTGCTGCGCCACCGGACTTTTAGTGCCTAAAATCTCCCGGTTTGGCATCAGTAGCCTCTGGGAGATAGGGCCTGATTCCAGGAGACTCCTGGCCAAACTGGGAGTGTTGGCAACCCTAGTTATGAGGAGAAAGGCAGTGCCCTCAGAGAAGGGATAGCTAAGGGAGAACGATGGCCCACATCCTTCTAAGCCCCAAAGGCCTGCTTGCACTTACTTCTGTGGGTCCTGTGCTATTTCCATCAGACTGGAGTGTTTGGATGAGCGACGGGGCCCTCGCTCACACCCCTTGTACCAACAGGCCACAAGTACCCAGAAAACACCAGTAATTTAGCACTGCAAGAAAACAAGAGATCCTTCTGTTCATAGCATAGCTTGGAAAGAACAACCTGCTATTCTGATTCAACACATCCACAGGTACACACCCCTCAAAGTTGTGCTGTGCACAGCAGGGGCTGGGGTGGAGGAACCAGTGCACACAAAAAAACCAGACTCGGCCCCAACCACTGCCCAAACCACGCAGGGAACTCCAGGGCCAGCCTGTGAGCCCGTTTAGCAGCAGCCCCCCACATGAGCAAGCCCGCTGAAGCCCATGGGGCCAGTAATTACTCACCCATGTGAGTACGGGCCTCATAATCTGCTCCTAAATGTGGCAACTCCTTATCCCAAGTCCTGCCTTGTGGGACTCCCAGTGCAAACAAGAACCAGGATGCTGAGCTATGTGAGAAAAAAAAAGAGCCCTCCCCCCAACACACACATATATTCAAACCTCAGAAAAGTTTGTCCCGGTTCCTTTGATTTCTGCATTCGCTAGCCCCGTCCCTGCTATGTAATGAACATCCTCTAGAGTTACCCTTACTCCTGAGCTATCTCGAGATGGGAAATGGATCTCATTCTCACATTAAATGCCATATCAGCGCTCACCATGTAGAATTAGTGCTGGTAGATTTCTCTGACTAGAACATGTTAGAAATCGCAGATGGGTTACAAGAATGAGTTGAGGCCAGATGGCGGGGTGTAGAACTTAAACAACGCGCTTTACGGTAGGACTGCACATGCTGGCAAAAGGTTCTTTCCATTTTCATTTAGATTTAAAATCACTCAAGTGTACATTCTGTGTAATTCATTCCGGGAATGGAGAGGAAACTACCCCAGAAAGGTGTGAAATGTATTGTTCTTCTCTGGTAGATACAAGTAGAAATAAAGGACCAGAGGACAGATCCCCTCCTGCTGTAAATCAGCATAGATCCATAGAAGTCAATGATTTACAATGAAGCCAAGCCAATTTATGCCAGATGAGGATTGGCTCGGACTCTGAACCTAATTCTGCATTGACTTCTTCAGAGCTGTGGGTGCTCACTACCTTGCAGGAGCAGATATACGGTAGCTTAGGTTAAAATTCGTTTCACACCCTCCCCAGACAGAATAGGATGCTCGTCACCTTCATAACCAGCAGAACTAAACCCCAAACAGTGATTCTTAAGAGAGCTGGAGACTGGTAATGAGACCCAGCCAAGGTTAGTCAGGGGGAAAAAAACCAACAAAAAAAGAACCACACACTTGCTAATATGCAGCACACCTCCACTGCTGCAATAAAGACAAGATTGAATTGCAGAAAGTGGCTGCAGGTCTTGTTTCTATACGTTTCAATGTTGTGCTCCAACAGGTCGGAATATTGTTAGCAATTCCGTCTGCAGAGGAGACATTGCTGAGCTGGGTAAAACATGTGGTAAATTTCCTTCTGCATTCATCTTAGAGCAGGTGAAGGCATTTGATTATAAAGACTTGGGGCTTATTTGCATTATGGGATTCCCAATACGCTTCCTGAAATGGTCAGGAGCATTATGCAAATTAGCTAGAGGGGAAGTGGCTATAAATGTCTCAGTTGACCGAACAACTTTAATCTCAAAACTGGCTACTTTTCCAATTACCTTGTATGTCTTTTGCCACTGACTGCTTCATAAAGCAAACCCAGCCTAGCCTAACCCGGCTCTTAAAGGGGATTCCTGAGTTGTCACGTTAGAAGTAAGGAAATCCTATTCCATTTTCCACCCTTGTGCATGGGCTAATATAGCACTTTCTTGAGAGAAGAGGAAAAGTTAAATATACCCCTTATCCTCTGAGTCCAGTTCCAAGACTGAGTCTGATGAGAGTGAAGCCAGGAGGTTTAAAGCTTGGATTTTCAAAGCTGACTAAGAGAATTAGGCCCCCAACTACAATTGACATTCAATGGAATGTGGGTACCAGAAATCTGATGAGGTTCAACAAGGACAAGTGCAGAGTCCTGCACTTAGGATGGAAGAATCCCATGCACTGCTACAGGCTGGGGACCAACTGGCTAAGCAGCAGTTCTGCAGAAAAGGACCTGGGGATTACAGTGGACAAGAAGCTGGATATGAGTCAGCAGTGTGCCCTTGTTGCCAAGAAGGCCAAAGGCATATTGGGCTATATTAGTAGGAGCATTGCCAGCAGATCGAGGGAAGTGATTATTCCCCTCTATTCAGCACTGGTGAGGCCACACCTGGAGTATTGTGTCCAGTTTTGGTCTCCTCACTACAGAAGGGGTGTGGACAAATTGGAAAGAGTCCAGCAGAGGGCAACAAAAATGATTAGGGGGCTGGGGCACATGATTTACAAGGAGAGGCTAAGGGAACTGAGGTTATTTAGTCTGCAGAAGAGAAGAGTGAGGAAGGATTTGATAGCAGCCTTCAACTACCTGAAGGGGGGTTCCAAAGAGGATGGAGCATGGCTGTTCTCAGTGGTGGCAGATGACAGAACAAGAAGCAATGGTCTCAGGTTGCAGTGGGGAGGTCTAGGTTGGATATTAGGAAACACTATTTCACTAGGAGAGGGCCACCCGGGGTTGGGCAAGTGGGGCAATTTGCCCCAGTCCCCGGGCCCCGCAGGGGCCCCCACGAGAGATTTTCAGGGCCCCTGGAGCGGGGTCCTTCACTCACTCCGGGGGCCCCGGAAAACTCTCGTGGGGCCCGGGTCCTCGGAGCTTCTTCCGCTCTGGGTCTTCGGCGGCGGGGAGTCCTTCTGCCCCGGGACCTGCTGCCGAAGCGCCGGGTCTTCGACGGAAATTCGGCGGCGGGGGCCCCCCACCGCCGAAGACCCCCAGGCCCCCTGAATCCTCTGGGCGGCCCTGCACTAGGAGGGTGGTGAAGCACTGGAATGGGTTACCTAGGGAGGTGGTGGAATCTCCATCCTTAGAGGTTTTAAGGCCCGACTTGACAAAGCCCTGGCTGGGATGATTTAGTTGGGGTTGGTCCTGTTTTGAGCAGGGGATTGGACTAGATGACCTTCTGAGGTCTGTTCCAACTCTTCCTAATATTCTATGATTCTATGAAATCCCTTGTGCTCTTGAAAATTCCAGCCTAAAGATCCATTGGATTAAAAAAGAGAGAGAGCTTCAGGGCTGGGGAGTGCTGAATCAGCAAACACAAACCAAAACAAAAATGCCGTTTTAGGGGTACACAACAGGAACGGGGAGAATGGGAATGGCCTGGAGAAAAGAACCATTCTTAGCCATTTCAAAGTTCTAGAACAAGAAGGAGATAAGCTGGTTGGAAAAGTATATAAATCCTTCCCTCCCCTATCCCAGACCTTTGCTCCCATCCAGAACCAAGCTTGAAGCTGCACGAAACCTTTCTTAAGGTACCCAAACATCGAGCCGTATCACATCTTCCTCCTGACTCTTATCTTGCCTGCTTCTAGTTGCCAGCCAGGGTTGAGATATCACCAGTGAATGCCTGTTCCGTGATGTTTTCCACCGGGCCTCGAAAGGCAGGGGTGGGGAATCTCAAGAAAGCCCAGCATTGCAGAGTGGAGGGACACCCTACAGCTGGATCTGAATGTATGGCTTAGGGTCATTACTCTGGGAAACAGACAAGACACACAGACAATTTAAATATCTTGTGTTCCTGGTCAGGCCAGGAAATAGGCAGACAGCCTCACCCGCCCCTCCCATCTGAACCAGTGTCTCTGTTCCTAAGCAGAACCTCACGTTCCTCAGATTTACGCCCAAGCTGGGTTTCTGGAGTTTTCACACTAGTGGTTAAAGGACGGAACTCTGCTTCCATCAAGACTGTGGCTAAGTTTCACGCTGGAAAAGCGAGAAAGCATTTGACGCTTTCTAGGGGAGAGCCTTCTAAATACGAAGCGGCTGATCATTTAACAGGAACTCTCTAAACAAATGACTCTCGTTAAGGAATAGGGAACACTATCCAGAGAACCTCTCAATTTGGTTATTGGAAATTACTTCATTGTTGTTGCCCGTTGACAGTTGCTGAGATGCTTCTGAGTTTCCTAGATTAGAATGTCCATATCTCCCTTCAGAGATACCTTGATTTATTTTACTCCATTCATTATTTAAGCTGGATACCTTGGTGTAATATTGAAGACTGACTCATTCTTTATTATAAATTGCCACCATATATCCTAGGAGGCTCTGTGATCTAACTAGCCTTCGATCCAGTGTGAAGAGAAGAAACCCATCTTGATCCCTTTGTAAGTATGAGGAATGTCTGAACTCCTTTTTATATTGCCTGTGTTACTGAAAGTGCCTTACCACAGAAAGAACTCTTCAAACCTAATTTACTTTTTCAACATCTGTGCTATTTGTTTGCTGCTGCCCTTTTTGCTACAGCAAATCAGCTGAGGATCTCTGAGTTCCTGGCACTGCACGGGGCTCCTGAAATTCCTGCCCTCCAAAATGTTTTACTGGAAATTGTAGAGGGAGAGAAAAAAAACCATGAAAACATTTATGGTTATGTTAGATCGTCATGCTTCTGTTTTTTAAACCCCATTTATCCCCTTTTAGGGCCTGTTGTTCAGCAATTGCGATAATCATTGGGAGTTGAAGGGGCTCAGGAGCTCTCAGGATGGATCATCTTTAAACGGCAAGATTTTTCGCCCCCCTCCCCCCACATCTCTTTCAGTGGTGTATGAGTGTCATATTGCATGCTTATTCCTGTGTCCACCGAGGATTTCCCAGTCTTTAACAGAGTTCACCCCTAGTGCACAGCATGTTCTCCAGCTCCCATTAAAATAGAGGGAGCCAGCCCAGACCACTGGATCTAGAACTCCCCAAACTTTGGGGAAAATTGGGGTCTGGATATGAAATTCATAGCTTGGGTCCATCTCTACCATGGGATGAGCAGAAACCCCGAATATAAGAACAGCTCCCTACTATATGGATCTGCATCCCGACAAGAACTTTACGGCTCAGATCCATCTCTACTTGCAAGTAAAATATTAGGGAGGGCACTGTACAGTGTGCTTTTCATTTCAATTGATCCCACAGCACTTTGCAGCCTTAATAAGTTGCTGTAAGTTGCTCTAGGTAAGGATCACTTCAAACACCACTGGAGAGAAATGTGGTAGCTGATTAACAGTGAACAGCAACAGTACGCAACAGTTTAGGAAAGGAAGAAAAGCTAGCACAGCGTATCCAACTGAAACCGAAGTAGGGGGAATATTAGAGAATTCAAACACACCTACTTGAGTTGGAATTCAGCACAAATACCAGGGTTAACATCCCTAATTCTTACCAAAAGCTGGATCTTTAATGACTAAAAGTGGTGAGGACCTCTGTTTACATCTTGTCTGAAGCAGACTGTATCTTTGAGCACAGCATTCCCCAACCATACCTAGCTAACTTCAAGCTTTTGGTGCAGTGGCTGGGAGATAAAATGTCTAGAGGGAAAGTGACACTGAAATACACTAGCGGTGCAAAAGGGATATAAAGAACAGATATTCCCTGAATGGTTATAACTATTAATTCCGCTTGGCACACAAAAATTAGAAAAGCTATCCACCCGTTTATCTCAAAATAGGACCCAGCTAGGAAGTAAAAACAGTAAGAAAATGACTCATATTATGTGAGACACTGTCTAAGGACCCACACATCAGTTAAGGTTATGAGTTCCACTCCTCAAGAATGGAAACTAAAATGAATACACGAGACTATAGTTAATGGCTTAAGCAAGAACCTCTCTCCATCGGCATATGAATAAAATCTCTTTTTTCCCTCCCAACCTAGCTAAAAAGAACTCCCAAAAGCTACCAATGCCAAGTGGCCCATTGCACATGATGAATGGATCAAGAGACAGACGGGGAAGCTGTGAGTTAAACTAGAGATGATTTGCTGTGAGACTGAAGGTAAAATGGGACAAACTGCATGTTATCCCCAAGAAATCCAAACCACGTTTTCACCCCAAATTAGAAGCTGCTCTTTTGTTTGCATTTGAGTCAGATCTACATCTTTCTATACATTCACAGTATCTCTTGTTCTCTTGCAAACCCAAAAGAACATGAAATGTTTATGTACAATAAAGTGATGTATGAAGTGTAGATTTAGAAGATACAGGGTTTTCTTGGTTTTAACTGTAAATAATTGTTGCATTCTAGAAGTAATTGTATTGTAATGCAGAAGGAAGACAGAATGTTGAAAGATATAAATCAGCTTATAACTTTGAATTACTAAAAGAAATTGCTTAAAGAGGGGAAAATGCCAACTAATAACATGGGCTAATACTGAAATACAACCCTTAAAATGAATCAAACATAAAAAGCCTCCAATAAGAAAAGGACTGAAGAAATTTGTTATATACCATCACCATCTACTGGATGCCAATGGAAGCAGCAGTGAAACTGAGAGAGCTGAAATCTGAGCACTCAGTTGGCAAACGGCCAATAGAAATCAGAGGGTGGCCCCCTCCAAGGAGCCCTGGAATCATCAAGGTGTTTAAAATTGAGGTCACCATGTGGGACCCTAGAGCTACCAGAAACCCATGCCGTGGACAGCCTCTCCCTTCATCCAGGGTCACAGAATTGACTGAGCCCATAAAGAAGCTGCAAAATTCCTAGTGCGACTGACACCCGGACCAACCGTGTAGAAAGGAAGAATTCTTCCATCAAACTAGCTGCATCTACAATAGGCTTAGGTCAACCTAACAATATCCCAGAGTTTGAAATTTTTCACAGCCCTGAGCAATGTCGGTTGGTCAGTCTAATTTTTAGGTGTAGACAAGGCCTGAAGATGATCTTACTGAGTTTACACACTTTTGTGAGACCTCAAGTAACCATATTTTAGATTTAACTAATGGTATCTGTATGTTCTCCTTTATAAGTGCAAGCAAATTGACCTAAGAGAGATCTGAACTGTAACTTTAAGCAATTGCTTTAGATAGTCTAACTTGTCCCTTTCCCATCAAACCATTCAAATAGCAGCGACCACGCTCTTGAAAGTGCTTTAAAGACAAGAGCATCCTTGCTCCTTGGAGGAATACTGGAAGTGCGCTAAATGTGTTAGGTGCTAAAGAATTGATGACTGATGTCACAAGGAAATGTAATAAAAAAACCTTGGTGACTTGCATTGTTCCTTGATTTTACTACTGAGCCTACCCATACTACATGACAATTGCTTGAAGGACTCTATTGGTGCATTCAGTACAAGCCTAGAATATCAGTTGTATCTGCACCTGATTAATGAACAGTTGATCGTATACTGATGTGATTCTGAGTTAATTCATACATTGTTGATTGGCTAAGAATAACCAAGTGTCCTGATTTGAGAAATACTGCTCAAATTAAAAGCTGACCAAAACAGAACCTAGCGTTAAATTACTAAGCTAACACTCCCTGAACTCAGTACAAAGGGGTTATTCTATTAGATTCCATTCGAATGTTTGCTATAATGTTATCCATTTAGCAAATATATTTTGTTAGATTTTAGCTTTAAAATTGAACTGGCGCTTTGACCATAACATTAATAAAATTAATAAAATAGAGCCCCTTTCGTTCTTGCAGTCCCGTCCACAAGCAGAGACAACACAGACATTGATTTCAGGTTATTGAAAGTAGCATGAGCTATTGAAATGGTCATCTCAGTCTGTTAAACTCACACCCTTTTCTTTTTTAATAAATGCATTTGATGTATCATCTCCATTTTTAAATGTCAGAGAGAAACCCAGGTATAGCGGTGGCGATGGAAAATCCCAGGCTTTTCAACTCTCCATAGCAGGCACCTTAAGTGAGTCAAACCAGAACCAAACTGGTATTTTTTACTTGAATCGGAACCGAACCTGAACCATAATGTTGTCCTGTCTAGCAACCCTGAATTGGAATTGAGTTGGGGGGGGGGGAAGTGTTACTGGTTAAAATAAAGGTTCAGCGTTTTTTAAGCTCAATCGCTTTTTACAAAGTCACAGCGATCTTATTTTCATTACAAAAGAATACAACAAAATAACTAATAGGTATGTGATTGCTACCAAAAGAGGGGTTCCCCCAGTAATGAGAAGAGACTGACATGAGAATGAGAATAGGAGACTATCCCACACAAGTGGGGAGGGAGAGGGGAAGCTGCCTGCATGCCACATGAGGCAGCAGGGACCCCAGAGATAGAAGAACCATTTCTCAGGCTCCTGCCTGGGGAGAGAAGAGGTGGAATTCTCCCTGGACCCAGAAGTTAACAATAACTCTTCAAGCCCAAGGAAAAAGGAAATGGGTTCCCAACCTTCTCCCAGACAGACAGGCTTCCCCCCACCCAGCCCCAACCCCTGGGGCAGCTCCTTCCTCCAACTGCGCCACTTCAGTCAGGGCCCAGGCCCCAAACTCACTCCCACATTGAAGGAAGCCTCACGACCTCTCCCAAACCCTGTCCTCCTCCCTCTGGGGTGCCAAATCTGAAATCTCATGACATCTCCAAAAAGGAAGAGGTATCTGGACAAAGGAAACCCCCCAAAAGGATTGGGCCAATTCTTGATTCATTTTCAGATGAGCCATGTCTCAATAAGAAAGAAAACACATTTAACTATTGGGCGCATTATAAAAATGTCATGCCCAAGCTGTATCAACTGGCAAAAAATTGTACGGGCAGTTCCAGCAACAATAATGAGTGCTGAAAGAATGTTTTCAAGTCTCAAATTTATCTTGGGATCACAGAGGTCCAACACGGCAGAACAAATATTAGATGATGTTATTTTAGTTCACTCGCACAAATTGGTCATAAAAAAAATTGTGTTGATTTGACAACACACGAACAGTAGGAAAACTCTTGTAAAGTTAAAAAATAAATAAATGGTCAAAAATCAAAATAGTTTTGATTTTAAGTTTCAACTCTGTTTTTTGAATTCACGTCCACTAAGATTGAAATTTTATTTGAACCATTTCAAAATGTGACCAAACCGTGGGTTGTTTTGTTTTGTTTTGTTGGCGGCTACACCGGAACTGAACCCAAATACACAGAATACAACTAAACCCAAACCTGAACCAAGCCAGATAAATACTGTTTCAACTCCCTGCCCACTCCTTAACACCATAATGGGGCAATGATTCTTCATAGATAGAGTGCCACCTGCTGCCTCATCAGCACCATTATATCAACACATGGCAAGGCCCACCTGTGATCATCTCGCTGAGTCAGTTCCACATTTGGATTAAGCCAGCACAGATCTATCCAGCTAGGAGAATTCAGTATTGACTATTCAGTACTATCTTAACCAACAAATACATGCTCATACACACGTCTCTTATTTTATTTTATTTTCCCCATAACCTACCATTTTCCCTAGGCTTTAGTGAACATCCCCGTGGGAGACAAGTCTCACAGTTTGAGTCCAGCCGCATTAAATATGACTTCATACGAAATCCGATAAAGAGTAAATTACCCATTTGTAAATATCAAACACGGGCTGTTTTGTGAAAAGTTCAGCATCTTGGGTTGGGCTTTTATTATTATTATTTTCATTTTAAGCTTTGTCAATACTGAATGTGCTTTTCTTCCTGGAAACTGTATAGTAATGAGAGAAACTGTTTATTTTTCTCCTTAAAGGGATGAAGTATTTTTTGCCGATATTTTGCATGTGCATAAAAACGATTTACGGGATTGAGTGGACGCCGAGGCTGAATCTCTTTGGCGGCTCAGGGGAAGGGAAAAGGTTGCTCCAGGGCAAGATTTCAAGGCAGTTGTTTCTAGCAATGAGGACAAAGGCCTTTATGTGAAACAGCATGGGAGCATAGAAACCCAGGATTGAATGGACAGCGAAGATAATTCCCTTCAAAGGCTGGAAAAGAACAGCCTTTGAATGTCTTGACTATTTACATTGTAAGCTCTTCAAGGGACAGATTTGTACTTACTATGTGCCTGTACAGCGCCTGGCACAACGGAGTCTTGAGCTCAGCTGGCGCCTCTAGCCAATACTGTAATGCAAATGAATAAGAACAGCAGCCGGCCTATTAATGGTGTAGGTTACACCTGGAAACTCAAACACGGATGGAATTTTCACTCCACCAAGTTGTTTAATTGGGTTTTATCCATTAGGAATAAGTCACCATCTGACACAGAGCTGGGGGTGGAACAGCAGTCCCATGTGTTTTTTCAGACCATTCACAGATGTGGGGATGGGATTTTCCTATTAATCATAGAATCATAGAATATTAGGGTTGGAAGAGACCTCAGGAGGTCATTTAGTCCAATCCCTTACTCAAAGCAGGTCCAACACCAACTAAATCATCCCAGCCAGGGCTTTGTCAAGCCGGGCCTTAAAAACCTCTAAGGATGGAGATTCCACCACCTCCCTAGGTAACACATTCCAGTGCTTCTCCACCCTCCTAGTGAAATAGTGTTTCCTAATATCCAACCAAGACCTCCCCCACTGCAACTTGAAACCATTGCTTCTTGTTCTCTCATCTGCCACCACTGAGAACAGCCGAGCTCCATCCTCTTTGGAACCCCCCCTTCAGGTAGTTGAAGGCTGCTATCAAATCCCCCCTCACTCTTCTCTTCTGCAGACTAAACAACCCCAGTTCCCTCAGCCGCTCCTCGTAAGTCATGTGACCCAGCCCCCTAATCATTTTCATTGTCTTCCGCTGGACTCTCTCCAATTTGTCCACATTATCATTTTGATAATGATCAACGTCTAATTAAATATTGAAAGATGTGGAGTCAACATTCAATCTATAAATCAGTTTCTGTGTATAGTAGGCTGTAAGGCTGGATGGACAGACAGAATGCACCACAGCTTTTTCCCCAGGAGACCCCCATTCGCAGTCCCTTGCAAAGCCAGTTAGTCAGGCTTTGCACAGAAAGATGCATATCTGGGCATAAATTTCAAAGTATATGGATGGTAAATTTGTGCCAAACACAAACCAAGAAAGCTTTGCCTTTAGGTGGAAAAACCCTGAGTAGAAAGAAACAGCAAAGAGGTGGGGTAGGAGACTCATCCCTTCAGTAACAGCAGATATGATAGTTTTGAAAGGAACAACAAGGGCTTCAAATAGAAATGAGAGATGGAAAAAAAATCCTCTAATGTCACCTCGTACACCTCACTCCCAAAGTGCAGGAATGCTCCCTGCAGCATTTTTTGTTAAAAACATCACACACAAGCAACAGAGCTTTGTCCAGTTTCTGCCCAGCAGGAGAAAGAGCGGTAAGAGGAGAATTAAAAATTTGCCTTTTCAAAACAAAACAAAAACACTTTCCCTGACCAAGTTTTTTTACGGAGTAAAGTGGGAGAATAATGAGACCACCAAGAAATACCTTATAAGACCTTATCCCCACTACTAAAGAAGATGAATTTTTTTACCTCAGGGTAACTAACACACGAGTTATCCTGAGGTAAAATCAGAATGAAGTCCAAGCATTTTAGTTTTACTGCAAGATAATTCCCTAAGATCAACACCTGGAGTAGGTATAGGACTGTTTAACTCGTGGTAAAACTAACAGGCCTGGTCTTCACTGTGTTTTTATCTTAGCAGAGCTGGTGTGTGTTATCACCCTGAGGTGAAACATGCACCTTTCAAAGCAATGAACACAGGGCGTAAGTGTATTTGCAGTGCACAGAAAGGGTTAGTATGGACCAGGCTGAAGAAGAGAGGATACATGCGGCAGGATTTGGGAAAATTCAGAGCCACTGTGTGAGATTGTGTGTGTGTATAGAGCATGGCAAATTCAGAATAATTGTGTGTGGGTGGTGGGTTGGTGTGTAAGATGACAAATTAAGAATCACTGTGGGTTTATGTGTGGGTGTGGGTGTGGACCATGGCAAATTCAGACTCAGTGTGTGTGTGTGTGTGTGTGTGTGTGTGTGTGTGTGTGTGTGTGTGTGAGAGAGAGAGAGAGAGAGAGAGAGATGGCAAATTCAGAATCACTGTGTCTATGTGTGTGGCATGGCAAATTCAGAATCTGCGGGGGGCAAATTCAGAATCAGTGTCTGTCTGTGTGTGTGTGTTGGGGGGGGGGGATACCCAGTGCATTCAAAGGAACTTGGGTATCAGCACGGCCAGATGGAGGCGTTCTGAGTGTAATGTTCTAAGAACTCTCCAGTCAGTAGAGATTAAAATAACTTCTATTGTTAACACAGGAGCTAAGCAAGAGATTTGCTGCCTCTCAGCTGTAGGACCCAGCTGGTTCTGTTCAGTTCCAAGAGAGGAGCATGTCACAGGACGCTTACAGAGCACAGTGCATCATCTAGGCTGTTCGATATAGGTTTAGACTGCCCTCATGACTCAACATTTTGACAAAAGAGGCAATTTTTCATCCAGACCAAGTGAAAAATGCAAATTGCTTCATGCTTTTGAGGCAAAATAATTTTTGCTTAGAAACGAGACTATTTCTGCTTGGAAATGGGTCTGGTTTTGCAGAAAAAAAAGTCACGTCATTTGGGGGGGGCGGGGAATTCACTTTTGTACTGCTAATGAAATACCGCGAGCAAACAAACCCACCCTGTAGCCATTTCAATATATTTGGATTTTAAACAACATTGCATTTTGCTAAGGCTACTTCAGACACCTCTAAAGCCAATATTTAGAGAAGAAAAAGAAGAAAGAAAACTAGGATGAATAGAGGCAACTGGAGTCCAGCTAGTGTTAGGTCCTTGCCAAGGAAAACTGCTAGAAACATAACGATACTAAGGACATTCATTAGAGATGAAATGAGTACTGGCGGAACTCTTATGTATTTCTCTGTTTGTTTTGTTGATGTTGCTGTTTTTTTGGCAGGGGGAAAGAGAATGAGAATCTAAGCACTTGTCAGCATGGGTTCATCACGTAAGGAAAAAAAAAAGACAAATATAATTGATTTTGTTAAGGGAGTGACTAAGAAAAGCAGACAGAAGGCAAGCAGCCGATGCAGTTTACTTATGTCAGCCAGTCCTTTGATATGCACCACCCAGCGGGAGAGTGCTCAACCAAAGCAGCAACAGCAAAGAGAATCAACAGGGCGCAGGGGTGCACTAACAAATATACTAATGATGCCCCTGGTGAATCATTACAATTAAAAATCAAGGGTGGTAGCAGGCTCCCTAAATAGGTCGCCTCAGAAAGAGTATCACGTACAATATCGTTCACCTACTTCAAGACAGGCCAAGCAAGTCTTGGAAGGAATCCAGGCAAGGCAAGAAGCCTCGTGTGGGGAATGGAAGGATTGCTTTAGGAGGAAAAATAACAGGAGTACTTGTGGCACCTTAGAGACTAGGAGGAAAGGCTCTTTAGCAAGTTAATCCAAGAATAAAAAGGACGGCCCCAATTTAACAAAGCACTTAACCACGTGCTTAAGTCCCACAGGCCAGATGGTGCCACCCTTGCTCGTGCTGAGCAGTGCATTTCTCTGTAAGCAGCCCCGTTGGCTATTACCTGGGTCGCCTGGCACGGTCAGGTAGTGTTCAACACAAGCAAAGGTGGCAGAGACCGCTCGTAAGACAGGGCTCATTCACGCTACAGGCAAAGGGTATAATGTGCATCACAGAGAAAGGTAAATTAGTAAATGCTATCAGGAGAGGGTCCCTGTTCCAGAGGGGCACTAGCCTAAGAAACAATGTGAGCAGCACACAGGCATGAGCTGAAGGGAGAAGGATAAGAGGAAAATCAATGCTACATCTGGGCAAGGGGTGCATGTCTCTAGCTCTTCCTCCATCTGTTAATCGTCTGTTTCACTTTCTGTCCCCCTAAAAGAAACCACCCTCTCTTTAAGCCGCACTGAGCTGTCAGGGGGCCAGAGACTTTGCGGAAGTTGGGAAGAACGGGTTTTATTTTCTCCTCGCCATTCTTTTTTCTCTTTTTGGATTTATGACAAAGAGTTGAAAACTAGGAGCTTCTGTTCCTGGAAGAGCAGCATTGGCTGGGAAGCCCTGCGGCTGGCAGATGCACGAGGCAATTAACCCCCGTGCATACAGAAGTGAAAGGAAAAGGAACGTCTGCAAACCACAAAGGCAAGGGAAAGGGAGCGGAGATATCCCAGCTTGAGCATCTCCTCACTGCCATGTGGGCACAGCTGGGACGTGAGCTGTGCCACCAGCCAGAGTACAAGTTCTTCAGCACATGGTGGGTGAGAGCATCTGCTATGGGCTAAGACCCAGATCCTCCATTGAAATCAATGTGAGTTACAGCAGCTGAAGGTGAAGATGCTCAACGCCTTGCAGGATCTGGCCCTAATCCAATCATTCCCTCAACAGCACTGTGAGCTAGTTATGGATTACTATCCCCACAGCACTGTGAGATAGTTATGGATCACTATCCCCATTTAGCTGATGGGGAAAACTGAGGCTCAGAGAGACTGAAGGCCTTGCCCAAAGATCCTACCTAGGTGGAATCCATGACACAGGCATGGTTAGAGCTCACCAATTCCTACCACAGCTCCCAAGTCCCATGCTCAGAGCTCTGATGGCAACACCTCCTTCCTATTGTCTGTATTTATTAAGTGCTAACCATGTGCTAAGTGCCTGGCAAGAGACAAAACAGGGAAGCCCCCTGCTGTGAGGAGCTTGAAGGATGGGGCGTACTGGGAAGCCCAGGGGAGAAATAACTTAATGCCTGGCTCTCTAAAGGCACTGCCTGCAGGGCAGGTGCTGCGCCCACACTACAGCACTTGACAGCGTTGTTTAAAATAAAGCTGGTGAGTTTGTTCTTTTCAAACCTGAGAAAAATCAGAGCTTTTGTCTCCTTTTAATTTCCTGAGGTTGTTCTCTCCCCCGCCCTTCCTCCCTCCCTGCAGCCAGGCTGTGCATTTGCAGAGTCTAGCTATACCTCCTGGCCCCTGAGACAATGTCCCCCCGCACCCCACCCTCTCCCGACTGCCAGCAGCATCTTGGAGAAGCCAAAAACGTCAACAATTTTCTTCAGCTGAGCCGGAAAGAGCAATAAATCAGCTCCAGCAATGGCAAATGAAACGGATTGCTCCACTGCAATTAATGCCTTTCCCTGCACTGCACCCACCAGCAGAGGGATCTGCTCATTAGAATTCTGGCTGGAGAGCTGAGTGACAAGAGATGGAGAGAGATGGGGAGAGGTGGGAAGTCGGAGAGGATCAGAATGAGAAAAAGAGAGAGATGAAGAAGCAGAGAGGGCAGGAGGAGGATTCAAAAAAGAGGGAGAGGAAGAGATGGAGAAGAGAGAGACAGAAGCAAGCAAATCACATGAGAAAGAAAGAAAGAAAGAAAGAAAGAAAGAAAGAAAGAAAGAAGCAGGATAAAAAGAGGGAAAAAAGCAGAAGGAGGTAAAGGAGAACTAGAGAGGAGGAGGGCCAGAAAGAGATAAAATAGTAACAAAGGAATTTAACAACAGAGCTTTATCTTTCAGCTAAGAATAAAATAACCCCCTGCTTAACTAAGGTGAATTTATCTCTCCCACTGTCCCTGTGGCACTTGCAGTCAGCAGCTGAAGGAGTAAATAATTACCGTCAGGCTGGACCAGGCCCTTGCTTTCACACCAACGGTGGTTTAAGTTTCTTGTTATTCTCCATTAAAGACCGGATATTGCTTCCTCCGGTGAGTGCCTCCCCCCCCATCCCCCTTTCTTGTTTAATGGCCACAATGGATTATATCCTCATTTCCCCCTCAACAGTGGTTTGCCAATCATCATTTGGTTATTATTCTGGATGACAAACTATTGCAGCTAAAGCTCCCCTGACAGAAATCCCTGCCCTGTCACAGTCAGATTTCTGAATGCTGCAGCATGACTAGGAGAGAGGGATGGGAGGAAATGAAAGCAAATAATGGGGGCGAATAACTCAAGAACACAACTGATTTCCCGCCCCTCTGTGGCAGAAGGCAGAAAGCATCATTCCACTGAAGATGGAAGTGTTTTAGCAGACTGAGCCAGGAAGCACCATGATCTCGGTTTGCAACGCTGCCTCTCAAACTGCTTTTTGCTATGTATCGCCTCTTTGCCCTCTGCGACTGAGCCCTCCTCACCAGTGATCGGAACTGACAGGTGCAACCGCCAATAAGAGGTCTCTAGTCAGGCGTTAACTAAGCAAGGGGAAGGAGGGGGGTGGAGAAACTTTCTGAAGACATTCTTTTAAATTATATATGGTAGGGATGGGTCCTCGGCTGTTGTACATCGATGTTAACATCACAGACTTCAACGGATTTATGTTGGAGCACAGAGAGTGCAAAAATATCATTCCACCCTAAGTTTTTTTTTGCTGTAGTTGGTCGTGGCAAGATTTTGAAAGACCAAAAGGGATTTGTAGCAATGACAGCAGTGCTGAACTCCCAGGGAAAGAGGAGGAGCCTGGGAGACAGGACTCCTGGGTCCTACGTGTCTCTGCCAGAATTTGCCGCGTGACCTCAGGCAAGCCACT
This sequence comes from Terrapene triunguis, assembly GCF_002925995.2. Taxonomy (NCBI): domain Eukaryota; kingdom Metazoa; phylum Chordata; order Testudines; family Emydidae; genus Terrapene; species Terrapene triunguis. The sequence goes on from NW_020664725.1 coordinate 8,092,270, forward strand.
TACCCTCCAATTTTCCAAAAGCGGGCACTGATTCGCATGCCCAGCTAGACCCACCTTGGATGTGATTTTCAGAAGTGCCGAGCTGAAGTCAGTGGGAGGCATTCAGCAGCACCTCTGAAAATCGGGCATCCAAAAACCAAGGCACTGAGAATCATTCGGGCCTGGCCCTCTCTGTGCCCTCAATACCCTCACCAGTGAATAGGAACAATGGCCTGAAACTCCCCTCCCTCTCTGCATCTGTACCTCACTGCAATCCCTCTGACTTCAGTGTCTCCAGGCTTACGTTGTTGTAAGTAAAAGAAGAAGAAGGGGAGATGGGGAGCCTTATATTTCCATCTGCCCTGAAGGGTGAATTCCATTGAAAATCACTGAGTTCCTGTGAAATCTGACTTTCCTTTCTCGGACAAGAGGTGGATCTTTAAGGCTCCAGCACAGTACCTCACAGAAGGGCAGGGAAGCGTACTGTGTTATAGTTTCAGAGGAAAGCACATTGTGACCCTCAGTCAAAGATGCTATTGAAAGGCAAGGGTGGGATTACTTATGTTCTGAGCTCAGCTAGATTCACTGGTGATGTGTCTGGTGCTCCAGCAAGCCCCTGATGACAAGAAGATTACAATACTTAGCAGTGCAGCTGCCAGGGAGAAAGGCCTTCAGGCTGACATCGCACGTTGGGGTACACTGTGAATGTCCCATAGTGCTTAAGAGTTCCAGCTTGCTTTGGGCGAATGCTCATGGGGATAGATTCTTAGCTGAGACTGACAGGGCACTGCTGTGAGGGAGCTCACAACCCCAGGCAGTAACAGGGCACTGCTCTGATGGAGCTCACACAAATGTTGCCCAAGCCGACACTGACAGAATGCTGCTGTGATGTCGTGAAGAAGCTAACGCTGTCAGAAGCCATGATGGCACTGCCGTGAAGGGGTTCACCTGGTCCGAGCTGAGTGTGTCGCTGCTGTGGAGCCAGGGGAAAAGATGTCTAGTTCAGAAAAGATGGGATCGATATCTCCTGACAAGGGCTTCCTTCCTACAAACCTGAAACCTAGCGGGGGAGTGTCTCGCCGCACAGGCCAAGAGAGGCATTCTGAGGGCAGACGTATTGTCTTTCAAGCCTTGACCTCACAAGTATCCTGGCAGCTCCACAGAGCAAAAACAAAAACACAAAAAACCTCTTCAGAGATCCAAGTTCAGGGGCATCCAGTTCGTCTCTTTAACGGTGTTAGGCATGGCTTGTGCTGGGAGCATTGTTACTCAGAGCTTCACCTTGCAAATAAATAGCTCTGAACTACAGCCAGAAGCACTGGGATCTTTCAAAGACATTATCTGGAAACACTCAGTAGAAAGCACCTAAAGTCCCATTAATCATCCCACCGCTTACAGTACTTTTTAATGGCTTTTATGGCTTATCCTTTGAATGCCAACAAAGAGTGTGATTTCTCCTGGCTTATTCTATTAAACAGAAATCAATATCTAATACAAATGTGCCGATGGTGGGACATTTGGAAAGGCCAAGGGGATGCTGGTGCCTTTTCTTCTCTCTCTCTCTCTCTCTTTGAGCAGCGGGCCATGGTGCAAGGATTTGCTAATCCCAACAATGACACCTGATATAGACCCTGCTCAGAAAGGAGCCTGTGATTCTCAACCCCCAGACTGGGGTTTTGAGTCAAGGAAAAGGCTCCGAAGCCAGCAAAGCCAGCAGCCGACGTACTGCATCCTTTTTCCAGTGCTCAGAAATGAGGAAGTGAGTGGTGGGGAAGGCCCAGGGGCCTCTGGCCTCCCAACAGAAGAGAAAAGCCAGATGGAAATGCAACCTGGCGCTGGCCAGAATCCCAGACACCCCATGACTCTAGACCAGATGCCCAGCTGGGTCACACCACTGTCGACTGCAGTCTCTGGTCCAAAGCTGATTTACGCTGCCTATGTAGCCCTTCAGCAAGTGTTTAACTCTAGGGTGGGTGAACAGTCCCATTGTCAACAATGTAAGTACTCACGTGCTTAAAGTTAAGCATGTGCTTTAGTGCTTTGAGAGATTCAGGCCTTCGTCCCACAAGTCCATAACTAACATGCCTGTGGTTCTAGCCAGGGTTTGGAGAGTAGCTCAAAGCTGATTTAGAGCAAGGATTTCAGCTCAGATTTGACAGTGCTGGTTCCTATGGTAGCATGAACAAAACCAAAATATCTACAAGGGCTGCATTAACCAACAACTAACTCAATAAAATGATTAAGTGATCTTGAATTACTGATATCAATTGGAATCTGTGTTTGCAAAGAGCTACTTACCCGGCATACACATTTGGGGCTTCCTTTCTGTACATTACTTATAACTATTTGTTGCTGTTGTTCAGTAATTTGCTATTTACCAAGTACAAAGGCTTCGCACAAATACCCAAAAGGAAACACATCACTTGGAAAATGAACTCACTGGCCTAGATTTTTCTCCTTGCCTCTGTCCCCTTCTCCCCCCCAAAACCATGCAGAGATCTCCCCCATCACACTGGCAATGGGGCTCAGAAACCACCTTTGTCCTCATCTGTATATTCTGAACGCTCCGGCGGACGTTCCACAGGCCTGGGACCCAGGCTGGAGCAGAGAGGAGCGTGGGTGGGCACACACATCATCCCCTCCTGTAGAGATAACCTCATTAAAATAATCTGACCTGGAGAATAGCTATTCTAGGGACTACGCCTCAAGATCAAGGGGCAGTTGGTGCCAGGGATCCAGCTGGTAGCCTGGTAGTCTAGCTCAAATGGAGTCAGGGAGTGACCCACCAGGGCCCAGAGCCAAAGTGGAGGCAGAGGGCCTCCTTGTGGATGTCACTGATGTCCCAGGACACAATTATTATGGCCTAAAAAAATGCTTTCCGCCAATCCGAGCCCATGGAATCTCTGCAGCTTTGGTGATCTGCAAGCTTCCTTCAGCACTCGAGGGGTTAACAACATCTCATTCGGATTCCACCGAGCACTCTGGCTATCAAAAACACAAGGGTGCAATGCGCCAGAGGTCTGGGCTTAGGACAAGAACAGCAGAGTTTGCGAAGTACACAGAGCTACCAATTCATTGTGCACAGACAGTGCTAGGAGGATGCATTAGAAATGGGAGATGATTGGATGGACGGACAGGTGAGTCGGCTGTCTTGTGAATACCGCAGAGGGAAATAGCTGAACTGCAGAATTAATGCCAATAGATAGCCCTGGGAAGAGAGTGGATGAGAAAATGGATACAAGATGGCAGTGCAGCAAAACCGAAATCTATGCTGATTTGTAGCTGCATATGGAGAGGCACTGCAGATTAGAGGTGGGAATATCTCTATCCATCTAGGTTCCTCCATGTCCCTCCCATAGCATCTAAAGTGTGTTCTCTACTGATTCAATCGGACCAGGTGCTGAGCAGTCTGGCCTTGAACCAGTCAAGCAGGTGCTGAAGTGCTTTGCTAGATCAGGGCTAGCGCTCTCAGCAGCTTTTAGCAGCAAGCCTTTTATGGCTCCCGTGCAGAATACCCTGAGCTCCAGGCACCAGAAAGCTGTCAACCAATAGAAAGGAATTCAGAGGAGCTCAGATATGGGGCTGGCGGGACTGACTTCAGGAAAAAGGTTCAAAGAACGGAATAGGTAGAGATTGGCCAAACCATAACCAGGGAAAGAAGGGTATGAACTGCATAAAGATTCCCTAGGGTCAGTAGGAGCCAATCAGCACACTGAACCAGCAGCCCTGCAGGCTGGTGTATCCATGGCACCCCCACGCACCACGCTGGGGTACTATTTAACGTGGTTGATTGTACTTGCTTCCTTGCTCCCCTTATGAAAATGTCTCTTTAGGGAGAGAGCGCAAGGAGTGGAAGAGTTACAGATGCTCCAGGCACTTAGCTACACTTAGCAACCTGAAGCCTGCCAGAAACATCCGAGCACAAGTGATGCTCCCAGATCTCAGCGTGCATGAGAATGGAAAGCAAGATGCCGGCTTGCTCAGCACTGGTTAACGCTTGGCTGTTAAGGCAGCCACTCTCCAAAATGAGAGAACAACCGGACCCCTAATACAAACTGGCTGCACACTCAGCCAGTTCTATTTCCAATGCATGTCACCTCTCATAAACTTCTGCTACAGGCAGCTTAGGAGGTTTACACACTGGGTGAGAACCTTTGTGTGTGTACATGTGTCTATGCGCCCTGTGTCGGTCCTGTGACCCTAGACACCCCTGTATTCACACGCTACATGCTACTGCAGTAAGATCTGTACTGATTATGCCTTGTGAGATATCATATGAAAGCTAACACCATTCTGGGTAGTCATATGCATGTGTTAACAGTGAAGTTATGAATTCCCCCTGTATGATGTTACTAAAACATGTTTAAGACCAGACAGCCTAGCCTAGGTGTAGGAGATAAGGAATGTGGGTTTACCTCAGTTTACATGTTAGCAGCAAACAAAGCCATGGAGCTAAACCAGCAGGAGTTACCCTGCTTCTGAACTCCAGAGACAGGGAATTAACATGACTCCTGCACACCAGTGAGACAGGAGAACGAATCCCCAGACTCCATCCTTATCCTTCACCTTACAAGACAAAGGAACCAAGCGATTTGATCTCGGGAACGGGTCCTGGCCACACCGGCCAATAAAGGCTGGAAAGGAGACTGGGGGTGAGAGAAACCAGCTTGAATAAAGATTGTATCTTACTAGATTTAAGTTCTAGACTTTCACATGTATTTTGACTTCTATTGGCTTGTAACTCTACCTTTATCTCTTACTTGGTATCACTTAATCCTTGCTCTTTTGTTAATAAACTTGTTTTGCTTTCATTATAAATCATCAGTGCTGTGTCAGTTCAGTAGAGTGTGGGCTTCTAGGAAGCTGACAGCCTGGAGTGTTTGACTGTCTCTGTGAAGGTAGCGAATCTAACACATTCTCTGGGCGGGCCTTCCAGCAGGATGATTTGGGGGCAAATTCAGGGCTGGAAAGAGTCCTCAGGTCAGCCTGCAAGGAGCAACCAGGTTGGACAAAGGCAGGGTGAGGCTTGTGTGCTGCTGGCACTGGCAGCCTGTTGGGGACAGAGTTCTGAACCAAAGCTGAATGCACAGCCACAAGTCACCCAGGGTTACAAGGCAGATAGTGACCAAACCCCTGACTGGCCTGGCCGAACCCCCAAAACATCACAAGTGCATATGTGGGGTTGTGAGTGTGTTGGCATGTGTGTGCAAAGCCTAGGACTGTTACCTAAGTGTATGTGGACACCAGGGGCAGCTCCATGGCAGGTGGGAGCAGTGCGGCTGCAGACGGCAGTGGAGCAGGGCAGCAGGGAGAGAAGGGGCACCCCTGCTCCGGAGAAGTTACGTGGCTGCTCCAGCTGCCCGCCTGCCACTCGGATCTGTCCGCCCTCTCCAGACACTGCTGCTCGCTTGCCTGGCTGCTTCTGTAAGCCCAGCTGGCTCTTGTCAGGTCAGGTGGGAGATTCCATGCGGTACTCACATCAGCACTGCCACGGCACCCCCCGAGCACAGCACCCTGGGCAATCACCCTTAAGGCCGGCTCTGGTGGACACAGGCATACAGGGGTGTATGGGCACAGGCCTGGATGGGGATCACAGGTCTGCATCTGTGTATGTGGGAGGGCAGAAGCAGGGTATGGGAGGCAGGGGTGGAGAGGAGAGGAAAGCACAGGCATGCACTTGTGTGCCAGAGTGTTTGTGTGCATGGACAGGCAGGTATATGGGCATGTGTGAGCGTGGGTGGGCATGACCCACGCTGTGTGAGTGGGCACAGATATGGGGACATGCCCCCCTATGTAGTGGGCAGGTGTGCAGGCCCAAACCTCTGGCTGACGAATGTGCGAGTGCATACCAGGCATGTATGCGGGCACCTCCGTATCCCCAAGTGTGAGAGGGTGTGTGCAGGGATGGTGGGGGTACCATGTCCCTGCCGTCTTGGGGAAAGGAAGTTACAAGGAAGAAGAAACATGTGACTACTCATCTGCCTCCAAGTGAATAAGAGGGTGTTTAACAAAAAAAAGAGAGAGATAGAAAATGTCATTTCTCTGGAGATGCCACAAAAGGTCATTTTTTTTTCCTGGGGAAAGGCATCTCCAGCTTAAATAATGAAAGTTCTCTGTATTGTTCCTCTGCCAATCTGGATTTATTTATTTATTTGACTCCATCCCCACCAGCCCATAAATCATGGGCAGTCTTTGAAGAGTATTCAGAGTCCATTCAGAGCCACTCATTTCCCTCTGCTCCTGCCCCCCGCCCCATAGCAAAGCAGCCGAACGAGCCAAGGCAAACATTTCTAATGTCTCCTTTCAAGCTCAAAATGTATTTTAATAATTTAAAGCTGCGCGCGCCTTTCAGCTGCTTGATGAATTATTTACAAATTCTACAACAACACGTGGGCGCTCCCACACACAGAAAAAGAGCCGCCCTCTACAATTTCTGGGGCGTTAAATCATGTCGGAGCCGACGAGCAGATGAAAGCGGGCGGGGGAAGTCAGCCCTTAAATTCTTTACAAATCGCTGCCTTCTTTATTGCTCTGGATGAATGTTCCACAAGAACTTCCTGGAACGTGTGACAACAGGAGACAGCTCTGTCCTGCACCCAAGTGTGAAAGAGGGAGACAGAAGGAGAAGATAAAAATTGCTAAAGCTTAATTTGGACAGAGAAATCAGAGGCAGGGCTTCCTCGGGAGTACAGGGCTCTTCTGAACTGGAGTGGAAGGGGAGTTCTCAAAGAGCCAGTGGGCTCCTGTCGTGCCTCCTTCAGTCACTTTGTCTATACAACATGGTGAAGATCAAATGCCAGTGAACTCCAGCAATGTAATATGGAGAAAGGAAGCACTCCATTATGGAAGGATGCTGTCTGAACAAACACCTGGATCCACAAATTGCATCCCTTACCTAAGTCTGAGCAAAATCTGATCAGTCCAGTAGAATGGAGTCCACCCTGAGATGCCTTGGAAATCAAAGGGATTGTGATGGATTTGGTTTGGTTTAGTACGAACTACAAAGTTTGGATCCATCACCAAACTTTTCTAAACTTTGTGGGTGTTTGGCTCTGCTTCAGGTCTGTCTCTGACCTCCGCCAACTCTCACACACAGAAAAATCTCCAGTGTTGCACACGATGGATGTAAAACCAGGTGAAACACGGCTATTCTATTGTGGTATTATTTTGAATTCAGGGACCAAACTCTCCTACTACGGGATATGAGCAACACCCATTGAGGTTAACAGCATTACTCTGAATTGACAACAGCATAGAATATGGGGCCATTCATTTCAATAGGAGTTACTTGGTTGGTGCATGCAGCTACCTGCTGGCACATATATTTTGAGAGGATCAATTTGGACTGTGTGCATTTTTATGTTGCCCACCGGCCCAGGTTTTCCAGTTCTCAGCATAATCTGGGACTAGAATTTCTAAAGAGCTCAGAACCCAGCAGCTCCCACTGTTACCCTTCTGTCCAGGATCTCAGAAGAGCTCAATGCCCAACTCAAATGGATATTCAAAAAACTATTTTAAAAAATCCAACAAAAAACCCATACAAATTCAGGGCTTTTTCCTTGTTTGTTGCCACTAAACACGGAACAACCCCCTGACCAAAGCAGCTCTAATATCCATTTGCCAGGTACTTTATCTAACCTAATCTAGCTACACTTGGATCTATCTAATATATTTCTAAGGCACCTATCATCCTTGTATGGAAGCCTCCAGTGAGCAGGTCTAGTTCCAGGAGGTGGTTTCCAGGGGCAATGTTAAGTCAATACTGTGATTCCATTAGGGGGCATTTAGCTATACTCCAGGGACCAGTCCTCTCCTCTTCCCTAAGTCATGCCCGGGGCAATCCATGTGGGCTACTCAGCAAGAGCAAGACATGAGATGAAGCCTGCCTACAAAGTGACAGCTTGTGGCCTCTGACCTCGGGAAACAAAGCCAGTTCAAATTCAGCTGAGCAGAAAGGTTTTGCTGCTGCCCGAGCATGCGAGGGACATGACCTTTCCGAAAACTCTGGTTATTTATTTTTATAATCCTTCTGTTGGAATAAACGCTCTGCTCTCCCCAGCACCGGGAGGTCACAGGAGTTAACGAGTGGAGGAGAAAGGCCAAGTGCATGGGATTTTTTCCGTGTGACTGGATGTGCTAGAGAAGGAAATAAGAAACGGAGGGGTTTGGAGTTTTTTGTTTTGTGCTTTTTACAGTTGTGATGTCTCTTGCTCTTCCTTTATACCTAACAGAATGTTGAGACTCATTAAGAAAGGGATAGATAATAAGACAGAAAATATCATATGGCCTCTATATAAATCCATGGTACACGCACATCTTGAATACTGTGTGCAGATGTGGTCGCCCCATCTCAAAAAAGATATACTGGAATTGGAAAAGGTTCAGAAAAGGGCAACAAAAATGATTTAGGGGTATGGAACGGCTTCCGTATGAGGAGAAATGAATAAGAATGAGACTCTTCAGCTTGGAAAACAGATGACTAAGGGGGAATATGATTGAGGTCTATAAAATCATGACGGGTGTGGGGAAAGTAAAAAAGGAAAAGTTATTTACTCCCTCTCATAACACAAGAACTAGGGGTCACCAAATGAAATTAATAGGCAGCAGGTTTAAAACAAACAAAAGGAAATATTTCTTCACACAACACATAACCTGTGAAACTTTTTGCCAGAAGATGTTGTGAAGGCCAAGACTATAACAGGGTTCAAAAAAGAACTAGATAAGTTCATGGATAGGTCCATCAATGGCTATTAGCCAGGATGGGCAGGGATGGTGTCCCTAGCCTCTGTCTGCCAGAAGCTGGGAATGGGTGACTGGGGATGGATCACTTGATGATTACCTGTTCTGTTCATTCCCTCTGGGGCACCTGGCATTAGCCACCGTTGGAAGACAGGATACTGGGCTAGATGTACCTTTGTTCTGACCCATTACGGCCGCTCTTATGTTCTTATGCCTGTTTCACATTCACGTTTTCCTACCTTTTCCCTGTCTCTTTCCCACCACTCTCTCTTCCTCCCCTCTCTCACTCTACCCTGTTCCCCCACCCATTTCTATATCTTTCCCCCCCATTCACTCTATCTCAGTGCTCCATAGGCAGGGTTAAGATTCATAGACCACAATGACAGACAATCATCCACAACATGCTTTCGGATTGGGAAAGGAGAATTAGTAAATATCTGCCCATTGAGTTTGAATGTCTCACGCTGCACATACACAAGGAGGTAAGAATCCCTTGTCCTTTTCATCTGAGAACCTCAGTGCACTGCACAGACATTGATTAACTATTAAACCTCACTATGTCCCACCAAGTTAGGTTAACAGATGGAAAGGAATCAATTCACCCACCACTAAAATGCAGCCACCTCTGGGGCAACTGGTTAACTGTCACCTACACAACAGGTTAAAGAAGAATGCAATATACAACTGTAATTAGTGGGGGAACTGGGGAGGCAGGATGTCCATGCTGGAATTTAGCTAGAAAAAAATAGTTTCCGGCCGACCTGAAAATGATTTTTTTAAATTGTGGGTGAATTAAAAAGAAAAATGTTTGCTTTGGGTCAGATGAAACATTGCATTTGATGCAACACAAGACGTTTCCTTTTGGTTTTGAGCATTTTTAAAGTTTTTAATTAAAAGAAAAATAAAGGAAATTTCAAAGGGAAAAGCTGTTTTGAATTAAAAAAAACATTTAGTTTTGAAAATATCACAGCAAAATGTTTTGAGGTTTTTCTGACATTTGGTGGATTGCCACTTTATAGTCCCACCGCCTGAATCAGCTGCCCCGGATGAGGCCCGGGTCCTATATTGCAGTGTAGCCACGCCCTTACTCTCTCTCTCCAAGTACTGTCTAGTCCTACCCTGCTCGGCTTGTGAGATGCAAAAGGCTCGTATGATAAAGTGACACAGCTGCGGGCAGGAAAAAGAAACAGAGCGAGAGAACTGCGGTAACAAATGCATCTGCCCCGGTTGCATCAGGGAGTAAATCAGTGAAGTGGACCAAGCAGGAGACAGTTGAATCAGTACGTTGCAGTGATAAGTCCTTTTAAAGGGGTTGGTAGAATAGGCTGCCCAATAAAAAGAATACACCCCAGCTGGTAGGGAAAGATCAATGAAACTTCTCGTATTGCCTCTCAAGGCACAGCCATCCCTGATGTTTGCAGCAACTTCCAGTCCCCCAGTCCTAGGAAAACTTTAATGTTTGATTTTCCTTCACTATATTTTCAAAGAGGTGGCCACCGTGAGGGAGCAGGGGGGCCAGTGCTGGTTCAGCAGGGAAGGCTTGATGGCAGAGGAAGAAAGAGACGCTCCAAAGCTCTTCGGTTATCCAGGCTAACGGCAGAGCTGTTTCTTCACTATGTTTCTTAGTGCTTTATCGCGTCAACTTTTCAACGGCTGAAATGACGGAGCTTACAGTGTGTCCTCCGGGAAGATGATCCCACCATGTAAGGCCTCACTGGTAGGAATTCTTTAATGCCGTGTGTATTCATTATAAACATTCCAATGCTCAATTTCATCTCATCTTGGGTCCCTCTAAATAGCTCCTCCCCTTTCCTGGTTTGTAGATTCCCCCACAAACCCGGTTGTGTGCAATGTATTACAGTAGCACCTAGAAGCCGCAATTAAGACCAGGGCACTGCACGTACACAAAACTTCCAACCTAACAAGCCAAAGTGTGGGAGGAAGGCGGCCTCTCATCATCCCCATTGGACAGCTGGGGAGCTGAGTCCCAGAGAGATGAAGTGACTTGTGCAAGTTTACCCGGGGAATCTGCGGGAGAGTTGGGATCTGAAACCATATCTCCCAAGTCCCAGCTCAGCGCCTTGTGACAAGGATACCCTGCTTGTCTATACATATGGGTTCTTTTAATCTCTTCCTGACTTCGGTCAAGTTGCTCCTGATACATGACTCTCTTCAGGCCCTTGAACATGTGAGCTGCACCAATTTAGGGAGCATCTACACTGCAATTGGAGACGATTCCCGAGCTAGCTGGGATCTAGCAAGGTCCAGTAGCAATACCTGTGAACCCATGGCCGCATGGGCTGCATGAGCCCACCAGGGACCCTAGGTATGTACTCAAGTGGCTAGCCCGCGCTGTCACAGCTTCTCTGCTATTGTTACTGGAGCTTGCTAGATCAAAGCTAGCTCAAGTATATCTATACATGCTGCAGTCACATCACTGGTTGCAGTGTAGACAGATCCTTAGACTCTATCTCTCAGTCTCAAGGAGCCAAGGTGATATGTAAGTGGGTATTAATCACACATTAGTGAGTGGATGTATCCACCTAATTCTTGCATAATCTCTCTCTCTCTGTATGTATTTATACCATGCTCATCACTGTGACCCTGATTCAGCAATGAATTTAACCATGTACTTAACTTTATGCACATACTTAAATCCCATTAATGCTAATGGGCTTTAAGCATGTGTTAAAATGTGTTGTTGAATTGGGCCATAGAGGACTCAAACATCTTGCTTGGTGTAAGAGGGGGACCAAAAGTAGGTGTTAGTTACCTTGATTTGGCTCTGCCTCTCAGTTCAGCCCAAGATATCTACCTGCCCAAACGCATTTGCTTGTCTTGTACCTTCAGCCTAAAAATAGCTTCCCCAGCCCTTCTCAGCACTAGCCACTTGCATCTTCCACGCAGGAAATGCTCTGGTCCCACTTAACTATTAACAAGGCACTCAAATGCAAAGCAGAGGAGGACGTATTAATATCTAATAGGAGTGATGGACAGCGTGGAGAGCCTAGGTGCTCTTGCTCGCACATGCAGCTCAGACACGAGAGCTGATTTAAAATAGTAATACCAAGACATACATAAAAGAGACATACATTTTCCAAGCCAATTGATTCCTCAGCAGGAATCCTTGACAGATCTATTTTGATCGAATTGTCTAATTGACTACAGTTCTCGTTTCCCTTCAGTTCACAACCTTCCATGCCCACGGAATCAATGCAATTTGGAGAACTCCTCCTCAGTAGCAAACCGCAGCTCCTCTGGGGACAGACAGCAGCTCTGCCGATTTTAAATTGTAAACGAAACACCCATCAACCAAGCCTGTCAGAATCTGGCATCTGGTCCTGGGTCCCTAATATTTCTCTCCCTATCGATTTCAAAGTTAAACAGAATTAAACGAAGAAGACGAAATATGAGCAGTTTGCAAGACGCCAAAGCCAGCTGCATGAGCTGATGACTGCAGCTGGGAGAGTGCCACCCTGGAGACAGACATGGGCTAGCTCTGTTTGATATTCAGCTTATGTTTCCCCATGCCTCACTTCATCCCACAACTCCTCATCCCATCTTCCTCACCCCTCCATCCCCTTCTCTGTGCTCTTCAGATACCAGCAGAGAGCTATGAATCCTTTCCCCATCTTTGCCTTGGCTCTCAGCTCTTTCACCATTGCTTCCTTCCCGGTCGCTTGTCCCCCACTCTCTGGCGGCGATTCGGCACGCTGGGGGAGAGGCGGCACTTTCCATACATTTCACAAGAGACCGCTTCAAGGATGAAAGACAACAAAGCCACGTCCCTAGCAGACGACACGCCATCCGCGTACCGGGAGGGGTGCCGAGGAGAAGAGCCGCAGCTGAATCTTTTATAATAATATCAATCGATATTAAAAATGTATGGCGGCTGCTCAATTTTTAAAGCATCTTAAATTAATCTTTAAATACAACTATTTTGCTTAAGCCAAAGGCTTTTTGGTAGCCTGACAAGGGTGTCTCCTTCTCTCCCCGCCACCCCCAAATGGCCCCAAGCTCAGATCAGTTATTTCAGGAGTTTAAGTAACCAATATACACCAAGCAGAATTCCCCAGAACCTAGGGGTGTAAAGTGGAATCCTACATGAAATCCACTCTTGATTTAACTGGGCAATCTAATTTGCCTGTGTAGTGCGATGGGCACTATAGGAAATATTAAAATAGCTAATATTAGGCTAGATGGGGCAGGAAACACGGTTCCACAGGTAAGCCCCACAGTACCAGGCCAGAAAGGTGCGGAGTGGAGGGGATTTAACAGAAGGTACTGAAGCTTACTCACAGAGCTGCAGCAAACCCAGGACTGGCCTAGCAGGAACCGTCAAGATCCTGAAGGAGATTAAAACTGTGTGAGATTTAGGAGTGGGTGGTGCTGCAGGTCAAGGCTGAGCTGGGTTTGTGGGGCTAGAACTGGAGTAGCTGGGAGATCTGTAGGGCGCACTAGCAGAGCTGTATTATATAAAGGGGCAAACACCACTTCCTCATTCACTTTCTCCACACCATTTATGATTTTATAGACCTCTATCAAACACCCCTTACTTATCACTTTTATAAGATGAACAGTCCTAGTCTTTTTAATCTCTCCTCAGCTGGGAGCTGTTCCATACCCCTAATCCTTTTTGTTGCCCTTCTCTGTACTTTTTCCAATTCTAACATATATATATATATTTGAGACAGGGTGACCAGCACTGCCCCTAGTATTCCAGGTGTGGGGATACCATGGATTTATATAGAGACATTATGATATTTTCTATCTTATCTATCCCTTTCCTAATGGTTGCTAATATGCTGTTTGCTTTTTTGGCTGCTGCTGCACATGGAGCAGATATTTTCAGAGAACTATCCATGACGACTCCAAGATCTCTTTCTTGAGCGGTAACAGCTAATTATACCCCATCATTTTGTATGGATAGTTAGAATTATGTTTTCCAGTGTGCATGACTCTGCATTTATCAACATTGAATTTCATCTGTCATTTTGTTGCCCAGTCACCCAGTTTTGAGAGACCCTTTGTAACTCTTCCCAGTTAGCTTTGGGCTTAACAATCTTGAGTAATTTTGCACTGTTTGCAGACTTTGCAACCTCACTGTTTACCTCTTTTTCCAGATCATTTTTCCATATGTTCCACAACACTGGTCCCAGTACAGATCCTTGAGGGACCCAGCTATTTACCTCTCTCCACTGTGAAAACTGACAATCTATTCCTACTCTTTGTTTTCTATCTTTTAGCCAATTACTGATCCATGAAGGGATGTTCCCTCTTATCCCATGACTGCCTACTATGCTTAAGAGCCTTTGGTGAGGGACCTTGTCAAAGGCTTTCTGAATGTCCAAATACAATATATCCATTGGATCACCCCATCCATATGATTGATGGTCCCCTCAAAGAATTCTAATAGATTGGTGAGGCATGATTCCCTTTTACAAAAGATGTGTTGACTCTTCCCCAACATATTATATTAAACCATGTGTCTGATAATTCTGTTCTTTACTATAGTTACAGCAAATTTGCCTGGCCTTGAAGATAGGCCTACTGGCCTGTAACTGACAGGATCACCTATGGAGCCTTTTTCTAAAAACAGGCATTACATTAACTATCCTCCAGTCATCTGGTACAGAGGTGGATTTAAATGATAGGTTACACATCAAAGTTAGTAGTTCTTCAATTTCCTATTTCATAATTTCATATTCTTGGGGGAATACCATCCAGGCCTGGTGAGTCATTACTGTTTAATTTATCAATCTGTTTCAAAACTTCTTCTATTGACTCCTCAATCTGGGACTGAGCAGTTCAGATATAGATTCATAGATTCTAGGACTGGAAGGGACCTCGAGAGGTCATCGAGTCCAGTCCCCTGCCCGCATGGCAGGACCAAATACTGTCTAGACCATCCCTGATAGACATTTATCTAACCTACTCTTAAATACCTCCAGAGATGGAGATTCCACAACCTCCTTAGGCAATTTATTCCAGTGTTTAACCACCCTGACAGTTAGGAACTTTTTCCTAATGTCCAACCCAGACCTCCCTTGCTGCAGTTTAAGCCCATTGCTTCTTGTTCTATCCTTAGACGCTAAGGTGAACAAGTTTTCTCCCTCCTCCTTATGACACCCTTTTAGATATATTCACCTCTTGGACCAGCTCCTGTGCATCACTTAGGATTAAGTCAAAAATTGCCTCTCTCCTTTCAGGTGCCAGGACTAGCTGCTCCAAGAAGCAGTCACTAATGGTGTTATGAAATTTTATCTCTGCATCCTGACCTAAGGTGACAAGTACCCAGTTAACCCATTACTATTGGGTTTTCTGTTTTTGTAGCCTCTCTAATCTCCATGAGCATTTCACAGTCACTGTCACCATTGAGGTCAGGTGGTTGGTAGCATATTCCTATTGCTATACTCTTATTATCCAAGCATGGAATTTCTATCCATAGAGATTTGATTCATTTAAGATTTTTACTATGTTTTCTTTCACATACAGTGCCACGCCCCCACCAGTGCGACCTCCTCTGTCATTCCTATGTATTTTGTACCCTGGTATTCCTGTGTCCCATTCATTATCCTCATTCCACCAAGCTTCTGTGATGCCTATTATATAAATATCCTCATTTAATACCAGGCACTCAAGTTCACTCATCTTAGTATTTAGACTTCTTGCATTTGTAAACAAGCACTTACAAAATGTGTTAAATATTTACTTGTCTGCCTTCACGTGATGTAATTGAATGGCACTCTCCTTCCTCTGACTGGTTCTCTTCAGTTCCCACCTGTACTTTACCAACTTCAATCAACTCCTCTTTACTAGGATATAGAATATCCCCTTTAACAAATCCTGCCCTAAGGCAGTGGCTTCCAAACTGTGGGTTTTGACCCAATACTGGGTCGCGGAATGTAGGGCATTGGGTTGCGGTGGCTCTGGTCAGCACCACTGACCGGGCTGTTAAAAGTCCCATCAGCTGCTGCCCGGCTAAGGGAGGCTAGTCCCTACCTGTTCTGACACCACACTCTGCCCCAGAAGCGGCCAGCAGCAGGTCCGGCTCCTAGGCGGGGGGACCACGGGGCTCCGTGCGCTGCCCCCACCCTGAACACCAGCTCCATATTCCCATTGGCCGGGGGGCGGTGCCTGTGGGCGAGAGCCACATGGAGCCGCTTGCATGCCTCCGCCTAGCAGCCAGATCTATGCTGCTGTTCATTTCCGGGGCGCAGCGCGGTCCGTGGTGCCAGGACAGGCGGGAAGCCTGCCTCTGCACTCTGGCTGCGCCGCTGACTGGGAGCCACTGGAGGTAAGTCCGCACCCCAACCCTGTGCCCCAACCCCCTGCCCCAGCCCTGAGCCCCCCTAAACCTGGAACCCCTTTCTGCACCCCAAACCCCTCATCCCCAGCCCCACCCCAGAGCCTGCACCCCCAGCCCAGAGCCCTGACCCCTTCCACACCCCAACCCTCTGCCCCAGCCCAGAACTCCCCCCCACACCCTGAACCCCTCATTCCCGGCCCCACCCCACAGCCCTCACCCCTGCTGCCCCACCCCTGAGTCCCTCCCACACCCCAAATCCCTCATCCCCAGCTCCGTTGGGTCGCGGGCATCAACAATTTTCTTCAACCGGGTCGCCAGAAAAAAAGTTTGAAAACCACGGCCCTAAGGGATGCATCTGTCTGAACCGCATGCTCCTCCACACCTGTCGGCTTTCCCCCCAGCCCTTAGTTTAATTACAGATGTGTGCTGATTATTCTGGGTGGTGAACCGGTGAGCCCCTTGACTTAGCACTGTTGCAGATACAGCTTACAATCTGCTGAGGCTCAGGCTGTATCTACTGTGGAAGCTACAGTCGCACAGCTCCTGTGCTGCTGTAGTATAGATGCTTCCTGCAGTGACAGAAGGGTTCCCACCAATGTAGGTAATCCACCTCCCCCAGCAGTCGTAGCTGGGTCAACAGAATAATTCTCCCATCAACCTAGTTGCTCCTATACCTGGTGTTAAGTCACCTTAACTACGTCCAAGGTGGATTTTTCACACCCCTGAGCACCACAGCTACGTCAACCTAACTTTTGAGTGTAGACCAGGCCTCGGGCACAACACTAGGTGATCAGGCCAAAACCTATTGCTGTCGCAAACGTCCAGCCTTACACAGAAGCAGAGTTCTGCTCAGCCCAGTTGTCGTCCCCAGACTACAGTCTCATCTCACTTCTCACTTCCGTGGGAGCCATACAGGGGATCCTGCCCCCCTGATAATTACAACATCCTGCAGGATAGACAGAGATACAGGTGCCTGGGAATTCTAATGCCACAGGAGGCTGGCTCAAGGCTCAGCAGCCAGGGCATGGACGCAACACGTACTTAAGAGGTTCATCCTAAGTGTAGAAGGAAACTACCCACCTGCAACTGCAGCGGGCACTGAGAGAGGAATGACAAAATTACCTCCACTGGGATATGGCCAACGCGCTGAGCCCTAAGTTTTAGCACAGTGTGCGATGGGCTCTTCTGTGACCACTAATGACGCTCAGCAGGGCTGAGATTCAAAAGTCTGCACCAACAACAGCACGCTGACCCCTAACAGCACATCAGGACACTGCCCGCTGGCTCCCTTTCCCTTTCTTGGGCTCCCCAAGAGCTGCACCCAGAAATCTCCTGTGACAGAAATTACAGCCGTTCTTGGGATCCGGTTTCTACTTACTTCAGTCCCTCGTTGGGCTCAATAGTTCTTTCCCACGCGCCTAGGTCCTGCCGCTAACTAGCACTTCCTCAAGCCTCTGCCTCTTAAGGCTTCCGCTCCTGCCTCTCATGCCAGGTGACTCCAGCCAGGCCTTTCCATCTGGCTGGTATGGCAAGTGCCTTCCCAAATCCTCTCTGATCCTGGGTCCCCTGTAGGAGCCTCCCTGCAGCTCTCTCTCCTTCTCTTCTTTATTGCAACAGGCTTATGCTTATAGGAAATCCCACCCCTCAGCTCCTATCCTGGTCCTCTGACCCAACTGACAACCCAAGTCCAAATCGACCATCTGGGGCTGGATAACAAGGTACAGGTGGGACTGAGTCCAACTCCTCAAAACGGTCACGGCCTCTATTTGGCACTGGTGAGGCCACATCTGGAGTATTGAGTCCAGTTTTGGGCCCCCCACTACAGAAAGGAGGTGGACAAATTGGAGAGAGTCCAGCGGAGGGCAACGAAAATGATTAGGGGGCTGGGTCACATGACTTATGAGGAGAGGCTGAGGGAACTGGGCTTATTTAGTCTGCAGAAGAGAAGAATGGGCGGGGATTTGATAGCAGCCTTCAACTACCTGAGGGGGGGTTCCAAAGAGGATGGAGCTCGGCTGTTCTCAGGGGTGGCAGATGACAGAACAAGGAGCAGTGGTCTCAAGTTGCAGTGGGGAGGTCTAGGTTGGATATTAGGAAGAACTATTTCACTAGGAGGGTGGTAAAGCACTGGAATGGTTTACCTAGGGAGGTGGTGGAATCTCCATCCTTGGAGGCTTTTAAGGCATGCCTTAACAAAGCCCTTGCTGGGATGATTTAGTTGGGGATTGGTCCTGCTTTGAGCAGGGGGTTGGACTAGATGACCTCCTGAGGTCTCTTCCAACCCTGATATTCTATGATTCTGTCCTGTGACAGGATGCTTGTTCAACACTAACAAAGAGAAAAGTGCGCCCCCTACCAAATCACTAGCACCCGCTTCCCGATGGGCATGCACACCGCTGCTCCTTTGAAGCCTGCCATCTTGGTGCTGCCCGGACATCTCGGCTCACCTTGTGAGCTGCGACAGGATCGCGGAAAAAAACGGGGTATAGCTGCAGGCTTCTCCTAATTTGCTGCCTCCCTTCACGCGCTGCAGCTCCCAGCTCATATCTGAGCAGAGTCCAGAGCTTGCCAGTGGTCCTGGTGTCACCGTTAATGGTGACAGCTGCTCCTGAACGTGAGAGCTTCCTGAGCGCGGGAAATGCCAAAGAAATGGCATTCAGCAGGGCAGGGCACTTCCCAGCCACAGTGCCTCTCATAATATATTCAAGGGATGTGGCATTTCTGACTGCATCGCTTCTGCCTCACTTGCCATTTAATGTTAAGAGGCTTGTATAGTCAGCAGCGTTTAAAGTGTAATGACTGTTTTCATGCTAAATGCTCTTTTAAATAACCCTGAATTATTGTGTTGGGTTATTGCATTTATAAAATGGCATTTCAAAAAAATAATAATTGTTTTAGAGCTAATTGATGTTTTTAACGGGCTCTGTGCATGGAAGCTGCATTCAGCAGAGGGATGGGTTTCTGTCCGGGAGACAGCAATAAAGGGAGAGAGGTTTTGACCTGGGCAGCAGGGTTGTGGGATCTTCCTCCTCTTCATCTCATTCGGGGGCTGCTTTTATAGGAGCCCTTTTTTACAGCCATTAGAGCTGATACAAGCAAAATAAAACGCAACCCATTTGCTTCAAAATGCTGCGGCCAGTTTAAATATCACATTGTAGCAAATCTGCAGGCACATCCAACTTTACAGCTGTCACTCTGCTGTGCATCATAGGCACTAAAAACTTCACTGTGATAGGACTAGAACTGAGATCCCACTGCTCCAAAAGCAGAGGTCTGTTCCACTTGAGCAAAGGGGGAGTCTCAGTAGCACTATGTGGCCTATGACACACAGTACAGCTGTTCTGATTGCATTCGCTAGAGGGCAGTGGTGACACATACATATAGAGGGTTGGTACATTAAGCTCTCACTTAGTCAATGCATTGTCTGGGGAAGACTTCAAAACCCATTTCTAACACAATGTAACTATAATTTGTAGCCACATAGGCCTTTACAAAGGTCACAATGCTGCACATTGTGTGGACACTCATAGCTTCACAATGATAGCAAGTATGGAACACAGATCCACCTGCTTTAAAAGCACAGGCCGCTACCACTTTCAGTAAAGGAGAATCACCGCTAGCTGTTACCAGTACAGGGTTTATGACACACTAGTGAGCAATATACATTTTATCCAGCAGGGGAAAGGGGTGCACACACTAGTACTTTATTAACAAGGAAAGGATTTTAGAACTCCAATTTGCTTCTGACCATTCGTGCTGTTTACTTTTTGCATTTCATTCAGCACAGACAATGGAGCTAAGATAGCCATTTCTGGATGCATAGAGTTTAAATCCCAAAGGGAACATTATGATCATCTAGTCTGACCTCCTGCATAACTCAGACCAAAGAATTTCATCCAATAATTTCTGCATCTACTAGCACAATGCCACACTGCTCAGGTTGCACATGATGCAGGGAATGTATGCATGAAAACAACAATTTCATGAAAACATTTGTATTAATGACAAGTTTGAGTTTTCTACATATAAATAAAAAAGCAAAACCTACACACTGGGCCTAAACTACCTGACAGTGTTGTTTTAAGCCTGCAGATACTGTATTTGAACCTGTGACCAAGGTAAGAAGAAAGTGCTTGCTGACAATGAACCTAGAATCTTCAAGCTAAAGCCTGAAAATGTAACCCATGTTCACCCTACAGACTCAGAAACCTGAAAGCAAATAAACTGAACCTCAAAAAAAAAAAAAACCACTGGTGATTTTTAAGCCAATTGCATGAATGTTTGGGGCCTGACACATGACTTTTGAATGTCTGGCATTAGCCATGCACGTCACCATTACCCTACACGTGATAAAGTCATTTACACAAGTGCAAAGAGAGTGTGAAATGTGGATTCTGATTGGGGAGTGTTTCACACTCACATTGCACTGGTGCAAATGACTGCACAACAGGCACTGGAGAACCGGGGCTTTTAGTCATGGGTAAAGCACTTATAGGAACACACTGTGGGGACTATAGACTATAATAACAATCATGGAAGAGCACTTTTGGCCAGGGACCATCTCTTTTGACATCCAGTATATCTGTACAGTGCTTACTCTGGCCTCTAGGAGCTACAACAGGGCAAATAATAGTTCCCGACTCTCTGGTGCAATGTGACACTTGTTCTGTATGAAGAATTACTTAAAATTCACACCTACACTGGGAAATTATTTAGCAAACTTTAATTACTTAACAAAAGCAGCAACGATATTTCTAAGCGGAGAGAGCACCCATAAATATGGTGCCATAAATAAACTGCTCCTCAGTAACATGAATTAATTTGTATTTAATTACGAGAAATTGCTATCAATTACTAAACATTCCTTGCAGAATAGGCAAATTCTTTTAAGAATAATATCGCTTTCTAATTGAAAGTAATTTCCCCCCTCTCTAGCTCCGGATCATGTGAGGTGCTGAGCTGTAGTGGATGTCTCTGAGAGATACGGGGGCTCAGGATTTTGCAGTATGAAGCCTTGTGACGAACGCGCACACAAAGTGACTTACGTGTATTTGTTTAGGTATGGATGCCCTTAGTCATTTTCAGTAGCGCCTTGAAGTCAACGAGACAACTCGTATGCAAGGATCATGAGAACCTGACCCCTGGATTTCACACGCAATAACCCCAGGGAGGCTGATGAAAATCCAGGGCATGATTTTAAAAGGAGCTGAGCGGCCGCAGCTCTCCCCACATGGATGGCAATAGATCACTTAGGCTATGATTCGGGGAAGCATTTGATTTAGTCCATCCATACTCAGGATAACACTTAAAGAATATATTTAACTTTAGACATGTGCTTAAGTCCTATTGGTATCAATAAGATCTAGGCACATGCTCAAGTGCTGTCCTCACTGGGGGCTCTCGAGCGCTGGGGCTGTCGTCTTCTGTGTTTTTTAAGAACAGGTCAGAGATGGTCTAGGTATGCTTGGTCCTGCCTCAGCGCAGTGGGCTGGACTTCATGGCTTCTTGCAGTCCCTTCTAGCCCTGCCTTTTTATGATCCTACGCTTCTTCGCTGCTTGTCTGTGCAGCGTCTAGCACAATGGGGCCCTGATCCTGGTCTGGAGTTCCTAGGTACCATTGTAATGCAAATACATAGCAGCCACATCAGCGCCTCTGAAAGTCAGGTCACACTAGCCACAACAAAACCAAATCAATGCATTAGCAAACCAGTGACGGATCCCATCCAACAGAAGGCATGGGATGGCAGAAGCCCCATCCTCCCACCCCCACCACCTAAAAACTGAAATTAAATCTAACCATGGGGGTGTAGCCAGGGCCGGCGCAACCCATTAGGCGACCTAGGCGGTCGCCTAGGGCGCTAACATTTGGGGGCGGCGACCGCAGCGGCCGGATCTTCGGCCGCCCCAATTGTCGGCGGTATTTCGGGGGCAGGACCTTCCGCCACCTCTGTCGAGGGCGGCATTTCAGGGGCGGGAACTTCCGCCGCCTAGTGCTGCAAAAAAACTGGCGGCGCTCCTGGGTGTAGCAACATACCTCAGTCCCTACTGCAGATCCATCAGTGAGCTCTGCCCCCGCCCCCGCCCCCCCATGCCACACCATTCAACTTATTCCTCCTCTCTGGAAGGGATAAAGCCATTTCACAACCCCTCCCCCATTAGATGGGGGCGGGGGCTGAACTGATGTCAGTGCATATGTCCCTGCTGCAGGAGGTTGGCTGCGTGGCGCAGTGGGCCGCTTCCCCCTCTGTGCCTCCTCTCCCAACACCCTGTACAGTTTCCGACTCATTTTCTGCTGTTTTCTGCTTTGCTGTCGGCATACCATCCTCTCAGTGCAGTTAATTACATCCACGCTGAGTGTGAAGGACAAGCTGATTCTCAGAAGAGCCAGAGGCCATCCAATCCAGCCCACTGCTCTTGCAAAACAACTTCCACATTGTGCTGACGTACTGCAGCTGAGGCTGCTTTCCCTCAGCATGCCGGAGCCGTAGGGCCCAGGGGGGTTTCTCTGCCACATGCCACCACGCCAACATGCTCTCACCTCCCAAACTGCCCGGCGAGGCCATCTGACTGCTGCATGCATGTCATGATGCCCGAACATGGGCTGCAAATACCCCTCAGCTGGTGCTATTTCTCCTTTCTTCTCCTCAAAGCCCAGCTCTTCAAGAAATGCTTCCTCAGTCATTTCTCTTTCTAGTTATTAGATTACGGTAGCACCTACAGGCCCCAGCTGAGATCAGTGCCCCTTTGCACTGGGCTCCGTAAAAGCACACAGTAAGTCTCAGTCCCTGCCCTGAAGAGCTTGCGACCTAAACAGACAAGACAGGAGAGTAGGAGGAGGGAAGGATTATAATCCCCATTTCAAAGACGCGGAACAGAGGCATGTTGGGAGTCAGTGACAAAACCAGAAATTGAACCCAGCCCTCCTCACTCCCCATTCAGTCAGGGGCCTTGGATTATCCTTCCTCCCATCATCAGCACCCTCCCACTTCTGAACCCGCGTCTCATGTTTGTTTTGTTATGTAAACGGCGGGATTATGCCGCTGAGAGCCAACCCAACTGTGTTATATTCCTACAGCATCTTCCATCCTGGATTGTCTCACAAACAATAGGCCCAACCCTCGGAGGACATAGATCGGCATAGCTACATTGACGTCAACAGACCTACCTTGACCTACACCAGCTGAGGATCTAGCCCTGGAGACAGGCCAGGTGGCTTTGCTACTGAAATTCAGCCACCTCTGGGGTGGCAGCTAGCACACAAGTAGAGAAACTTTAACTAATGACTGTGGGGTGAACCTAGGCTTTACACAAAGCAAGGGGGTTTCTAGAGTCCAGACCCAGTCAACAGAACCATGGCTGTTATCATTTCATCTGAAAAACCGACACACTGAAGTACCACAAACAACGTGCCTTGGACTGAAAAAGGGGCGAGTTACCCCTTGCGGGATTGTTAACCTGTGATTCCCTCCCCACCCTCCTCCTCATATGCACATCATTTTAGGTGTCTTGCAAGGCTACATTTTCTAAGTCTCTACCCTGCAGTTTCACGGGAGGCCTGAGCTAGCTGAATGGTCTGGGGATCTCGCCGCAGCCAGCAAAAACACGCAGACCCCCCTGTGATGTTTCACTCCATATTCTTTATGAAAATATGCTTATGAAATGAATATGAAATAACTGAGCTATACTTTATGCAAGATGGCTCATGTAAGATATCATTGGAAAGGTTATGATTTACTGAATGTAATTATCCAATGTGTACGCCTGTATCATTTCTGTATCTGAAGTTAGGAATATTAACTATTTATCTGTATCTCAAATGTGTTACTTTGAGTGTCACCCCCAACCAGCCCTTCAGGTAAAACAATGGAAAAGCCAGACAGGGCTAATGGCCCATCAGCAAAGACAATGGACTGTGAAAGGGCTTAGTCTTCCTGTGGACCCCTAGGAGTAATGGCTGTCACAGCCCTGCAGGGACATGGGGCTGAGTCACCTGGTACTGGACCCCCTCTTGGAATTCCAGTGTTCTCCCACTGGGAGACAAAGGGTTCCTGCCATACACAAGAGCTATATAAGGCAGGGGAGTGACATGATCATGGTTCTCCTCTGCCTCCCCACCCAAAGAGACATTGAAAAACACCTGGAAGCAAGAACTGAACTGGGGGGAGCAGGGTTGAGCCCAAGCTGGAAGGGCGTCTAGCTTGTGAGTAACAATACCTGAGGTCTCAAGTTGGAGACGAGTGCAGCTGCCTTTCAAGACTTTCTGTAATCTGCCTGCAACAATATCTAGGGTGAGAAATCACTATTCGTACCCAGTTTCTTTAGTGAAACAGGTTTAGTTTGTGTGTTTGGTTTTATTTGCTTAGTAATCTGCTTTGTTCCGTTTGCTACTTCTTTAACCACTTAAAATCCACCTTTTGTCGTTAATAAACTTATTTTTTGTTTATTATTAAACCCAGTTTATGTAATTTCTAACTGTGGGGGGCAAGAAGTCCTGCACATCTCTCTTCACGTTGAGGAAGAGAGCGAATTGTTATGAGCGTGCGCTGTGCAGATTTTTCTACACAGTGCAAGGCAGTATTATTTTGGGTTTATCTCCCAAAAGGGTGAGTGCTGGGGGGGGTCCTCTCACACAGAGCTCACTTCAGTCTGTGTCTGCAGCGGGGTGTGGCCCTACCTGTGTGTGTGCTGCAAGAGGCCGGAGAGCCTAATCCAGCAAAGCAGGGAGCGGGAACCCCGGCTGGTTGAGCAGGAGAGGCTTGGTGAAATCCCAGTACATCAGGTGGCATCCCAGAAGGGGGGTCCAAGCCGTCACACCCCCCTCTTCCACATGGAGCTCAGGGCTGGGCTACACTAGAAAATAAGATTGATCCAGCTACCTCGTTCAGGGGTGAGAAGAACTGACACTCTTGGGCAACATAGTTAAGCCGACCGAAGTCCCTGTGTAGACAGCACTAGGTCAACAGAAAGATTCTTCCATCAATCTAGCTACTACTTTGCTACTGGATTAACCCCTCCCGTCAGCGTAGGTAGTGTCTACATTGGTGCACTACAGCTGCACTGCTGTAGCATTTCAAGTATAGACAAGCCCTGGGGCCCTGTGCCAGCCGTCACTATCAGACTGCACTGGGAATGTCAGCCAAGGGCTGCCCCCGTGGCCACACCTGAAAGCTCAGCTGTAGCTGGATGCGCTGTCACACATAGCCACACACCGGGGGATCCTTGCTTGTCACCCAGCTGGCTCTGGTACAGCACCCATTGAACAGCAGCAATCCTGCCCTTAGCGTGACAGCGTCATTCCCACTCCAGGAGGAAGAGGGAGGGGAAGTTTTCTGCACCCGACTTGTTAGACTTGCTGCTTTCAAAGGACCAGCCAGGCCTTGATTAGAAGAGACGTTTCACAGGTCTTGTCTACGCGTGGAATGCTACCGCAGCGCAGCTGGGCTGCTGTAGGGCTTCAGTGTAGACACCCATGGGGGAGCATGCAGGGGGAGCAGAGGGGAACTGCCCATGCTATATGTGCTCTGTGGTCAAAGAGAGCCCGTTGCTCTCCAGGAACGTCAATCCAGCACCAAGACATTATTCAGTCCTCCCCCGTTGGACAAGGCTGATGCTACAAGGGAGACAAGCATCGTCTACGGCAGGCACAGCAGATGACACGCACATCTCCAACGAACAATAACGGACCTTCTGTGTCTAATCCGTCATACTTGATGCAGATCTCTTACCCCGAAGTGTTGTCAATGAGGTTTTAATTTAGAGTTAATTAGACAAATATTGCATGTTAAACACCCATTGATTATTAAGACACAGTAAACGCCTCTGCAGTGCATAATGGACACGCTGTATTATAACTAGGACGAGATGGGAAAATGTCTATAGCTGTTTCTAATCATCAGCTGGTAATTAACATCCAATAACTTGCAACTTGGTTTATCGTTATAGATTCAGGAAGGCAGCAATTGTACTGTATGCTAATTAAATAACAATGGATTATTTAAGACACATAAAGCTTTAACAACTATGTAACAGATATACACAGTTGTGGAACTTTAATAACTACCATGCAGCTTTCCTGTGCATCATTTGGTAAAACTGGTCTTCTCTTAAATATAACGTTGTGGGTGAGATTTTCAGAAGCAAACAGCATTGGACTAAAGGCCAGATTTTTAAAGGTATTTAGGCGCCTAACTCCCATTGACTTCAAAAACTGGCCCTATTGAACAAACTGTGCTCCCATTGAAGTGAATGGCATAGCTCCCAATGAGTTCTGTGAAATGAGAATGGAGTTAGGCCAGCATTGAAAGCCCCATCTGATAAGCAAGGGACAAATTTTGCAAACGTGAGGACCTAAAGTTGGGCACCTAAAATCGATATGTCGCTACTCACATACAAATGGCCTGATATTCAGAGGTGCTGTCAACGGGAGCCAAGGGGGACACGGTATCTTTAAAAAAAAAATCAGGCCACTTTGATTGAGGTGCTTACCTATGGATTTAGGCGCCCGTCTTTGCAGATTGTGGTCAACCTTTATTTGGGGGCCAGCATGAAATGAGCCTGGTGGGAACCAGACTATTCCTATTGGCCAGGTGTCTGCATCAGAAAGCCATAGGCACAAATGGCAGAAGGTAAAGAAATGACTAGAAAGCATGGGTGGCGGGTATCATAGGCTGGGGGAGGCTGTGCCACCCCAAACAGCCAGACGTGGCCCCACCCACACTCTGCCCCCAGGCCCTCCCTCCTGCATCCCGCTTGGCGTGGCTCCAGTCTCCCTGTGGGGTGGCCCCGGCTCAGGCCATGTCACCTGCCTTCCTGGCGCTCTGGGACTGGGGCCACGCCAACTACCCTCCCAGCACTCCGGAACTGGCGTGAGGGGGTTGGGGTTGCTCCGGGGCTGTGAGGCACTAGCCGGCAGTGGGGAGGGCTCTGGACTCTGGCAGTGGGTGCAGAAGGGGCGGGGCCTTGGTTGGAAGGGGCGGGGCTGGTGGGCTAGCCTCCCCCAGCCGACGGTTCACACACCGCCCATGCTGAAAAGTGAACTCTCCCCTCTCCTTCTGAAAGTTGTTCTTGCAGAAGAGGTCAGGCACGTTGGGGGAGGGGTTCACACCGATGCTTCCTGCGCTGTACCTATTCTGTGACTAACTAGATGAGTCTCCAGGTCAGTCAGCCGGCACCTGTCAGCAGCACTATGCTGGCTTCAAGGTTCAAATGAGCCAGCAGGAAATTGGCACTCACCTCCTCACTGCATTTCAGAGGGATTCCTTCAGGCTTCTTTGAAAATCCTGCCCTACATGTCTAAAAATAATGAAACATCAAATCAGATGAATATGCTTCTGGATCACTTTTCAGCCAAAGATCTCAAAGCACTGTGCAAGTGTAGCATTCTCGCCCTTTTACAGAGGTGGAAACTGAGGCACAGAGAGCAGAAGTGACTTGCACACCTTCACATGGAGTCAGTGGCAAAGCTGGGGAGAGAAGCTAGGTCTCCTGATTCCCAGCCCTGTGCCTCTACAGGGATCTCTCTTGGTCTGTGTAGACCCTCCCACCCAGCAAGATGTACTAAGCAGAGCTGCCAGGTCTTTAAATTAACGCTGATACCTACGGCAGTAATCCAAGGCTGCCAGTGAGTTGAGACACAGCAGCTGCGGTGGGTTTAAAAGACAGTTACGTACAACAAAACCCAGAATCATGAAAAAAATGTGTCTAATTTCAGGCTGAATCTCAGTTTCACACTATGTTCCTCAAAGACCTGCTAACATTTGCAAACCTTTAGAGTAGCCCTGGCCCGATTTATGGTTTCACCCAGAAATCATTGTTAATCCACCGGTTTGTTGCACTTTCAATGCACTTGCAAATTTTGATTGAGATTTTGGTTTAGTCTGAAACTCAAAAGGGTGCAAACTCTACGGGAACTGAAACCAGACCTAATGTCTCTTGTAGGCACTAGAGACAGGACTGAGCTGAGAAGACAGCACTGAATTTTCCTAAACGTCAAGGAAATCTAGGTCTCGTGTTCTGGTTTAGATCATATGCCTTCCAGTGATGGCTCCAAGACATGAAACTCTCCTCCAGATCAGAACTTCTCCAAAAATCTGGGGGGTTCAGATCCATGTTCAAGTTCCATACTCGATACCGCTAACCCCCTCGAGTGAAAGTGCTTGGCATTCCCCACAGCTCGCGTGTTTCTCCGCACACCTGAGGTACGTTTCAAACGAAAGAAAAGGGCTCCTCGACGTCACAACTTTCGAAATGCTGCCATTCCCCCACATCTCCTGCCACGTGTTTCAGGCT
The DNA here is from genome assembly GCF_002925995.2 of Terrapene triunguis. Lineage (NCBI taxonomy): Eukaryota > Metazoa > Chordata > Testudines > Emydidae > Terrapene > Terrapene triunguis. Next base: position 8,120,585 of record NW_020664725.1, read on the forward strand.
AAAAGGGGCTGTTTAATCATCCCCAGCGGCCTCTGCTGGGATTCTGATGGCCCCACAGGGCAGCTTAACTGTAACAAGCCAGCTGATCAGAAAAGACATGCACAAGCTCCAGTCTGAAGTGATTTACCACTAAATAATAAACAAAGGGAATCAATAAGTGTCACACGACGTTACAGAACCAAACTGGGTCCCGTCAGCCCTTCAGCAGAGAGGCAGGAAGCGCGATGCCTGCTCACAGCTCAGGTCTCCTGCGTGCTGCTCAGTCTCCTCCGCCTCTTCAATATCGCACCATATTGCAGACAGCCCCTGATTCTGTGTGGCGCAGGGGCCTGGCAGGGAGGTGCTGGGCACCCAACGCAAGTCAGTGAGAGTTGGGAGCGCTCAGTGCCTCGCGGGACCAGCCCCCACTGTTTGCAAAAAGAAGCAGCTGCAGCGTGCTTGAGTCTGAGGCTGAAGGGGAAATGGTTTCTGAATGGAAACAGTGTGCTGGGAAGCACCCTGTTAAGTGCAAAAGTGCCACCGCAAGGACTGCGATAGGAGGGGACTGTGCAAGGGCAGGGCAGGATTGAGATGCATTGGAAGAGCAGCATGACAGGTACAGGCCTGGAGTGAGAGGATGTGCACCGGGTCAGCACCAAGGTGTATCTGAAGAACTAAGCTGGGGGTCAGCACTAAGACAGCTGGCAACGGCGCAAGACATGACTGAGGTTATTGGCAGAGCTGTGCTGGGGAGAACATAGAACAGCTGGGGGTGCTGCAGGTGAGGACGGGGGGAATGGGCAGAACTTGGGGGCAAAGAGGGCAGAGATTGGAACAACAGGGGGTGGGTGCTGCAAATGACAATGAAGATTCTTCCTCCCTGCCTGCTCCAAGACCTACACAACTTCAGCAGAATCCTAATTTCTGGAATGCTGCTTCTGATCAGGACACCAGGGGAGCAGCAGAAAGTGGATGAGGATAGAGAGATAGAATGCTGTCCCAGTACATCAATCAACGCATAGCTGGGGAAGTTAATGTACCACTTAGAAGGTGGAACAACTTTTTTTCTTTTTAAAGGGAGGAGATTTCTGCAGACAGACTGCCCCAGTAATTGATTTACCAAGGCAATAAAAGAAAAAAAAAATCAAGGCAAAATGCTCGGACTACATCTCTGGACGTCTGCAAGTGATGTTTGCAGAGTCTGGGCAGTCCCTCGCTCTCCTTTGAAATCTGTTGTGGTGCTGTTGGGGCTGACCGCAAGTTACCTTAGGCTGTTGGGGGGAGCTAGTAGTGAACTGGCTTTGACCAGATGGGCTGGCTTGCAGCCACTCGACTGAATAAACAAGTAAAGAGATAAGCGAGGCCTCGGACTGTGAAATGTGGAAACAGGAAGCAATAGTGTTTCCTGCCAGAGCCTGCTTGTGGGTCAATACGCGCCCCCTGAGAAAGAGATGGTGATAAAAACGGCTATGCGAATTGCTTTAGATGAACAGTCTCACCTGCGGACCCTGGCCTTGTGGGTGCCCAGGAATCCCCCACGCTGGAGCAGCACCTGCTACGAGCCCTCAAGGACAAGGCTGGAGGGTCCGGGACTGTCCGTAGCAGAAGGGGGTGTAAGCATTGATTCTTGCTTGCTTGCTTGCTGGAAAGCACGTATTTAGTAATGCATGAAGGCTGGGAAGTTTATTATATCTTGGCAATAAAACCAGTTATACTTATGTACCTGGTGTGGCTTAATTGAGTGTATCCGAGGCGCCTCTCCCCCCCTAATTTGGCTCAACAGGTGCTTAATTAATCTGCAGGACAGTTTGGAGGTGTTAGCAAGTTCCACAGGATGGTGGCTGGCTCTGTGATAGGTTCCAGAACCCCAACGGCAATGAAATGGAATATAGATGTTGCCCTTTCCGGTCACAAACCTGCTCCCATAACTCTGTAACAGACCTGCCCTTTATGAGACTCTCCTACAGAATGCAAGGAGGTGAAGCTAATAAACAGGCTTTGAGAGAAATTACTCTAAAAATAGTTTAGACTTTAATAGAGAATGAGATCGTTTCGACAGGTTGTTAAGACCATCCTATAGAATTCTACAGCCAGCGTGGGAGTCTCTATTAAATTCTATAGGGTGATTCAAAAGCCCTACAGAAAGGTGAACACTCTATTAAATCCCACAGAACTGTCAGCGTCAGACCTTTGCCATCAGGAAACATTTTACGGACCTGGGTGACATTCCAGAGTGTGGACCTAGCAGCTATTTGAGCCAGAAGAACAGATGTGACAAAGCTACGTCCAGCCACAAACCTGACCGTGTCTAAAGCACACACAGGGACGGATACGTTATGCGGGGGATGGCACAGCGAGTCAGTAAAGCTCTGGCTCCGGCTTCGTGGGGTCCTGGTGACAGGTGTGACTCCCCCAAATCTTCTGTGCATTTGACTCCTGTGCATATCCACAACACAGATCCCTGGAATCTTTCATCTTGGAATCCTATGCGGTCTCTGCCTGTGGGACTGATCCACAGACAAGGAAGAGAGACTGGGATGCTAGAGATACAGGATGCAGGATGGCTGGCAGGCTGGGCACACAGCAGGGCCCTTGGATGGGTGAAGCCCTAAGCAATACAGAGTTACCACAGGCCTAAAGGGGGCCTGCTTATGTTACTAATCCACAAAAAGAGTTTCTATTGGGAACTAGGGCTGGAGAATGGCTGCCGGTGGGTGAACCTCGGAAGGTCATAGGGCCAGAAAAGCACAGAGAAACCTGGGTTATCTGAACTGTACCTGCACTAGAGATGAGATCAAGTGGCTACATTCAGGTTCAAGGCAATGTAGTAGGACGAGCTGATCTGGGGGAGCACGGGTAGGCTGAGCTCATTTGCAAAATCCCCAAACCAAGATCCAAGTTTGTATTTTGCACACCCTTGATATCTGGGGCCTGGTTTCAGGTGTATCTCTAAGCCAAACCTCTCGAGACTGGGATGTCTGACCAGGAATCGCCTTAGAATACTAAGCAGTTGACGTAACACTCGGCAGACACTCAGATCTTACGATGGGGAATATGGAATAAATACCAAGAGCAGGTGAGACTGGATGGGAAGTGGTGAGAGAGGGAGAGCGTGAGCAGGCCAAAAGTTTCCAGTCGTGCGAGGCATTTACAGGGATGCCGGAACAATTTGTATAGTGGGGGTGCTGAAAGCCACTGAACCAAACTGTAAACCCTGTCTATGATGGAAGCCACTTCAAGCCAGGGGGTGCAGGAGCACCCCCAGCACCCATAGTTCCTGCACCTATGGGCGTTTACCTGCACGCTGAAGCAAGCAACGAAGAGTGGTGAGCCGAGCCAGGGGAGGCGTCACAACAGATCAAGGATTCTCCAGGTACAAGACAAAACCAGTTCTAGAAACCTAGCAGAAGTGCGTTTAAAGCCTCCAGAGGATATCAATTGAGAGCCTGTCACTTGGTGTCAGGATAACTTTCCGGGCAGCTCTCGGGGCTTGTTAAGTCTCTCTTGCTTGGGCTGCATTGCAGCACCAGTGGCAGGGCTGCCTGAAAGCAGAAGCACTGAAATTGGAGATGAAAAAGACGGATGACTCCTCAGTGCCTCATCCATTCCCCTCCCCCACCCCCAGCCAGCAATACCCATTCCCCTGCGCTATATTCCCAACTCTCGTGCTCTATCCAGCATGGTTTTCATTGCGATTTGAACAATCAAGCCATTGTCTGCTCCCGTACCTCTTGGGAACAGACAACGGCTTGATTTCATTGTACAGATTCCTCCACCACTTCCCGTGGGGCAGGGCTATTTGGTTTGGAAATATGACCAGAATTGTCTCCATCTGGCAAATCAGGCATCACTTTGGGGGTGGGGAGAGGTGCATCTATTAATTGAACGCTATTGGTTTCCAGGTTGCTCAAAACATGCAGTTAATCCTCGAAAATTCACTGTGAGGGCAAATTATTAGTGACTTTATTGAGTACATCCATTCAGGCTTGAATCTGCAGAACACTCCTGCAGTAACCCTCCCACCACTGGGTCTTCTGCAAACCCTGGCATGGATTCCTTAGATTGTCTATCCAATTTACTTTGCCAAAAATTCTTGGTTAAAAACAATGTGCAGAATCTTTCTAGGGCATTGGCTCCACTGGTCATTAGCCCCAACTTCAGCCATCAGTGGCCAGCCATTGGCATAGGTGCACCCTGGCACACCCACGAGGAAAACCACAATTTACAACAGTTGGTCTTGCTTGAAACTTGGGTTGGCTCAATTAGTACAAATCACTTTTGTCTACACTAGGGGTCAGCAACGATGCAGTTGTGCTGGCCACTGATAGCTGGAGTCATGGCTATTCCCTACTGGTAATGAGACCTAGGACACCCAAAACAAAACCACTTTTAAGATAGCATGCCCCGTTTCCACGTCAGACACTCTCCTACGCTCTCGAGTATATGGCATTGGTGACGCCTTTACTGCAATACCATGTCCAGTTCTGGTGACTGCACTTTGAAAAGCACGCTGAAAAACTGGAGAGGGTTCTAGAGAAGAACCACAAGAACGGTTCAAGGTCTGGGAAACGTGCCGTACAGGTGGCGGCTTCAGGAGCGCCATCTATTTAATTGAAAGATTAAGACGTGATTTAATCGCTGTCGATAAGTACTTACAAGGAGAGAGGATTTCTGATAGTAGAAGCTGAAACTGGACAAATGCAAACGAGAAACAAGATGCAAATGTTTAACACTGCGGATAATTAAGCATTGGAACAATTGATGGATTCTCCAACTAGAAGTTACGGGCTTGATGCAGAATTACCAGATGACGCTCTCTGGCCTGTGTTATGCAGGAGATTAGACTAGATGATCATAGCGATCCCACCGACCTTAAAATCTATGACTGTGACTAAACAGCTCCTTCCTCCAGCACGATAACCATTCCAGTTACCTTACACATCCACCAAAGCCGCTCCGCTCCCCCGGCACCCTAACTTCAATGAAGTCTGAATATTCCTCCCGCAGATGTGAGGGAAGCAAGGCTGTTTCAGACAGTGCCAGGACCAGCCGGTGTAATAATTACACAGTTAAACATAGTAATTAAAACAAAGCAAAAAAAAAAAAACTAATCAATTTCACTTAATGGAATATATGTGAACAAGGAGCAAGGCGAGGGAGGGCAGGGTGAGGGAAAGAGAGATCTTATGCGACATGCATACTAACTGCTTCCAAATGAAGCCACTGCTGCAATGAGGCCCAGGCCTGGCTGCTTCCCACAGTAACTTCAAGTCTCCCTGGAAATGGTTCAGGGTACGTCTACACTGCAAAAAAAAAAATAAATAAATAAAGACCTGGAGCAGGAAGTCTCAGAGCCTGGGTCAACTAACCAGGGCTCATGCTACGGGACTAAAAATAGCAGTGCAGACATTCAGGCTCTGGCTGGAGCTTGGGCTCTGAAAACCTCCCACCCTCGCCGAGTTTTAGAGACAAGCTCCAGCCCCAGCCCGAATGTCTACACAGCTATTTCTAGCCCGCTGGCAAGAGCCTGAGTCTGTAGACCCAGGATCTGAGACTCGCTGCAGTGTGGACGCAACCTCAGTCCTTTTCCCTCGGAGACCTGTCACTGCATCAGGGCAACTCTTGTGATCGCACAAAAGACTTTAAATCCGGGCTTTAACGGCCCGGATTGAATTAAATGCATCGTAAAGCAGCCTCACCGTTTAAGAGGTAGGCATGGGAGCTTGCTTTCTCCTCTCTGCTAAAGGCTCTCTCTCTATTTATGGAATGATGAGTTGACTGTGGGCTACGCGCTTCCTTTTTTTTTTTATGTCATCTGATCAAGAGGGTTATAAAATGCGCTGCGGTAATAAACGCGGCACGAGGAGCCCGCTGCAGAGCATGGCAGAAAAAGGAGATACTGTTGTGAGGATGCGTTATTAATAAATGAAGTAGGGTGATTACAGGGAAGCAGAGCGGGATTCCACAAGCTGGGGCAAAGCAGTGATTTAGGAGGGGCAAAGGATAGAAACACATTTAAGATGCCGAAGCTGGGCTTTAGGGGTCCTGAGCAGTGGGAGGTCGATTGGGGGTCACTGAATTAGCAAAGCCAAGGTTTGTGTTTCTTATCTCTGAAGCTTTATACAGTGACACCATCTTGATTGCACGGAGCATATGGGTCTGTGTTCGCAGCAAAGTTAGCCTGGGGTCCTGCTAGGGTGTTGCCCCAAGCCCCTTTCCCCTCCACCCATCAAAATCACACACATTTGATGGTGCTTTTAACCAGAGCTAGCTGGGCCGTTTGGAGCTCCAAGCTAAAGCCTGAGTGAGGCTTTCACATGGGCTGGTAACCCATCCACTTTGCAGTGAGGCTGCAGGCTAAACCTCTCAAACACTGATAGTCCTCCAAAGCCTTCCCACAATTCCCTCCTGAGTGCCCAGAAGAACAGACAAGTTCTCCCACAATTCATGGGAAAGAATCATAGAGCAGCACAGCTTATTGTGGCACAAAGAACCACAGACAGTGGCCCCCGAAATCCTAAGTGACACACATGGCGGAGCGCGGCACCAGTGAGGATGCAGTAACTGGGGTAGGGCTTTGCCGGGTGGCTGCTCAGGCCCGGGTGCGAGTTAATTCTGCAGTGAAGACGTACCTTACACGGCCGGGTTTGTACTCGGGTGGGGAGGGCAAGGAACCTGGGAAGGGACAGGAGAAGAACTTGGCATGGAAAAATGATACAAACACGGGGCTGAGTTGGAGATGAGTTGCAGAATAGACCAATGCCAGAGATGTGGGCGCCTCTGCACAGATACAGCCTCCGTAGGGTAACTGGTAGTTAGACCAGGAGACGGGCACTTTGAACTGCTGGGTTCTGCTCCTGAGCTTGCCATAAACTTCTTGAGTGACCTTGAGCCCAGTCAAGCCAAGCCCGATTTGCAAGAGTAAGGCGCACGTGCAGCTCCTGCTGACTTCAGCGGGAGTTGAGGACCCTTTGCATGTCTGCAAAACAGGTCCTCAGCTGCTTTTGTGACTCTGTTTCCCCATCTGGAAAACGGGGACAACCATACCAGACTCACAGGGCCGTCATGGGGCTTCCTCACGTAACGTCTGCGAAGCACTTCAAGGTCCCTGAATGGAAGACGCTGTAGGAGCTCAATGCATTTATTATCCCACACTGAAGCCTTCCCTTTCAGGATAAACTGCTCAAGGGTCCGGAAAGCACCTGGCTCTTCCCTGCCCCTCTGTGGGGAGGACAGGGTCCTGGCACATGCACATGGCAAGTGGCAAAGGCCCATGAGAATTATGGCCGAGTTCCCAGGCATGGACTAGGCTGTTGGCTCCTTTTTACAAGCCTTCATGGTTATTACCACCTATTTCTTTTTACATTCCTGCCAAAATACCAACATTAATCTCCCTCGCTCCCGCAAGGCAAAACATGGGTAATTGGATTTATATGGCTTAGAAATTTGTTAGATTTTTAAAAAAAAAAAATGTATATACACACTGAATATATAAACAAATAAATAAATAATGACGGGAGGGAAGGCACTGCCCCGCTGTGACGTATCCTGGGGGATGGGTAACAGCAGGCTGGCTTAAACCGAAACCCCATTAATCTTAGCTATCTCCAGCCACCACCTTTCCCTCCTGTCCTCAGGCTAGTTGTGTTGATTACTTGGGTCTGATTTAAGAACTCTCGCCTTCTCGGAGCACTGAACTTTACAAGCTTCCCGTTGTGCACTGCCATTCAAGCTTCAAGCCCTCTTGCTTTCTACTCTCTTTTCCTTTCTTTCTCTTCCCTCTACTTTCCTGCCTCTCTCTCCTTCCAATCCTCCCCTTCTCTTTCTTGCTTGGTCCCTTTCTCCCTTTCCCCAGCTCCATCCACTCCCTCACTGGGACACAAAGGAAGCCCCTCCACCACACACAATCCCTTTTCAGATCCTTGCTGCATAAACAGCAGGAAAAGAGAAACCTGGATTTCCTCATAGGGAGGGAGAAACCATGAAAGATCCTTCTCCTGCTCAGCTGGAGTCTCCGTCCTTCATGGGGCAATTCAAAGGGTCTTAGGGCTTTGTCTAAGTGGGGAAATTGACCAGACTGAGGCATAAGGATTGTTGAGGAAGAAGCAATAAGCGTTGAGGAAGTATTCCAGAACAGCTCCCCGCATTGACCCGCTGTCCCAGAATAAAAGTGATTTTATTCCAGAATAAATTACTGTACTCTAGAAGTACACTGATGAATCTGGAATAAAGGCACTTTTACTAACAGAGTGTCAACCCAGTGAGCTATTCCAGAATATTTTATTCAACAATGGCTATGCTAGTCAATTTCTCCATGTAAACAAGCCATTACCCAGGGCTCCTTCCAGCACAAACTGGAAGCAAGCAGCACCCTATTCTGCAATGGACATTTAGCTGCAGGTAATCCACAACATGTTTAGGCAATGGCCATTTTGCACCTTGTTAATCCGATCCCTGCTTCAAGGTATGAGCTGTATCCTGCAAAGGGTAGAACTAAAACCCCGTCCTTCTTCTATATGCAGCACTGCCCAGATGAGGAGAGGACTAGAAAGAGAACCTCATTTCATCAGACAGTCCAGACTAACAGCTGTACTCCTCTTCAGCGGGTATAACGCAGAGCGGGATGGCTACTGCAAAAAATGATTTCCACCACCATTTGTCCAACTACTTAAACAAATTTATTTTCATGGGACTCAATGCCTGTTTGTATTTGCTTTCCTCACATATTCTAACGAACAAGTTGGCTGGGGGGAATGTTCATGCAATCAGACAGTTTTAAGCAAATATTATTATGTTAGCATTACTCATGCACCAGAGCCCCGTTACGCTAGGTGCTGTACGAACGTAGAACCCAAAGATGGTCCTTGCCTCAAGGAGTTTACAGTCTACAGGAGAATATGAATGGAAAACAAATATACAATTAGTATTTGTGAGTATTGGCACTGGAGATCTAACCATTGAGAGTTATGGCTCATCCCACCAGGGAACAGAAAACATGAGATTTACGTGTCCTATTAAATCAGCTTGAACGTCAAATATCCCACAACAAACTGCTCACAACAGACAAAGAATTATTGGCAGGAATTATTCGGTGAATTGTTTTGCATGAATAAAATTGGAGAAAAACTGCACTCCACCCACAGATAACTGGCAAAAGGGGTGGGGGGGGGGGAAAGAGGTGAAATTCACTGAATTAGTTATTCCTTATGAATTGTCTCCTTGACTATAGTATCTAGATTATCATTTAAAATAATACATGTGGCTGTTGTATGAGGTATCCTTACTTTAGGGTTGAGGGAAAACCAAATACATTCAGGAAATGGAAAAAAAAATCGAGATTCAAGAGACAAACTATGAAAGAAGGTAGTGGAACCAAGAAAGGCTTCAGAAGATGGAAATTGGAACAGCAAGGGTTCTGTTGGGCCCCGATTTCCTTTTGTGGCGTTAACTCCTAAGCCCTTTCCAGAAACAAAGACTAGAGCTCTAGGAACCATGCATATGTCCAGACAAACGCAGCTATTACCATCTTCAGTCCAGGGGAGTTTATTGTGCCTGCAGAAGATTTAGTGTATTCCACAGCAAAGGGGTTACAAAAAATGTATTCTGAACCTCTGTAACTGAATATTGCTGCTTCCAACGATTTCAGATGAATAAAGCTCAAGTGTCAAGTGTTTGGAGCTGTGTGTGGATGCTGGCTTTTCACTAGAAAGAAATACAGGAACCTTGCTAGAACTTAAATCGTATTCCTCATAGAACAGCAAACAACGCTTGCTCTTTCTTTTCTGTGACGCCAGAAGAGATCTGCTGCATTATGCAAAGCAGATTTTAAAGCAAAGACTGTTGTTCAAGTTTTCTGGTTGCAATTTCACTGTCTCCGGGTCTCCACTCACCCACTTCCTCCTCCTGTCTGTTGTATTCTACTCAACCCCCTGGACAATGTTCAGACAAAGAGAGCGGGTCTGATCTGGTACCCAGGGCAGCCAGTGGGAAAGCACCCCTTGTCTTCATGGTGCAGCATCAGGCCCAGAGAGGGGTGTTGGCAGAATCAGTGGCTAAGCTTTATTGAGGACTATATTCCAAAGGCCTGAACTAAAGCCCATGCTGAATTCATTGGGGCCCAGATCCTCAAAGGTACTTAGGTGCCTAAATTGGGACCTAAAGGTCTTGCCATTGACTGCAGTAGATGTTGGATCAGATCCCGAGTGAAGTAGAGCCACTGACTTCAGTGGGAAGTTTGCCCGAGTGTAAAACCAGAGCGCCTGATTCTGGATTAAGATGTGAGTAAGGATGGCAGCGCCTGGCCCGCAGTGAGGACTTTGGGATTTTGCCCACAGTGTGTAAAACTCTTTAGCATCTGTCAGGAGCTATAGAAACATTAGACATTCCTCTCATTGCTACCTCTCGCGCGTCCTCCCCTAACATTAGAGATGGAACCTAGCTGCAAAGTGTGAATGAGAATTTCAAACACTCCACAGTGCATGAGTCCAGGGGGCTGGCTACGGGCAGTACCATTGCAGCTGCAGTTCTGTAATCGCACTTGTCTCGATGCAACAGGTTGGCACAGAGGGGAGCTCTCCTTCACCCCCATGCCCTTTCTCCAACACCCAGACAATGGCTCTGATATTACAGTTAAATTAGTGGGCACTGTAATTATACCTATCAGGAACAGATAAGACAAGTTAAATACCAGCTACCTAGGGGGAAATTATTATGCCAACGAGGAGGAACCAAATGCCAGAACCCATGGCTGTAATTTCACTGACTCGCCAATTACAGCTCCTACATGCAGGGAGCTCTACCTTGGAAATGGCAGGTATATATTTAGCTGCTTTGGGAAACTTTTGGGGGGAGTAAGAGGGGCCGTGACGGAGCAGGGCCTCGTTAATCTGCCCTTCACTAATCCCCATGCTTTTCGCATTGGCACACAAAAAGCAGCAGGCAGCAAGGATTTAATAGCAGTGACGTTGCTGCTGTGCAAATTTTTTGCTCTATCTAGGACTTTTCATCCATATAGCTCAGTGGTGGCAAGTGTCATTAGCCCCATTTTACAGCTGAGGAAACTGAGGCACAGAGGCGGACAGTAGCTTGCCCAAGATTAATGGCAGAACCAGGAATAAATCCCAGGTCACCCGCCTCCCAGACCAGTGCCCAAATCCATTGGTCCATATTGCCTGTTTGAAGTAGTCTTATATTACCAAACCTCATCATGTGCTAGGAAATAGGCTTCAGTAGTTTATTGTACAAAACAATGAAGCACTGTCAGAAATAATGAAAACTATAATAGCAAAAAATAAACAAAGGAACCGTGTCTCATGATGTTTTATCCTGGTGTTTGCTTTTTAACTGGGTTCGTTCAGATACTCACTAAGTTGTGAAATTCAGTGAATCACAAAGTCTTCCGTGTGAATTAGCAAGGATCTATTGTTGCTTTAGTTTTTAAATGACGAAGGGTTGCGGAGGCTAAGGTTTCGCTGGGAGTGAATGGGGCAGAAATCTGACTTTTAAACTTTCCTTTAAATATGGGAACAATTCAGCATTGTGCGTCTGTATTTTTTGTTAAATAAAAATGCTCGGTGCTTATGTGCCGTGCATTTCATCCAAGGATCTCAGAGCATTTTATAACGATTAAGGAATTACTTTGCATAACCTCCTCTAGGCACTAGGTGCTGTGAGCCCCATTTTACAGATGGGGAAACTGATGCATGGAGAGGTAAAGGAACCTTCCCAAGGTCGCAGCACAGCAAGTCAGTGGCAGAGACAGAAACAGAACTCAAGCATTCTGTCCCTCCACTGTTACAGTGCTTACTAGAGCACACTTTCTTTGCCTTTATAAATGGGCTATTATTTCTTAACTATAGATTAACCTATAAAGCCTTGAATATTCTGCTGTTGCTTTATGTCTCTATGTGACGAGACTTGACCCAGCTCAGTTAGATGGGACTTTTGAGGTAGCACCACTGCAGGACCTCAGTTTCTGTGTGGTCTGTGCATGGTCAGAGTGCATGTCATTACTTTGGAGAGAACTTCTTTGTCACTAAGGGCTGCCAAAACCAGAGCGGCGCAGGGACGGACTGCTAAAGTCAATAAGCTAGATAAATTGCCATTATTGTGGTAAATGTTAAAGTAAAATAAGAATGGGAATCTACCATAAACCACACTGCATTGCTTATCTTGCCAGCAAACCAGCCTTTTATAATAGACACCAGTACAGTTCAATCGGTATTTGGATGGGATAACTCCAGGGAGTACCCGGGTACTACAGGTAGAAATGTTGGCAATTCAGTAGGTGGCACGCGCTCCAGCATGGGGGTGGGATACACTGTGTGACTGGAAATGGGGTTTCAGATGAGATGTACAACTGCGGCCCTAAGCACATGGTTATTCAAGATTCCACAGCACTTTCCACAAGAACAGGAACATTACCCCTTGCGTCCTGATCAAATTCCAACTAGGTAATGAAATTCTTACTTTTAGTTTCAAGCAGATTTGTGGGTTTTTCTTTCCTGTTCTAACTGCTATGTAGTGATCATTTCTGTGAGCTACTAAACAGCTACTGTGCTTCACACCAGAAGTGGCTGCATTTCAGCAGTTGGTAACGCGTTGGTTGTTTGTTTGATTTTATCCACAGTGTATAGACCGACTGCAAACCACTTGGAGTTTCTTTGAGATGCAAAGTGTGTAAATGTACTAAGGGAATTGTTTGTTCTTAAAACAAAACAGCAAGTTATCTATTAAAATATGAGAATACTGGAAGCTGCCAGTAGATGGAGCCATAGATTATGCAAGGGATCTCTAGGAAGAAAAAGCAGAGAGAGAGATTCAGGAGCAGGGGAGCACTAAGCTATTGCTTGTCTGTATGGAATCTTCATTTGCCCGCCCAGAAAAGTCAAAAGTCCTGCTCTCCATTGTAGATCTCATTTCTTCTATGAACGTGGTTGCTTTTTCAGCACTGTATGCATTTAAAGGACTGATCCAGAGTGGTGATGAGCTTCCATAAGTCTATTAAAGCCAACAGAGAGTTGCCGGTTCTCTGCACCTCTCAGCATCAGGCCCTTCTGCATTATCATTTTAAAAGGGACCTTCTGGGTGAAAACTAAAAAGTGCATTTTCAGGGCTTACAGGAATAAATGAGCTGGCATCTCTGGACCCTGGTTTGTGAAACTGCTGGAAGGCCCTACAAGTCCTCTCGTTACTGGAAAAAGAAACCTCTAACTTCTCTTTTAAAGCATCAGTCTCCTAACTGGATAGCTGTTAATGCCACCTCCCTCCACAATCTGGGTGTGGACTTTGCATCTCATGCCAGGATCACATCAGAGACTGTGCACGCTGGAGGCCTACTGCAAGTTGTCATCAATACATAATGCAGTGAGTCTCGGAAGTCTGTTTTAAGGGCGTCACTGCTTTCCTGTCCCATGGGGGAAGGACGTTCTAAAATCTGTATGGCATGCATCCCACTGCACTGTCTTCTGGGATACTGCAGCCTGTTGCATGGTGAAGCCACAAATCAATGTCAGATGCATCCCAATGCACCCTCTCCCTGAAACTGCATATCAGTATCACATGCATCCCTGATACCCTGTCTCCAGCGAGATATTGTGGTCTGCTGTACAGGGCTGTTGCAAATCAGCACCAGCTGCATCCTTGATATATCGTCTCCCGCAGGATATTGCAGCCTGCTCAGTGCTGATGCAAATCATTTCCCACTACATCCCTGATACACCATATCCCTGCAAAACGCCGCAGCCCGCTGCACGGCTGCCGGTGCCACATCTCAGGTAAGGACAAACGCCATGCCACATTATCTGAGGGAAGCGGAAGGTTCACTTTAAAGATGAATTGCACATGTCTGCCTCAGAGAGCCG
>NW_020664725.1:8134525-8366447 GCF_002925995.2 Terrapene triunguis
GGGAGCGGGTGGGAGAGAGAGAGAAGGGGGCGGCCAGGGCTACAGCAGGGGCGCTGCCACGCGGCCCCTCCCGCTGCGCCGCCTCCTGCCTCCTGCCGCGAGGGCTCCGCTACGGTCGGCGGGTAGGGAAGGAAGAGGACTGCCCTGCAGGGCGCTCTGGTTCTCCACGCTGTCGCCCCCTACAGGGCAGCCGGAGCGGAACAAGAACCAAAGGAAAAAAAAAAAAAGCGGCCGTGCCGCCCTAGGATTGGGCAGAATGCCGCCTCCAACAATCTGCCGCCCCAAGCACCAGCTTGCTCGGCTGGTGCCTGGCGCCGGCCCTGGCTCCAGAGAGAGCTAAGGCTGTGCTTTTCAACACACGTACTGATCATTCTGCGCAGTGGAGCCCCTGGGAAGGGAAGTGGCACCATGGTGGAGCACAGCAGGGAAGCTGGTGCCCTGGCTTTGATAGCCTCCCAGGGCCCCCATTAGACAAACCATTCCCTGAGAGGTCCACTGGGTTAAGCTGATTAATGAAGAGGCTGTGGGCACGATGGGCTAGCATAGACACTGCTAGGGGGTCCTGAATCTTCATTAGCTCACTGAGCAACTAATTGTCTTCTAGGGGCTGGCACCCAGGCGACAGGGAAAAAATTCAAAAGGGAGCCTGGCAAGGCCAGCTGGAAGTGGGGCTGGCAGGAGGTACCAGCAGAGCCTGGCAAGCAGTTATCATGGAAAGGCATGAGGAGAGCGGCACACAATTCCTGTGGCTGGGCTCCCAGCGATACCACCACCAAAGCAAGTGCAAGGGGCTGACAGGGAAGTGGCTCACTGCAACGAGAGTGGCTGGGGATAGAAGGGTGGAAATGGGGAAAGTGGAGAAGAGGCATGCGGTGACGAAGAGACAGGGGATAAAGAGGGGGAGGTTGAAGAGACGGAGAGACAGAGGGCAAAAAAAAAAAAAAGATGAAAGGAGCGAGAGACTGATAAAGGCTGAAAAGCCCAACAGCTATGGGGCTGGATTCTTCCCAACCATTCCCGTTCCCAAGGCCAGCTGCCGCAAGTTCCAGCCTCACAGCAGGCAACCAGGCCAGAGCCTCAAAAAGTAGATCAAAGTTGGCCCTCTGCTGGTGGAAATCAGAGAGTGCATCCGAGACAGCATCAAATCATATGTATCCCTAAAATTTAAGCTATTAGACTAAGAGGCATGTTCCCAGTGGTTTAAAACCAAGAACCCTAAAAGAAAATGGCTTTATATTTTGAACATATGATCCTCTCCCTGTTAGATTTGCAGCCCTAACATCACAGCACTTTGCTAGGGCATGAGAACCTGAAAGTTTACTAACTAGTCTGCCTCCGTTTTCCAGGCTGGGAGAAATTCAGAAAACCACCAAGCAGCATCCAGGGTGAAAGGACAATGAGATTTTTAACCAGCTTAGGTTAATTATCTCAGAGGCTATATTATTGGGAGCAAAACGGAAATTGTGCCTTTTTCTTTTTAACCTGCGTCCCTTTAATCACAAATTGTAAACCACCCCGGCTTGGGCTGGGCAGATCTCAGGGAGAATCTGACCCTGAAGATGACAGAGCACAAAAGGGAGCGGTGGTGGTGGTGGTGGTGGTGGGGGACTCTGACTGGCCTGCAGAAAGTATGTTTATTTCAGAGCCAGAGGGTTGAGCACTGGAGTCTTGAGTTCTAACCCAGGTCCTAACCCCAATTCCCCTATGTATGACTGTATGGGTGGCACTTTGCCTCTGGATTTCTGTTCTGTTTGTTCTTTCTTCTCAGAAGAGTATGTGCGGGCTCATTAGCTAATTTTGGGAATGAGCTTTGGAAAGGGGCAGTGGTGTTGCGGGTCCTGTTTTAACAAGGCCACTGTCTGAATGGCAGGGTGCAATTTGTCCATCTCCCTCCGGGAGCCCCTCTGCCCATGAAGCAGGGAGATGACAGACCAGGAAGCAGATAGGTAAATGGGGCAAAGCCCCCATTAAACAGGCAGGGCTTATCAGTCACTCTTCTTGGAAACTCAGCCCCACCACCCCATTATGCTCTGAACTCAGCATCCTTTTGGTAGTGACCCCTCACCATGGGGCATCAGCTGGGATAGAACCCAGGCCCTTCAGCATCTCTGCTGCCTGAACTTAAAGGAGGAAATGTCAGCTGGCAATCGTAGTAGGCTCTTATCCCCTATGTGGGTCAGCTGCTAGAGGAGGATATGATGACACACTTAGCCTGCATGTTGCTCCCCCTTGTGCCAGTTTGGGAGGAAGAATTGCTTACTGCAGCCCTGCCGTTCTGGGTGTATGGAAGGAAGCAGGCGGGCTAGTGTGGTGGAGCGGTATCACAGACTATTTGGCATTCGAGACGGGGCAGGAGAATACAAAGTTCTTAGGACCTGTTTGTTTAAGATTCGTACACAAAATCCACACCCCACCACGGACACGTCATGCCGCACAAATGACCGGAAAAACAGTGGACCTGTCTATCTGACCACAAGCAGCACAGTCAGCATCTCCTGAACTGGCTGTCTCTGCTGTGCCGAAACCACGCGCCCACAGCACACTGGGCACACCTGTAACTCGCCGAGGAAAGGGAACGGGATGCTCTGCTGTACTGCCTCGTGTAGAAGCGGCTCATCTGCATATAAGTTGCCTGCATTTCTTTTGCAGCAAACAGCGTAAGGTAAAACATCCATCAGAATTCATAAGATGCACCCCCGGAGTAAAAGATTGATTTGATATTAACAGATGTGTGCAGAGAATATAAAGTGATCAAGGCAAAATACTGACATCTCCGGAGGCATCACAGCCCTGGAAACCGGTTAGAAATGCAGACTGGCATAGATACACAGGCAATACAGAGCCCTGATACTCACCCCACCTCGCCTCCCACACACATACACACAACTTTAGGAAGAGAACTGGAGTGTCAGCCAGCGCAAGCTCACTGTCTGCCACCTAAACCCAATTGCCAGCAAACTGTCTGGCACCAGCGTTCTCCTGCCAGCTCCACCGTGACACCGCCCAGCACCCACGTTTCACTGCAACCCCCCCATCTGGCACCCACGCCCCAGTGCCGAAGAAACAACAGAATGTACCCTCTTCGTTCCTTTAGACGCCCTGGCACTCTATGCAGAGACACCCCCGTTACCGTGTCAGCAACCCCCACTCCCAGCTCACGGGGCTCCGAAGCCCCTGACTCAGCATCATATGTTCTTCCCTGACTCGGGGGTCTCACCCCCACCCCATTCACGACAAACCCTCTCAACCTGTTTTTACAGGAGAAACAGTCAGAGCCAAGGCTGAGCCCTGTTGCCATGTGGCATCGAAAGCCCCTGGCTCCGCAGGCTGGTTCCACTCCTACACAGCCCCTCCTGGCATGCACCTGGGGCCGGAGCACCCACAGAGCGACACCCCTGTAGATACCCAGAGAAAAAAACATCTGCTCCTACCTGAGGGTGGCACTGTCCCCTTGTCTGACGGTCACGTTGTCCATAGCTTTGGGGAAGGTGGCATCTCCGCTGCGCACGGGCACTCCTGCGGGCACAAGGAAGAGCAGCCTGAGACAGAGGACGACGAGGCACCTCCAGGGCACGACTAAGCCCCCGCCGACCCCCATCCTGGGCAGCAGGGACTTTCCAAAAGGCCAGAAACACACCCGACAAGGCAACCAGGAGAAACGTGGGGGGAAACCAGGCAAACAGGGTGGGAGCGCAGGGCAGGCACGGAGCTCCTCGGAGATTAGCAGCACCCCTGGCAATCCAGCCTCGGAGAACCGAGCATCCGGAGGGAGTCCCCAGTACTCCTTGGGCGAGGGAGGAGGAAGGGAGCACCGGGGGGGCGGAGGAAGAGGAGGAGGGAAGGTGCCGAGCGAGAGATGAAGGTCACGGATCTCTCTCTGCTCCAGACGCTACTTTGAGATTCCGCTGGGCACGCGCTGCGGAGATCTGGCCTCAAAAGTTTATCACCCGAGGAGGAGGCGTGAGGCTCTCCGGCAAGACAGGGAGGGGTGGCTGTCAAAACCGGGCTGGGGCCGGGCAGGAGCGGGCCCGGGGGGGGGGGGGGGGGGGAAGAAAAGGGAGGAGGAGGAGGAGGAAAAAATAAAGAAAAGCCACCAAAAAATTGCTCCTGTCGCAAGATCAAAACTTCCCTGCGGAGCAGCGGAGTCTGGTGCCAGCGCAAGGCAGAGCCAGGCTGGCGCGCTCCAGCCGCCCGGGCTCGGCTGCGATCCCCGGCGGGCGCGGGGCGCGGGGCGCGGGGCAGGAGCCCGGCTGGCCCCGGCTCTGCTCAGCGAGGGGAGGACGCAGCGGCCGGCGGGAGGCGAGAGGCTGGCAGGCGAGGCGCGCGGGAGCCGGCGGCTGCCCCCACTTTCAGCAGCCCAGCTGCGCGCTCCCTCCCGGCCGGGAGCATCGCCGCGGAGCTCGCCCGCCCGGGCGCTGCCGTCCCGGGGTTGTCATGGCAGCGACTCCATCACTGACCAGCGCCCGGGCTCCGGCCCCGCCACACTGAGCCGCGCGCGCGGAGCGGCGGCGGGGCTCTCCCACGTTAACCCTGCCCGCGCCGGGCTGCCTGGTGCGGTGCAAGCGCTAGGCGCCGGCTGGCGCTGGGCTCCCGCAGAGGCGGCATCACTGAGCCAGGGGACCACCAGCCTCTTCCATCCTCATTAACCATCGCAGCGCCAGGCATGGGGGGGGAAAGAGAGAGAGTGTGTGTGTAATTAAACCATTCCTGCAGCTGCAGCAGGGACCCCTCTGAGAAGAATAAATCTCCCACCCTGCAGGCATCAGCGCTGGCTGCTGGGTTTACAGTAGGGCACCACACAACTATGAGACCCAGGCTGTCCCCGCTCCCACATAAATCACCCCAGCTTAGGCAGCTGGTGTGCTGGGACCACGCCCGTGCTGTATTGTCTCGCGGTTTCCTTGTGCTCTGTCCGGATCCATCTGTTGTCTGTAGTTTTCTGTTTTGATTGCACAGGGACCGGCTTTTCTTTCTGTTTGTACAGCGCCTAGCACCATGGGGTCCTGGTCCATGTCTGAAGCTGCTAGGTGCAACCACAATACAAATAAATAATAGCCCGCTACCAAGCACCTGCTCAGCTTCTCCCACACCCCCGTATCTCCTGCTTCCTCCCTCTCCATGCCCCCAGGTGGCCTCCAGCATCCCTCCTGCATACCCTGCCCGTGCCCCAAGCACCCCATTTCCTCTCCGCCTCCCCCAGGCATACAGCCCCCAGCCCTGGCCCCCCTGGCCTTGCCTACCCCACACATACGGTGCACCTGAATGCAGATCCCCCAGCCCCCCGTCATGTAAGCACAGGGCTCCCCTTGCCATGCCTTCCCCTTCGCCATCCAAGCAAGTTCTTCCCTTTGTGCTGCCAGGCACTGACCCAAAGGAGATGCTCAGGGCTTTTCATCCACCCCTTGTGGACCAGTACAGAGTGCCCTCTGCCATTATCATCAACCGGCCCGTGCCAAGGATCACCCAGCATGCACACGGGGCTCAGAGAGCCCCCTGCATGGCACCTGTTCCACAAGGCCCGAGATAGCTCAGCTCAGACCCCCTGCCAACAGGCTGCTGACCCGGTGATGTTTTAATTGCCTGCCTGCAAAATTAACCCCTGCTGAGCAGACTCGCCCGTGGCAAGCTCTCTGTTAACACCTGTTAGATTTCTCTCTCTGATGGAACCCACTGGGTCAGCGGTCAGATGGCACATCTGAGGATGTGTTACCTACCCCACGAGATTGGGGTATACTGATGCGGGATGATCTGGCCAGTGAAGGGAGTTTTAGCTGCTTTACTATGCCTCTGTGTGCCTTCCCTAGACTGGGGGTGTGACGGGAACGAGTCAAGTTCCAAATGTAGTGGTTACAATTTCCTGACTATGGCTAGAGACTTGGGAGCTTTTAGAGTCCTTAAAGGTCCCCTAAAGTCTGGGGGGTGGGGAGGGGCGGGTGCTAAGGTTTGAGGAGCTTTGAAATGGAAAGGACCCTAGAAGTATGTGTACGTGTGACAGAGGATCCCTGGCATCGCTCAGGTCTTTCAGAATAATCTGGATAGATCAATTTCTATCTTGCATTGAAATGTCACGACCCTAAAGACACAGCATTAGCCAAGGGCTTAACGCTGCAGGGACTCACACTGGCTCAAGGCAAGAGCTATGGCTGAGAGATGCTGACTACGTCATATGGATAAATAGGGCAGCCGGGCCTGATGAAACTGGGCAGAGGCTGGGCTTTCCATCCAAAGGTGGCATAGCTCTTAAAAAAATGTTTGCTTCGCCCCAAACGTTCAAGTTGGCTCCAGTCCACTTAAGCAGGGTCACTGACGGCTCAAGGTAACTGAGAGACTGGCCTGCTGCCCCTGCCAGATCACCCCAGGCATCAACACAGGGGAAATGCATATGGAGCTGCTGAGAGGAAGGAATAAACCACAAACCAGCTGCACCTCGGCCCTACGTATGGAGATGGAGTCCATCGAGCACGTACCAGTGCAAGGACTGGGTTGACTGGAGTGATTGCGGCTGCAGGGGCTTTCCGGTCTGTTGGGTAAATTGGTGTTTACCCCTTGGGATAGGAAGCTGTTGACACACAGTGCATGTTTCTGAAATAACGCTGAAATGGGTGTAATGCATACAAGGGGAAGATTGAACTGAGATCCTGCCTCAGTACATGTCTACCTTCGAAAGGGCTGAGCCAGCCTCCAGAGATAAGAATACGCATGACTGGATGGATGGCCACAGACAGGGGGGAATGGATAGATAGACAGACAGATAACTCCCTGCTATCTATAGCTGGGCATGTGTGTGAGGGACGGGGAAGGAGAGAGAGAGAATGTTATACATATTTATGTAACAAAAACCTGCCTAACTGGGTATTTACCCAATGGAGTGGAACGACTGTGAAGGAGACTGTGCAGCTTATTCGCCTAAACCAGACTCACCCCAGGGGCTGTTTTGGACACAGAAGAGCAGGAAGCACAAGCAGATTAAATGTGGAATGGTGGATCCATGTGATATTAGAGTTGGGGGTTGAGCCAAGTGATTGAGGGGAGATAAAAAGTTGCCCTAACCTCTATTCTTTTCCAAATATACAGAGTTTAGACAAGAAGATAACCTTTCCCCACTCTGGCTAACCAACCTTCAGTGCCTTTCTGCCCCACTAACCTTCATGCGCCTCCTACCATCCTTCATATTTCCAGCTGCCACGTTATGCCCCAGAGGTGGCTGCATTTCGGTGGTGGGTGACGCAGTCACTGTAACTTTTCTGGCGTACATTTGAATCACACTTCTAATGCATTTGGGACCCACAATATAATTAATAATGAGTGAACATGCTGATCTCAACAGAAAGGAATAGGAATGGGGAGGGAAGACAGAGAACTTTACAAAAGAGTGGGTGGGTGGGTTTGTGCTAAGGGCACAAAATCTGCATCTGAATTGATGGCTGGGGTTGATGGGAAGTGGAGCTTTGGGTCCGCCATTATAAAGGGAAAATGAGAGGAAGGAGGGCTTGTTATTAAGACACTGGCTTGGGTCTCAAGAAACTCAACTTCAATTCCCAGCTCTGCCACAGAGTTCCTGTGTGATCTTGGGCCAGACTTGGAAAGGTATTTAGGTGCCTAACTCCCATAGAAATGAATGGGGGAGTTAGGCTCCTCAATAACTTTTAAAATCTGGCCCTTAGTCTCTCTATGCCTCAGTTCCCTGTCAGAAAAATGGGGATAATACTGCTCTTTCTCCTGCCCTTTGTCTGTCTAGTCTATTTAGGCTGCAGGTTCTTCACTGCAGAGATTGCCTCTTACTATGTGTATGTACAGCACCCAGCGCAATTGGGCCCTGAGCTTAGGTGGGCCCTCTAAGAATAATAATTGTTATGAAGAGGGGGCCATCTGCAAACTCCATACCTGGATTTCAAACACCCACAGCCCATGTGGGTGCCAAGCTCCATGGCTTTACCTCAGACCAATCTCTAATAAAATCACAGAACCGAGAAGTACTTGGAGCTCAGCGTGATCTCCTGGGGGCACCCAGGGTTCAGCAGTGGTGGATTGTCACTCGTGAGGGTAACAAGCTCTGATCGGCTCTCAGCATACCACAGGCTCAGAAAGAAACTGAGCCTGTGAGGATGAGTCCCTTCTCCCCCCTGCCCCCTTCTTTCCTTCCTTCTGATTGTCAATCTCAGGTTTTATTAGTGGCGGAGGTCAGCCACAATCGCCCTTGGAGATTTCTCCCTCCTTGCTCTAATCAGCAGCTTGCAAAGGTCAGGAGTACAGGCCTGGAAGTAATTAGTGAGGGATGGGAAGACTGGAGGCTGGGGAGTGAGTCAGGCAGTGGGGCCAGAAGCTCACGGTGAGCAGCCAGCAAGACCCCTGGGAATGAAGGACTGAGGTGTTTGATCAGCTTGTTCTCCAACCTTGCTGCTGCTACTGGATTTTCGCTCCATCTCCCCAGAGCTATAGGAAGCTGCAGTCAGAGAGGCAGAGACAGCTAGCATCCCTTCCAGCTCCAAGCCAGAGACCCAGCCACGCTCTTCTTTCCTCCCCCCCGGCTCGGGGAGAATTTAAGAAAACCCTGACAGAGTCTATTAGTATGGATCCCTACATTCCTATTGAAAGGCACTCGCCAACTTGGCGTTGTCTGTGTTACCCAGCATGCTAGCGCTCCAGATTCCAACAAGACCTGGCTCTAAGGCCCTGCCCGCAGTTCACTCGAGACTCCGCTAACAAGCAAGATGTTTATCCACAGTGCTGGCTAACAGCCTTCCAGGACACTGCCTCTGATCAGCATGCACGGGGAAGGGTTTCTGGGCCGAGGAGCCATGTTTCGGCGCTAGCAAACCATGCAGCAGCGTAAGATCCCATCTGAACCATCCATCCTACATGTTGCTATTTGTGTTCCAGGAGCACAGAGAGGCTCTAAGCAAGACCGGAGCCATGTTGCAGGATTGTACCGAGCACAAACAAAGAGGCGGCTCCTACCCTAAAGAGGTTGTAATTTAAGTACACAGTAGAAAATATCATTCACCCCTTTCACAGGTGGGGAACTCAGACGGAGAAAGATATTGGGCCAGATCCTCAGCTGGAATAAGGCAGCATCGTGCCACATACAGCCCTAAGTGATCTAGCCAAGATCACACAGGGAGTCCATGGTAGAGCCAGGTGTTGAATCCGCATCTTTGGTAGGACCACAAGACTATCCTTTCCCTCCGCAATACAGTTAACACAGAGATTGGTCGTGCGGCAGAGGGGTGACCAAACAATGTTTTAAAACTGTTTCCGATCTGTCCCTTAAGAAAGTGATCAGTCAGTTTTTTGGACCATCTATAGAATTTAATAGAAAAATTATATCCCTGCCATAGAATTCTATAAAATGGTTAAAACCTTTTTTTAAAGCTACAGAAAGCTTAGAATTCTCTATTACCTTCTTCGGTCTTATAATAATTCCTGTAGAACCCAACTGGTTGAATCCCAATCAAATTCAACAGGACTCTTCCATGAGAGATACAGTTTTGTTTTAGCCTAGCCAAACAGCTACCTGGTTGTTAATGGGTTCTCCTAACAGTTAGGATGTTCAGAGCAGAGGGGAAACACACAATGGATTTATTTTATTGCATGGTTTTGCTAGCCTGATTGATAAGGAAAAAACCATGTCCACATGGGTGAAGGGGAAACAGTATTAAAACATGGCTCTGTAAGAATAATAATTGTTATGAAGATGGGGCCATCTGCAAACTCCATACCTGGATTTCAAACACCCACAGCCCATGTGGGTGCCCAGCTCCATGGCTTTGCCTCAGACCAATCTCTAATAAAATCACAGAACCGAGAAGTACTTGGAGCTCAGTGTGATCCCCTGGGGGCACCCAGGGTTCAGCAGTGGTGGATTGTCACTCGTGAGGGTAACAAGCTCTGATCGGCTCTCAGCATACCACAGGCATGGTCACTCACAGCTGTAGGATCTAGAAGCCCATAAAGTTGGGGAAAAGGAGATCACAAAACAGCAGGGAGGAATAGAACACAGGGGGTGAGCTGGAAAAAAACATGTGCAGTGCATCACAAGGTGGATCTTCAAATCATATCTGTCCTGGAGAAAGGGAGGGTCTTTTGGTTTGTTGTTTAATTAAACAAGAACTCCATGTTCCTCAATGGAATTCAATCCAGGGGGCTGATGGGACCTGAATTTCCCCAGGACAAGTCGATCAGTGATTTCCAGGGTCTCAACTTTTGGGTGCCCTGGTTGAGAGGCACCTGAATGGTGGAGGGCAGGTGCACAATGGTTTTTGGCCCCCCCTCCTACTCCTCCCCCTTTACCAATCCTAGCCATGTAACTATCCGAGACAACACAGTATTCGTTACAACAGTCAGCTTTTGTTTAGAGAAATGTTACACAGCCACCTAATCATGGAGCTCTCTATTTAGCAGGGTGTTACCATCTGATGGAGTGAGCATCTTTACACTAGCCATGACCTGTTGTTTCCAGTGGAAAATGAGGCCCCTTTAAGATATCTCATAATCACTAGTCCCCCTTTTTGAAAACCTGGCCTAAGTATCTGGCCCATATGTATATAGTATGTACCTGGCACGTGTCTATACCTATGCTGTATTGGTAGATGCAGATGGTGTCTGTATATATGAGATCTTTAAACTAGTTTCTGCGCCATTCTCTCCTCTTCTCTCCCTCCTCCTCTCCATCTGTCCCTAGCCCCTTTTTCTCTCCACCTTCTCGTCTCTCGCACATTTTCAGCTGCTATTTTTTACCCAACACGTTTGTGAATTAATTCCAACCCTTTCCCTCCCTCATCCCTGTTTGCCTAACTACTCCCTGTTGCTGTCAACTCTTCTTATTTAGTTCAGACACCGCAGTGCATCCGGCTCTTGACCTCTGTATTAGGACTACCAATAAGGTGTTCTGTTGTGGACATCTGAGGCTTGGCAACTGAACAGACCACCAAATGTGTGTCCCATCAGTCGTCAGAGAGAGAATGAAAACTTTCAGTTGTTACCAGCATGGACCGGCTTTGAACTGGTGGTCTAGAGGAGAAAGTCTGTCTTTCCTCTATCATGGAACCAACCAGTGACACAGAGAACACTGCAGGATTGTTTGCCTTCCTCTTGCCTTCTTCCTGTTAGGTACTGGCCAGTGTCAGACACCAAAGTAATTGGACTGTGTTGCCACTGTTTCCAGGCATGACCCTGGGTAAGTCACTTAACCTCTCTGTGCCTCAATTTTCCCCACCTTCAAAATGGGGTTAATAATACTGCAATCAACTAGCTACCATGTATGTGCATCTCTGCCTCTGCTGGATAAAACCAGCTCAGACGTGTGTGAGGCTCTGTACCGTTGACAACTAATTGAGATGCATTTGTAGCCTGTAGCGGGGTGGACACCCGCTCCTGCCCTGGAGGGCTTGAAACCAGCCCTGAAAGAGGCCTGTAGGGGTTAAAAACAGCCCTGCAGAGGGCTGCAGATCTAAAAGCTCGGCTGATTGGGGAAGTGACTGCAGCTGGGCCACGTCCCACTCAGGCCACAGCTGGCCTGTATATAAAGGCTCGGAGCCAGAAGCTCAGAAGTCTCAGGGCCTGGCTGCTGGGAGCTAGAGACAGGGTACCTGAGTGGAGCAGGGCTGGGGAAAGGCTGGGGAGCTCCAGCCTGGAAGTCCCAGGCTGTGGCCTAGCAGAAGGCCAACGGGTACTGGGGGTTGCAGAGGGCAGCCCAGGGGTAGGCCAAGACAGCAGGTCCAAACCCAACCTTGCCAGTGATGAGTAGGCTGATACTGCAGTCTGCCCCAAGGCATGGGGCTAGATGATGACTGGCAGTAGCCTTATACTGAGGCAAGGTGGGAATAGTGGGTGGGGGTTCCCTGGGGAGGGGAGACCCTAAGACTGAGGGGTTACTGCCAGGGGGCAGCACCCCAGAGAAAGGGGCACTGGGGTCCTGGGAGGGATACAGGGCCAGAGGACAGGTGGATCACTGGCCTGCAGAGGGCGCTCCAGAGCTGGAACGAGCTAATTCCTGGAAGTCACCAGCAGGAGGCGCCGCAGGGGTGAGTCCGCTCCTCTACATAGCCCAAGACCAAGAGATTGAGTCTTTAAAAATGGGGGAGGGGTGTATCTAAGTTCTAGGTCTGCTGTTGCCATGGTGACCATTAAGTCCTAGATGTTGCAATAGTTGCCCATCTCTGAGTGCTTTGAGATCTGTGGATGAAGGGTGCAAAGTAACTACAAAATATTAGTATTGTGTTGCAAGTGTGGGCTTGGCTGGTGACATCCCTGCAAGACAAATCGGAGACAGAAGCTGAGTGGGAGAAGGAAAAAGCCTTGATTAGAACAAAAAAAAAGCCTTTAAGAACCACAAAGGGAACAGCGAAAAATACCAGCCAAGTACATTGCTCCCTGTGTAAAAGTTCTTTCCAGGGTGAAAGTCTCTCTAAAGCTGTTCACACTTAGCTGGATTTACTGCTGCCTGGTATATTCCACATTAACAGCTCACCTCAGTAAAAAATGTTCCCCTCAGTTCTTTTCTTGGCCAGCCCTTCCGAAAATTAAGACTGTCAGATTCGGCCTCTTGAGGATCTATTGGGCAGAATTTACGTACTCTACCTAATTTCTTAGTTGTTTTATCTTTTTATATTTGCACTAAATCAGGATCTCTCTGCAACCTCAGCTTTTATTTTCTGTATGTCTGCATTTAATGTATTTTACTGTCCAAATTTTAGTAAAAACGAGCAGGGTTATTGTCAGAAAATGTAATCTCCTCTTCAAATGGGTAACATTCCTTCGATTAGCCCTGCAGACACAGCTCTGGTGGAAGGAAAAGAGAGGAAGTATCTTGCACTGTTCTACAGCGGTCCCTACTGGCCAACATTAGCATTACATTAAAAGTTACATTTACAGCAGATGCCGAATTTAGTTATTTTTGAGATTGGGCTCCAGTGTGATGGGTGATGTACGCAGTTTAGGCTAGAAGGAACCACCAGATCACCCAGTCTGATCTCCTTTACGTCACAGACCACCAACACCTGCACACCAAACCTGACAACCAAAATTAGACAACACTACAGCCCACAGGAGATGCGATTATTACGTGTCATGGGGAGAGAACAGGAGGAACTGATGTCCATCAAATCCAGAGGCCTCTGTAATGGTAGGGAACTGATTAAGTGACCCACCCAGGCACTTCACTTTATTTACACAGACATACGCACATTTTGGAGGTCCCAGTACAACTGGTTCCCCCTTGTTATCCATAGACTTTCAGCCCATGCTGCAGAGGAAGGCCAAAATAAAAACCAAACCCCAAAGTCACTGCCAATCTAACCTTCGGAATACATACATCTAGTAAAACATAGTCCCTGCCCCAAAGATCTTATAATCTAGATAGACATGACAGACAATGGGTGGAGAAAGGAAGTAGTCTCTCCATTTTAGAGATAGATAGAGGCACAGACGGACCAAGCGATTTATCCCAAGGCAGGCTGGGAGTCTGTGACTGATTCAGGACTAATATACATCTAAATACCAAATACAGATCTAAATACCAGTCCAGAGCCTTGACCACAAGACCCCCCTTCTTTTCTTTCAGAGGGTCCGTAACAGGCATCAAAACCCTACCTTTGATTACAATGGCCCTGTAGAACCTATAGCCATGATTCAACAAAGTACTTAAGCTTTATACCTAAGTCCTGACTCCCTGGGTTCTCTCCTCAGCTGCTATTCTTTATGCCGACTCTGTTCGGGTGACTTTTTTCTCATTACATTGATGCTCACTGCTACACGACCCCTTTCCAGCCAGGAGCAGAAGCAAATGTATCAAAACACCATCAGAGTGGCGGTTTGTTTGTTTTTTTAAAGCCCATCCACATCTCCTGTGAGGTTCACAGCCCTGGGAGATTCAGAGACTTCAGAGAAGCAGCCCCCATTTGGAGTGATTATCCCCCAAACCTTTTTGGGGTCACCTACCGCTACAAAGGTATGGAGGTGATGTGAGGGGGAAGAGTCTATCTAGAAATCCTTCCCCATGCATATTTTCTATAACCAGTCAACAATTACAGCTGTAAGCTAATTAAAAATAATAACCACAGGGGAGGAAAAAAGAGCAGACTCTAGGGAGTGAGAATGGCACTTGCAGTTGTTTGTTTGGTCAGCTAATATTTACTGCAAAGTGGAATACGGCACGCACAGGAGGGAGAGAGAGAGTCTGGGGGAGGCGAGCATGCTCGATGGCAGAGGATGTGTAAATCTTATGGAGCCAGCCAAGGGGGCTGAGAGAGGAGGCTGGGGAGAGGGCACAGTCCATGCGGGAGACAGAGAGAGCCAGAGTGACAAAGGAGAGGAGTGGGGTTGAGTGAGGGAGTAAAGAAAGAGAGTGCGGAGACAAGGAGGGGACATTTGGGGCAGCATCCAGTGTAGTACAGGTGCCAGGGTAAAGGTGCTGGGTACCGGGACCCCCAAGCCTGTGCTGCAGAGATGTTGCATGTCCTAGCAGGAGGAGAGAAGGCGGAGAACTGAGGCCAGGATAAGTGCCTTTTTGGCATGATGAGGATCATGGCTATGCCAGCGTCTTCTCTGACATGCCTGTTCTCCAGCCCTGTTACCCAGCATAGGCCCACAGGTGGCTTGTGATTCACGGTCGCTCAGTGCAGAGGGGGACGCCTGGCGATGAACCTGACTTGGGCACACACCAGCTCTCGCAGGCTCCAGTCCCACGCTCAAACTGGTGTGTTCGTGTGCGCAAAGGAAAAGAGAGAGGCTCGGAATATCCCAGGCTTTGCCCGGGTGCTATGCATTCAGGACATGCCAAAACACCCTTT
This sequence comes from Terrapene triunguis, assembly GCF_002925995.2. Classification (NCBI taxonomy): domain Eukaryota; kingdom Metazoa; phylum Chordata; order Testudines; family Emydidae; genus Terrapene; species Terrapene triunguis. The sequence continues at coordinate 8,149,315 of NW_020664725.1, forward strand.
GAAAGAGAACACAAATGGCCAATTAAAAGCCTGTCTGATTCAATATCGCCCCAAAGAACGTTTCTTTTCATAAAGGAACCGCTCAGTGGAAATATATCGTCCCTGCAATTTTCAACCAGATGCCATTGCTCTAGGGCTGCTGGCGACAGGACTTCGGAGGGGGCCAAGACAGTGCTACTGCTGCAGTGGGCTCAGCTTGTTGGTGTGAATCCCTGGGGTGGAGCAGGTTGGAGAAGGTAGGCTCTGAGTTTGCATAAAGCCCCTCCTCCTTGCTCCATGCCTGCTCTGGACTCTGAGACTGCACGGGCTGATCAATCCCTATATGGCCCATTCTCCTGTTTAAAGGCAGCGTGTAATGCAAATAGGTTACTGCACAGCCAGGTTGATGAGCTTTTGCATACAGCACATCAGCGTTCAGAATTCCCATGGGTTCCCATCTGCCCAGGGGAGCGGGACAAAACACTGTGATGTTGTGTCCCACTTTCCCACTGGAGAGGAAGAAGTGGCATGACAGGGGATGGGTGAGAGGGGGTTTCACTGGAAATATGAGGAGTGGGGCAGGACTGACTAAACCTCAGCAGCTCTGAGGTCTGGTTTTTACAGGCCGGAGGCTCAGAACTCTACAGCATGGAGAAGAATGTATTATTCTCTGCCTTGCAGTGTTCATGGGCTGTGAGGCAAACAACGGGAAGACCATATCCTGTGAGGGTTCAGAGGGTCCCTCCGCACAGACCTTGTAAGGATCCCTCATCCAGTTAGTTACAACAGGCTCCAGCAGCGCCCTGGCGGACAGTTAGTGCCCAGATACATTCACCGAGCGACACAACAGAAGTTAGGGTGTTTGATAAAACCAAACCGTACCAGCAGGTACTGTGTGCTGCTTCCCCCGATCTACTCCATGCCAGGGACCCCTTCCCTTCCCCCTCCATACCAGGGGCTCCTTCCCTTCCCCCTCCATACCTGAAGCACTTCCCCCCCATATCTCCCCCATGCCAGGGGCTTCTTCCCCTACATCTCCCTCCATGCTAGGGGCACTTCCCCAGGGGCTCAGTGTCTCCTCAACCACCCTGTGTCTCACCATGCCAGAGGCTCTGTGCCCCCTGCCCCCAAAGGTACCTTCTCTCCTCCCCCTCCACTGGGACCTGAGCCTCTTCTCCTCTACCCCTGGGTTCTCCCTGCTGGCTGAGAGTGACGCTGCTGAGCCTAGGCCAATGCTCCACTCGGCAGCTCTCAGGGCAATGATTCTGGCTCTCGGACAGAGGTCCCCCCAGCCCTTTCCAAGCCAGGCTGAGGGCGGCAGGGAGTAGGGGAGGAAAGCACTGTTGCTTCCCTTGGCTGAAGCTGGGTGGAAGGGTGGGGGGTCCTCTTCCATCTCCCCTTCCCCCCAAAACCTATGACCAGGGAGGTCTGTGCTGCTCAAAGGCCAGATCCCCTGGAAGTGCGGGAAAAGTCTCCTATTGGCAGAAGTGGGCACTGGATCAAGCCTGAGCAGCCGGCACTCGTATTCCTGAGGCTTTCACAGGTAAACTAACCCAGGCACAAGCAGCGCAGCCTGCACACACCACCCTGCAGGGGCTGTGAGCCCCACCGGGTGGGTTGGTTCAGGCAATCCCATTCCTTACGGATACTTTACATAGCCCAATCCTAACAGATGCCTGCTCCTTGCATTAGTCACGCCCCTGCCACTGAGAAGATGAATGGGATTTGCCATCCTGGATCAAACCTCCGGCCCATCCAGGCTGTTATCCTGCTTCTGGCGCCATGGCCAATAGCTAATGGTTTACAGGGAAGGGGGAAAGTATCCCTCATAATACACGTAGCTAATTGAGCAGTGATAGAAGTGAGCAGAAACCAAACCAAAGAAAACAACAAGAAACTTCCTAGCCCCTGAAGCGTGAGAGTGGACACGTGTTATTTTGTACTCCATTCTGTAATCCTGCCCATTTCATTTTCTTTTCAAACCTTCCATTGCTCTTGGACACAATGAGCAACTGAGCCCGGCTATAATCCCATGGGGCTTCAATGCTATTTCACTGGAGAGGAATATGACTCTAGAGAAGGCTAAAATCACATAAGAAGAAGCCTGGATTCCTGCTTCTGGGTGCGCATAGGCTTATTTTCTCTCGCGCTCTCTCTCTCTCTCTCTCTCTCTCTCGCACGCACAGAGCCGTCCCTTGGCTAGGGCGAATCAGGGCGACCGTTCCGGGCCCCGCGCTTTGGGGAGCTCCGCAGGCCGGTGCAATTGGCCGGCGCAGTTGGTCCCAGAAGAGATGAATCCATCACTTCCACCCTGGGCCCCACGCTCCCGGCCCTGCACTTTGGGGGGCCCTGCGGGCCGGTGCAGTCGGCTGGCATGGTCGGTCCTAGAAGAGACGAATCTGTCACTTCTGCCCCGGGCTCTGCACCCTCTAGGGATGGCCCTTTGCAAACAAACAAACAAAAACACACACACACACACACACACACTCTCTCTCTAGGAGAGACACAAGGAACCCAACACACACACACACAAACCTTTCAAACGTCTCTCCGACTCGACCGCAGTTTGAATTGCAGGACTGCTCTGCATGAGCGTAAGCCCGCTGTTTGAACAGCTAGAGCGCAGGAAGGCCTGAGAACCGAGGGAAGCTGATGTGCTTGATTTCAGGCCTCTAGAGGGTGGCAAGAGGAAATACATAAATTCTCCTTCCTGTCTGCTTTGAATTGTCTGCATTCAAACTGTGATGGGGTGAAACACAGAGAGTTTGGTGGTTGTTGAGATAAGCCGACAAATATATAGGAGCAGTGGTTCCTCTGTAGTATTTCAGGTCTATTCTCTTTATGATCAGGAGAGAAGAGTTTTTGTATCTTGCAAAATTTCATCTGGTCTGCTTTGGACTGGAGAGGAAAAGACATGAACAATGGTGGGTGAGGGAGGGAGGGAAGAAAACTAGTTCACACCCTCAGAAAGGTTCAGTTTCATTTGTACTCTGGGTAAATCGTCACTACAGGTCTCTTCTTGTCCAGACTAGTTTATCTGTTCCCTCCTTATGTGCTCGTTCATTTAGTCCAACTGGTGTGCGTCAAATAGAGGTGACCCCAAATCGCCAAGTCTGGTTTTGAATCTGAACTTCTCCATCATTCCTGGTTTGTTCTAAGCCACATTTTAGATTCAGCCTGTTACGGAGATGGGGCTGAGCGCCCAGTTCAGATCTGGATCCAGAGACCCTCACCATTCAGGTTTGTTTGGATTCAAGGCTTTGAATCTGGGCTCATCTGTATCGCAAAATTAAACTCAATGTGCTAGAGACAGGCCCTCAGAGCAGGGTTTACCCATGATTTCAAAAGGGTGCAGAACAAGCTTTGGTCTGATCTGCGTGTGTAGCGCCAGTTCAGTTGCATCCATTGCCAGTTATCTATGGCCCCTAATATGGTCCCTGTTGCTATAGTACCCGAGTGCCTCATAATCTGAAATCCTCACAACATAGTTTTTCAATTCACAGATGGGGAACTGAGACCCAGCGTGACTAAGGCCTGACCCTCAAAGGGATGGATGTTAGAAGTCGAAATGCCTTTAGGATCTCAGGCTAAGTGACTTGTCCAAGGTCACACAGGGAATCAGTGTCAGAGCAGAGTATGGCACTCAAGTCTCCCAAGTGCCATCTAGTGCCCTAACCAATGGGACATCCTGCCACTGAGCGACAGGTAAAATTCCCAGTGCAGACAAAACTATGCACAAGCAAACACTATGTTCAATGTACCATATGCTAATGACAGCTCTTCGACCAGAGAGGCATCTGCACATGGAACCGCTTTGGGAAGCCCACCGAAACATAGCTCCCAAATCCATTGGGCCTGATGGACAGAGTCGTTTTCCAAATGATCTCCCCAGAGCCTGGCGCGGCGTTTGTGGGAAGCACAAGCAGATGCTGTCACAGCGGCTGGGGCTGTTCATCGCTGGGCGAACATGTCACACAACACGTCGGGTTAGAGAGCTCCATTATTCACTTCCCGGTCCTGCATCTCCTCGCGTGCATTTCTATTAAAGCCAGCATTTGTCATGTTAAGCAGCTGCCGCAGCATAGAGCAGCACTGTCAAAAAATATGAGCATTCCAAACTGGTGACATTTGCCATTTAATGTGTTTTATTGTTTCCCTCCCCTTCCCCTTAAAACTATTTTTCTTGCTGGACTGGGTGTGCAGAGGTGCTTGTCCAACATTGGCCAGGAAACTAGCTGCTTTAATAATTGAACATGAATATGGAATACTCTTTTTTTGTCTGTCTTTGTTGTCAATACTTGGCATTTCCTGAATGACTTTCAGCAGAAGATGTCAAAGCACAAATACTAGCCCTACTCCCTGAGAACTATTATCCTTGCTTCTCAGACGGACAAACTGAGGCTTGGAATTGACTGGGCTAAAATCGTACAGCAAAGTCAACACAGGAAGGGAACCCAGGAGTCCTGACACACATTTCCTTGCTTTAACCTAGATCCTCTTCCCACCCACCTGCCAAAACCAGAGCTCATCAATCCTGACTCTGACTCTATTGCTCTAATTGGTAAATTTACAACCCATTCAAGAAGTACGACTAGAACACAAGGATTCTGACACCGCCCAAAACTACAACCACAGAATCGAGGAGTTCTAACCACGACTTGCGTCTGCTGGGAATGCCCCATCCAATTCCCTTTAGAAAACATTTGTAGCCTTTTTTCCCCCCCTCAACAGCTACAGGCTGATAGAAATAAAGTGACCTACAAGCCCTATTTATTTCCTCTTAATAGGAATCCCGGAGGTTGAGATGTGAAACAAAACAACCCAGGGCTCCACCACTGACCCCAGGCTCAGGCTGGCTTGCAGAAGGCTGGTTGATTATTTTATAATAGTTGGTAGCATCTGTGATTTAATGCAGCTGTTAGAAATTAGCAAGGACTCCATCGAAAGCGTCCCAGTCACTCACAATAACAGGCTAATAAATCATCCCCTCCCATGCTCCATGGCATTGATGGTTCTATTTTAGAGATGCAGCACAAAACAGATTTGGCTGCTCTCCTGGATTTATTTTTATTTGTGTTTTTTTTTAATAATGCAAATAAATAAATAAATTTAGGCTGCTGTGACTCTGTTGCCAAAAACAGCACGGACGGAAGCTTCCCCTGTGTGAAAGTCCCTCTTTATTCCCTCCACCCCCCCCGCCCCCCCGCCAGCCAATTAAACAGAAAACAAACAGCTCTGAGATGCTAAAAAAGGAATTCTTCTGAACGCATGGGGTGAAATCCTGACATCAGTAGGAGTTATGCCATGTGGGGCCTGGAGTTCACCCAGAGTATTTATGTAGGGTGTGTTGTTGTGGTTTTTTTTTTTGCTATTTGATCAACTAAAAGATCCCCCTATACTTGGCAGCCACTCATAACTAGCTGCTACTTCACACACTAATCTACCACGCAATATGGCTAAAAAACCCAGCGTCATTAATAGCCGCATATCACTCACATTCTTCAAAACATGAGGAGAAACTTCCCCCTAGATCTAATCACTCTGTTTAGCAAGCGGAGCCACTTTAATAGAGCTGAGTATATAACTGGGTTTTTGGTTCAGTGACCAAACCAAAAACTAAATAAATAGAAATGTTTTGGGTTGACCCCAAATGGACTTTTTGTTGTCATTTTTTTTTCTCAACAAAACGAAACCCTGCAAAAATGTCCCTTCAGGGCAAATAAAACATTTCTTTCCCGACCCAAAACAATTTTTTTTTGTTTGCCAATTCATTTTCCGGTGTTTTTTTGTTTTGTTTTTTGTTGTTGCTGCTGCTATTGTTTTAGCCAAACTTCAAAACAAAAAAGTAGTTTAGAAACCGAGTCAAAAAGGTTCATTTCGACAGAGTCAAAATGAAACAGTTCAACGTTTTTGAAAGACGTTTTCCTTTTTTTGGCCGAAATGATTTTCTGAATTTGGTCTGAATTCACAAATCGCTTTTGTTGTGAAATTGCCTTTTTTGGTGGATAAACTATTTGCCCCCCAAAATCTGCCCAGCTCTATTCTAACTCTTCCAGTGAACACAGGGGCAGCATGCAATGCTCAAGAAGAGCCCGAATAGCTTCCAACCAAGCCAACTAATGCACATGTACCACTAATTCAGCACACACGCAGAGTCCTCTGCAGGTTCTCTCAATTCCGCTAGGCAGGTTTGTCTAGCAAATCCCACTATTTACTGGTGCTTTATATAATCTAATCATATGGATCCCTGCTCCTTATATTTTTAGGTCCCTGTTACAAAGAAAGAAAATGGGATTTGCCATCCCAGACCGTGGGTTCATCTAGGCTAGTATCTTGCTTCAGGTAGCTTTAGAGGGAGGGAGGAAGGAAATATCTAACACAATATACTCAGCTAACAGAGCAGTGAAGGATGTGAACAAAAAAACCCCAAACTTCCTAGCCCCTAAACACCTTCAGTTTGTGCCCTGAAACATGAGAGTGGAAGCAAGTTATTTTGTACTCCGTTCTGCTACCCTGCACAATACATTCTCTTTTAAAACCTTCCATTGTTCTTGGACCCAAAGGCCCAACTGAGCCATGGTGCAACCTTTCATAGAGTTATATCAAGGAAGAATAGGACTCTAGAGAAAAATAAGACCCCCAAGAGGAAGCCTGGATTCCTACTTCTGGCTTGGCATGGGCTTATTTTCTCTCCTACACACATGCACACAGAGTCTCTAGAGAGAAACAAGGAAACTAGCTAACAAACACAAGCCTTTCAAACATCTCACTGACTCGAGGGCAGTTTAAATTCCAGGAGTGCTCGGCCCAAGTGTAAGTTTGCTGTTTGAACAGCTAGAGCGCAGGAATGCCTGAGAACTGAGGGAAGCCGACAGCCTTGATTTCCGGTCTCTAGAGGATGGAAAGAGAAAATCCATACATTTTCCTTCCTGATGGTCTGCTTTGAGTTGTCTGCATTCAAACTGTGATGGGTGAAGCACACAGAAATTTTGGTGGTTGTGCTGATATAAGCAATCACACATCCAGGATGCATCTCCCAACCTTCTCTCTACTAAACAAACCCATGTATGATAGAAATACAAGCAGCAGATGCATAGGGTGATCAGATGTCCCGTTTTTAAAGGGACAGTCCCGTTTTGGGGGACTTTTTCTTATATAGGCGCCTATTTCCCCCCTTCCGATTTTTTCACAGTTGCTATCTGGTAAGCCTACAGATGCACAACTTGTGGTTTATGGTGAAGTTGAAAGAGTCTTTCTTGCATGATTTCAGTACCTCTGCCTCTGATGCCAGTTGGTAGAGCAGAGATGCACAAAACACAGCAAAAAAATAAATAAATAAAAAAAAATTGGGAGGAAGGGAGGATTTAACTTGTTTTTTATCCCAAGAAAGATTCATTTAGGGTTAGACTTGAGTTTTGGTGGGTCTGTTTTGTTTTATTGAAACCTTGTCTGTCCCTCGTTCATATGGTCATTTAGCTTCCCCCAAAGGTGTCTGACAAACAGAGATGACCCTCTGCTCATTTCCATATCAATCTGAGCTATGTTTTTGATGCAGCCTGTTGCAGAGATGGCCTGATCCACTGAGTTCCGCTTTGGTTCAAACTTCCTCCAAGTTCATGGATCTAAGGCTTTGGAATCAGGCTCCTTTCTAATGCAGGATAAACCTCTTTAGCCTCCTTCACCAAAACTGACCCTCCGAAACAAAGGCGCAAAGAGAGGGCAGAGGCTCTTACTTGTTCTAAGTAATAAAAAAAGCTGGAATAACAGATGTATTCCTGAATAATATTTTATATTCAAGTACAAGTACCTAATATCCAGTCCAACTAGCAGATACTTCAATGCAAATTGGATCATGTCCTAAGTGCTGTGTCCATGTAACATGCTTTAAGCATTGTCAACATATTCTAGCTTTTGAGTAGAGTTACAGTCTGAAAAGTTATTTTGCCCAGAATTGCCAGTCGTGATTCTGGGGGGACCCCTTGCTCCCCTGGCTCATGAAGCCACACACTGGCCACCTTGATAGCAGGTGCAGTATGACAGCTGAATGTGCTTTCGGTGGATTGAAGGGACGTTGGCGGTGCTTACTCACTAGATTGGATCTGAGTTAGAAAAAAAAATATTCCAATGGTTATAGCTGCCTTGTGTGTCCTGCTTAATATCGGTGAGGCAAAGGGGGAAAAGCTGCCGCGAGTGTCAGGGCAGAAGCGGAGCGCCTGTCTGCTGCCTTTGAGACACAAGGGCCATTACAAGAGCTCTGCCATTATGTCAACCTAACTTGGTAATGTAGACCAGGCCAAAGACTCGCCAGGAATAGAGACACCAAGAGATGAAGGGTTATTTTTAAATAGTCACTATTCAGATCACAGGCTACACTTTAGCAGAAAATCACTACGTCTAACCCTATTATTACATTATTTAAAAGCCCTTTCTGTAAAAGCCCTTTCTTTTAGGAAACAAGGAGAGTTTCTGCTAACTGCGCTATATAATGGATCCTACGAGCAGAAGCATGGATTCAACTGCCCTGGAAGTTTTATTTTTAAATTAAAAAATAATAATAAATAGGGGATTACATGGCTCAAGGAATTGGTATCATGGCACAGAGCCGTGCATCTCTAACTCACCAGTCTGAACACACTTATGCTGGTACTGACTGAGAGCTACTAAGAAGCTTGTTCCTAGTTTGGTGACTTGTGAGCAATGAATAAGACATCCACATGGCTAAACGGCGGTATGGTCTAGTGGACAGGGCATAAGACAATCAGCCAAGAAATCTGGGTTTTAATCCTAGCTCTACCACTGACTTGCCGTGACACTTTAGACTAGTCAAATCCCCTCATTGTTGCATCTCTTTCCCTTCCCACCCTTCATTTATACAACGTAACAAAGAGACCTGTGGCACCTTATAGACTAACAGATGTATTGGAGCATAAGCTTTCATACAGTAAGCTCTTCAGGGCAGGGACTACATTGTACTCTGTACACAATGGAGACCCTATATCAGCTGAGATCTGTAGGTGCTACAGGAATCCAAAAAAAGAGAGCTGGTTGAAAAACAGGAAAATAGTTTCATGAGTATTTCTGAAGGTGAAGTTGTCACAAGGTTTGAAATGGTCCCATGTTCCATTTTTGGTGACATTTTCTATGCTACTTTTAACCCAAACTTTTACTGAAGTGGTCTCAGATTTGTGTGTGTGTGTGTGTGTGTGTGTGTATATATACAAAAAGCCTATTTTCATGAAGAAAACCTGGCATTTGGTAATCACAAGATTTTAGAAAAATAGTTTCAATAACAATTTTGGTTGAATAGATCACAGAAATCTTCACAAAGAAAAAGGAAAATGTTGATCATGTAGGTGACTGCTGTAAGTTTCATATTTTTAAAGGCCTTCTTAAAACCAACTCACCCCCTTCTTTGGATGAAATGTTTCCACCAGCTCTACAAGTAAATAATAACAAACAAACAACCGCTGGCTAAGCACTAACCAGAATCCTTGATGGCAGCCATAACAGAGCCCAGAGCTGGATGGACCCTAGTGGCCGAACTTCTGGTGGGTGGTATCCGTGGTCAGAGTGGAAGCTGACGGATTGGACAGCTTTGAAGCAGCCTGCGCTGATGCTATTCATTCTCAATGCAGTAAGAAACGGAAAAAAGGTGAGCTCTTCACTCGAGCTAGCTAATATAAGGTAAAATCCTAGAGAAGGCAAGCTGGTTTGTAATGTTCGCGAGTTAGCAGGGTGAGTTAAAGACTGGGGAGAGCCTGGGGTTTACCTTGACCTGCTAACTCGAGTTAAGAACACACTTTTTCCCCGCGAGTGAAGACAAGGCCTTGCAAAGCTTTCACCAGCAACAACAATGCTTATTTTAGAACACAGATCTCTATAACATCCCTGTGCTTGCGGGCTCGATGAGCCGCCGGGAAGATGCAGCCACCATCACTGGGAAAGGGGAGGTTAGTTGCCCGTATGGCAGCTCATGTGGAAGCAAGGGGAAAGTCGAGCCTTCTGCAAGCAGCTACGGCTGCGATGAAGTCAGGAGAATGGCACCTGTCCCTGGCACTAATCCAGGCTCTGGAACGATCCTCGAACCAAAAAGCCAACCTAGGCCCTGGGAGACATCTCAGCTAAGTGGCATGGGCTGGAAGGGCCAGGAGCAGCAGCAGCATCCTGGTCTAGCAAAAATAAGGTGTTGGGGCTATTTGTGTAACACTGACGTTCATTAGGAAGACTACAGATGTAGAGCACTCAATGCCAAATTAGGATGGCTTTGGAATGAAGCTGACTTTACAGCTTCCGGCAGGCCACAGCCCTCCTCAATCACTACTCAAAGTTAAATGCAGGCTGCCACAGCAGCTACTCCCCAGCCGGATGCAGAGCACCCCCAATTGTCACTCCAGCCTGCTTTGCCGCCCAATCAGCAACCGTCAGGGAAACCACAAGAGCACTTCCCTACACAACCAGGTTTAAGCACTGCTTTCCAGGGTTAACATGAGGCCTGATCCTGTGCCTATTGAAGTCAATGGCAACGTTCCCATCGCTTTCAATGGAAGCAGGATTGGGACCACTATAAATTCCCCAGCCTATGTGGATAGAGGGCCAGATTGAGATCTCAGCTGAACCCGCGTAATTCCAGCCTCGCTCCAGTGAAGTCAACGGCACAACTGCCAACTTTCACGTGGCAAATAGGCACCCCGACTTTCATAATAAGCCAAAAATCAAGTTAATCCCATTTCAAAACAAGCCAATCCCTAAGAACCCAACACTCTATGTGACTAGATCCCGCGGCGTGCAGTCTGGGACTGTGGTGGGCCCGCTGTGCACCCCGACTCTCTCCCTACCTTGCCCTTGCTTGCCCCCGCTTGCTGGGAGCTGATCAAAAAAAAGAAGCCACAAGCTACAACAAGCTACAAGCCAAACAAGCAACAAGCTACAAGCCAAAAACTAGCCAACAAGCAACTCACAAGCCAATTAAGGCTCAATTTACACCATATCAAAATCTGGCCCAGGGCCTAGTTCGTAGCCTCCCAGCCAATGCACATTCTGACGACAGGGTCATTTACTGAGTCCCTGGTTCTCCGCTCCGACAGTCCAAGAGAATTCATCAGCTTAAGGGAAACTGTTTTTATTGTATTGACTTTTCAATAAATGATGCAATTTAAAAAGCGGGGGCAGAGGGGGGGTTAATTTTTAAATGCCTAACTAGGATTCCCAGGCTTTGTCACCTACTCAGCCATCATTGGCTCACCACAGCCAGCGCTTCCATAGGAGCGCGCCACATTGATTCTGTGCTGCTCTGGGAAATGCATGCAGCTAAATTGGGCACAAAGAAGTAGGAACCAGGAGCCAGCAGTCCCTGAACTGGGAGCCAGGATATGTGAAAACCCGATGTCAGACCTAGGAACTGGGAACCAGCCAATCTCAAACAGGGTGAAAAGAAACAGTAACATCAACAACAACAAGAGCTTTTGGTTCTTTGGCTTTTTTTTTTTTTTTTTTTTACTGAGCCCGTGGCACTTTGCAAATGGTTTTTAATGAATTCTGTCAATAAGCTTGAGTCAGATGGAGCAGAGAGGCGAAGTGACTTGCCCCTGGCCACTTAGAAAGTCAACGCGAGACGCATGGATAGAATCCGTAAATCCTGCCTCTCAATCCTGTGCTTTAACCAGCAAAGTAAGACATGAGAGCTGCAAATGAGATGAGAAACCTGAGGTGAGGTCTACGGGCGGAACTGGGAACCACTGAGCCCTGAACTGGGAGTGAGGAATTATTATTATCATTACACACACAGTAGATCAAAAGCAAGGAGAAACCATGCTTCGGAGCCAGGACTTACAAGATGTTCATGTACATCTACCATACCCCAGAGGTTCAGCACAGATCGGATAAGCATCCTGTCTTTTGTGTGCCTAAGCAAGCCGCAGAGCTGAAACTATTGAGGTTCACCCGACAGTAGGGTGGATGAGATATGAATTGGAAACAAAAAACTTTCCATGCTCTACACACGGCAGTCTTTTCTCAAGCTACCTTAGGAGGGAAAGAGAGAATTCTGCCTCTCAAGGGAAGCACATGCCATTCATTGATCAGTGGCTGGGCTGTGCTGATAGTTACTAGCTGGGCAGGGCATTTGTGTTTCTGTTTTTACTTTATTATTCTTTTTTAACTGTGGAGTGATTTTATTAATATTAATAAACCTGCAGATAGTGCTAATTTCCTCCATCGTTTTACTAATTAGCTCGATTGAATTGTGAGGATCATCTGCATGAGTAATGACTCCCTATGCACTCAGTTCACGGTTCTGCTTCTGCTCGGAAAAGGAAGCGGAGAGAACTGAATCTTGCATGGCCGCCCAGATGTCAGAGGCAGAAGGAAGTTCTCAAATCACCGGATTCCCCCACTTCTGTCACGAGAGCTGGAAGATTCTCCCCCAATCTCCGAAAGCCATCTCATTGAAAGGGCGTGGAGAAAGACCAGGCGGGGTGCAGATGTCGCAAGATCATATCAGACAACGGACAAAGCATGCCCAGTGCTCGCCTGGGACGTGCACGTTACAGATAAAGATTCCTTGTATCTCCGATCACTGGGAGCATGGAATTAAGACACAGAGGGTATAATCCTGGCCACACTCACAGTTTTGCCATTGGCTTCAACAGAGCCAGAATTTCCCCTTGCACCTCAGTTACAACAGCAGCACCCCCAGGTTACACAGAACAGTCTGAATGCCTACTGGCCTATTGGGTCTAGTGTAAAAGCTTACTCAGGGGTGACTGCTAGTTGCACAGCCCAGGCCAGGGATGTGGAAGAAGGCGGCTCACCTATACCACATATGTGGTGCCATGAACTAGGAGTGCCCATTCTACACCTAGCGTCTTAGGGTAAGCCCGAGAAAGGGGCACAGGTACATTCTGGTATCTAGGATGGCCTTGGTGAGAAATGCTGCACGTGCTACTGCTTGGTAGAGACTCATAATCCTTTAAAAGATTTATGATATCCTTGGAGTTGATCCATTCCCCTGCAGCTACAGCACACTAATGGACTCACACGAATGAAGCTTTCTGCCATCTAACGACAAGTCGCACGTGAGTAGGATTATATCACTTGCCCTCTCGCCCATGCACTTCCTCCAAATCCCTCTCCTTCTGGTAGATGCTCTCACACATCAAGGGCCCCTGCTCCCCTACCGCAGGATATCAGCAGCTACCACTGCACCCACATACCTCTGAGCTCCAGCTGCCTGCAGGAGAAAACCAGGATAAGGAGGAAGGCCTCTGTGATCTTCACTGTTATTGCACTAATATAGAAGAATCGCCACCATATCAGCCACTCAGCCAACTGCAGGGTAAAGGCCTTTTCACAGCTACCTCCATCCGTTTTATGCTCATCTATCCTAACCCTAGAAAGTCCCTTTCTGGTAGTGGAATAGGACATCAATTATTTTTCTTCTTCAGATGTAAAGTGGAGGGGAGAGAGGTTAGGTTATCAGAGGCTCTCATTCTTTGAAGAGATTGTCTGGATCATATTTGTATTCATTTTCATGAACTCAATGTACAAGTCACTAATAGAACACAATCTGCTAATTAAATTTCACTCAATACGGCAATTTTCACCTTAGATCAGCTGTGTCCTTGCACATTTTTGCCACTAAGGTACTAATAGCATCTTATTTACCTTATAATGAATTCCGCCAGGCTTATCATTCAATTCGAGATATTAATGAGCATAAATGAGAGCAACGTGAGGGGAGGGGGGAGAATTCCAAAGAGATGGAAACCGCAATTCCATTTTCTTTCCTTTATAGTGCTGGCACAAGGTTGCTCCAGGGAACGAAGTCCTTGATTTCACCACAGAAGAATCGCATACAAAGGCAGCAAGCTCCTCCCATGCATCAGCCCTAACTTGGAGGGAACCACACCTTGGTGTATGAGAAGAGGCCAATTTGCATCCTCCACTCAGCTTCTTCTGAGAAAACTGGACTGTCGTGTTTGCCGGTGGGTAACAGTGCCTCTAGTGGATGGAATCAGGACTGCTTAACTGAGTATGTCAGGCCCCATGCTGCAAACAAACTAACACTCTCTTTTAGCTCACCTGGCAGGGGCCTGAGCTCTTGAAGCACGAGGAGCTGAGTTCTATCCCTGCTCTCATTGGGAAGTCCTAAGTTTCATTACAATATAGGTTTATTTAAAAAATAAAGTAATATGTTTGCATCGAAATTCAGGGTCTCAAGTTTCAAATGCGTTTGCACTTGTTGGGCTAGAATACACCCCTCTGGACATGCAGATTGGCAGGTGCAGCTTTCCAGGAGCCTGGCCACGGCCTGCATTAGAAAATGGGGATCACATTTAAACTATTTTTCAAAGGAAGGCAGGAGGTGCGAGAGGCATTCATCTCTATTATGGATCTCGGCAGGTTGTAGCTGTTGCCTGTGGTTCCCGGTGAATGGTTCTAGGGATGGGTCCAAGCTGCAAATTTTAAATTCAGATCTCACTGGCGTGCCCCTATTCTCTGTCTTGTCGGAGTCAGTGCTTTCTGGAATCCCCCCATTGCTCTCCCTTTCTAAGGGCTTGTGCTCCAATCATCCTTTCTCAGGCCTCGGAACCTTGGATTTGATCTTTGTGGTACACAAGACAGTCTTACTGAGCATTAGTCAAGGGTAGGTCACTAAAGAGCAACTCAATGCGCTCCCACCCAGAAGAGGCTGGGCATGGTCTCTCAGCACAAACGTGTCCAGCTTTTCATGGAACGGAAGCTCATCCTTTCTCTGTCCCAAATCAGGGTCAAGTTCAGTAGACACACGGGATCAAATCCAGCCCTGGATGACCTGACTTCAATGGGAATTCCACCTACTTCCGACCAGGGCTGCGTCCAGTCCATGGTATCCTAATGGCCAACCACCAGGAGGAAAAAAAAAACAATCAACCACCCAACCCTGCTATTCTGCAGAGTGGCTTTTTCTTTTCTTTGCAAGTTACATGGATTTTCACAACTATAATTGGCTGAAGCAACATTGACATCCAGTGGCCGATTAGATTAATCGCAGAGTATCTACACCGTATTTTCTCGGGGGATGGAGAAAGGAATTAGCTCTTTGACAAGGATGGAAGTCCGATATGGAACTGAGCAGGAATGCCCCTGGCATTCACCCAGCATTACCTCTATGCTGTGCCTAGTTCAATGGCTATGACAACAGGACTGCATTTGTGTCACTGCTGTGTTGGGGAATCACGTCTTAATGTTGTGTTATTGATAAAACCCTCTTAGAAACTGGAAACTATTGAGAACTGGATCTTCAACTGGAGTAAAGCCGCACGGCTCCACTGAGTGGAGTTCTAATGATTTACTAGCCCCATGGCTTTGCCTCACAGTTTTCCCTTTCCATTGGGTTGACAGCTGCTGAAAACTATGGAATTACACTGTTTTATACCAGCTGAGGGTCTGAATCATGGTGTTTCTCGCCCCCCACCCCGTGTTTCTAAACAAATCAGAAACCAGCACAGCTGCCTTTCAACCAGTTCCTTATCTATATGCCGGCATCATGCAGGACATCAACGGCTCTGGCAGCAGTGCTGGTCTGTAAACAGTGGATGCAGCCTACAAAAAATAGCAGCCACGTACTAGATTTTACATGGGGTGCTGAAAAGTGCAGATGCCACGTGTTGAACGATAAATGCAACTTCACTAGTACAATGGCCTAGGGCAGGGGTCAGCAACCTATGGCACACGTGCCAAAGGCGGCATGCGAGCTGATTTTCAGTGGCACTCTGCTGCCGGCCTGGGGTTCTGTCCACTGGCCCCGCTCAGCCCGGTCTGCCTCGATGGACAGAACCCTGGGCTGGCAGTGGGCTGAGCGGGGCTGGTGGCAGGGACCCCAGCTGGCAGGGGCCGGCGGACGGAACCCCACACCAGCAGTGGGCTGACCGGCTCAGCCTGCTGCCGGCCTGGGGTCCCGGCCACCGGCCCTGCTCAGCCCGCTGCCAGTCTGAGGTTCCATCTGCCGGCCCGTGTAAATGTAAAATGTATTACTGGCACGCGAAACCTTAAATTACAGTGAATAAATGAAGACTTGGCACACCACTTCTGAAAGGTTGCCGACCCCTAGGGTGTGCGCGCCACTGCCTCTGCTGGACAGGATCAGAACTGTTCGGCTCTGTGACAGACCCAATGCTACTTGAGAATTAATGGAGATTCTCGATTAGCTCAAGTGGTAGGGGCTACATTAGCTTTTAGAGGGCAGTGATCTGATCTATAGCTCAGTCAGCAGAATATCAAATTTTTAATCTGAGAGTTTAGGGTTCATGCCCTGTTCAGATTACTCCTGCTCTATGCCTACAAAAAGTAGTCAATGGTTAGTCATCCGGTAAGCTGTGACTACCTCTCATCATGCTGGATCATAGCTGACTTTGTGCTACCCGTCTGGTTGTTGTCTCCTCTTGTTGCCTATAGTCTTATCCTTGACTGTGAGGTAAGGGGGCAGGGACCCCTTGGTGATATGTTTGTACATCCCCTACCACAAGAAGGCCTCTAGGTACTACCTCAAGACAAATAACAACATATCCCTGAGATTGCCAGGAAGTTCTGAGTGGACCGTGGTGTGAGGCATCATGACAGCTGTGACGTCTTGCTGGCCACCGATACCTTCACAATCATAGGTGCTGACTCTGTGGGTGCTCCAGGGCTGGAGCACCCACAGAAAAAATTTAGTGGGTGCTTAGCACCACAGGCAGCCAGCTCCTCCCCTCCCCCCCAGCACCTCCCATTCAACTCCTCCCCCTCCCTCCCAGGGCTTCCCGCCCATCGCAATCAGTTGTTTCATGGTGTGCAGGAGGTGCTGGGGGGGAGGTAGATGAACAGGGATGGGGCACACTCGGGGGAGGGGGCGAAATGGGCGGGAAAAGGCACTGCAGAGTGGTGGTGGGGACTTGGGGGAAGGGGTCTGGTGCGGGCTGGGTCTGTGGTGAAGCTCGGAGGTTGAGCATCCCCCGAGCCTAGAGGAAGCCGGCACCTATGTACACAATACTCAGTACTTATATGCCACTTTTCATCTTTAAACACTGTACAGACATTAACTAAAACCAGACAACTCCCCTGCTGGGGGGTTATCATTATCCCAATTTTACAGATGTGGAAACTGAGGCACAGAGGGGAAACATGAAGAATTCAGTGGTAGGAGTGGAAATCAGCATTGAATCGGTTCTTAATCCCGTTTAGACCGTGCTGTAGTATATTAAGAACTGTCATTTCTAGATTTAAATGGGGCATTTAGAATCCAGATGCCGTCTCCTCTCCTGAGGGTTAAATCCGGCACTTAGGCTACTCATTACATCCATTGTTAACGTTCTCCCATTCCCCCGCCCCTCCTCTCTTTTAAAGAATGCTAAGGAATTTATTGCACCGCACAATTAAATATTGATTGGAAATTCTCCCCAAGTATATTTCTCCTCCATCTCTCCACCTTCATGGGGAGAACATCAAGTTCTGTTTCCTAAGCTGTCCCCATCCAGTGATTACTTTCATTAGGACACCAGCCTTGTGGTTCAAGTATTTTCCTTGCTCCTGTATGTTTAATTAGATAATTCTTCCCTAGAAATTATTTATAGCCGAGCTCGGGAGCTATTGTTAGTCCGAATGTAAATAAGACTCAAAGAGGAATTCCCAGAGTCCCCCTGTGACTGGTGAGCCGCTCACTTCATTCGATTAGCGCCAGTCCCAGCACTCCTGCTTAACACAGACTTCCAGGGGTTTTATGGCTGGAGCTCCCGCTATTAAAAATAAAAAAAGTCCAGGCGTGAGTTCCTAATTAAACTTTTGATACGGGACCACAAAAAGGACGAGTTCCACAAGGTCAGAGCCGGGGACCCACTGGCGTGTGGCAGGAAATTGATTTTTCTAGGGAGGGAATTAAAGCAGAAGGCATGAATGGAGAGAGAGAGAGGGGAATGGGAGTGGTGAATGACAAAACCCTCCTGAAATATGGGGCAGGTGTGTCGAGTCTATACAATGAGTGTCTGGTTATCCAGAACAGTTTAGAAAAAGCCCAGCTTCATAAATAATTCGATGACTCAGTCATGGGGCTACTCTTTATTCTTGAATATTCAGATGGCCGCCTGGTATTTGCGAAAATGTGCTCCAGTGTTAGCACTGATGCTTATTCAGTGGAAGGGCCGTACTGGAAAAGAGCATCATTCCCTATCCTTTATTCACCTGTTCATGAAGGTTCCGTCATCCAATCGGGGAAGGGGAACAGCGGCACATGCCTGCAGTGGCCAGTCACATAACACAAATCTTTAAAGTTAATGGTTGGGTAGTGAAGCCATTCAGTACGAACAACAGACAAAAAGCATGAAGACCAGGATCGGTTTTCAAATGAGTCTGTCGCCAAAAAAACAAGCCAAGTTTACAACAAATCCCGGGCCTGATTCACCACCCACATCTGTTTTACACCATCGATTTCCAGGGATTTATGGCCGATTTACATCAGCGAATGGGGACTATTTGTTGCAAAGAACCGCGCTAGCACTGTCCGATTGGTTTAGCTTCCATTAGGTCTACACTGTATTTGAGAGTTGGTGGGAGCGTACCACCTCTGGGCCAACAGATTCAGGCTAGCGCTCTAAAAATGGCTGTGCAGACGGCACTTTGCAGTTGCGGCTTGGGCTGGAGCTCGGGCTCTGAAGCTTAGGGAGGGGGAGTGGGCATCAGAGGGGAAATAAGACACAGAGATGAAGTGATGTGCCCACGGTCACAGAGGATGCCTGGAAGTGAACCCAGCTCTCTTCAGCCCCAAGCCAGTGCCTTAACCAAAAGACCATCCATCCCCTGACTAGCAGCTCAACCCTCCCTCCATCTCCACATGTGCGCTACACGTCTTTACCCACCTGCGATTAGAGTTCTCTGTGCCACACACGTCCCAGGGGCTGGGCACACTCTGGCTGCATGCACATGTTAGCGGCATGCACGCCGCGTGTGTCTGGTGGGAGGACATGCCAGCTAAAACACACCGGTTCCGCTGCCAGTTTTGATTTCTGTTGCCTCCCTGAACTCCCTGCTCTGCGACCCTGCCTGTGTGAGGCTTCCTGGTCCAGCCGGCTCAGGCGACAAGGGTGCCAGCCAGCCAGCCCCTTCTCAAAGCTGCAGATCCTCGTCAGGAGCCATCACGCTTCTGGAAGGGGAACGCCAGGGGGATGTCTATTATTTTAAACATATAATTGATTCTAATTCATCACTTATCGCATGGTGACAGATTTTTATATAGTTTATTATCTCAGTCACAGCACAGGGGTCCGCCGGGGCCAGCTCCTATGGTTCTGCATTTCCTACGACTTGCTCCCGTTATCTGTCGGATTAAGTTAGGGATTCTGGTGTCTCAGGGTCCCCAGGTAACCGTCAGCATTCTCTTCCTCCTCCCACTGCAGGCTTGAAGCAGTCTTCTTACCCCGCTCCTCCTTGACCTGCCTGCCACACTTAGTCTCCTAGTTAGCTGATTAATTGGGGACTGTGAATCCCCACGACCTGCAGAGACAGCGATTACTCCTTGCCTTCTCTACACAAACACACCCCAACATGCGGGAGTCTCTGAAAGATCCACAGACCCCAGCACGTTCCTGTCTTCGTAACTCGTAGGCAGATGGGCTAGCGGGGTAGAGTGATTCCTAGACCCCTCTCCCAGCAGGAGGGGACGATCTCTTTCTCCTCCCCCATTCTCCAGTGCTGCTTCTCCCTCTGGAGAGCCTTGGCTGTCGCAGGGACATTTGCAAAGGTGGCCTCTGATTATGGGTGCCCAATGCCACCAGGCGGACTGGCACAGGCTGTGGCATGCTACTACCCTCACTACCAGGCTCTGGAATGGCCCACTGGAGATTGCAATGGGCTAGGCTGTGACTTTACCAAGTGCCCTGAGGACGTGGGGGTCGGGGAGTGCACGGCTACATTGCCCCGGGAGCAGGCCAGAGAAGGAACTGTGACTCAGAGAGGTGTGATTTCCTCACCTGCTGCCTGCCTGCTGTGGCCAGGGAGTAAGTATTACATCTTTTTTTATGGAGCAGACAACTCTTTCCTGCATGCCCAGCCACCTATCCCAGCCTATGATGGGCGGGGTAGAGCCGAGTTCCTCTTGCTCCCCACCCACTTGCTGGGCTGGGACAGTCTAGACCCACCACTCTCCTTCCATCCCTAAACATTCCTAAGTAGGGTTTGCATGGGACAATAGTCAGAGTCATAGAGTTTAAGGCCGGAAGGGACTCCCAGATCATCTAGCCGGACCTCCTGTAATCACAAGCCCGCCCACAAACCCTCTCCAGTTTCTCCTGTATTGAGCCCAATACCCAGGTTAACCTAAGGTATTACAGCCCTCCAGAGATCAAATTATTGTGTGCCATAGGCAGAGAGCAGCAGGCACCAAGGAGCGCCAAGGCCCGAGGCCCTGCAATGGAAGGGAATTGATTTGGTGAGACAGACCCAGAGGATCCTAGCAAGAAACCCATGCCCCAAGCTGCAGAGGAAGAAAACAAAAACCGAACAACCTCCTGGCCCCGCACCATCACCACCACTACCCCAGGTCCCTGTCAGATGAAATGAGAGGCCTACCTACCCCTACGGCCTCTTGCCAAGATGTCCTGCAAACAAAACAGTTGAATTTGCTTGCTTGTTCTAGCAAAGGCGATCTCTCACAGGAACGTTCCTGGATATGGTGAATTTTTAATCAAACCGCAGGGAACGTTAATGAAAAAGTAATGTTGAACAAGAATATTCACCTCCAAATCCAAACACTAAAGAGTTTGCGCTCAGCCGGCACAGCTAGATGGAACAGACCAAAACCATGGGAATGGGGCACTGAAACAGAACTATCCAGCACAGCTAGAATACTGTTAAGTACCAAATACATGCAGCAAACTGCTCACCAGTGGTCCACAGAGCAAGAATCATTCGCAGACAGGTCTGGCAAAGCAACTTTGAAGAGCAAATGCAACTGAAAAAATCAGGAACCTCTGGTGGACAATTAGTCAAACGGAAGGAAGAGACTAAATGATTGTCTCACCTCTGATTTGGTCTAGCCACGGGGTCGGTGTCTCATGCAATGTGGGGGGTCTGATGTTCATTCAAAATCGAGATACTGAAGTGACTGGTGTTCGATAAATTTCATGAATAAATGAAATAAACTGAATAGATTTAGATTCAATTAGATTAAGTTAAAAAGGTCGAATCATAGAAGCGTCAGGCTGGAAGGGACCTCACAAACCAGCTAGTCCAGCTCCTGCGTTGAGGCAGGACCAAGCAAATCTGGACCACGCCTGGCAGATCTTTGCTCAATGTGTTCCTTAAATCCTCCAATGTTGGGGATTCCAAACCTCCCTTGGAAGCCTGTTCCAGAACTTAATTTTCCCTATAGTTAGACAGTTTTTGCCTAATATCTAACCTAAATCTCCCTGGCTGCAGAGTAAACCGATTACTACTTGTCTTACCTGCAGGGGACACAGAGAACAATCGATCACCATCCTCTTTATAATGCCCTTAACACATCTGAAGACTTATCAGGTCCCCCCTTCAATCTTCTTTTATCAAGGCTAAACATGCCCAGTTCTTTTAACCTTTCCTCAGAGGTCAAATTTTCTAAACCTTTTATCATTTTTTTTGCTCTCTTCTGGACTCTCTCCAATTTCTCCACATCTTTCCTAAAGTCTGGCACCCAGAACTGGCCACGATACTCCAGCTGAGGCCTCCCCAGTGACAAGTAGAGTGGGACAATTACCTCCTATGTCTTGCAACACTCCTGTTCATACACAGTAGAATATTAGCCTTCTTTGCAACTGCTTCACATTGTTGACTCATTCAATTTCTGATCCACTGTAATGCCCAGAGGCTTTTCTGCATTACCACTGCCTAGCCAGTTATCCCCCTTTTTTGTAGTTAGTTATGTGTTTGTTTTTTCCTTCCTAAGTGTAGTACTTTGCACTCGTCTTCACTGAATTTCATCTTGCTGATTTCAGACCAATTCTTCAATATGTCAAGGTCGTTTTGAATTCTAATCCTGACCTCCAAAGTGCTTGTAACCCCTCCCAGCTTGGGGTCATCTGAAAATTTTATAAGCATACTCTTAACTCCAGTATCCAAGTCATTAATGAAAATATTGACTAGTACCAGATCCAGGACTGACTCCTGTGGGATCCCATTAGATATGTTCCCCATTTGACAGTGAACCATTGATAACTACTTTTTGAGTACAGTCTTTCAACCAGTTTTGGCCCCCCTTTATAGTAATTGTGAAAATGTTATGTGGGGCAGTGTCAACAGTCTTACTAAAAATCAAGATATATCATGTCTAACACTTCCGCACTATCCATGAGGCCAGTAACCCTGTCAACGAAGGAAATTAGGTTGGTGTGGCATGATTTGTTCTTGACAACTCCATGTTGGCCATTACTTATAACCCTATTATACTCTAGGTGCTTACAAACTTATAGTTCAATAATTCGTTCCAGTATTTGTCCAGTTATCAAAGTTACGCTGACTCATCTATAATTTCCAAGGTTCTTGTTCCCACCGTTAAAGATAGAGGCTGTGTTTGCCCTTCTCTAGTCCTCTGGGACCTCACCGATCCTCCAGGAGTTCTCTGAAATAATTGCTATCGGTTCCGAGATTGCTTCAGCTAGTTCCTTAACTACGCTAGGACGAATTTCATCAGCTCTGCCGACTTCAGTACATCTACATATTCTTTAACCTGTTCTTTCCCTCTTTTGGCTTGTGTTCCTCTCCCTTTGTTGTCAATATGAATTGTGTTAAGAAGCAATGGGCTTAAACTGCAGCAAGGGAGGTCTAGGTTGGACATTAGGAATAAGTTCCTAACTGTCAGGGTGGTTAAACACTGGAATAAATTGCCTAGGGAGGTTGTGGAATCTCCATCTCTGGAGATATTTAAGAGTAGGTTAGATAAATGTCTATCAGGGATGGTCTAGACAGTATTTGGTCCTGCCATGAGGGCAGGGGACTGGACTCGATGACCTCTCGAGGTCCCTTCCAGTCCTAGAATCTATGAATCTATGAATCTATGGTCACAACTGATCTTTTCAGTGAAGGCTGAAGCACAATAGGCATTTAACATCTCCGCCTTCTTGATGTCATCCACTATTGACTCTGTTTTCCTGCTGAGTAGAGGGCCTACAGTTTCCTTCATCTTTCTCATGCTCCTGAGGTATTTATAGAACCTCTTCATATTGCCTTTTATGTCCCTTGCTAAGAGTAATTTTGTTCTTTAGCCTCTGACCTGTTTGTGCTTTTTATTTTTTTTCACTCCTCCTTAGCAATTTGTTCATCTTTCCATTTTTTGTAGGATTCCCTCCTGATTTCCAGGTCACTAAAGAGCTCCTCCATTTTGGCTGCTTACTATTCTTATCTGTCCTTCGCATGGGGATAGTTTGCTGTTGCATCTTTAATATTGTCTCTCTGAGAAACTGCCCGCGCTGCTGAACTTCATTTTCACTTCGATGTGTATAGAGCGAGAGAGATTAGACAGACTAGGCAGATAGATTACTTTAGATTGCAAACGCTTCATTTACAGTGTGTTTGTACAGCACCTAGCGCAATAGGGCACAGAGTGATTGGTCTTGCGGCACCACCACCACATGATAAATAGTAAATAAATAACAAGGAAAAATGAGATCAAACAGGTTTAGATTAAATAGATTGAGATTACATAATTAAAAATGAGAGAATGGGGGATTAGATTACACTAGATTAGAAGAGACTGATTTAGATTAGCCAGAGGATTAGACTAGATTAGATGTGATGTGTGATCAAATATATTTAGATTAGATACGATGGAAGAAGATAAGGGAAAATAAATTTCTGTGCTTTAGGGTTTCTCCTTCCTAGCTATCGAAGTGCTTTTCAAATGCAGGTACATACCATCCCTATGTTACAGACGAGAAAGCTGAGGCAGAAAGAGAGAGACAGGAAGCAACTTGTTTGGAGTCACACAATGAGTAGTGACAGTGTGTGGAATAGGACCCAGATTGCCTGAGTCCTGGCTCCATGCTCAATCCCTGGCAATGCAAACCCTTGGCGCTTGAAAGAACTATCTGAAGGGGGCCCCATTGACTATGCCTCTTGCTGCTGAACAAGGATGATGTAGGCTGGGGTGGGCTTTGAATTGCTAAAGAAGACCAACTCCTTTCCCCACCAACTATTGCCTTTGCTGGTGACATTTCACTCGCTGCATTATGAGCTTCCTCCCCCACTTCCCCTAGGAATGACACTGCTGTTATCTCCACTGCATCTAAAGCACACACAGACTCAGTTTAGGGACAGTTAATTTCCAATTCTTTCCAGATGGGTTGGAATAATATCCCCAGGTGGTAAATACATTATTAAGAAGGCAGTTTGGTGTGAAATTGGCTATTAAAATATAGATAAAGTTTAATATATTGAGCTCCTTGTCAGAAAAATCACTTTAGAGGGAGCTTATTATTTGTTTGATATTAAAAGAGTCACAGCTCTGCTCCAAGTGACAAATGGGGGGGAAAAATGCCACTGGTAATGAATAAAAGCTTTTTAACATTTAAATTTAGGTTTCCGTGCAACGCCCCATGCTGCTCTGAGCATGCCCACGCGGCAGATCCATCCATGGTTACTAAAATGTCAGCAGCTCAGGGTCCCTGGGAGGCTGTCGGCCTGCACCAGCCGTTCGAGAAGCAGCTTCGCTGAAATCCGAGTGTCTGCAATGAGACGAGTTTGCAGCGCTCAGCTCTGTTGATCAGAACTCCCACCATGCCACGGTTGGGCTCTCTCTTTTCCTCTGCCGAGTTAGCCCCAAGATCTCTCGTGACCTTGCCTCCTGGTGGGCATCCTACAAGGTTAGGGTGGCTGGAGCAGCATATAAGGGAAGCTTAAACAGGCACGGAGATTGAATGCCTTTCGGATCCCAAGAGAAGGTGCTCTCCTCCTAGGCATGAGGAGTCATTTGCAAGGAATTATGGGTAACTTTACAGTTGTACCTACCCTAGGAACCAGTTTGGATCAGACCTCACCCAAATCTTGAATGGGAGCTCTGTTTGGACAAAGTGTGATCACTTTCCCCTCTGTAGGCTACTGGCCCATCTCCCCCAGCCCAGAAGCGCTAATGCCACACCCGGTCTGCTCAAGCCCTTCCTCCAGGGGGCAGTTTTTTTCCTCAAACATGACACTCACAAGGTAACACCCAACCACAGCTATTCCCCTGACCAACACAGGCTGCAGCTGCCCAGGCTATGTCTACACTGGCAACTGAACGACAAAACTTTTGTCTTTCAGAGGTGTTAAAAAAAAAACCGCCCCGAAAGACAAACATTTTGCCGACGACAAGCGCTGCCGTGAACAGCGCTTTGTCAGCAGGAGCGCTCTCCTGCCAACAGAGCTAGCGCCGCTCGTTGAGGTGGGACTTTTTTTGTCGGCAGGAGAACACTCTAGTGACACAGCCATGTCGCTAAAAGCTGCATAGTGTAGACATAGCCCCAGAGACATTTTCCCTTGAAACTCGGCCACAGCTCCCCTTCAACAGAGCACTCTTAGCCCTTCATAGGAGTCATCTGACCCCTTCCCAGCTGGGCCTGATAATCAAACGGGGTTGGCTGGCCTCCTCTGGCCCTTAAATGGGAAAAAACCCTTAGAATATCAAGGTTGGAAGGGACCTCAAGAGATCATCTAGTCCAACCCCCTGCTCAAAGCAGAACCAATCCCCAGACAGATTTTTGCCTCAGATCCCTAAATGGCCCCCTCAAGGATTGAACTCACAACCCTAGGTTTAGCAGGCCAATGCTCAAACCACTGAGCTATCCCTTCCCCCCTTGTTATACTCTCTTCCCTCCAGTCTCCCTTTCTCATTCAACCTCTATATTTGAGATCAGCCCTGGGAAATCTGACCAAAAAAAGCCTCTAGCATCTGAGAAACCCCCCTGTGCAATTCTGCAGACCCAACAGGGTAGAAAGAAGCTCGAATAAGTAACTTCCAAATATACAGATGCTTATCTAGACCCAAACTCCCTGTCTTTGAAGGTCTTTCCCATCACTAGGTTCAAAGGATGAGTTGTTTTTCTAACCAACCTATAGCAGTTTCAACCGGACTAACGTTCTGGGTTCCAGTTCCTACTGGTGCCGTGTGAAAAACGGCACCATTGCAACCCAGATCCAATCTGTAATGAATAATTCAACAGAACTTCACAAAATCCACACCCATCTCTCCCCGCTGCTCAGCAGACGGCTCGAGGTAGGTCTCATATTACTAAGACTTCATTAGTTTTACAAAATATACTACAGCACATTTACTAACAGGCTATGAAGTATCATAAATAATTAAAACCAAATTACACTTGTCAAGGGTACGAACGAAGTGCATTTCGCCATGCATTCTCCTTGCTTTTTTTAATTGTTTGCCTGTTTATAAATTCACAAGGGTTTTACGGGGTGGGTTAGAATTTGGCAATCTTTGGGCCAAAGATATCATGAGCCTGATTCTTAGCCTGCTCACCATTGATGTAAATCACGAGTAAATTCAGTTTAAGTCAACAGAGTAATATCCCTATGCCACCAGTCTGAGATCAGCATCAGAAGCTAGAAGCATTATTAATCAGCATTATTATTATTACCTGGCAATTTGCAAAGTTCAGTAATTGGCATTTATTAGATCTTTCACTTGATGAGAATCTACAGTCATAATCCTTTGAGGGAAGGCACAATAGCAGTCCAAAGTGTTTTACAAACATTAATTAATCAATCTCAGGACTTTATAAAAAAAAAAGTACTATTGTATTCTAGATTCATGCGCCAAAACAATGCCGCAGGAGAGTACCTTGGGCTATTATTTTATAGACCTGCAGTAGGTTTCTATAGTAAGAGGAGGTAGGTTAGCATTATTATCCCCATTTTATAAACCAGTAAACTAAGGCACAGAGAGGTGAGACAGTGTCAGAGCTAGGGTCGCTGATTATCTGTCTTTTGCTATAACCGCTAGACGACGGGGCCCACTGCATTCCTGGAAGTGAGAACTTATTGCTTTTACCCAGATACAGTCCCAGCATCTGGTTTCTCTGTTACTCTGTCTGTGTGTGTGTGTGGGCACAGACTCACAACCCTTCCTGCTCTCATTCCTCCACCCACATGCAAAGTGAGTGTGAAACGTCACCATTCCGATCAGGTAGAGCTTCACGTTCACTTTCCACGGGTGTAAACGATGGCAGAGGGTGCAGGGTGGTGGAAAATCGTGCTCCAGAGCTCGCTCTCTCTCTGCAAAAGGAACTAATGGAGCGCCGAGAGAGACGTAACAGTCGATTCCCCAGCACTGTCCCAAATGTCCTGGCACCAGGGACCTGCTGATTCTAACGCACAGTGGGGTGTAGGCGTGCGGCAGGGTAGGGCAGGGGAGTTCATTGGCAAATGAAGGTTGTGCAGAGATTTGGGCATCTTCCACTGTGGGAGAGGAGGAGCACATGTTGCCTGTCTGTGTGTAATGTGACTGCTTCACGCTACCTTGCCCTTGTAAAAATCCAGACTCTACTTCTATATCCCTGGGCCTCTTCTTTTTCTTTCTTTCTTTCCCCCCCCCCCCACAAGCGCCTCCTAAAAGTCACTTCCACAAGTTAATACACCTCCAGGGCACAAGCGTCTCTTTGGGGGACTCCAGGGAGCCCAAGCATGTGATCTCCTTTATCTCCCATTTCTGTTTGGCTCTTTAGATTCTAATGGTTTTGATGTTTTATTAATGGTCCCGTTCTCTTCCAGGCGGCTGGAGTCCTGCCTGTCACTGGGGATTGATAGCTAAACACCAGGAAAGGAGAGGGGGAGCAACATTTAACAGTTGAAGCAAGGTAGTAGGACTCTGGGATTCTATTCCCAGCTCAGTCACTGACCTTGGGCAAAGCGCTCTGTGCCTCAGTTTACCTATTTTGCAAAATGAATAATAATCCCTTGCCTGCCCTCGCAAGGGGCTTTTTCAGTTTTCATTAATATCTGTAAAGAGCTTTGAGATTCTTGGATGAAAGATGTGACAGAAGTGCAAAATATTAATTAGTTTATTAAGAATTAATTAATTCCTCCAACAACTGCAAAAGAGAAAAAAAAAAATTCATGAGTGGCTCAGAGGGTTGCATATGTCCTGTCCTGCTCTTGCTGCTGGACCCCACTGGAAGCCTTACGGTGAACATGACTTGTTTTAATTTATTGCTCTTTCCCCTAAGACTAAGGGTATGTCTATGCGGGGGAGAGGGGTAAGAAGGGAGGAAGGTGTGTTGCTATCTTTGCTTAAAACAGCAGCAAAGACAGAAGAGAGTTGGCTTTCTTAGTTGTGTTTGTAGCTTGAGTTCAATCTAGGGTGACCAGATCTAAGTATGAAAAATCGGGATGGGGCGGGGGGGTAATAGATGCCTATATAAGACAAAGCCTCGAATATCTGGAGTGGGATTGTCCCTATAAAATCGGGACATCTGATCATCCTATTTCAACCCCCAGGCTGGTCTATAGGCTTTCATTCAAGCTGCTAACCTGAACTGTCATGTCTTCACGGCTTATTTAACCTGAGTAAGAGCCCTTTTTTCCCCCCTTTCAGTGCAGCCTAAGACAAAAGAGGCCCAGTTGTTAGGAGCTGGCTACCTGTAATTTGGGAGGAAAAACCCCTGTTAAACTATACTACAGCCTTCCCAAGTATGGCCCCCTCCATCAATGGATAGAGAGCAAGGGCTTTGCACGCAAGTGTTCGCAGCTCTACCGTGATGTTGCCACATGCCATTGTGCAAAATGAGAGGACAAAGCTATTTAAGTTCTATGTATATTATGATGTCACAGTGCTACAGCAGCCAATCAGATGAGATTTCAATGCTCAGGTATTTCTAACTCCATTATTATTATTTCTCTTACAGTAGTGCCTAGAGGCCCTAACCAAGATCAGAGCCTGATTGTGCAAGGTGCTGTACAACCACAGTGTAAGGTTATGTCTTCGCTGCCATTAAAGATGGTTCTGTTTAATTTTTTACAGCAAGAGAGCTAACTCGTGTTAATTATCTCACTGTAAAACCACACCTTTTTCGGCAGGGAAGACATAGCCGACAAGGCGGACTCACAGACTTTTAAAGCAAGAAGGGACCATTGTGATCAATGGCCTTGAGAGCGCCTGCAATTAAAAGCCAGCTTTTGATCACCATTACTCAGGTCATGTAGCATCTTACTCTGCAAACAGCCTCATTGAAATAAATGGAACTACTTGCAAGGGATTTCAGCAAAGTGCTCTCTGGGACCCCACCCCCAAAATGTTTACCTCGACTTGCTCACGTGTGTGAAAAATACAAACTGCCTGACCTCCGTGAGGGTTTTATCACATGCTCGTTCACACAGGGTAAGACCACACCTTCACACAGCGCACAGTCAACCTGTGGAACTCCTTGCCAGAGGATTTTGTGAAGGCCAGGACCACAACAGGGTTCTAAAAAGAACTAGATAAATTCATGGAGGATAGGTCCATCAATGGCTATTAGCCAGGATGGGCAGGGATGGTGTCCCTAGCCTCTGTTTGCCAGAAGCTGGGAATGAGCAACAGGGGGATGGATCACTTGATGATTACGTGTTCTGTTCATTCCCTCTGAAACACCTGGCACTGGCCACTGTCAGAAGACAGGATACTGGGCTAGATGGACCTTTGGTCTGACCCAGTAGGGCCATTCTTATGTTATGTTCTTTTTTTCCTAGTGAAGACAAGACCAATGTGAGTAAGGCTAAATAGGCAAGTGTTATCTTCATCTCTGAGTACCAGATGGGAAACTGAAGCACACACTGATGAAGTGACTTGCCAGAGGTATGCCTGTGGTACAGTCAGACTTTGAACCCCAGATCTCGAGTATCGAGGCAGTATTTTTACCACCCAACCATCCTTCTTTTTAATACGGGAACATTTAGTCTCATTTGTAGTCTCCTCCACTAAGCTTGCCCCAGTCCTGGCCTGCAGCTGCGCCTCCTAAGAAAACTTCCACTGCCTGCGACGTCTCCTCCTCACTTGTCTTCCCCTTCAGTCAGACTTGTGCAATTATCTGCCAAACCCGGTATCCTTGGCACTCCCACTCTGCCCGCTGCCTCCTCCCCTCGCTCCTCGCACCGGAGGAACTTGCAGTTAATACTGGGAGTGCGTTTGCTAGTGGAGGGGGCGGATCAAGGTGGTGGAGGCTCCTTTCAAAGGGAAGCTGAAGAGGTTTGGAGGAGAGGCGGGCCTGACTGCAGGCTTCCCCAGAACGTCTTAATAGAGTCACTTTCACACATCACTTGAAAGCCGCCTGACAACGTTCTCTCTTTAGCAAAGAAAATATTGTACAAGTTAATAGCCCTTCAGGCACAGACACATACAGGCCCTTTGCACTCGAGCCCCAACGGTGTTTTTCTTCTGCTCGTTCTCAATGTCTTTTCAAAGCCTTACGGCCTGTGCAGGAGCTGTGGTCCTCAAGACTGTGCCTTTGAGGGTCGATCTTCCCAAACAGGGAATCTAGAGTCAGAAACTGAACCCAGATCACTGCTTTGCACTGGATTCCCCACCGGCAGCACCTGCTGCTATTCTCACACTGGGCTGCCCACCGATAACTCTTCCATTGTAGTTCAGTCCTGACCTGCAGCATCCTTTGGTGTGATGATACACACCAGAACAAAACAGACAATACCTCAAAAGGTATTCAGGTGCCTAACTCCCACTGGAGTTAGGCACCTATACCAGTGGGACTTTGACGGAATCCCTTTGAGGATCTGGCTGGAGTGATCACTGAGCCCACAGGAATCATCACGGCAGAGCAATATGCAGGACAGATGTTCTAGGGAGCCCTGAACTATGAGAGGTTCATGCCCAGCTTCCCACGTGTGCTTTGCTGGAGAGGCATGCCTGCCATGCCTTTCTCTCTGGACGGCAGCGGGCGAGGATGATGCACCATTTCATTTGCGTGGACTAGCGGCGAGAAGCAAGTACTCTCATGGTCAAGGACAGGGTATGGGGATAGGTGTCTGTGTTTTTAACAACAGAACTGTGCCAGCAAAAACCTTAGTGTAGGCACAGCTATACCAGCAAAAAAGTGCTTTTGCTGGTATAGTTTATTTTGCTCGATAAACCAGAATATGCTGTGCTGGCAAAAAAAGGTTATTTTGCTGCTGTAACTGTCTACATGGGGAGCGTTCTGTGGCATAGCTATCCTTGCAAGGCTTTTATATGCAGACAAGGCTTAAGGCACTGGACAGAGACTCCGGAGATCTGGGTTCAGTTCTGGCTCTGCCATAGACTTGCTGTGTGGCCTGGGGAAGGCCTTTAATCTCTCATTGCCTCAGTTCCTTCACTTGTGCGCAAGGGTCCGGTGCATTTGGAAGGGGTGCTGCAGATCAGGACTGAGCTAGTGTGAGCCCAGTGTGAGAAGAGCAGGAGGTACTGCTGGTTGGAAATCCAGGGCAATGTATAGATGGATGTGGGGAGCCCAGGACTAGACTAGCAGGAAGGTGCTGCAGCTCTGGATTGAAGTGCAAAGGCAGAAAGGGGTGCAGGCAGGTCACGGCTGAGAGCAGGAGTGGAAGGCCCATGCCAGTGATTCTGCAACTCCATAAAACTTCTCCCAGGTGCAGCCCACGGACAAAGTCCTGGTGGGCTTTGCACGGTGAAGCTAGAAATATCGACAGAGACGGGTTTTGTTTGCTTCCTTTCCTTTTATCATATTCAAAACCACCGTCCTCCATCCTCCGCCTCCCCAGAAAGCAGCTCCCTCAGCGAATGCCCTCACCAGAGCCCAGCAATTGATTTAACCTGTTATCTCTCCGATTAGCCCAGCCATGGTACAGATAGTTAGCTCTTATCAGCCCATTAAAGAGTCAAAGAATGCTGTTACCAGTTTTTTTATCTCTAAAATGCACACAAAGCCCCGCTGATTATTCTATTAATTTGTTAATGAACCTGTCTTGCCAGACAGATTCTCTGCTCCCTTGCAAGGCAGGAATGGGGAATTCAATCTTTCTAGGGGCCCAGGCCCTTGGCTCAGAGGGCTTTTAGCTTAGAACTACTATAGGATCTGAAACAGAAGTTCTTCGCCCCCAGACATCTGCCAAACAGATGCATGCAGTGATTCGGGAACCGCTTCAGCATTGTGAGATAGTAAGTCTGGATGAGGACGTGGTAAATTGGTGACCAGCCAGGTAGGAGAACAGACGCTAGATGTTCTGGGGCTCAGTCTTTTGCATGACTCTATGCAAAACTCCCTAACATAAGTAAGGCTGGGTGTAGCTCTGTCACTACCAACACAGGCATTACTTTTCTCAAGTGGCCAGTGATTTTGGATGCCTCCGATTTTGGGTGCCTAACAGGAGATGCCAAGGACCTGATTCTGAGAGGAGCTGAGCATCTGGAATGCTAGTTTAAGCCAACGGGAACAGATAGGGCTCATAACCTCGGAAAATCAGGCCCACGGCTCCCAAAAATACAGGTGCCCAAAGACGGAGGCCACAGTAAGATCACAGAGGCTGTAGGAATTCCATGGCATTCTGAATCCTTGGGTACACTGATGGGGGAATTGAGTCACAGGCTAAGTGACTTGCCCAAGGTCAAACAGAAAGTCGGTGGCAGAATGAGGACTTGAATCCAAGTCCTAGGCTAGTCTGTCCTAACCACCATCCTTCCTCTCCACAGCTATTAAGGCTAGATTTTTTTTTTTAAATAACTAAAGCTGAGATTCTCATGAAACAACATGACTCTGGGAGCTTGTCTAAGGGGAAAAAAAGCTCAAACATTGTGAGAGTTGGCACCACTTATATGAAACACAGAGCTGCCCCTTTCCTCCCCACAGCACTCACCTGCCTCCATTCTTTTCTGCTGTCAATTTTCTACTGCTTACAGCAGAGGGCTGGGTGACAGGGCTGCCGAGTTCTTTTCCCAGCTCTGCCACTGGTTCACTGTGGTCTTGGGCATTGCCTTGACACCCCCTCCCACCCCCCCGTCCAAATGTTCACCCATCTGTAACATTTTCAGTGCATCAGACAATACAGCAAATACTCTGCGGTCACTGAGGGTTGGTCGGTGCAGAGGACGAGGGCAGCTAGACAACCACTTACAGCTTCACACTAAACCCAGCCTGGGGGCTGCTGGACATGGGTTCCCCAAGGGGCTATCTCCCACTGGAGACAAGTCAGAGCACAGCATGCTACTGGCTCTCTTCACCGGGGCTGCAGGGAGGCGGTATTAAACCTAGCTATCCTGCCTCTATGCCTTCTGGTATCTCCCCCAAACGGGGGAGGTGTGGATGGTTTTCACTCTGGAGGCCCAAAGAGAGCAGGGAAAGGCATAAATCTGCCCCAACATCTGTACCTCCAAAGAAAGGCACCAGGGAAATGCAGAATAATATTATACTACAGTCAGAAAATACCATGGGAGTGGCCGTGGGCATTCTTGGGGCAATTTCTCCTGCCCCTCACGCAAGGGAGAAGTGGAAATCCTGTTTCAACAAAGAAGAGAGTGACAGGGATTCAAATTAGGGTGCTGCCGAAGAGTGGGAGGAGAGAGAGACAAAAATATCTAGCACCATATTAAGAAAGGTCTATCTATCATAAAGGCTCTATGCTTTCACTTATGGTGAGGACAATTAATTGCCTCCCTGCCAGCCCCCTCCCCCCCCCACCTCACTCCTTCCAGAAAACTGTTTCCTTTTCAAATTTATTTTTAGGCAAAGATAGCTGGATGCTTAAGTATTTCTAAAGCTGCCAATTGCACAACAAATTAAATGCATAACCCCAGTGCACTCTGGGGAGGAATACATTATGGACAAAAGAAACCTGTCATCACACCCACACACAACATTGTTTACTTTGCACTCGTACATGACTCTGCTGTCACTGTGATCCGTGATTCCCGAAGGTGAAAGACAAAAGGCAGAGAAATTCCCAGCAGCTCAAAAAGTCCCCATCTGATGGCCACAAGTGTCACTCGTCCCCAAATCCTACAAGATTGCAGGGGGCTTGGATCGAGAAAGCAGCTGCAGACATGATCCAAACCACCAAAGTCAAAATGCCCCAGGCTTCAAGGTGATCTATCTGAACCCAGTTCTGGATCCATATGTTGCAAACAGGCTGTATGTCTGACTCATCAGCTGAACCAAAACGCTGGATCCGAACTCCTTGGCTTTTGGGGTGCTAAAAATCTAGACCCAAATATTGTGATTTTGAACTGGTGCCTAGTAGAAATGAAAGGAGGCTTTCAAAATTCAAAATCCTGCAGCAGGGAGTAATTTGGAAAGTCTCTCTCTCATTCCAAGATGCCCCATTTACTGCTATTTTCACTTCTCCATCTCAATCTGGGGCCCAAATTGTTCATCCTGTTTTCACACTGAAAGTTCAATGGGTTTGTTCTAAAAACCAGAGCTGATCTTACATAGTAACCTTGTTGGGGCTTAAACCTATGTAACCCATGTTTGAAAAACGCCAAACCCTCCCCGTCAATTGTTGAGTATCGCTTTGACTCCATTGCTCTGAACATTCTCATTTCCTCTTTACATTTTGACCCTCTACCTCAAGTCTTCTCCTGCACTTTTCTTGAATCCTCAGTGGACTTATTCAAGAAAGATTCTTTAAACATGGCATTAAAATAGGGTGAGAATATTTTCCCAAATGAAAAACGGGACACCCACGGGCCGGGCTGAGGGCCCCCTCCTCTTCGCCACTCAGCCAGCCCAAGTGCTTCCTGCCTCCCACCCATGTGGAGACAGCTCAAGGACCCCTTCCCCCCATGGGGCTGGTCCAAGCCCCCCAGCGTGGGGCCATCCCCTTGCCGCCCACCTCCTGAGCCCTCCCTCCTGCACAGGGCTGGCTTTGCCGCTTGCCCCCCCCACCCCCGCACGTTCCTCCACACCCCACTAGTGGTAGCACCCCCCTTTTTTGATAAAAAGTCGGGACAGCCAGGACAGGGGTTAAAACGGGACTGTCCAGGCCAAAACGAGACATATGGTCACCCTATATTAAAAACAAAAGCACTGGAGAACCAAGCTGAATCACTCGGGGATTGGCCTCACAGGTCCAGTCCGGCAGTTATTCACCAAGTCACAATATGTTTCCATTGCACAAGGTCCCGCAATATTCTTGTATATTCTCTGCAGTCAAGATGACGGGGAAAGTACTTTAAGGAGTATATAAAAAGTAAGATATGGGATTACAAAACTGAAAAGCGGAGCGGGTGTGTGAGAGACAAGGAGCACGACTTCGTTACCCATGAACAAGGGGTGAACTTGAGCTCAGCTGCCTCCTTCCCTGTCTTGCGGAGATGCTCAGAGGAAAGACTGTAAGTCTGTCTGCTTAGGAGACAACGTTTTGGGGAACATACCCAGTGCCAGAGCTCTAGGACCCAGAGCCGAGATGTTTTCTCTTTATTTTTCTTTTATCCTTGTGTTAATGAGGGATTTTGATCTCTATTTAGCCATGCTCTTCCCTGAGGGAAAGATCTTGGTGGCTGCTGTTGAACTTGTTTGTTTCTCTGTTTCTGCTGTGTCACTCCACCTGCTTAAGCCTTTTTCTGATCCACCTCTGGAGCCTGAACTGTTAGGGTGATGCCGTGGGATGCTGCGGTTAAGGGTCACATTTCCAGAGGAAATCAGGAAGGGGAGGTGTCCCAGATCAGGGCTAATCCTACAATCCAATTGTAGGACACCTAAAATCCCAGGGTGTATCGTTCAGGTAAAAAAATATAAAGGTGGTTGTCTTTACAGGAACTCAGTATCATCCAATGGCATTCGTCCTGCAGGACATGAGGCATGTTGAAACTCAGGCTCTACACGTTCTCATCTCAGTGGGGACCACTTCCCTCTTCGCTGCCTGCACCTTTCTGTCCAGCCAGTGCTTGATATTTGAATCTAAAGGTTAGATACGTGTGGCCACGAGGATAAAAGGCCACAATCAATTACTGTGTCTGCTTGTCCATTGGAGTCAATTTTTAATTATGGTGATTTGGTATTTTGGGAGGTGTGGGGGTGAGGTGTAAGAAGGGAGAATTGTGTGTGTGGCAGGGGGGTTAAATTAGGATTTGTATTTTGCATAGACGTTCCTCTAACCGCACGGTGTGCAATGCATCCCCTTTTCGCTCGCTTTCCTTTTGCTGCCATGCGATGATTCAGCAGAGATGGTGACTGTAAAGACACAGCCAAAACGTTTCCAAACGGTGGCAACTCCGAAGTGAAAAATATTCCCACCACAGCTTCCGGGAGGCCAGCTGCCAAAGAAACGCGCCCTCGCGCCCAGTCTCCTTTGCAAGTTTGCTTATATTCCCCCTTTAAGCATTTGAAGGCGCTTCCAGCTCCCTGCCCCTGAGCCTCAGTCAGACCTGCACAGAGCACCTCCAGGCTCACTGACTCTTTATGCCCTTTGCCAAACCTGCCAGTATGGGGGCCCATTAGTGTCTATCACCCATGGTGTGGGGCAGGACGTGCTTCCCGATGCAATTTTTAAACTACATGGAAATATTGTATTTCCCCCAGCATCACACAGGCAGACATTCAGTCACAGCACCGCCCACCCACGGCTTTGTACCGGGAGCTCATGTTCAGCTGATTATCCACTGGGACTCCCAATCTTTTTCAGAGTCACGGCTTCCCAGGACAGAGTCCCCCATCCTGTAAGCACGGCCTAGCTTCTTTGTTCTGAGATGCACACACTGATATTTAGCTGTATGGAAATGCAGAGTTTGCTTGCGACCAGTTTACCAGGCCATCCAGATCATCCGGTAGCAGTGACCTGTCCTCTTCGATATTTACCAATGCCCTGATTTGTGTGTTCTCTGCAAACATTTGCTTACAGCAACACGCCCCATGTACTCCAAACAGGAGTACCCCACGCTGCTCTGACACACACACAAACTCAGAGCAGCACATACACACTGACCATCACATACGCACCAGACACACACAACAACACTCCCAACAGCCCAGACTCACATCCTCAGCTACCTCCTCTCTGCCTTTTGTAATAATTAACTATTTAAAATTCTAAGAGTGCTAATGGCAGCAGCAGTGGGCTGCGTTCTCATTAGCCAGGATCAATTCTTGTTGACTATTCGCCTCCAGGGGCGGATGTGGACAGAATGAGCTGATGATTTCTCTCTGGCTACGCCAAAGCTAATGAGTGGCTGCCGCTATTGTGGTGCAGTCACTCTCCTGTAATCAGTCAAAATAACAAGCAACAGCACCTTCTAGGGACGCGGGGTATTCTACATAAATATACATAGACAGCCAGTCATGCCAATGGACTCACATCTCAATGAGCCATGGGGCAGTCCTCCCCTAACTGTGGGCGGATGGAAAAACCCACAGCCCTGGAATTAGTTTAGAGTCTTTAAAGCACATCACAGCCACGCTGGGGAGACTCCAGATATATGATATGTGATGCTATCTACCCGCACCGTCCCAGAGCCTTAAGAGTCCATCATCCCTGAAGAAGCACTTCCATTGAATAACACTGAGCTCCTCTAAAAACCAATAATTATACGTGTCCTTCGGGGGAGCTGGGATTTTGAGGCCTGTGCAAATTAGGGTGACCAGACAGCAAATGTGAAAAATCGGGACAGGGGGTGGGGGGTAATAGGAGCCTATATAAGAAAAAGCCCCCCAAATCGGGACTGTCTCTATAAAATCGGGACATCTGGTCACCCTAGTGCAAATACAGCTGGTTGGGGAATGATTTTGTTTTTCCTGGGGATTTTTTCCCTCTCATTTTTGTTGACATTTTTCTTCTAAAAATTTCAGGAGGAGAAGAGTGTGTTTGACAGACTTACTCCTCCAAGGCAATCCATACAAACAAACAAACCAAACTGATAGTGCCATCAATTCTTAGCTTCCAGAGCGAGAGACTACAACACAGTCAACTCAACTGTCATCTCCCTGGCAATGTTAGAACCCGCCCCCTCTGTACCAGCTCAACCGCTCAGAGCCTAAGGATCCGGTTACATGTAGCCAGCTGGCAGGAGTTTAAGAGAACTCTCCTTTTGCCGCTGGGGCATAGCATCCCAGCTACGATCAGCTCTGACCAGAAACCTGCCCTCACCCCTGTACCTAACTCCATCAGCCTCATTCAAAGATGGTACCCAAGAAGGACGTTCAAAACAATTTATCCCTAAGAGGTATCACAAGTGAGATTAAGCACCAGACAGTCTGAGCAGGGAGTGGGGGGAAACCTTTTTGACATTGACAAAGCACGGAGCATAAGTCAGAGATCTTTAGAGTGAAGCGATCCATGTTAAATTACCTTGCTCAGGAGCTCCCGGTATTGGAGATCTCCATGCCTGGAGCCATAAACAACAGAGAGGGCAGTAACTGGCCTAACTCATTGGGAAATGTAGCTAAATTAGGATGCAAAATACAGGCTCTAATTAAAGAGCTCACTCTGTGAGACAGAGAGAGGAGAGCCCGGACAGGGAAAGAGGAGCTTTATGCAATTGGGGGGGACAGTGTTTCCCCAGTGAGTCAATGAGCAGGTAGCCATGGAGTTGGAAGCATGTCACTCCGGAGATGCTGGAGGATGGCTTGCCCATGTGAAGATGCAAGCAGCATGTCATCTAGGGACAGAGGGGGAGAAGTGAATGTCATTTCCAATCAGGCCTCACACGGGCAGGTCGCAGGACAGCAGGAAAATGAGAATTGGCAGGCGCCTTCGCCGAATGACCAAGCAAACCTATTTTTGCTCCTTATCAGCAATTAGGCGAAGAAATTAAACTGGCACCTTCTTAACGGCCTGCTGTCACCCAGGCGGATGAAAGAATCCTCCATCCTGAGCCTGGAGACAACAGCAGGACCAGACTCGTAAACAGCCAGGATCTGAAAGCACTTCACCGATATCAACGTAGTCCCAACACGGCTGCGAGGTGGGGAAGATCATCCCTGTTTCACAGGTGGGGAAACTGAGGCATGGAGCAGGGCCATGACTTGCCCAGAATCAGACAATAGAGCTGTGGCAGAGCCAGGAATGGCATGTAAGGCCTAAATCTATTGGCCATGGGATATGAGTAACTCCCAGCTTTTTCAGCTGGATCTATTGTTGTTGGTGGGGTTTTTTTCAATACTAGGGACTCAGGAAGCTAGCAGAGTTTGACGTTTTTTGCAGGTTTGCGGTTTGTAGAAACTTTTCAAATTTGTGAATCTTCCCCTGGGCTCTTCTATGATTTAAATCCATGAATTTGCGATCCCAGCAGGAATTCATCTTGGAACAAACCAATACAAAGTTTAGGTGTATGTAGGTAGTGTGTGTGTGTGTGTGTGTCAGTATATACATGTGTGTATACAAACATACAACTTTAATAGGAGTTACTCAGATCTAACCGTGGGAAAATCAGGTCTTAGGCATCCTGACTCCCAGGCCTGTGCTCTAACCATTAACCACTGCAGTGTTGCAGTGTGCTATTAAACAGCTGCTCCATCCCACCCCAGTCCCAGGTGAATAAGAGAGGAGACAGTCGAGAAAGCTGTATTCTATTCAGTTCTATTCTGGTTCCCACAACACACCCACGGTGCAATCTGAGGGCTTGGCTACACCTGTGAGTTAATGCGCAATAAAGCAGCCCCTGGCGCACTAGCTCACTCCCGGTCCACACGGGGAAGGCACGTAGAGCGCTCTGACTCCGCGGCCACAATGCTGCTGGTACTCCACCTCGGCGAGTGGAATAACGTTTGCTGTGCCTTGGCTACAATGCACGGGAGTCAGTGTGAACGAGGTGTTGGGTTACTGAGCTCCGATCGGCCTCCGGAAACATCCCATAATCCCCTTAAATCAAGTGGCCACTCCTGTCATTGTTTTGAGCTCCTGTGGGAATACGGAAATGCCCTTTCAAAGCTCCGTTTTTGACAGCTGGCATGCAAGCCATTAGAGTGGAATGCTGTGTGTGTGAGCGGGGGGGAGGAGGGTTCTGCTGCTGTCTGAACTTACAAGACAGCATGCTGACATGCTCTCAGCCCCCCAAAACCCCACTCTCTCTCCCCCCACATACACACAACACACTCCCTGTCACACTCCACCCCACCCACCCCCATTTGAAAAGCATGTTGCAGCCACTTGCATGCTGGGATAGCTACCACAATGCACTGCTCTCTGTGACCGTTGCAAGAGCTGCTAATGTGGCCAGCTGTCAGTGTGGACAGACTGCAGCGCTTTCCCTACTGCGCTCTCCGAAAGCTGGTTTAACTCACAGCGCTCTACATCTGCAAGTGTAGCCATGCCTAGGCCTGCACATGCTATATCAACGCAAGGCACTAGTAATAAAAATCCAAGGTGTGGGAACTCAGTTTGTCTAATTCTGAATCCACTCCAAAAATCATATGGTTGAATGTTCAATTTCAATAGGAGTGTTAATGGTTTCACGTGCCCATCAAGAGATCCAGAAAAGAACAGCGGAGTGAGGGAGAGGGGAGAATCCTCAGAAAGAAAGAAAAAAACAAAACCCCCACAGCATATATATGTTCGTATGTACACACAAATGGGGCCCAATGGAGGAAAATTAAAAGCCTGGAAGTTTCATCTTTGCTGCTCCCTGCATCCCTGTCTGCAAAGTCTCGTTAGCAGAAAAGGAGAGCACATACACACACACACACACACACAGAGAAAATTATATAGTTCGTCATTTTCCGTGATTAGGGATAACAATAGGTCTCAGGCTCAGAAACTGCATGAACAGAAGCCATCTCTAGCATTCACCCTGTGCCATGTTACTTTTGCAACTGCAGGCTGAGAAAAACAAAGTTTGAGTCTCAAGACAAAAACCTAACCCGTAGGCAGGTCTGAAGGCAACCCGACTTGTGTCAGGTGTGGCCCTATTACACAGCACAGGCTTCCCCTGAGAGAGGAAAATAGGCTATTTCATACAGCATTTTTAATCAGTAGATCTCAAAGTGCTTTACATACGATGATCAGTATCAACTCCGGGTTACAGGGGAGAAACTGAAGCACAGAAGCCTAGTCTTGAGTAGGGGAAAAAAAAGGGGTGTTCTTAACTAGCGATAAAAACCTAGTGGAGGCAAGGCAAGGCAGTGTGTAGTTTTCACATGAGTTAGCAGGACAAGGTGAAGCCTTGGCTCCTCCGTAGGGTTTAACTTGACCGGCCAACTTGTGGGAAAACTACAAACTACCTTGTTTTCTCTAATCAAGACCACCCTTCCCCCGGCTCCCAGTGAAGACCCAGAGAGATGAAGTGACTTGCCCAAGGTCACCCATTAGACTACTGGCAGACATGGGAACAGAACCCCGGATAGAGAGTCATCCCGGTGCTGTACTTGTTAGATCAGACTGCCTCCCCAATCACTCTTGACATCACTGAAGGATGGGGAAGGAAAAGATTCATGAATTGGAACTGATTCTGCAAACTCCTCAAGGTAATTTGAGAGATTTGCAGAACTCCACTAGTTTGTCCATCTTGAACAAAGGGGAAATCTAGCAGCCAAGACGGTCCATCACTTCACCAAGAGGGGAGGAGGGAAACAAACAGACGCCTCAAGGCAGCCTGCTTGCTGAAAATCAATAACTAGTATTAAAAAATGGATCTATTTCCCATTGGAACAGACAGCTCAGGGCTTTGCCATAATTCTGAGGAACAGTCAATATTTACTGAGAGTGTCTCAAGTAAAGATTGAACTTCGATTTACTGAGCCCATTATTGTGCGTTAATAATATGCCAATTGATTATTAAACCGTATTTACAGAGGTTATGAAAAATGGGCTGGGAAAAGCAAGGGTCTCTGCTGCAGGGTTATGATAACTAGGGAATGTAATTGCACAAGGCGGCATTAGCCAAACCAGCTTCATGTTGTTAAAACACATTTTATGAAGGCATTAAAACAATTCAGAGCGGGAGATTACCCGGGACGAGTCACAGCACTCGGGCAACAGGACACAGTTCAGCTCAGCGCCCCACAACGTGCAACTGTTTATTCATTTGGATGATGGCTGCGCCTCAGGGCTCCAACTTGGATCACAGCCCCATTGCGCTAGGTGCAGCCCATACACAGCACCCGACTGGCCCTGCCCTAAAGAGAGCACAGTCTAATGCACAAGACAGAAAAAGCATGGGAAGGGAAACTGAGGCACAGAGAAGTGAACTGATGCACCCAAGGTCACCAAGAGAGTTTGGTGGCAGGACCAAGAATTAAACCCAGATTTCCGGAGTCCCAACCCTGACCTTAACCAGCCTTCTATGTATACTCCTGGGACTACACAGCTAGTGATGAGCTGCACCTGAAGGCTGTGTGCTTTCTCCAACTACTCAAACTCTCATGTGGGCCCCTGGGATAGATTTAAAATTCAATTTACAAACTGTTGTTGTTAGTTTGACACCAATAATTGTCCTGACAAAGTGTAAATTACCTGGGCACAGGAGCCTAAGCACATTTACAGCAAGGCCTGTGTGAAATCAGCACACTTTGTTCTGTGAATTTTCACTTGCAAGTTGCCAAACATGTCAGACTTGAGTGCTGCATCTTTCCGCAACAAAGCTGAAATAACCACAAGGACGTCTCTCCTATTGAAATAACTCGGGCACCGGTCCTGGTGACGCAGTTCGCACTAGGCTGTATTTTTTAGCAGCTGGGAGAGGCTGTTGCACAGGCACTGCACAGCGTTCAGAACTGGCACGTTGCTGAAATTTGCATTGGGAATCTTTGCCATTTTAGATTTTCCACTATGTGTCCACAAATGTCACTTCTTGCGACATGTTCAGCAAAACCATCAATGCTCATATTGAAAAATACCAGAAAACGTCAATTTGTGCATGCTTTTTGTACGTTAAGTCATGCTCGATTTACTGACAAACTAGTGAAGGGAATTGTTTTGTCCAACCTGTTCCCCTTCTTCCCCCCGCCCCCAACTCACGATCTGGAACTTTGAGCTTTGCATTCATTGTTAACTTTGAACGCATCCCCCGAACAATTCGACCGAAGCCTCCTTTTGAAACG
Organism: Terrapene triunguis; assembly: GCF_002925995.2. Lineage (NCBI taxonomy): Eukaryota > Metazoa > Chordata > Testudines > Emydidae > Terrapene > Terrapene triunguis. The sequence continues at coordinate 8,192,211 of NW_020664725.1, forward strand.
AAGCCCTCGCTGCTGAGGGGCAGGATACCAATTACTGTGCAATCCAATGCAATAGTTCATAACAGGTGACTGTTTCAAAGTGATGGGAATGGCTTCAATTTGGAATGAGATACCATACCTCTGCTCTTCAGTGGATTGCTGCTCTCCAGGCATTGACACTTTGCTTGGCTTGTGGCACAGGCTACAGGGAGATTTTGAACCCTCCAAGATCTGGGCTATTGAAAAACAGGCTGTTGGTCTGGCCTATGCCGAAGACAGAGGTCACTTGCAAAATCCAGATCTGGGTATGGAGTTGGAACTTTCCCAAAGCCCAGCCTCATTTGGATCCTGGGATTCGGTTCAGGCCCACATCCTAATGAAGACGTTGCAAAGCTAAAGCATTGGGACCCTGCAGAGTTGCACTTTGTACTCTCTGCACACACATTGCTTTGGTCACATACTAAGTAAACTTATTATGCCTGGTCTATTAGGTACATTTTAAATACCGCTGATAAAATATATATGGAGATCTAAAGCAGAGTTTAAAAAACCCAGGAAATTAAAATTAAATACAGACCCAGTTGGCATTATCACTTACAAAGGGGAGTACCCGCAGGGAGAGTGGTTTTCTTGAATTATTTGAAGGTTGGTTTTAATTTTTCTCTGCCTCTGCGCCCCATGCCATTTCTGCTCGTATCTTATCCTGCACGCCCCCATATGCAGTAGCAGAGCCATAGTTCTCTACTTATGAGTTTGATCCCACCCCCAGAAGGAGGGGAAGGGGCTCATAATTCATGCCCCATGCTCTCCAAGGCAGTGGGGTTTATCAGGCAAGCAGGTGGCAAAGGTTGGAGAGATGTGCATTTCTTCAAGATGACATTTGGAAGAAGAAAAACTATCCCCCAGTCCTGTTGTGTTCCCACCTGATCCTGACACTCAAGGACTTCGTGCTGCCCCAGTGAAATCAACGGGAGTTTTCCATATGGCTCCAGTGGGAACAGAATCGAGCCCTGTCAGGGCTCCTTCCCCACTCTGAACTCTGGGGTACGGATGTGGGGACCCGCATGAAAGACCTCCTAAGCTTATTTTTACCAGCTTAGGTTAAAAACTTTTCCAAGGCACAAGTTCCACCTTGTCCTTGAACAGTATGCTGCCACCACCAAGTGATTTAGACAAAGAATCAGGGAAAGGACCACTTGGAGTCCTATTCCCCCAAAATATTCCCCCAAGTCCTACACCCACTTTCCTGGGGAAGACTTGAGAATAATATCCTCGACAATTGATACAGGTGAACACAGACCCAAACCCTTGGATTTTAAGAACAATGAAAAATCAATTAAGTTCTTAAAAGAAGTATTTATTTAAAGATAAAAGAATCACCTCTGTAAAATCAGGATGGACGATAACTTTACAGGGTAACAAAAGATTCAAAACACAGAGGATTTCCCCTCTAGTAAAAACTTTAAAGTTACAAAAAAAAAAAAAAAAACCCAACAGGAATAAACCTTCCTCTTAGCACAGGGAAAATTCACAAGCTAAAACAAAAGATACTCTAATGCATTTCCTTGCTATTACTCACTATTTCTGTAATATTAGATGTATCATTTCAGTGGGAGCTGGATTACTTGCTCGGTCTCTCCCTTTGTCTCCGGAGAGAACACCCACACAGCACAAAAGAAAGCCTTCCCTCCCACCCCCCAGATTTGAAAGTATCTTCTTTCCCCATCAGTCCTTCTGGTCAGGTGCCAACCAGGTTATCTGAGCTTCTTAACCCTTTACAGCTAAGGAGGGATTTTATGCTACCTTTAGCTGTATGTTTATGACAAGCCCCTTGATGCTCCAAAGAGAGACAGAATCCCCCAAGGGTTCCGTCATTGTTCCCTGGACAAAAAGCAATTCTGAACCCCAAGCTTAGCCATCAGTTGAACCCTGGCACATGAGCAAGAATTGCTGCAGTGACATATCTAGTCCCACTGAGACTCCAAATGTCCTCTAGGCTTCCGAGTCATTGTCTATTTTTGTGCCTTGGATCCTGAAAACACTTTGCTCTTCCATCAGAGGATTTCAAAGCACTTTGCAAACAAACAGATTAAGCCTCACTTTTTATTAATCCCAGTTCAGGAAACCGAGGCTTGGAAAAGTTGAAGAGAACGTCAACGGGAGACATTAAAATTGGTCCCAGGAGGCCTGGTTCCCAATCCTGTGCTCTGACTGTTATATCACATTTCCCTCCCAGAGCTGGGAATAGAACCCAGGAGTCCTGGCGCTCAGTCCCAAGCTGTAATCAGAACCTCTCATCACAACCATCATTATTTTCTCATCTCCAGCTGCATCCTGGCCCTAATGCCCTGGCCTTGTGCAAGGAGGACGGACAGAGCCCGATCCAGGCCCAGTCCTCCTCCTCCCAACACTGCCAGGAGGCGTCAGGAGGGAACTAGCCAGGATGAGCACTTGAGAGATACATGAACTTGTTTTCAGAATATGACTTTTTTGGCGGCGTTTGATGGAGTGGCAAAGCCTCCCTTGGAAGAGGCTGCTCTGTAGCAGCAGCTGCTGGAGGGAAGGTGACAGATAGGCTACCGGAGAGCTTCCGTTTACCTCTCCTCTCTGGCTGACTGCAGCCGGAATGAAGATAATCTATGAGCGGTAACGTGCATCAGCATTGCTCTCTCCCCTGTATAAATCAGGAGGGCGAAGGCTTATTGAAAACAGTTCTTCTGGTGCTTGCCTACTTCACGCCCACAGTATTATCCATCTGGCGCTGAAGGTCACACCAGCCTCGCAGGAGGGGAGAATCACCAGGTGAGGTGGAGGGGTTCGCGCAATCATTTTCAGGGTGGAAGGAAAGCTTTTTCAGAGCCAGATCAAGAGCTCTGGGGGTCCAACTTTTTGCACAGCTTTGCACAAGAGGCTGTGTGGTCCAATGGACGGAGCACTGGTCTGGGTCTCACAAGAGCTGGGTTCTGTTCCCAGCTCCCTCACTAGCTGACTGCGTGACCTTGGTCAAGTCACTGCCTCGCTCTGTGGATTAGCTTCTCTTCCCGTGCTGCCTGTCAAGCAGGGCTGACTCTTAGCATGACTATGTGCAGCACCTAGCACCACAGGGCTCCTAGAGAGTCAGGGCCAATGTAAACACAAATTCATAATCATATCCATGCCTCAGTTTCCCCATCTATAACGTAAAGGCATTACTGAGCTATCTGCGATGGAGGGGGGACTAAAGAGTTCATTAGTGTTTGCACTTCTGAGTACCCCTGGAAACCAGGCCACTTTTATTTAGGTGTCTCATTGGAATCAGCGGCCCATCTTGAGGCAACCACGTTTGAAAACGTTGTCCTTGGTGCCTACTCAGAGGCCACATCCTACCTTTGAGCTCTGTGTAACCCCTGTGCCCCGCCAACTGAGACTGGTGGGAGACCGCTGTGGAACAAGGGAGGCGTACAGCCGGGAGCATAGATGCCGACCCATGGACCACCGGACCTGTGGAATTTGATCCTCACACTCCACAGAACCAGTCTGCCCGGCTCAGGCGTTACAGCGACTGCCAAGACAGCAGCACAGTGGGTTAGATAAAGTGGCTCAGACGGACGGATGCAGAGAGAGGAACGGGCAGACGGACGGCAGGCAGAGAGGCAACAGGATGGTCCTGGGCTGGAAGGCAGTGAGAGGAGCAAGCAGGTGGTGCCCTCTGTGCTGAGCTTTGATCACGCGTCCCCCAGGCAGCCCGCCGAGGAGCTGAGTTTCAGAGGCTGTGATTTATCAGCCCTGGTGACACAGCCAATAATCTCATCCCTCTTCCCGACACCGCGCTGGTGCAGCCATGATGGAGCACCCAGTCAGACCGCATTTAACAGGCCGTGAGGTGTGACTGACAGGAGCGGGGCCTCGCGACTCTACAGCCTGGCGGCCCATCGAACAACCCCACCTTGAGAACGCATCTGTCCCCTCCTCTAACCAGACTGGGCTCCTCAGGTCCAGCGCTCTCCCCCACCCTCCTCTCCTTGGCCCCTGCTGCTCTCCCCGCCTCCTTAGCACCCATCTCAGGCTCCCTCCTGGCCCGATAAGCTTTGTAACGGCTCTAATTTATCTGCTGCACAACTTAATTAAAGCCAACGCCAAGGAAGAGCTGATCAAGTAATTGATCCAGCTCCGGATCGTTTTCCTCCCCCCGCCCCAGCCAAGGAACGACCCAACGCACCAGGCTTCTTTGCCTGCAGTGCATTCTGGGTTGGATTTGGCTTTTATTTCTCCAGACATGGGCTATTGGTTTTTCCTACAGGACCCTGCATGCCACAGCCGCTCTTGTGGGGAACCTCTTGGGTCTCCAGCTCATTGTTTCCTAGGGGAAAGGCTCACCCTCCCTACCCCTTCACGCCCTTTCTCCCGCCTCTCTGCGCGCCTCCTTCTTCTCTCCTACACACACAAACAGGGGATGGGGTACAGGTTGGGATCAAACCAACAGGCTCAAACTTTGCCTATCGGTTTGAACCAAATCCTTGTGTGTGTGTGTGGGGAGGGGGGGCGTTGATAACGAAGATTGATTCAAACTTTTGTTCTTCTTCATTTCCATGCCATTCTCCCCTTCCGAACCAAGGTCCATCTGGAATAGCCCTCCAGTGTTCTCATCCCCTGCCTCCCTGAAACCTCAACTAGTGAAAGCAAAGGGGAAGAAAAGGGGGGAAAGAAAGAGGGAGGAAGGAAAGAAAGAGTCGTGTAATAGCTAAAAATGAGATGACTAAGCCCTGTCTACACTACAGAGCTAGGTTGATGTAAGGCAGCTTATGTTGACGTAACCCTGTCAGCGTCTACACTAAAATGTCACTCCCCCCGATGTACCTCGCCCCAACACCAACTTAACTCAATTTCCGCGAGCGGCGTAGCGCTTAGGTCGATGCAGTTAGGTTGACGCCGCGTCAGTGTAGACGCTGCGTTGCTGACATCGACTGGTGCTGCCTTTCAGAAACCGTCCCACAATGCCCCACCCTGGCAGTTAAATCGGTGCTAGCACTCCTTGCTGACACACGGTGCGTAGTGTGGACGTGTAAAACCGATTCAATTACTGCGGTGGCTGTCCGCTGACGTAACCTACATCAACTTAATTTTGTAGTGTAGACTTGGCCTAAGTAATTTGCGGTGTGCTTCTTACATCCCCCAGCAAGCAGGGAGGTGTGATATGGTAGCAGTGTTGTAGATGAGGTGAAGAAAGCTTCAGTGAGGCTTCAAAGGCATGCAGGGAGACAGTGGGCAAAGCCGAGGAGGACTCCTTGCTACCAGCGTGAAAAGAGGTCATCCGTTCACAAAGGGCCAGCAGCGCCTAAACCTTCCAGACACCCCTCCTTTATTCATTATTATTTATACTGCAGTAGCACCTACTCGCCCCAGCTGAGATGAAATCTGCGCCATGCTAGATGTTGTACATACACATAATGAGAGACCGTCCCTGCCCTGATGAGCGTGCAGCCTAATTATAGAGAGAAACGGTGGGTGGGGAACTGAGGCAGAGAGAGGTGAAGTGACTTGCCCAAGGTCACACAGCAGGTCAGTGGCAGAGCCGGGAACAGAATCTACCCACTAGACAACACTGCCTCTCCTTAGCTGTCCCAGTCTCCTTAGATTTCCCTTGGGGCATCAAGCGCCCACATAACCAGTCAGGACATTAGCGCTCTTCCATGTATTGCTATGTAAACAAAACCTTCCAGTTGTTGGCTCCCTAATGGGTATCTGTGGCCCACTTTTGCTATAGGGACATGGTGAGTTTGTAGTGGCATCTTTATGCGAAACCCTCAGGTGGCTAAAAAACCCAGGCCTGGGTATTTCTGACATTTTGGCCCTGTCATTCAAAGCCATAATTGGTACCTGCTTCAGGAAAAAACTCCTGAATCAATAAGCATTTGTCCTTGGTATCCATGGCACGTTGGTGCCTCTGGATTCTCCGAGCCTGCTGCAAACCTATTTTTCTCCTTTCTCCGGCATCATCACTAAGGCTAGGTGCTGAGATAAACCTCTGAACCCCCTTTTCTCAGCTCTCCCGATCGATAACCAGCCCTCTGCTAATGACCTTTCCATCCCCCTTGTGGAGTGGATCAGTCAGAGAGCAGGGCTGAGCCAGGAGCCTACTCATCCCTTCTTGGACACTGACTAATCACTGCCATTAGATGCAGAATTACAGACAAAGAAAGAAGACAGAGAAAGGACTGACCCGATGTTTAATGCAACTGATGACCAAGTGCCCATCGCAGCTGCAATGCTGAAGGAATTCTAATGTATCTCAGGGCAAGGCATTTCAAAGCCTTTCACAGCTCCCTGTCTACACCTGCCTGCAGCCGATGAGAAATCCCCTCTTGAGTGGTGCTCAGGCAATGAAGCCTCCTCATTGGGTGGAGCAATGTTGGAGAAAGAGGTTGCAATGGCTCAGCAAAGCTGTCATTTCATGTCTGGGCTGATCTCTGAGACCGGCTTATCAACACTCAGGCCGCACCACTGAGCTCCTTCCCCCAGATTAATTTCAGAGAGTTCCATTACAATTCAAAGCATGACCACTCTTTTTTCATAGCTGACCTGTTCATTTAATTACCCGGGGACTAGGAGAATGAGGGGGAAATGCATGAAATTGCCACTATGGCTGAGAAAAGTCACTGCATAAGAACAGCCCTTTTTGCTCAACACATCACAGCCCTGCGTGTCTGAGCCCTACGGAACTACACGCTATAATGACAAAGTAAGTTTGGGGGCCTGTACACTGCAGAACAAATGCACGAGGCAGTGAACTGGATTCTCATATGGCTCATGCATCATCAACTCAGCTGCCCTGACAGTGGAATCTTTAGCGCGGGTCAGAGGTTGACAGAGATCTTGCTGGGTTTCCACAGCCTAAGACATAATCGTGACGGGCGGAGAGATTGTTTTTGAGTAGTAAATGGCGCAGAGTGGCTCTGAAAGTCGCTGGGAGGAAACAGACACAGAACACCACCAGGTGGTTTTTACAGCCGGTTTTCTGATTACAGCAGCACTGTGGCTTTTGTTGTTGTGGCTTTTGTCGTTGTGGCTGCTGCGGTTTTCCTCCCTCGTCAAACCCCAGGCCAGAGTCTCCCCTTTTATGTCAAGCAACCTGGTCAGGAAAATCTCCGCTGATCTCCGGCCAAGGCAGCAGATTCCCCTCTTTGCCGTGTCTTTCTCTGCGTTTGCAGATCTGGACTCCTGCCACTCACAACCTGCCTTATGCACCAACTCAGGTTTATATTTGCACGGGGGCGTTGTGCCTCATTGCTGGGTTTCCAGGCTGAAAAAAACTGTCCAACAGCATGAGACAGTCATTGCAGTTAGCATCATGAGCCAATCAACATCAATGGGAATCTTTCCATTGACTTCGAGGAGCTTTCGCTCAGTCCCTTAGTGAGGAATCAGTGTGCATGGTACACAACTATTCGGCTGTATAAACAGCTTAGTCGAAAAGGTTATGGCAAAGAAACGCAATACAACATGATTACACTGCACTTCTGCAGATCCCATGGCACTTTGCAGGCATATTCGGATAATACACACTGACTCACCACCCACACAGTGCCACTGACTTTAGTGGGCTTGCTTGTGGGGTGAGGTGCTACCTACCAGGAGCCAAGGTATCAGAACCTTGCCTAATAAATTAAGCCTCATAATCCCCCTGTGAAATAAGTAAGTATCCATTGTCATGAGGGTTCATGCAATTGGCTCATTCCCCTCCTGATAAAGTAACACAGAGTATTAAAATGGCAGTGTTAAAAGCAGAGATGGGTACAAGCCAGGGAGTGGTCTCAGAGCTTAGGGGGCTGCCAGGGCATGGAGGTTTTGGATCCAAGATTCTGGTTTGATCTCATTGCCAGTGATCCAAACTACCAGTTCGTCTCCCTGTTCAGCTGAAGGCAGGCCAAGAATGTTCAGCTCAAATAAGGATTGATCCAAACATTTGCCCCAGTCTTGGAAATGATTTCCCCAAAGTCTGAAAAAGTTTGAACAGTCTTTCTTCCCTTTCCTCCCTCCCTGCCCCATTATTTTCATAATGTTGCCTGCCTGCCTCTCTATCAGCACTTCTCCCAGATGGGCTAAAATTGCACAAGCAAAGGACGTTCTGCTAAGATCTACAGATTCACTGGGAGCAGGAGCTATTTGGAATCCAGAAATAAAACTGTCCTGTAGGCCTTCCAGGCCAAGGTTGCAGATCCACAAGGTTCAGTGACGTTTTTGAAGTGAATCCCTGAGATTCTCCCGTCACTACAAATGGGATGAGCTACAGAGATGAGCTTGCACCGAGTTTTCAGATTGTTCAGATCCGGAGTGCTGGTTTGCATCCCTTCCTGCTCATCACTAGTTCAGTTCATGTCACTCAGGGTAAGAGTGAAGAACTCCCACTGAAATGTGCTTTGAAGATCAAGACTGAATGGGCAGCATGTCTCTGTCAGGTTGGGAAATGACTGATCACTGGTTTCAAAGGCAATTAAGCTGTACGATTACTGTAATATGCCACATCCTCCTTCCCTCTCTGGTAACCTTCTTCACCGCCTACCCTTCCCCTATCCACCCCCAGGCCTTCCTCCTGAAAATTTCCAATGGGCTTCCCAAATTAACCTTAAATCCCACACAATTGTTTCCTTCCTATCACTGTGGAGGGAGGGATCCACACTTCTCCCGACTTCTCTCCGAATTTTTCAGGCAATGGCATTTCCAGGCCACGACAGGAGACTTACAGAATTAAAAATAATAACAATAAAAAAAATCTACTCAGCACCGAATCCTCTCTTTCGCCATGGTAAATATTCATCAGCACAGCTACTCTTCCACATCCAGCCCCCTTCACAAAGAGAAGAGCCAGCGATGTCACTCCTGCCTTAGGCATTGTACTAATAAGTTGGGAGTGGGGGAGTGAAGGGGGATATTTTGTGGGAAGGAATGCGGGAGATATTTTCTAGAATAAAATATATATCTCAGGAGCAATGTCATAGGGGCTCAGGTAACAGAGGGATGAGTGAGGCACAATTGCCTAGACAGAGAGAGATTAGACAGCCAGACTGGATGAAAAAGAGAGAGACAGAGATTTGCAGCCTCTTTCATCTAGAAGGATCCTAAAGTGCTTTACAAACTATTGCATAGACAGGGATCACACTCAGAAATGCAGCCACCTCTGGGGAGGGGACATGCAGCTCTTTAACAGAGCACTGGGCAGCTGGAAAAAACATAGTATCTGACAATAACTACAGGGGAATTTAGGGAGGTAGAATTACCCCATATAGAAATAGTCAGGACATAACAGCTGCCTCCACAAACCTACCATGGCAGCTGCATAGCCAGGACCTCTGTGCTAGGTCTCACCTGTGCCTGGGCTGTACACCTCCAGCAGCCCAGCCCACGCATTTCTTTCTCTCCCAAACCTGAGCCAGGGCGTTGGTCCAGCATTGACTCAGAAGGGCAGAGTGAAAACCCAGCATGCCATCACCCACAGCACCCTGAGATTTCTTCAGTACTCTCTCATCCAAGTCTGTACCAACTCCAAACCTGCTTAGCTCAGGAGGGCCAAATGACAGCCCAAGGGGGTACAGCTCCAAGCCTCCATTGTAGAGGTTTTTTTGTTTTGTTTTAAGTCCTAATAGCTCATCTACCATAGGCAGATCTGTAGGTCATGCTGGTCCATCATCTCATGGTGTCCTCCTACCCAGCAGTCCACTTATTTCATATCCTAACACACCTGTGAACAGCTAGGACCTCACGGCAGCCACTGTGCTGCATGTCACAGTCACTTGGAACTTCGCAGGCAGTGGGAACAGAACTGGGATTCCCCTGCTCTGAAAACTCAGGGTCCTACCACTTGAGCCAAAGAAGAATCAACCTGAGGTGCCAGCAAAACAGGGCTTATGACACAGTGTTGAGCGGTTCTGATTCCATCCAGCAGAGGGCAGTGCTGAATCTTACACGAACCTGTTCATCCTAGCACAGTACCCCACCACCACTTATTTTGTGGTAGCGCCTAGAGGATTGAACAAGTTCAGGGCCCCGCTGTGCTAAGTGCAGTACAAACACCTAGGAAATTACAGTCCTGGGCCCAAAGAGCTTAGAACTGTCATGAGCCACAGCTGCCGGTGACTTAATACCTTTAGGTGGAGTTTCAAAACCTGTAAAACTAACAGACAGACTTGGCGAGGGAAGTTTTCCACACACAGCCCAGGGGCGGAGCAAACTCTCCTTAGCCCTGAGCTGGAGACAGCCCTTCTGAGGTACAAAACAGGAATGTCATCTCCAAGGCATACTCAATGTGTGGTCTTTTTGCAAAGAATGCCAGTAGGGAATGGCAAGTCGTGGCAATAGTCTATGGTTTCTGTGACATGGATGTCTATCTGCTAGGATCTGGACCAAGACCCACTGATGCTGTTCACACATCCCTGAGACGGCCATGCCTCTCTGTTACTTGTGACCCGAGAATATTTGAAACAGTAGAAGACAGGCAGTCAATATACATTACTGGAACCCTGAGCCACTTCTCTCCCAATAACCATTTGATAGTTGTTGACATAATATACAGAAGTGAGTTTATTCTCAACTTGATTGGGATGTACTTAATTAACATTAATGGGGCGCATGCATAGGGATTGAGACGCGAATACGAACTCCAAAGTATATTAAATCTAAAGAATTACTGCAGACTTCCTGGCCTAATTACAGTGCATTGTTGAAATACCACTTAAACATAGTGATTATTAAAAGCATATTATTGATTGAGGTTTAACTGCTATGCAAATAAGTCTAATAGAAGCAAACTGAGCTACAAATTCATTACCTAGCTGTAAATCCTTGATAAATATGTTTTCATGAATCAGTTTATTGTTTATTATACAATAAAAGTTTATTAAGCCACAATTAATTGTATATTTGGGGAACCTTCACTGAAAGCTCTTCCGTTTGCTGCCAGTACAGGAACTATGCCAGGCATCCTTGATAGCCACTTTGCAGGCTCCTTTCCTCCCTCGTGAGTGGTTGAGAACAGGTGCTTCTCACAGCTTGCTCTAAATCAAACTCCACTCACTTTTTGCAGAGTCAAAAAGTCACCCCAGTCTGGAGTCTGGCTTTATTAAGAAATTAACAATGAACAAGGTTCAGCTCATACTCTCTCTCCAGCACTGGCTCATCCTCAAGTTCCTCTTTCAGCTCTGCTCTGCTCACACCCTAGATCTTCTCTTCCCAGCTAACCATTTCCACCTCCATCATTTCTGAGTGGGGTAATGAGCCACCTGCCCAAAAAGAGTCAGCAGAATCCATTTAGCCCTTTCCCAATTCAATAACAAGTGCTTGTGTAGCTTGCAGGTTGTGCCTAGTGTGAACCTTAGTGTAGACAGTATTGAGAGAGGCATATGTTTGGTCACACTCTCTATTGAAAGTGACCGTGACTAGACCTATTTAGAGTGCTGTCTGCTATGCTTTATCTGCATAGACGTTTTAACCTTGGTGCACACGCCATGCAGGAATGTTATGATGTATTTAATATGCCGCAAGGATGTGGAGTCATTACAGACTGCAGCACACACACAGTCCTGCATTCACATCCCGACTGGGGCTCACAGGCAAGTCACCAGAACTTGTCGACTCAGCCAGAGACCTGGTTAAGCTGTGTTTATGGGCACAACTCAAAAAAAAAAAAAAAAAAAAAAAGGTTCATGAGAGGGAGGAAGCATCTAAAATTTCCAGCCTCTGGATAATAACAAACGTCAACTACAGCCCTCAACCTCTTCGATGTAATTCTGCGGGTGTCTCTGAAGGGAGTACACTGGGATCCAAGAACAAGACAGGCCATTTCAATGTGTACAAATGGACTCTAGCAAGGGGGGATGGGGCGAGCGAGTGTAATGCAGCAAGAGTCACAAAACCGTAGCCTTGTACAAGAGACAGACTTATAAGTAACGATGGGTTCAAGCCACCAGATCTGGGCATGGATCTCAAGCAACCCAAAGATGTTCTAGGCGGTTCAGCTCCAGGGCCTGGGTTTTGGCCTATCCCCACTCAAAACAAAGCCATATAAAGAGAACAGGGTTACAAACCATAGAGTCACATGTGCACAGAGATCTCAGCTGGGAGAGACACGCAGGGGATGGGGATTCATGCCCCTAGGAATGAGACCCCTGGGATAGTAGGGTTGTCCATACACAGCCATTATTTGCTTCCCCACTGCCATGCTGCAGCCGCTGCACTTATTTATTAACAAATAAAACATTGTGCGCAGGATTTTTAATTTTTTTGGCGCAAAATGCCTTCAAGAGTAACTGGTAGATTAAGAGCAGATGAGACCACTCTCTCCCCCCCCCCCCCCCACCCCACCACATTTCTCCCACAGAAACCTTCAATAAAAAGGCCAAAAAAAAAAAAAAAAAAAAAAAAAAAAAAGTGAAATTTTTCCAAGAAAAACATTAAATGTCTATGAACTTTCAATCTGTTAAAAAATTTCAACCAGCTCAAGAATTCAGCCTCCGTAACTAGTTGACTTCCTCAGGTCCCATTACCTAAAACAGCGTCTGAATTCCTCCTGGGAATGAACTATATTTTCGATAATAAGTAAAATAAGCAGCAGCAATATTTTGCGTTTTTCCAGAATTTTTCCTCCGTAGATCTCAAAGCACTGTACAACTGAAGGTCAGCATCAGAACTCTTCGGAAAGCAGAATTTCCATCCTGATAAAATCACAATACTTCAATGTTCATTTTCATCCTGTTTTAGGATGAAAAATTGAAACATTGGACATTTTGGTGGAACGAAAAATTTCAAGGAAGCTCTGAAATATTGACATTTTAAATCAAACCATTTTGTTTCTAAGTACCAATATTTCCAATATTTCAAAGTGTCAACTCACAAAATATTCTGTTTTGAATTTTCCCTGCAAAAAATATCAATAAAATGGGCCCTTTCTCCTGTGTGACATTTAAATTTCAATGAATCTCTGTCTTTCACTGGGAAAATTTTGAGGTTGAATAAAATTTGACCAACACTAGTAAATATTATTTACAGTATGTCCATTTTACAGATGGGCAAACTGAGGAACAGATAAAGTCATGACTTGCCCAAGAGTATACAATTCTCCCCACCTATTATGTATTTACTCTACCGACAGGAAGAAAGCCATGGAGTGATTTTATATAGTGCACTTTGTCCTGAATGACCAAGACTGATGGAGAGTTTAGTTTAGTTTGTGCAACAATATCAGGAAAGGAAACGCTGAATCAATCTATCGGAGAAAAATTAATGCTCTCATTAGAAAGCTTAATTATTAACATCAGCCTCTGGTTATTTCCCTTGACATTAATTTCATTTCTGACTTCAGAGCAATTGCTCTTCTCAAACCTGCACAGCTCACAACAGGTGTTGGCTGTCTCTGGAATGTTTACAGCTTTACACATGGCTAGTGCTGATCAAACAGCCTCCTTGGGAACCCCATCTCCTCCTCCCCCACGCAAGACACTGTCGGTTCATTCGTGCAGAAGTACAGACCTTACTTCGAGAGAGCAAACCCTGCCCTATAGCCCTACGGACCCTTTCTCCCCACCTCCCCTAAGAGACACACTCGTACGTTTACACACTCGTACTGCAGATCCTGCCTTCCTTGTCTCACACACTAAGCTTCATCTGCAAAGTACCCTTTCCCACCCACTGCACTGACGTTTACATGCACCCCACGGTACTGCAGTCCCTGCTTCCTTCATCTCACACAGGCCTGTTCGGCCATTCACACAACCAGCACACAGTACGACAGTCCCCCCCTGTCTCTCTCTCTCACACACACACACACACACACACACACACCATTTTCTGTGTCCTCCCCTCCTACACACACCCACACACAGGTGCTGACTCCGTGGGTGCTTCGGGGCTGGAGCACCCACGGGAAAAAAATAGTGGGTGCTTAGCACCCACTGGTGGCCCCGCCAATCAACTCCTCTCCCTCCCTCCCAGTGCCTCCCACCCGCCGTGGATCAGCTGATCAGCGGCATGCAGGAGGCTTGGGGGGGGGGGCAGGAGCAGGAAGCGGCGGAGGGAGGATGAGGCGCACTCAGTGGAGGGGGCGGGACGGGAAGAGGTGGGGTGGGGGCAGGAAGAGGCGGGCTGGAGGTGGGACCTGGGGCAGAGCGGGGGTTGAGCACCCCCTGGGAAATTAGAAAATTGGTGCCTATGCACACACATAGGCCTGGTCTACACTACGGGGTTAGGTCGAAGTTAGCTGCGTTAGGTCGATTTAAAAATGAATGCGTCCACACAACCAACCCTGTTCCGTCGACCTAAAGGGCTCTTAAAATCGACTTCTGTACTCCTCCCCGACGAGGGGAGTAGCGCTAAAATCGACCTTGCTGGACGCAAATCGATGGTATTGGCCTCCAGGAGCTATCCCAGAGTGCTCCATTGTGACCGCTCTGGACAGCACTTTGAACTCTGATGCACTAGCCAGGTACATAGGAAAAGCTCCGGGAACTTTTGAATTTCATTTCCTGTTTGGTCAGCGTGCCAAACTCAGCAGCACTGGTGACCATGCAGTCCCCCCAGAATCATAGAGCGTAGAATGTTTCTGCGCTCCCCCTATCATCTCCGTCCCTCAGGTTATCGCAGATTAGAAGGCAAAAAAACCGCACTCGCGATTACATGTTTTCTGAGCTCATGCAGTCCTCCCGCACTGATAGGGCACAGCTTAATGCATGGAGGCATTCAGTGGCAGAGGCCAGGAAAGAATTAAGTGTACGCGAAGAGCGGAGGCAGGACATGATGCTGAGGCTAATGGGGGAGCAAACGGACATGATGAAGCATCTGTTGGGGGAGCAAACAGACATGATGAAGCATCTGTTGGAGCTGCAGGAAAACCAACAAGAGCACAGACCCCCGCTACATTCACTGTATAACCGCATGCCCTCCTCCCCAAGTTCCATATCCGCCTCACCCAGACGCCCAAGAATGCGGGGCAGGGGGAGGCTCCGGGCACCCAGCCACTCCACTCCAGAGGATGGTCCAAGCGACAGAAAGCTGTCATTCAAACAGTTTGATTTTTAGTGTGGCTACAATAAACAATGTGGCCTTGTCCTTTCCTCTTCCCCCACTCCACCTGGGCTACCTTGTCCGTTATCTCATTTTTTTTTAATTAATAAAGAAAAAATGCATGGTTTCAAAACAATAGTTACTTTTTTTCGAAGGGGGGAGGGTGGTTGGCTTACAGGGAATTAAAATCAACAAAGGGGGCGGGTTTGCATCAAGGAGAAACACGCACAACTGTCACACCGAAGCCTGGCCAGTCATGAAACTGGTTTTCAAAGCCTCTCTGATGCGCAGCGTGCCTTGCTGTGCTCTTCTAATCGTCCTGGTGTCTGGCTGCTCAAATTCAGATGCCAGGCGATTTGCCTCAACTTCCCACCCCACCATAAACGTTTCCCCCTTACTCTCACAGATATTATGGAGCACACAGCAAGCAGCAATAACAATGGGAATGTTGGTTGCACTGAGGTATGACCAACAGCGCCAGCGAGCTTTTAAATGTCCAAAGGCACATTCTACCACCATTCTGCACTTGCTCAGCCTATAGTTGAACTGCTCCTTACTACTGTCCAGACTTCATGAACAGATCCCCTGAGCAGGAGAGCAGAGTTGCAGCGGAAGCGGTAGATGAGGACTGTTAGCAGTCCTATTGCACCATCTGCTGCCAGCAGCACCCAGGAGGACCAGAATGGATTCCCCGAGCTCATCGCTGGGGAGCAGGAGAGCAGAGTTGCAGTGGAAGGGGTGGAGCCATACATCATACCCTGAAGGTTGCTAGGAGCCAGGCAGGGAAGACGTTCCTAGAACCCCCAGCCAAGCTACATGTCCGACGAGGACGGTTAGCAGTCCTACTGCACCGTCTGCTGCGAAGGCAAGGAGCTGCTGCTGTGTAGGAATGCCAGCTGCTGCAGGTGCTTCTGTGTCGAATGCTTGGAGGTCCGGGTAGGGCAAGGTACCTCGGCCAAGGCAAAAGAGCAAGAGCCCTGGAGCTATTACATGTGTCAACCACAGAAGTGCTATGGGGTGTTACAGCACCGACCGGACTGGAATGTATGGCTGTAAGACTTCTTCACCAGCGACAAAGGACAGGAATATGATTCACCTAAAATCTAAAAAGGCCCGCACATTTCCCAGAGTCACTACCCTTGATAACAGAACATCAATGATTGCATTGGCTACTTAGATCACAGCAGCCCCCACAGTAGACTTGCGGGTTCCATGGTATGGCGTCTGCACGGGTAAACCAGGAAAAAAGGCGTGAAACGATTGTCTGCCATTGCTTTCACGGAGGGAGGGGCGACTGACGACATGTACCCCAAACCACCTGCGACAATGTTTTTACCCGATCAGGCATTGGGAGCTTAACCCAGAATTCCAATGGGCGGCGGAGACTGCGGGAACTGTGGGATAGCTACCCACAGTGCACCGCTCCGTAAGTTGATGCTAGCCACAATAGTGAGGACGCACTCCGCCGACTTAATGCGCTTAGTGTGGACATACACAATTGACTGTATAAAATCGACCTAATTTCGTAGTGTAGACATACCCATAGTGCCAAATTCAGCTCTCAGATTGTGGCTTCTTATTTCAAGCCTGAGCAGTCCCTCTCTGTGCCTGATCCACACAGGGCCCGAGGTAATTACAGTCCTGTAGTAGCTCAGGATTTTAACTCTGGAGGTCCCTGGTTCAGTCCCCAGTGTGTCAGCCGAGAAGATGGCTATCATGCAGGTGCCATCAGAGTGTCAAGGAAGTGAAATGGAAACCTTCAGAACCGAATTAGGACCAGCCTCTAGTTGTTTTTTCCCTGAGCTGACTTAATCTCACAGTTCTCACCGGCATCCTCCATCACCTTAACAGCCAAAGCAGTATGGAGGTGGCCCGTCAGCTCCTTCTCAACTAAATATATTACACAGGTTTCCTCTCTGCCAGGTCCTCCACCGCAGGAGAATCAATATCCTCTTGTTGCTAAAGCATGACTCTTCAAGACGCCGTGACCCCATTGTGCTTTATGAGACATGACAAAAGTATGTGCAAAGAGAAGGGGCTCTAGCAAAGGCGAGTGGGGGATCTGATACATATATACTTTGTGACAGACACGGCAATTTCCTGCCATGTCTTTGGGGGAACTTACTGAACTAAGTTTAAATATCTTTGGGGTCCATTGTATTCAATGAACAGTTTATGTATTATTGTGGGCTGGGACTGTATGGAACCTCTCGCAGGGGGAGATGTTATAGATGTGAGACTAGGGGTTCAGAGGACTCTACTGAACAATGGGCCAAACAAGAATGAACTTTCGGAGTAAAGTGTGAAAGGGTTTTCCTGGGGAATATCTAGGGGGAGGTGAATGCAAAATGCTCAGCTCCAGTTATGCAAAACCCACCCTTTTGAAACTATGCCCTGAGGACTGGGCCATTGTCTGCTGATCCCCTGTTACATGAGGCCAAGATCTAAGGCCCAAGCTATATAAAGGAAAGTCTGAACTATTCAGAGTGTTCTGGTTCTGAATCTGAGACAGTTATGAACTTGGAAGCATGGGGGAAAGCCAGTTATGGATTTTGACACCTACCAGAGCCCAAGGTTGGAATTGGGGGGAAGGGGGTGATGTCTGGAAAGCTTTTTAGCATATGTGTAGGTTCTGTTATTGTTTTTAATATGTTTTCCTCTGTAATACTTTCATCTTAAGAATAACTGTGCTTGCTTGGAAAAAGCTGTGTGGTGACTTGTAACTGATGGCTGTTATGCTGTTCGTAACCTCTGGAGAGAAAGCAAAGTGCAGACGCTGGTCTTGGTTACTGGTATATTACAGTGTAAGCAGGGAACTGTAAAGCCTAGAAAAACCCAGGTCTTTACTGAAGAGGTGAGGGCTGGGAGCCAGGAGTCTGGAGTGAGTGCCCGGGGTGGACCACAGGGGAGGAATACAGGTACAGTTGTCCTGAACTTTAACATACATATATATATTTCCTAGATATATCATTTATTGGAAACACATCAGAGGCCATTCGAGAACGTCTGATAGAGAATTGATCGCTAGGTCATAAAACTAACTGGTGGCGCTAATAAGAAAAGCAAACAAGGGAGCCAGGGAAGGGAGGAGGGACACGCGTACAGGGTGATTAACAGTCTTACCAATTAACTCCATACCTGTTTAGATTCTTCAGGGAATCTGGAATCAATGGGACGAACCGGATCAGTGCTAAACCTCCCCTGGGATCCAGGAAATCTCTGAACAGAGCAAACAGCCCTTTCAACACCATTAAGAGGGAAATGGAGGAAACGTCTACAGAACGGGATCTATTGTCACTATGGTTTGCTCTACACTTAAAACTCACAATAGCATCGTTATGCCAGCAACCCCCCCCCAGTTTAGATGCAGCTACACAACACTGTCTGGGGAGGTGCTGTTCTTATACCAGCAGAAAAACTCCTTCTGTTGCTGTCCGCTGTGTCTACACTATGGGAGTACAGACTCTCTAGTGTAGACAGAGCCTTAGTCTGAGTAGAATGTTTTAAATATGACAGATTCACTAGATGGATCTTCAACTAGGAAATGGATGACCTCAGACTGGAGACCCCCGCAAGCATTTTAATCAACAGTATCACTTTACCAGACGAAAGCTCCAGCAGTGTCTCCCCCGTTTGGATTTACATGTCTCCTCCCCCCAATTCTAACCCACAATGGGTCACCATTTGCTTGAGAACCAGCTAATGCTCCATGGCTTTAGTCACTGTGCCAGTGACTGGGAGGCAGATGGCACTGATGATGCACCCAGGTCCAGGGTGGAAACATCATTGAGGAGCCTGTACTGCTTCCAGTGAAGTCAATGGAAATGTTACCATTTATTTTGAAGCAATCCGTATTGAGGAGGACGTCTATACTAGGGAAAAGTTAGGTGGAGTGGCAAATTCTGAAATACCAGTACTGACCAGCAGCTCATTGTTTGGGGCTTTTAGCCTAGAGAGAGTCGCTATTGACAAATTTTATCCATTGTGCTCAGATACTATGGTGACGGGCGAAAGAAAGGAAGGGACTGTATCTTAGTCCATATCTACACTGAAGATTTGGTCAACACGAGTTCCATCAGCGGAGGGCTACTGCAGTTAGTATACAATTAGTGCATACTTGGCTGCTTGAGGCGGTGCTTCGTGTGCTCACCAGGCGTGCTGGTTTCGATGCAAAGTGCGATGCACCATCGATAGGTATCCCGGTGTGCCAAGCACGGCCATATACCTTCTGGGAAGTTTTCACAATGTGCCGTGGGGTAGAAAAGGGTCACACCGGGAACTCTGGGAGATAGGGGTCAAGTTGGCAATTTCATAATACCATCCCCTCTAGAAACGTATCAAGCTTTTAAGACAATAGATAAAATCCCTTTCCTAATAAGGATGATCCAATATGAAAGCGTAAAGCCAGAGGTTGCATCTTTATGTTTATTTTTGTGTAACTTGTATACATTTGCCTTCCTCTTTGAAGTGGTGGGTTGTTTTTTTTTCTATTAAATCAACTTTGTTTATTTTCATCCCAAGCAGATCTCTGGTGTGCCAACTGCGTGCAGTGTGGTGTGCCAATGTGGGCTGACAACTGGGCGGCTGGTTTCATGCCATGGGGTGACAAACTAGAGGGAAACGGTCCAAGTGTCTGGTAGCTAAGAACCCAGGGAGGACGTATTTGGGAAAACCTGGGACTGGAAGGACTGTTGATCATCACCCTGCAGAGAGTAATTGGGCTGGTAAGACCTTGTTCACGCTACTGGCCAGGGAATGGAACCACAGCTGTACAGCAAAAAGGTCCTAAAAGTTGTAGGGCAGGCGATGACAGAACCCCTTACTGGTCTGGGTGGAGCCCAACACATCACAGTAATGCAGACTGTAATTTCTTCAGGGCAAAGGCTGTCCTTGACTGTGTGTTTGCACAGAGCCCAGCACAATGGGGCTGTCCCACAAACAATAAAGGAATAAAATGGGTGGCTGACTTTCTGCTTTTCACAAGGGATTTGTGTCAATATGATGTGCAGGAAAGGAAGGAATTAATATAGCAAGAAGGAGAGACTCGTAGCACATCAGTGCTCCAAGCCCCTCCGTACTCGGCGTTGTACAAACTAAGGTTGTAGAACCTAATTCAAAATGCATTGCAACGCTGGCCTGCAGCACCGTGCTGTACCACCAGGGGGCTGCCCATATGGCTCTGCCAGTGCATCTGAGTTCTGATTTACAGCACCAGTACTGTATCACAACTGCCCCAGCACCACGTACTCCAGTTCCACCAATGCATCTCACTTCTGACCTCCACCTCCCCCAGCAATTCCAGTCCTTGCCACTTCTCTCCCCTCTCCCACCAGAGTTCTGCCAATGCACCTAGACCCCAACCTGCAGCATTCCCTGCTAGTCATAAGAACGGCCATACTGGGTCCGATCAAAGGGCCATCTAGCCCAGTATCCTATCTTCCGACAGTGCCAATGCCAGGTGCCCCAGAGGGAATGAACAGAACAGGTAATCATCAAGTGATCCACCCCCTGTCACTCATTCCCAGCTTCTAGCAAACAGAAACTAGGGACACCTTCCCTGCCCATCTCGGCTAATAGCCATTGATGGACCTATCCTCCATGAACTTATCTAGTTCTTTTTTGAACCCTGTTATGGTCTTGGCCTTCACAACATCCTCTGGCAAAGAGTTCCACAGGTTGACTGTGCGTTGTGAAGAAATACTTCCTTGTGTTTGTTTTAAACCTGCTGCTTATTAATTTCATTTGGTGACCCCTAATTCTTGTGTTATGAGAAGGAGTAAATAACACTTCCTTATTTACTTTCTCACAGCAGTCATGATTTTATAGGCCTCTATCAGATCCCCCCTTAGTCATCTCTTTTCCACGCTGAAAAGTCCCAGTCTTATTAATCTCTCCTCATACGGAAGCTGTTCCATACCCCTCATCATTTTTTGTTGCCCTTTGCCAAGTCCAGTATTGGTCTCCTCATAGTTCTGCTGATGCTCCTCAATCCTAACCCACAACTTCTAAAATTATTCTACTCCGGGGCTCCCGCACACGTCTATCAATGGACCTTGATCCCGAGCTGCTGGCCCTTCTGCTGGGCCAGTACTGAGTCTCTCCCAGTGCTGCCCACACACCCTATTCCTGACCTGCACTCCCTACAGCCCTCTGCCAAATCCCAGCCATTGATTGACAATGCTGCAGCCCATCCCTTCCCCTCTCCCCACCTCTCTCTCCTCTCCCTTGATTTACATCTAGTCAGCAAAGCTTCCAGTGTGAGGATGCAGGGGTACGGGATAAGTATTTCCTCCTTTCTTATCAGGGGCCTTGTTTCTGACAGATTTACAAGGCTGGGCCCTGAGATTTTAATTAGATTGACCATCTCCCTTCAGGGCTCTTATCTGTGAGACAGGGGTAATGCTTTATTTAGAGTCTCTGGCTGGAGCCACCACTCACCCACTGCATGGTGCCCCAGCTCACCTTGTCAATGGCTGTGGAAGGGGACAACTGAAAATGAGAATGGTTGTGGGAGAATGTTACTGACTGTGTTTTGTTTACAATGCACCGGCCACAGGCAATACACCAGCCATGGCTGGGATGTCCAGGCCACCTGGCGATGTACCACACCACTGCAGATGTGCTGCCCAGATAGAACATCGGTGAACAGGAGAGTTTTCCAAATCCCAACCATCTCAGGTTAGGTTTTACAACTCTGCCACTCCATGGGTATGCTTGTCAGCGATTACAGCAGGGAATTATGGGGCCCGGACTCCTGGGTTCCCTTCCCATGTTGACTCGCTGTGTGACCTAAGCCAAGATTCTAACTCACGCTTTGCCTCAGTTTACCTTGCTGACAAATGGGTATAACAAATTCTTTCTTCTCTCCTGCGGGCGTTGTGAGGTTTGTAAAGAGCTTTGGCCAACCTGCACTGGAGATTAACATAGGGAATTAATACCAATAAACAACAGCTACTGGTTTTGTGCGATCTACAAAATAGTGCTAAGCACTCTCATGGCTGGGTCTGCAACAAAGCTAACAGAGCAGTGCTGAGCTCACCGAAGAACTGCGTTTTGACCGGGCAAGGCACAGATACGTTCAGCACCCCAGCCAGTTGGAAAACATCCTCCTGCTTAAAAGGGTGCTTTAATTTTTAAGCATCGCTCTTGGATTGTTACAAGATAGCAACAGGTAGAAGGCAAACTAAAGGTTAGACAAAGACTCAGGCTGAGGTTTTCAGTTGCCTGAGAGACGGATGCCCTGTTTCTATTAAAATTAATGGGAATTGAGCATCTCAGTCTCCTAGGTGACTTTGAAAAGCTCCTTGTTTTTGTGTTTTCTGTCCAATGCCCCAATGACACTCCCTCCCACATCTCTCCCCCACACACACACACAAGTGCTGGCAGAAGAAACTGGTTTACGCAAAACAACTTTTTTTTTTTTTGCAGTGAAATAAATGATTCTTTTTTAATATCAAACTCATCTCCTCGTCTCCCATTTGCCCTGTAATTTACATACATATAAATAATTACACACTGGGAAACAAAGGGAGGGAAGGAGGAGGGTTTTGAGCTGAAATCTGTCACTGAGCAAAATCAGAAGAGCTCCGGTGCAGGACCAGCCAAAGACACAGTCTGTGTCCTATAGACGAACCACCTCCCGCCCTGCCCTCCTTTGACAGGCTGTCCCTGAAGCCCGCTCCAGCACAGCAGGTGTGCGCTGCTGTTCTGCAAAACCTAATAACTCTGCAAAGGGTGTTCATTCTCGGCCCGCAAAGCAAATCACACTTCCTGTCAGTGACAGCTCGAGCCCTGGGGAATCGCCGCGAGTGCCAATCTGGGAAAGGTGCACAGATTACAGCCAGCATTATTCAAGGGTGGGCAGGGCACCCACGCCATCTGGAACAGGTGAACGTATTGGAAATGCATCAGGCCGGGGGGTGGCTTCCTAAGCAAACCTCTCTCCTGGGAGAGGAGAACACAGAGATAAACAGCCAACAAAAAAGGGATTGTGCGCCAGTGCTGTGCCACGCCACGCCACGCCATCCATCTACTCTGCACTGGACACGGAGAGCAGATAATACATCTGAGATGCTCTGCCCACCTCTGAGGGCATGCAATGCATCTAGGATGCAGTACCCCCTACCTTGCATCAGAGACAAAGGGCATACCGCACATCTGGGGTGCACTGCTCCCCTACCTTGCATCAGACACAAAGGGCATACCACTCATCTGGGATGCATTGCCCACCTATGAGGCAATGAGCATCTCGGGAATACCAGCCCTGTCTGGCTGGAACATCTGGGCATGGTGTGCACCCGTGAGATACACTGGTAGAGGTGCCTCAGCCACACCGGGAATGCACCATGCCTGTAAATTCCACTGTGTCTTTGGGATGGGCTGCACATCTGGACCATACAGCCTCCCCCCAGATATGACATACATAGATTCATAGATTTCATAGATTCATAGATTCTAGGACTGGAAGGGACCTCGAGAGGTCATCGAGTCCAGTCCCCTGCCCGCATGGCAGGACCAAATACTGTCTAGACCATCCCTGATAGACATTTATCTAACCTACTCTTAAATATCTCCAGAGATGGAGATTCCACAACCTCCCTAGGCAATTTATTCCAGTGTTTAACCACCCTGACAGTTAGGAACTTTTTCCTAATGTCCAACCTAGACCTCCCTTGCTGCAGTTTAAGCCCATTGCTTCTTGTTCTATCCTCAGAGGCTAAGGTGAACAAGTTTTCTCCCTCCTCCTTATGACACCCTTTTAGATACCTGAAAACTGCTATCATGTCCCCTCTCAGTCTTCTCTTTTCCAAACTAAACAAACCCAATTCTTTCAGCCTTGCTTCATAGGTCATGTTCTCAAGACCTTTAATCATTCTTGTTGCTCTTCTCTGGACCCTCTCCAATTTCTCCACATCTTTCTTGAAATGCGGTGCCCAGAACTGGACACAATACTCCAGCTGAGGCCTAACCAGAGCAGAGTAGAGCGGAAGAATGACTTCTCGTGTCTTGCTCACAACACACCTGTTAATACATCCCAGAATCATGTTTGCTTTTTTTGCAACAGCATCACACTGTTGACTCATATTTAGCTTGTGGTCCACTATAACCCCTAGATCCCTTTCTGCCGTACTCCTTCCTAGACAGTCTCTTCCCATTCTGTATGTGTGAAACTGATTTTTTCTTCCTAAGTGGAGCACTTTGCATTTGTCTTTGTTAAACTTCATTCTGTTTAACTCAGACCATTTCTCCAATTTGTCCAGATCATTTTGAATTATGACCCTGTCCTCCAAAGCAGTTGCAATCCCTCCCAGTTTGGTATCATCCGCAAACTTAATAATCGTACTTTCTATACCAATATCTAAGTCGTTAATGAAGATATTGAACAGAGCCGGTCCCAAAACAGACCCCTGCGGAACCCCACTCGTTATGCCTTTCCAGCAGGATTGGGAACCATTAATAACAACTCTCTGAGTACGGTTATCCAGCCAGTTATGCACCCACCTTATAGTAGCCCCATCTAAATTGTATTTGCCTAGTTTGTCGATAAGAATATCATGCGAGACCGTATCAAATGCCTTACTAAAGTCTAGGTATACCACATCCACAGCTTCTCCCTTATCCACAAGACTCGTTATCCTATCGAAGAAAGCTATCAGATTGGTTTGACATGATTTGTTCTTTACAAATCCATGCTGGCTGTTCCCTATCACCTTACCACCTTCCAAGTGTTTGCAGATGATTTCCTTAATTACTTGCTCCATTATCTTCCCTGGCACAGAAGTTAAACTAACTGGTCTGTAGTTTCCTGGGTTGTTTTTATTTCCCTTTTTATAGATGGGCACTATATTTGCCCTTTTCCAGTCTTCTGGAATCTCTCCCGTCTCCCATGATTTTCCAAAGATAATAGCTAGAGGCTCAGATACCTCCTCTATTAGCTCCTTGAGTATTCTAGGATGCATTTCATCAGGCCCTGGTGACTTGCAGGCATCTAACTTTTCTAAGTGATTTTTAACTTGTTCTTTTTTTATTTTATCTGCTAAACCTACCCCCTTCCCATTAGCATTCACTAGGATAGGCATTCCTTCAGACTTCTCGGTGAAGACCGAAACAAAGAAGTCATTAAGCATCTCTGCCATTTCCAAGTTTCCTGTTACTGTTTCTCCCTCTTCACTAAGCAGTGGGCCTACCCTGTCTTTGGTCTTCCTCTTGCTTCTAATGTATTGATAAAAAGTCTTCTTGTTCCCCTTTATTCCCTTAGCTAGTTTGAGCTCATTTTGTGCCTTTGCCTTTCTAATCTTGCCCCTGCATTCCTGTGTTGTTTGCCTATATTCATCCTTTGTAATCTGTCCTAGTTTCCATTTTTTATATGACTCCTTTTTATTTTTTAGATCATGCAAGATCTCGTGGTTAAGCCAAGGTGGTCTTTTGCCACATTTTCTATCTTTCCTAACCAGCGGAATAGCTTGCTTTTGGGCCCTTAATAGTGTCCCTTTGAAAAACTGCCAGCTCTCCTCAGTTGTTTTTCCCCTCAGTCTTGATTCCCATGGGACCTTACCTATCAGCTCTCTGAGCTTACCAAAATCCGCCTTCCTGAAATCCATTGTCTCTATTTTGCTGTTCTCCCTTCTACCCTTCCTTAGAATTGCAAACTTTATGATTTCATGATCACTTTCACCCAAGCTGCCTTCTACTTTCAAATTCTCAACGAGTTCCTCCCTATTTGTTAAAATCAAGTCTAGAACAGCTTCACCCCTAGTAGCTTTTTCAACCTTCTGAAATAAAAAGTTGTCTGCAATGCAGTCCAAGAATTTGTTGGATAGTCTGTGCCCCGCTGTGTTATTTTCCCAACATATATCCGGATAGTTGAAGTCCCCCATCACCACCAAATCTTGGGCTTTGGATGATTTTGTTAGTTGTTTAAAAAAAGCCTCATCCACCTCTTCCACCTGGTTAGGTGGCCTGTAGTAGACTCCTAGCATGACATCACCCTTGTTTTTTACCCCTTTTAACCTAACCCAGAGACTCTCAACACTTTCGTCTCCTATGTCCATCTCTACCTCAGTCCAAGTGTGTACATTTTTAATATATAAGGCAACGCCTCCTCCCTTTTTCCCCTGTCTATCCTTCCTGAGCAAGCTGTATCCATCCACACCAACATTCCAATCATGTGTATTATCCCACCAAGTTTCAGTGATGCCAACAATGTCATAGTTGTATTTATTCATTAGCACTTCCAGTTCTTCCTGCTTATTACCCATACTTCTCGCATTTGTATATAGGCATCTAAGATACTGGTTTGATCTTTCCTCCCGGTTTTGTCCTGACCCTCCTTTCTCTCTGCCAATATAGCCCACACTCCCTCTCGTCTCCGACCCATCTCCCAGGTCTCCATGTTCCCCACTTACCTGCGGGCTTTGCTCACCTGTCCCCGTCGAACCTAGTTTAAAGCCCTCCTCACTAGGTTAGCCAGTCTGTGTCCAAATAGGGTCTTTCCCCTCCTCGAAAGGTGAACACCATCTCTGCCTAGCAGTCCTTCCTCAAATAGCATCCCGTGGTCTAGGAAGCCAAAGCCCTCCTGGTGACACCATCTTCGCAGCCAGGCATTCACCTCCATGATGCATCTGTCTCTGCCCGGGCCCCTACCTTTGACAGGAAGAATCGAAGAGAATACCACCTGCGCTCCAAACTCCTTCACCCGTACTCCCAGAGCCCTGTAGTCACTCTTGATCCGCTCAGTGTCACACCGCGCAGTATCATTTGTGCCCACATGGATGAGTAGCATGGGGTAGTAGTCAGAGGGCTGGATAATCCTCGACAATGCCTCCGTAACGTCTCGGATACGGGCTCCCGGCAGGCAGCATACCTCCCGAGATGAAATGTCAGGGCGACAGATGGGCGCCTCCGTCCCCCTCAGCAGAGAGTCTCCGACCACCACTACCCTACGTTTCCTATTCGCAGTGGTGGCAGCAGACCTCCCAGCCTTAGGGGTACGAGGCTTCTCCTCCTTTACTGTAGGGGGTAATGCCTTCTTTCCTGTATCAAGAAGAGCATAACGGTTACCTATTACCACAGCGGGAGGGTTCGGAGCAGGGGTGGAGCACTGCCTGCTGCCAGAAGTAACCAGCTGCCAGTGTCCACCCTGAGCCATCTCCTCCTCCACCAGTGGTGTATCAGCAGTCCTGTGTCCTGGGACAGCTACCTCAGCTGTCTCCACATGGACACTGTCCAGGAATTGCTCGTGGATTCGGATGCTTCTCAACCTAGCCACCTCCTCCTGTAGCTCTCCCACCTGCTGCCTGAGAGATTCCACCAGCAGGCACCTTTCACATTGGATGGTCCCCTCAGCCTGGATATCAGTAAGTGGAAATTGCAAGTTACAGTCTCTGCAAAACCACACCAGGATCTGGGTAGAAGCATCCATGCTCAGGCGCTCTGTCTGGCTACAGGCGCAGGTGGAGGAGACAGAAGCAGTGCTGGCACAGGTGTTGCGGGTCTTCCTAACCATCGTAAGCCTCCCTCTGTCAAACTCCCGTCTGCAGCCCCCTGTCCGCTGAAAGGGTTGTTTAAGCAAGAAGTTTAAAGTTTTTAGGGGAATAAAGGGAAAACAGATAGAACCGGCAAGGGACCCTCGCCCCTTCCTGCTCCCCTTCCAAACTCCCTTGCGAAACTCCCTGTTAGCAGCCCCTGTTCGCAAACGCTCCCTGGTCGCTTGTGCGCTGCTTTATAAAGCCCTGGCCTGTATGAATGCCCCGCCCACTGAGTAAGGCTCAGCCAATTACCAGAGGCTTCCTGGTTTCAAACCTTCCTTTGAAGCTCACAGCTTCCAACTGTCAGCCACAGCACACGGTCCTTCAAACAACCAAACAAACAAACAGACTGCCAAGCACAAGCTCAGCACACAGCACACATTGGGGATGCCTGGCATACCTGGGGACGCCCTGCATCTGCAAGAGGCGTCACACACCGGGGTGCACGCCGCTCCTTGGAATGTACTGAAATACGCAGCCAGGGAGGAAGCCGTGACAAGGAAAAATAACTGTTAACATGGGAGGGTTGGCTTGAGTCTTGGATCTACGGGGACGGTTTTTATTTCACCCAAGCCTGCTCGCCCAGCACTGAGAAAAGCCTATGAAATGCACCTGCCGTGATTGCAAACCTTACGAGCAGTTACAGCCCACTCAGGAGGCGCGTGGCCCTTGGAGACTGCCTCTTTACGTGTCCCCCAGGCCACATGGAGGCCCTTGGAGGATGCTCTATGCATCAGACATTGAGCTGTGTCCCTCCTTGGGCTGTGCAGCCTGGACACATGTAGGACCTTGCCTGGATCACCCTAGCATTAGCCAGGAATTGTGTTTTGCTTTTTTCAGTGGGATGGAGATGGAAAGGTTAACAGCAGCCCTTCCCCCCCACCCCAGGAGGGAACAAGTAGGGGATTCTCGTTAGAAGAGCTCATTCAAGGGGGAGGGACGGGAAACCTCCCCCCGACCCAGGCTATTCGGCACTCCCGCTAAAGGCACCCGGTGCTGGGTATTGGAGCCGCCTCTGTTGGAGGGCTGCATCCTGCATTCGTACGGGGAAGGGCTTTCCCTTCGCCGATGGTAGAATATTACGTGGCGAGGAGCAGAGCTGAGACCGGCACAGGCATGTCATTCCACGCCCTTGACAGGTCCCCCCTTCCCAGGCTGATGCCCAGCATCACAGCCACAGGCAGCAAAGAGGGCTGAGGCTTACCGCAGAGATGAGGGCAGGAGTTAATGCCCTTTGCCCACAGCCACACTGGGTGTTAGTTTTGGCGTGTGCGCGTGGGGTGCTAATTCTTCAGTGGGGAAGACCCCACTGCTCATAAACTAGCTCTTCATTTCATCATTGTGATTTCCTCTGGCTGTGATTCCCTCCCCAACGTGGGGCCAGATCCTCCCCTGATGTAAATCGGCACCACTCCATTGAAATCTCCAGCTGGGGATCAGGCCTGCGATCTCTAACTTCTCCAAACTGGGTTATTACCTTCCTCTTCCCTTCCCAACCTTCAGTGAAAGAGAATGAATTATACACCGGGGATGTCAGCTCCCAGGTACCAAGATATGGAAGAAGGGGAGGAGGCGGTGGTGAGAAAGAGAGAGAGAGAGAGAGTGTGTCACAGACAGAGGAAACATCCTTGTGGGACTAAATTGCATTCAACATAATAAACTATCATCTTGAAACGAGTGTTCCAATTGAGTTTTGATGTAAACACTAATATTTCCTCCACTCTGCTATTCTCTTCTGGGGAGATCTCATGTATATTTCACTAGGTGTCCTACCTACTATTGCACTCATACATCAAAAGGTTCGAGGACAAGAAGCCTGATTTTGAAAACATTATTCTTTTAGAGATTTATTCTCTCGTCTTGACCACCTCCTCTGCCGAAAGAGAGCAGCTCTCCATAAATTATTTTAATGGCCTCTGTAAAACACAGCCACACAATCCTCGTCCTGCCTCCGAGCAAACTTTGCACTCCATGTAAAAGTCTCACTCCCCCACCCCTCTTGGGCTATACTATCTTAGGTATCTACATACCCCCATTGCCATAGTATTCAGCACCTCTCCTGCCAGGCAGCGAGGTGGCTATTGGTATCCCCATTTTACAGATGGGAAACTGAGGCACTGCTCACAATTTGAAGGTATGACTGCAGCAGGTGGAGACATACCTGACCTAGATCAAAGCTGGCTTGAATAACAATAGCAGGAATCCACCGCAGCACAGGCTAGCCCTACCGGCCCATTGACCCTGGGTACATCCTTGACTGCACTGCTCTTGTTACTCAGGTATGTCTACACATGCTACAATCACACCTGCCGGCTGCAGCACAGCAATACCCAAAGAGGCTAAGTGACAAGCTCAAGGACACACAGGATCTATGTGGCAGAGCAGGGAATTGAACCTGGTCTCATAAATCACCAGCAGGCAGTTTAACCTTGGGGCCATCCTCTTCCTGTGCATCTAGGCCCCAGCGTTCCCACCTTGAGTTTTTTCCTACACTCTCTCATGGCTTCACTTTCACTGGCATTACCAGTTGTGGAAGCACTAATATAGACAGGGCTCAGGTCTCATCTAATCCTGCTCAGAACTTATTTGTCCCACGGTACTATCTAGTGGTCCTACCAAGATCAGGGCCCCATTGTGCTAGGCACTGTACAGACGGAGTAGGTGTTCCTACCATGATCTAAATAGACAAGACAGACATACGCTGCGAGCTGATACTTCTTATCAACCCATTTTACAGAAGGGGAACTCAGACACAAAGGGATTGATGTGCCCAAAGTCACGCAGGGAGTCTATGGCAGATATTAAAACCTAATCCATTCATCTGTAAAGAATACTATAAGCAAAGTTATCCAGGTGTTCTTACTGGTCTCTTTCTACAACTGAAGTAGGGGGAGAGGGCACTCAAGGAAGTAAACTTATTTAAAATTAAAAGGGAAACTATTTCTTGAATGCAAGAGCTCACTTACCTGTGGGACTCTCTGCCACAGGATATCGCTGAAGCAAAGCGCTTAATGAAAATTTCAGAAGTAATGAAGAATCTTATATTAATCCTTACAGGAAAAGGATGACTCTGTGGTTTAGACACTGCCCTGGCACTCAGGAGATAACGTTCGATTCCTGGCCCTGGCAGTCATCCTGTATGGCCATGCGGAGGGTATGACTACACTCTAAGTGATGGTGTAGTTATAGCAGGGGAGGCCTACCCACGCTAACTTTAATCTAGCTAGCACATGTAACAATAGTAGTGACCGCAGGGTAGCAGAGCCTTCAGAAATCCCAGGAATATATTTGGGCAGCTAGCCAATACCGATGGGATTAAACTTGGGCTGCTAGCCTATGTCACCCCATCTTCGCTGCTGTTGTTACCCGTGCTAGCTCGATAAAGTACCACACATGCCTTCCCGGGCTGTAATCGCATCTTCCTTTACAGTACGCTTAAGTCTCCCTGGGCCAGATTTTTAAAGGCTCTCATACAGGTTGCAGCCATTTCACAGTGCATGCCCGTCCTGTCTGAGCATCTATCTGCATCTTTAGGCACCTAAATTCCTTTAAAATATTCTGGCTCTTTGTGCCTTAGTTCCCCCTTTGTCAAACAACACTCCTGGAGTCTTGTCCATTTTGATTGTTAGCTCTTGAGGGCAGGGACTGGCTCTTGTCTGTACAGCCCCTAGCACAATGGGGCCCTGATCTTGGTTGGGGTCTCTGCGCGCCTACTGTAATGTAGATGGTAAATAAATAAGGGTAAGAATAGAATCTGCACTGGTGTTCAGATAAAAATAAAAGGGATTATCTCTCCAGCCTCATGCTTCTGGGAATAAGATGGTCACCAGCTGGGGTCAGGAAGACGTTTCCCCTGGATTTAATATTGCACCATGAGGTACTGTGGAAGGGTGGGCGTTGGTCCCTGTTTGTGTGCCAGGATCTCAGACTCAACAGACCATGTGGCACACCCTGAGGCCCCACCCTTGAATCATAGAAGATCAGGGTTGGAAGGGACCTCAGGAGGTCATCTAGTCCAATCCCCTGCTCAAAGCAGGACCAATCCCCAACTAAACCATCCCAGCCAGGGCTTGCCTCCTACCCATGCAGCTAATGGGATCACAGCCAACATGTGACCGAGCTCCTCCCTGGGTTGCACCCACTGCCCAGACAAGCATGT
This sequence comes from Terrapene triunguis, assembly GCF_002925995.2. Classification (NCBI taxonomy): domain Eukaryota; kingdom Metazoa; phylum Chordata; order Testudines; family Emydidae; genus Terrapene; species Terrapene triunguis. The sequence goes on from NW_020664725.1 coordinate 8,223,903, forward strand.
TATGACAGCTGTTTTGAAGCTGATGGACCCTTGCTGCATTCCCAGGCTGCCACTTGCACTACTTGGGCCGGAGCTCCCCACACAGACGATCTGAGCTTCTTCATAAAGACTCAACACCATTTCCCACCCCTGCACGCTCCACTGAGCCATCCCAAAAGCTGCTCAACCTTGGAAGCCCTTGTTAGTTCGTTCCCTCTCCCGTAAGGCTGCTTGGGAGCCCGACGCAGCCATGCCAGGGCCAGACCAGAGCCTGGACTCTAAACGGTTAGCACAGCAAAAGGACCACAGAGCGAAGGGTGCAGGGGAGACAAAATAAAACACAAGGCTCTGAGCGGATCCAAACCTTTCAACAGGCTCGGAGGGACCACAGTACATCCTGGCCCCAGGCTGTTCCACAGTCTCTCCTCAAAGCGAAAAAAGGGATGTGTATTGAGATGTATGGGGGAGAGGATGGGAAAAGAAATGCACTAAGCGAACTGGGATATAGAATCATAGAAGATTAGGGCTGGAAGAGACCTCAGGAGGTCATCTAGTCCAACCCCCTGCTCAAAGCAGGACCAACACCAACTAAATCATCCCAGCCAGGGCTTTGTCAGGCCGGGCCTTAAAAACCTCTAAAGATGGACATCCCACCACCTCCCTAGGTAACCCATTCCAGTGCTTCACCACCCTCCTAGTGAAACAGTGTTTCCTAATATCCAACCTAGACCTTTACAAGAGGGGGGAACATCTGCGCTGACACTGGGGAAGTGAGACAGTTGCTGGAGGAGCAGCTAAAAGGAGACGGTGAACACGGATTTTAGGGCTGACTGAGCCATGGAGTTGTGTCAGCACCGTGTGGTCAAGTGGCAGCATTGCACACTGTCCTTTCTGACTCCCCGTTTAAAGGGAAAGCAGCGGGGGCAGGGGCCCTGCTCTATGCAGAGTAGCGCCAGGGGAGAAAGAGATTTCCTGTCTCACCAACATTGTCAAGGTATCAAGTCTTCCCACCCTGAATTGGGATGAAAAGTCAACGTCTCCAAAATGTTTGTGAACCAAAAATTGGGGGGCGAGGGAGGAGCAGTTTGGGTCACTCAAAATGTTTCATTTCAATCATTTGGAAATGCTTTGTTGCCATTTTTTTTTACTATAATTAGCTTAAATTTCTAAATAAACTCATTGCAAACTGAAAAACCAGCCTTTTTCATTTTGAAAATGTCGAAGCGACACATTTAAACAACGTTGAACTGTTTTATTTCAATTTATTCCGCCCCCGGCCCCGAGTTGAAAAATTGGTCAGCACCGACCCTTTCTCCACAAAGTGTTTCGGACGCAACTAACAGAGACATTTTCGGAGGAAAACACAGTTTGTTGGACATTCTGGACTGGCTGAAATGCAGAAAGAGACGTTCTACAGCCCCTGCTCCTACAAGAACCCCTCCTTATTTCCCCTGACACGCCCGTGTGATGGGGTAAACTCACTGCAGATGGTGTCTCCTTGTGGCTGCTCTGGCAATCAGCTATGGCCTGGTTTGGAACCCTTTTGTCGGTTACTCAAGGCCTCTCTCTCTTGGGGTGCTCCCTCTTTGGGACTAGGCCCTTTGGCCATATCACTGTAGAGTCCTCTCCTTCCAGGGTTGCAAAGTCCCTCCAGACCAGCTGGCATTTCCAACACTCGTGTGCCACTTCCCAGTGGCTGGTAGGGGAACCCAGGCCTGCCCTCTGCCCTGGGTTCCAGCCCAGGGACCCTAGAACAAGCAGCCAAGGTCTGCACAGTCCAACTCCTTGCTGTTTCTTCCTACCTAGCCCTCGCAGGCTGCCTTTCCCCACAACGCCTCTGGGGTTGACCCCTCTTTCACGGCAAGAACTCTGGGGCGTAGTCTCCTCTCAGAGAGTCACTGCAGATTCTCTCCCTACAGCAAACTTCCTAGCTTTAGAATCCAGCCTACTCCTGCCAGCTGGGCGTCTGTTCAATGAGGCCCAGCTCCCTCTCCAGGTGCATCCAAGTACCTTAAATGGCTCCTCAGGATTATATTAACCCCTTCAGGGCTTGCCTGGGGGGTACACACTCCATCGCAGCACATCCTCTAAATGAACATGAAGGCTCACAAGGTCTGCTGTCCGCGTGGGGCAGAGCACTGTTCAGACTTGGGTGCACACGATGATACTTTGCATTGCTATAGAGCAGTGGTCTTTTTTCACGGACCACTTGAAAATTGCTGAGGGTCTCGGCGGACCACTTAATGATCTTTTCAAATGTTGTTTGTACCGTTAGCTAACTATTGTAAAGTGCTTTGGATAAAAACGTTATATAAAAATAATAATAATTAATGTTTTTTAGTTCTACAAATAAAAGCACACAACTCATATTTTAATATCAGTAGTCTTACCTTTCTAATGAGATGGATGTGCCCTCTCTCCCCTGCTGTGGCAGCCCCAAGCTGGGACTGGGGAGGAGGGGGGGGTCTCTCCTTCTCTCCCCCACCGCAGCAGCCCCTGAGCTGGGGCTGGGAAGGAGCGGGGGTCTCTCCCCCTCCACAGCAGCCGCAGAGCTGGGAAGGAGAGCCGTCTCTCCCTGGCAGCCGCAGCCCTGGAGCTGGGTAAAGTCACCTCTTTCTCTGGCCGCTGCAGCCCTGCACATCCCAAATTCCCCCCACCTCCCCAACCTATCTCCTGTTTCCCCCACCTCACCCCACTGCCCCTCCCACCTACCCCCTATTCTCCCCAAGGCCACCACCTCACCTCCACTAATGAGATGGGTGGCCCATCATTCTCTCATGTGTGGCTGCCCAGGCACCTTAGAGGGAACTATCCACGGACCACCACAGTTCGAGAACCTCTGTTATAGAGCTTCCCATCCAAGCATCTCAAAGCCCCAGCTGAACAGGAAACAATTAAGTGGCATAATAACCCATGAGTTACACATTATTATTCCTCTTGTTACCGATGGAGAAACTGAGGCACAGAGAGGTGGAGTGATAGTCACTGAGTGACCTCAGGCACAACTGATGGGGTTGGGAACAGAACCTAGCCCTCTTGATTCCACAGTGTATGCCTAAACTAAATGATCATCACTCACTGTACCCAGAAGCCATGCATGCAGTATTCTGGCTCTGCATCTCTCTTATTAGTGACCCATAGATTTCTTTTAGGCCAGAAGGGAGAATTCTGATAATTTAGTCTGACCTCTAATAAAACAACCTCAAAAAGTTCACTGTTTTGGTTCAGAATAAGCACCCAGCTTTTCAGATCCCCCCCACATCTCCTGTAGTCAGGCCGTCTTAGGGCTGCAAAATTAAGTCGAAGGACAGGGTCCCTTGAGAGATTTTTGGTATTGACTGCTCCTAGTCAGGCCAGAAATACCAGAGGAAAAGTCTTTCTCGAGATACTTAATGGTTGCAGGCCAGGCTGGATTCGGATGGTGCAGAGACCAGAGTGAAAATGGAAGCAAGGTTAAACCAATGTTCCAGAGCCTTCAAATCTCTCTGAGTGTTGGTTCTAGAAAGTCACAGAGACCAGGAAATGTCTGTGATAAGACGGGTATTACATTCTTCCCCCTTTCTGTCCTGTCCTGTTCCTTGCATTCTTTCCTCCTCCACGTTATCATGGTGAATCACCTGCACCTTGGATGTATTCATTCAAATACGAGACAGTGGTGTTGCGTACTTGTCTGTTACATTTGGAGTGGTGGGGAAAGGCAGAAGGTGTGCCCTAGGGGTTTCTAACCTGTTCATCTCCTCCATACTCAGATCCAGAAAAAAAGTCCAGTTGGGTGACCCTTAAGGATGTATCAACTTGGGTTGGGCAAAACAACAACCCCATATGCTCCTATCAGGAATAATGCCCATTCTTGAGAACCAAACTTGAAACAAAGTATTTATGGAGGTTCTAAAGTGTCCTGATACATTTTCTTCATGTCCAATTTCCAGACAAGAATGGGAAGCAGCAAAATGCTATGAAAAAGGTTCACCTCACAGTATCTCCACTGCGACCAGAAACAGGAAATCTTCGCCAAGATGCCTCATCTTGTGAGATCCCCAAGGGATTCTGATAGACCTGAACCCAAACCCTGGATCTGAACCCATCTGGTCTTTGGGAACGCTTGGAGAGCATCAAATCGTAATGATTCAGGCCTCTCTCTCTCTTTAAAGGGGTAAACCAAAACCAGGCATGCACCCCAGAAGGATGTGGAAGTTGGACCGACTGGGTCACAGGCCAGGATGGAATTCTCCAATCACAGGCCACAATGGACATGCATCCTGCATAGTACACATAAACACCCTCCCACTCCTCTTGTCTCCTGGGGAGACGTCCTGAAATGGTCGTTGGTTCTATTGACCAGGCAAAAATACACAAACCATTTACTGGCCAGACCAGGAAGCTACCAGCATCTCAACCATCCTATTGCGCCAGGTGCTGTATAAACCCAGAACTATCAAAATAAATGGTCCTTGCCCCTAAGAGCTTGGGCCAGTCTCCTGTGCAGAGAAGCACCTGAGTTGTCAGGACATTCCTCTGAATCAGTTTCAAACCATGAGCCCTTGAGAGGTTCAGCCACCTCCATCTCTCCAGTGCCATCTGGACCTTGCCTCCACTACCGTCCACTGCCAACCCCAAACTCATTGGCAAGGGTCTGTTTGTGAGGAGCTCCCCCTTTGAAACATTGGTTTGGAGCCTCAAAGCGCGCCGGGGGGTGGGGGGGCACGGAAAGCGAGAAAGATCAACTCTGCAAAGCCAAACTCAGCTGGATGCGATTTGAAAGCTGTCTGGCTGCATTTCTCTGCGAGGGTCTGGTCCAATTTGTAAATTATTTATCTCGCTCTTGAGAACGTGGAATCATTTAGGAATCGGTGTACAGGCTCGGGAACGAATCAAGAGACCGCAGTAGTGGAGGAGACAGCTTGGTTTCCTTTGACAGAGATTGCTAACTACATCAGTCGTGCCGGGCGAGCAGCCGACAGGCAGGGCACTTGGGCCCGTGCAATCTCAAACACGCCCTCACCACTGGCCGGGTTGGTTTTTTTTAAATCAATTTATGAAAATCTATGCACTGTTATTTAAGGCGGAATGAGGAATGACATTTGGCAGAGGACTGGTAATGCCGGGGATGAAGAGAACAGGGGAATAGACACAAATACCCCCTCGCCTCTAACGTTTGAGGAGACATGTCAGAAGCACTGGAGAAATTTCCCAGAGAAAGGTCTTATCTCAATGTTCGGCCCCTGGCACCTTGAACCTCCTCCAAGGACAGGGTCCTCAAGGTCTGCTCAGAATCTGGGAGCTTCCTGGGACTAACCTGCTTTCCTTAACGACCAGGGGCCTGATTCTCATTTGCATTAAAGGCTCTCTGCACCACCCTGGTAAGGAAAAGGGGCCTTAAAGGGAGTGGGATATAATTTATGCCCTCCGTAAGGTCCCATCACATTGCCAGAGTGGTGCATATGGGCCTTGGTATAAATGAGACCCAGAGAACTAAGCTTGGTCTCATTACAGCATCTTGAATGGTGAAAAACAACCTTTTTTTCCTAAATAAAATACATTTCCCCCAAGTTTTCCATTAAAAAAAAAATTAACCCCCCAAACTCCAGAAATAAAAGTTGTGAATTAATGGTCCATTAATGGCTATTAGCCAGGATGGGTAAGGAATGGTGTCCCTAGCCTCTGTTTGTCAGAGGGTGGAGATGGATGGCAGGAGAGAGATCACTTGATCATTACCTGTTAGGTTCACTCCCTGTGGGGCACCTGGCATGGGCCACTGTCGGTAGACAGGATACTGGGCTGGATGGACCTTTGGTCTGACCCAGTATGGCCGTTCTTATGTTCTAATTTTTCGTTATTTTTAAATCTCTTTTTCATCATCCTCTCCCTTCCCCCAATCATCCAGTTAGATACAAGGAAAAACTTCCTAACTCGAAGGGTGGTTAAGCTCTGGAACAGGCTTCCAAGGGGGAATCTGCATCACTGGAGGGTTTTAAGAACAGGTTGGACAAACGCCTGTCATGGATGGTCTAGGTATATTTGGTCCTGTCTCAGAGCAGGGGGATGGACTACATGACCTTGAGGTCTCTTCCAGCCCTGCATTTCTGTGCCCCTCCCCTCGAATGAAAGCAAAGCTCCTTCTCTCAAGAGTACAGTAGGATTTCTCATTTCATCTCAAGCTAGACACTTTAGTGTCCACCCGTTTCCCGCACTTGCTGGCTGTTCAGGGAGCTATATGAAATGAAGAGGGGAGGCTCCCTTTAGTTCCCAGGTGAGATTGGGCCCAAACCAGAATTGCGAGAGTTTGGATTCAAATCTCTGCAAAGAAATCTGTTCTCGCCTCTTTGGTCTGGGCCCCATGGAAAAGCAGATGGAGGCTTCTGCTGCCTGGATCGGAAGCCACCTCAAGACAGCTGAAATTTCAAGTACAGCTGATCTTGCAAGATTTTCCAGGGATGACAGAAATTTGGGCCCAAATCTGTCTGGGACATCTCTACTGCGATGCCATCAAGCCTTAACCCCGATTCATCAGCTTCAGGTCTGAGTCCTAGTTCAGCCTGGCAATGAAGTCAGCTTCTCCCCACCCCCCTGCACTGTAGAAGGAGTCACATCAAAAACCCAGCAGTCCCAGTAACCGGCTCTTTGTGGGGCAGCTTCGGCAGAGAGGCCTAAGACAGACTGTGCCACAGAAACGGTCTCAGTCTTTCCACTACAGAGGTGCCCGCTGAACCCACAGTGTAAAGCCCATTAATGGTAGAGGTCATTATGGGAGGAAGCCCGCAGAGCACCTGCCTGATCTGTGGATAACAGGACTTCTCTCTTTAAGGCCAGCAATCTGGCAGCACTAAATTCCCCAGAATTTCTTATGCTCCAAAGCAATTCTCCAGCAGCACAGATTACTCTCTTCCACCGCTCTGGATCCCAGCAGCTGCGGCTGGCTGTTGCATGTGGGACAGGCAGGGGGTTATCATTTCCCTTGCTTGGGAGTGAGCCTTGCAGATGCAGGGGGTGACAGAGCCTATTAACTCTTTGAAGCGTCAGGGATAATTACCATCATCACGGCACTCTCATTTCCAAAGCTAATTTGAAAGCTGGCTCGGAGGAAGGGTACTTGCGTGTGGTTGGGAAGTGGTTTGAATAACCAAGGCACAGTCACAGATGCAGCAGCGACGGGTCCTTGCCAACCAAATACTCACCATCACCTGCTCAACTATCACCAGTCCCCAACAGACCAAGTGCCACTGGCCCCGGGGAGGAATGCAAAGGGGAGCTGTTTAGCTGGTGTCCTCGCTCTGTATCAACAATAAATACATCTGCAATAAATATGCAAGGCTGTACCTGGGCTGGGGGGTGGGGGTGGAGAAGGAGGGAAATAGACTCTGTTATAGCGCAGAGTAATTTAGGATATTACCGCCGGTATCTGAATTACAAATCTACCTCTCATTACTGGTGTGTTAACGGGGAAAGGCAGCTTCTCAACCACATGAAAGGCAGAGTTTATTAGCATGCATTTGCATAATAATTAGCTCTGCAGCAAGCAAAGACTGGTGTGCCTTTCAAAAAGCCAACTTTCAATGTCAATTTCCAGTGCTTCTCTGGCTTCCACTCCCAGGCCCCCCGCCCGACATCCATTCACCACAGGCATTTCACCAGCCGCTGCTCTGGCCTGGCTCACTCCTCTGCCTGTGATTTGCCCAGGGATGCTGCCGGAGTGGCCAACCCAGAGAGGGGCTGGCTGTTCACAGGTTTGGTTCTCACCAGCTGGGAGCCAGCCATCAGAAGAGAATTCCTAGGTAACTAGGTACGTGCCTCGTTGTGAGCAAACCATTGTGCTGTATGCTCCCACAGCTGCAGCTCTATCTCAGCTACTCCATTGACCCCCGTCACTGTGGTGTCTGAGCGCCTCACAATCGTAACAGTTATCCCCACAACACCTGTGTGAGGAGGGAAGTGCTATTGTCCCCATTGTACAGATGGAGAAGTCAAGCACTGAGAGACTAAGTGACTTGCATAAGGTCACACAGGGAGTCTGTGGAGAAGGAGGGGGGACCTGAACCCTTGTCTCCGGAGGGCCAGGCCAGCACCCTAACCGTTCGACTCTCCTTCCTCCCTCAGCCTGGGGAGCTCCCTTTGGGTGCCCCTTGCTCTGGGGGGCACCGTAAGCAGCGCATATCTCTACCTCTCCCAGGAGGTGAGGTATTGTATGCCCCTTTAGCTGCACCTCACTTTGGGGGCCACAGAGCCTTGCCATAACATCCTTCCATAGCCCCACCAATTCCCCTTCCATCAGCAATATCAAGGTCAATGTCCTTCATTTCCATCCGCAACGCTCTGCTCCCCTCACATGCCCTCGGCTCTGACCGGCTCCGAGTCTTGAACAAGTTGTTTCACCTCCCCGTGCCTTAGTTTCCCATGTAGATAAGGCTCCTTCATGGGCATATGGGGCGTGTTAGCCATTTAATGGGTCTGAAGAGACAGGAAGACATAAGCTCTAGGCAACACTGGTGGAATCTATTCCAGACAGTTCCTTCCTCAACTTCTTCCCCTGCAGCTCAGTTGCCTTCTAAACCATAATCCCGCCATGCCTCCCTGCCAACCTATTAAATCTTCAGAAAACATGACACACAACAGATGCATTGTTACATGCTAAACGTCCACCATGCAGAATTAAGTGCGTGATTGGCGGGTGGGGGGCGCGGAAGGGGAAGGGTTATATATCCTGCTTCAAGTTTCCAGCACTGGCCACCAACAACATGAAACCAGAGGAGCCATCAGTTTGCCCCAATCTGGCATTTCCCACAACAGTCAGCCTCTCTTCCCTGATGGGGCCCCATCATCCCGAGCAGCATGGCTGAGTGGGACGGGGGTCCTCTGAGTGTCTCTCAAGCTTGGTTCCCCTTCCCCACATCCCCCAGTGGCCAGGCCAGGCACAAATCTCTGTTGGAGAGGCAGCAGTCTTCACTAATGACGCCTACAGTGCCTGCGCCGTTCTGAGACCGCCCGTTAAATAACCACCGGAGTGTGTTTTCCTATCACATTGAGAGCTGTTAGAAATGAACTTGGGCCCGTTAGTGCGAAGTGTTAATTGTTACACGTGTAAGTGCCCTGGCTCCCTGGTTGCTTGCGGGCCTTGTACGCCGCGCACATTAGCCAGCGAGTAAGCCGTGAAACAGAGAGGTCAGCCCGAAGCAAAACACCCTGCTCAGCTGCACACAATCCAATCTCGATGCCCTTGTCCCAGCTGCTCGGTGGGATGCAGCTGCAGATTTCAGTCACAGCATACAGGGCTCTGGGAGCTGTGCTGTGCCAGTCAAAGCAATGCACAGAGAAGCCTGGCCAACCCAGTTGGCTTTCTGTGCAATGGTGATCCCAGTATAGATAAACCAAGCACAAGGCCTCTTGAGAATGTTCCTTGGCTCTTATAATTTATAGACTGTAAAGCGCTCTATGGGGAAGAGCATTATCTCAATTTTCCAGATGGGGAAACTGAGGCACGGAGAGAGGCAATGACTGACCTAATGTCACCCAGCCGGCCAGCAACAGAGGTGGAAGTAGATCCAGTGCCCTTGCCCCAGAGGTACACTGTCTATATCACCCATCTTCTCGCTCTGCTGACATGGTGCCCAATCACCCGTCTCGGAAGGGTGCATGGGAATCCAGACCCAGTCCTGCCAGGACTGAGCCCAGTGGGAATGGAGGGTATTAGAGCTGCGGGAGAAGGCCCTGAGGTGACAGGCAGAGCGCAGTTCCGCAGAAGGAAAGGGCGAACCTGTCCCAATGGCACACAGAGTAAATCAAACTGCCCCAGACTGCAAGCAAACCATCTGAAAAAGTGAGGTTTTTTACCCACGAAAGCTTATGCCCAAATAAATCTGTTAGTCTTTAAGGTGCCACCAGACTCCTTGTTGTTTTTGTGGATGCAGACTAGCACGGCTACCCCCTGAAACCAGAACTGAGATTTTCGCACCGTTCATTCCAGTTGACATTGTCATCTTCGGCTCTGCTGTCTCCATCACACGCACAAGCCTCAAACAAAATCATCCAACCCAACTGGTCTGATAGTGTTTTCAGCTTAAACTGAGATGAGCTTGAACCAGATCCCAGGGCCCAATCCTATCAACTGGGCTTTGGATGGGACTCCTGCTCTATACAGCCACTCCCTGGCCTTAGCAGAAGCCCCACATCTGTAGCACCCTGCTCATGGTGGAGAAGAGATAGGATTTGGCCTTAATGTTTGAAACCTCATATCACCACTCTTCTGGCAGAGGAGGGCCAGAAACTATTTCTTCGGAAGTTATTCCGCTAGCATCCCGGTAACATGCTGGCTAAATATCATAGATTATTAGGGTTGGAAGGGACCTCAGGAGATCATCTAGTCCAACCCCCTGCTCAAAGCAGGACCAATCCCCAACTAAATCCCCAAATGGCCCCCTTAAGGATTGAACTCACAACCCTGGGTTTAGCAGGCCAATGCTCAAACCACTGAGCTATCACTCCCCCCCCCCTAAAAATATATGGAGATATACCTATCTCATAGAACTGGAAGGGACCCTGAAAGGTCATCACGCCCAGCCCCCTGCCTCTACTAGCAGGACCAAGTACTGATTTTGCCCCAGATCCTTAAGTGGCCCCCTCAAGGGCTGAACTCACAACGCTGGGTTTAGCAGACCAATGCTCCAACCACTGAGCTATTCCTCTCCCCACTATGTTGCAACTCCCTCAAGTGGCTGGTCCACAGAGGATTAAAAACCTTTTACAGCTACCAGCTAATGTAATAACTCCTCTAGTTCATGAAATAAAAGGCTGCTTCTTAGGAGCTGCAAGTCTTGAAAGTCCATCTTGAGAGTCATTCTACTGCTGGAGCATGGCAGATTGGCCTTCCAATTATGCTAGTATTAGTTATTAGTTCAATGCTATATAAAAAATGCTGGTGTGAAAGGGCCCAGGGGAAGAAACAAAGTTCTGTGCTCCTAGAGATGCAGAATCTAATCTGATTCGATTCTCTCCTAGAATGAGGGCCTCTTTGGATCACTGGGTCTCACTGAAGATGCTACTGAAAATATTATCAAAATCCAAACCTGAGATGAAGGAGAAACAGGAGAAGGAAGCAGAGTAGGTCTTCAAAGACGAACTATTGATAATTAACCCGATAAAGGGCTGGGGTTCAGGAGTCGGCTTTTCTCTTAAACCAGATTCTGATGAGGTTCAACAAGGACAAGTGCAGAGTCCTGCACTTGGGGGTGGAAGAATCCCATGCACCTGTACAGGCTGGGGACTGACTGACTAAGGGTACGTCTATACTTACCTCCGGGTTCGGTGGTAAGCAATCGATCTTCTGGGATCGATTTATCGCGTCTTGTCTAGACGCGATAAATCGATCCCGGAAGTGCTCACGCCAGTACTCCTGTTCCGCGAGAGGAGTAAGCGGAGTCGACGGGGGAGCCTGCCTGCTGCGTGTGGACCCGCGGTAAGTACCTTGTAGTTCGAACTAAGGTACTTTGACTTCAGCTACGTTATTCATGTAGCTGAAGTTGCATATCTTAGTTCGAACTGGGGGGTTAGTGTGGACCAGCCCTAAGCAGCAGTTCTGCAGAAAAGGACCTGGGGATAACAGTGGATGAGAAGCTGGATATGAGTCAGCAGTGTGCCCTTGTTGCCAAGAAGGCCAATGGCATATTGGGCTGTATTAGTAGGAGCATTGCCAGCAGATCGAGGGAAGTGATTATTCCCCTCTATTCGGCACTGGTGAGGCCACACCTGGAGTACTGCATCCAGTTTTGGTCCCTCCACTACAGAAGGGATGTGGACAAATTGGAGAGAGTCCAGTAGAGGGCAAAGAAAATTATTAGGGGGCTGGGGCACATGACTTACGAGGAGAGGCTGAAGGAACTGAGGTTACTTAATCTGTAGAAGAGAAGAGTGAGGGGGGATTTGATAGCAGCCTTCAACTACCTGAAGGGGGGTTCAAAAGAGGATGGAGCTCGGCTGTTCTCACTGGTGGCAGATGACAGAACAAGGAGTAATGGTCTCAAGTTGCAGTGGGGGAGGTCTTGGTTGGATATTAGGAAACACTATTTCACTAGGAGGGTGGTGAAGCACTGGAATGGGTTACCTAGGGAGGTGATGGAATCTCCATCCTTAGAGGTTTTTAAGGCCTGGCTTGACAAAGCCCTGGCTGGGATGATTTAGTTGGTGTTGGTCCTGCTTTGAGCAGGGGGTTGGACTAGATGACCTCCTGGGGTCTCTTCCAACCCTAATCTTCTATGATTCTATGATTCCCAAGGTTCACCTACATATATATACACATAAAGGTACTAACTGTGCCAGCCTTAGACAGACACAAGAGGGTGCTGCATGCCCACCAATTTATACACGTCTAACAGCTCTGGCCCTAATTCCAAACCTGCAGCTAACCATCAAACACCAACACTCTGGGATAGGTTGATTTTAGCTTTGTTGCTGGTAATGTTCTCTTACACTTTACAAAACTAACAGAGCAAAGTATGGGGTGGGTGTAGAAAATGCAGGTGACATCTATTGATTTATATAGCTCTGTGATCAACTGAAATCACTGAACAAGCAGCAGCTAGTTATCAGCATATTTAAAATGCATATGAATGCAAAGTAACAAGCAGCACTGATCACATTTTTTCATCTGACACGTTTTTTCAACAACCAAAAAGGCTTTTTATTCAAAATGGCCATTGTCCATGGGAAACGTCCATTTTTGACAAACGTTTCCAGGTTTACATCAGAAAACCGAAAACCAAAAATCTTCTGTTTTTGGCAACTGGAAAAAAACAAAAAACATTTTACCAAAAATGGTTTTGGTTCCTGAAAACCAATGTTTTTTTCACTGAAAACTTTGGAGAACATTTGATAAAGTTAGTTTGCTTTTGTCTAATTTTTTTGTGGGAACTAAAAACATTTCCTGACCAGCCGTGGAAATGAGATCAACCCAAAACTCTGCATCCAAACACCCCAAGCTCTGGGGAAGTTCGGATCAGAACACATCTAGTACTATTGTGCCACCGCATTTGGTGAATATACCTTAGACAGTGAATTAGTCATGTATAATTTTGATAGGGATATTATCAAGATTGTCAGTGACGCCGCATGCCTATACGTGATCCTACAATGACAAACTTGTGTGGGAACAGGGCTGGGGGAGAAACAAACATTTAGAAGGAGTTGCTTCTACTTTGAGCTTCAAAGGAGTTACCGGTGTTGGGCGAATCGATTTGGATAAGACAAGAATGAGAACAACCGTTGATTCCAAATTTACATTGACCTAAAGTTGAGTGTTTGGGGGTTGAATAATTCCAGCGAATGGTATATTTTTGTAAAACAATTTCCTGGCCTTCTTGCATGGATTGAAATAGGCTTATCTAAGAAGCATAAATACGGGATGTTCATATACTGTGGAGATGAATGTGGAATGGATGGATAGATAGATATACTGCAATATCCTTATGATGTTTCACACTGTGATATTTCATGAGTGCAATACAGAGAAAAGATTTTCAAAAGTGATTTGGGGGGCTTTAATTGGGGGGGCAATGGAGGTGCCTTAAAAGGGCCCGATCTTCAGAAAGCACTGAGCGCCCCCTTTTCTGAAAATCAGGTCTCTTTGCAGTGTTCCAAGTTGGGTATCCACAAATCACCAGCCCAGTTCTTCAGCATCATGAAGTTCAGATAGTCTTTATAAGCTTTATATGCAGGCACACTAATTTGTAGATGCTTATTTGAACCCCCCCACAGCTAGTCCCTAACCTTACGAGGTTCATCTGTCCCAGCTAGACACAGGACCAAATCAGAACCTTGAATCCACTCAACCCCCAGTTAATTTGTATTTAGGTCTGAACTTTGAATCTCAGTTTCCATGTTTAGTCCCTATTTATAACCGTGATTTTGGCCTTCAGCTACAAGCCTAATCAAGGTAGAAAACTACAGCTGAGGGAGAACACATTTTCCCCCAGTCACAGCACCAATTATCACATCCCCAGCCAGGCATGTCAGCGCAAGTAATGCTGTCTTACACCTGCAAGATTTCTGCCGGTAACACATTCTCCCCACAAACCAATTATGTAAGCACTAAAACCTATTTACAAGCTGCAGCTGGAGCAAGCTACCGAGATACCAGCTTTCAGGCTTCCCCGTGTCTTTTTACTTTCTCAGTCCAGACTCAAAACCCCTTTCTCAGGGCGGCTCAATATGCTCTGTTATCCCACCTTCACAGATTACACCAAGGAGGTTTTAAGCAGACTAGCAATGGCACAAACCAGAAAAGCAGAAGCAAAACTGACAACATAAAAGAAGAGAATTTCAAAGGTTATTTCTGCCTACCGGCCGATTGGGAACCTGTTAAATGAAGTGGTATTGATCCAATTCATAGGGAACTCAAGTCCACATCACAAAACCAACATCCCAAACAGCACTGAAGGGTGGGGATTTTCCAAAGAGCCCAAGTGACTTAGGAGGACAATGTCCCATTGAGAATCACTGGAAGGACCAATGTCTGAAAGCCAGTGGCACTTGTGCCCCTAAGTCATTTAGATGCCTTGGAAATGCCCATCCTAACGAATAAAAGCATAATAATGGCCCAGATGCCTAGCTCCTTATTCAATCTAACTTCTATTGACTTTACTGGCAGGTTTGCAGGAGCAAGGACTGAGTAAAACCCAAGGATTTGGCATAAACAGATGACATTTAGCACTTATTTTCCAAGCACTTTATAGACATTAATCCTCATGACACAGTACGAATTGTTCCCATTTTACAGATGAGAACAACTGAGGCTCTGAGGTATAGTGACTTACCCAAAGCCACAGATAGAGTAAGTTTGAGAACTGGGATAAGAACTAACGAATACCTTATGGCGTTCCTGTGCTCAGACCACTAAATCACAAAAGAAGAGGAAACCTCGTTGGCTCTCTCAGCAGAGGGGAACAAGGCCTGAATGAAGTTTCAATCCCTCCAGGCCAGGGTTGAGGTACATTTGTAGGACTGTGTAGGAGGGAAGTCTACATCACCGCAGCCCACGCTCTAAGTGCTCCATTAAATGTATTACTTTTCTTTATTACTTGTACTGCTGTAGCACCTAGGGGCTCCAGTCATAGACCAGAGCTCCATTGTGCAAGGTGCTGTACAAACACAAAGAGCTTTCAGTTTCAGTGATTGAAGACAATGCAGCAATTCCCAGTCATTAGCACCTGACTGAGTACCACTACATCAGGCACAACAGACAGTGTTCTGTTTGGTAGCTGGGGCATGTGCTCACAGTTAGGGTGAAACATTTCTGTCAAAGTGGTTTTTATGTTTGTTTTTTTGGGACAAAAATAGGGTTTTTTTGAGAAAATGAACATTTCACAGACAGTGTCTGATTTCCTCAAATTTTTCGATTTTCCACTGGAAAACCAAAAGCCCCCATATGATTTTTTTTCAGCTGAATACTGTGGTTAGATGTTCGGCTGCATGTGTGTGTTCTCCCTGTGTGCTGCCCCAGCTCTGCACTGACATCCGGCACAGCAGACCTTGAGTGAACCACCCAATGACCACAAGATCCGTTAAGGTACGAAGGCCCTAGGCCAGGTTTATTGTTGACAGAGCATGGTACCAGCACCTGGCAGACTCTGTGAGGATACTAAGACATGTAGGCCCGTGACAATGGATGCAACTCAGTGAATGGCAGGACTTTCCATTCCCCTCTTGGCTGGACAAAGCTACTCCCTCTGAGATCCATCTTTATACCCTGTTACAAACAAGTTAGTACTGCCTCTGACATAGTGACTTTCTGCCCCCTGACGTGACTACTTATCACCTTGTACATGTTGGTTTGATCAAAACATCTTTATTACGTACTGTCATCCTGACCTTATTTTTTAGGAGGGGTCAGTGTGTTCCTGTTATCCTTGGGGGATGTTTTTGTACCATCCTTGATATTGGGATGTTGTGGACCACTTAATATCAGGATGTGTTTGCGTGAGTACTCTGTGCTTAGCACTTCTTAGAAATGTGTATTTCTGCAATATCAGCCCCGTTCTTGTCAGATTCTGTGAGCAGGTCCTGCCTCATATCAGGCCTCTGTTACAAGGGCTTATGTCTCAGGCTCTCTTCCTACTACAAATACCGATTTTTTTCTTCAGAACTCACCTTCCCCCCATTTTCCAACCAGCTCTATTCATCATGTAATCAATAACAGTTAGCACTTATACATAGTCAGACATTACGTGATGTGAGAGTCAACCAATCATTATGATGTACGGCATTACGGTTGCATCTAGATGCTGCAGCTGAGGTCGGGGCCCCGCAGTGCTAGGCGCTGTAAAAATGCATTGAGAAACCACCTCTTCCCCAAAGCGCTGAGGCCCAGATTCACAATGGGATTGAGGCTAGGAGCCTCAATAGCTTTGTGGATCTGGGCCTGAGAGTCTAAACAGACCCGACAATCAAAGGGTGTGAGGGGGAACAGAAGCACAGAGTGACCGAAGGGCAGAGCTAAGAATAAAACCCCTGTTCAGTTCCCCATCTCCTGAACCCCACTTTACCATCAGCGAGCAAAGAACCCAGATTCCAACTTCCCCAAATGGATCTGAGCTTTGGAGCTGTAGGCATCTATCCATAGCCTTGAGAATAGTTAGAAAGGAGGTGCTCATATACTACTGTGACAGGGCCATACCGCTAGATAGGCAGAGAGATACTGAACCATCAATCATTTACCGCCCCATCAATCAGCTCTCAAGCAACAATTCCCAGGTAAATATATAAACATTGAAATCTCCCTCCCCCTCCATCCTATCCACTCACTCTGCTTAGCGTGCCCTAAAGGAGGAGTGAGTCAGCTCAGCTGGCATGAATCTGGGTGAGATTTACAAGGGTGGCTTCCAGGATTCCTTGCAGACGTCACTTGACTTTGAAACTAGCTTTACGCAAGCATCCATGCTCTAAATGACCAGCCTATCTTAGAAATTGCCTCTCTCCCCAGGCCATTCTGCCAGACCTGACCACTGGAGCATCCTTCACATAGAAAAGGTTCCTTACTGCTTGCAGGGTATTCTCCAAGCGGGCTCCTAGACTATGGAATTTGCTCCCCACTTTGGGCTGAAATAGCCAACATCTGTTGATCTTACACTATTTGTCTGAGCTTTGGAGAGGGCGGAAGGTCCGGGGCTTAGAGAGGGGTGGGATGAGGTATATTCTGCGTCTGTTTAAATGTATTGTGCCTGAGGCTGCTGGGTGGTTATAGAATGCATTGCCTCTGCATAGAGCTAGACGCAGCACTTCTGAGAAAGCTTTTTTGGTTGAACTGGCAAAAATAGGGAAGCAGTAAGGAAGTGTGGGAAAGTGAAGGAAGTGTGGGAAAGTGAAGCTGCTTTCCCCCACACCTTTTCATTTTTTCAGATCCCCCCTCAGTTTTTATCCCCCCCCACACACAAGTCAAAAGAAGGGGGAACGTCCCAAATTTTAAACTTTTAAACTGAATTGAAACAACATTTGAAGCCAAAATGTTGCATCGTTTCTAAAATACTGACTGGAAAGCTATTTCTTTTCTATTGAAACTTAAAAAAAAAAAAAAATGTCTAGTTGCAATATCTGGGGAAGGAACCCCTTTTCCAACCCATCTCATTCCGCCTCTGCATTATAAGGGCATACTGAATTTACTTTTAATCTAAATAAATAAAAGTAAAATATCATCTCTGACATGTTTGCAGGAAGCAAATGCAAAAGGGGTGAGAGCATGAACAAAGCTCACTAAATATTCTGGGTTCAGTTCTTAGTTCTGCGACTGATACTCTGTGACCTTGTGCAAGTCGGTTCACCTTTCTGTGCCTCAGTTCCCGCTCTGTAAAACGGGGTATCAAGGGGAACATCACCGCCAGTGCCGCTTACTGGTCAGGAGAGGGTGTGGCAGGTCAACTTCCTCCTAGGCATTAAGAACATAAGTACACAAGAATGTCCATAGTGGGTCAGACCAAAGGTCCACCCAGTCCAGTATCCTGTCTTCCGATAGTGGCCAATGCCAGATGCCCAAGAGGGAATGAACAGAACAGGTGATTATCAAGTGATCCATCCCCTGTCACCCATTAACAGATTCTGGCAAACAGAGGCTAGGGACACCATCCCTGCCCATCCTGGTTAATAGCCACTGATGGACCTATCCTCCAGGAATTTATCTAAATTTTTTTTTTTGAACCCTGTTGTAGTCTTGGCCTTCACAACATCCTCTGGCAAAGAGTTCCACAGGTTGACTATGCGTTGTGTGAAAAAATACTTCCTTTTGTTTGTTTTAAACCTGCTATCTATTAATTTCATTTGGTGACCCCTAGTTCATGCAATAGAGTAAAAACACTTCCTTATTTTCTCCACGCCGGTCATGATTTTATAGACCTCTATCATATCCCCTCTTAGTCGTCTCTTTTCCGAGCTGAAAAGTCTCAGTAGTATTAATCTCTCCTCATACAAAAGCTGTTCCATACTCCTAATCACTTTTGTTGCCCTTTTCTGAACCTTTTCCAATTCCAATATATTTTTTTTTGAGATGGGGCGACCACATCTGCATGCAGTATTCAAGGTGTGGGTGTACCATGGATTTATATAGAGGCAATATGATATTTTCTGTCTTATTATCTATCCCTTTCTTAATGATTCCCAACATTCTGTTCGCTTTTTTTGGCCGCCGCTGCACATTGAGTGGATGTTTTCAGAGAACTATCCACAATGACTCCAAGATCTCTTTCTTGAGTGGTAACAGCTAATTTAGACTCCATCATTTTATATGTATAGTTGGGATTATGTTTTTCAATGTGTACTACCTTGCATTCCCCTTCTTAATACTGCTCTACCCTAAGGTGGTCTGTTCTTTCAGTGACTCAGCCCTCTGGCCAGGTCACATTTTCAAGTCCACCACTCTCGGGGTATATATAAATACTCCATATATAAGAGTCTTTAATATATACCCCAAAAGTGGTGGACTTGAAAATGTGGGAGGTCATCAAGATTAAGCAAAGGATTCAGGGCTTCCCCTTTGGGACCCTCATGGGAGGGGAGCACAGACCCACCCTCTCCAGGCTCTGATCTAGGGACTAACGGTAGGCAGCTAAATCCTGCGCCCTGGGGTGCTATGCAGCTGCTTTCCGGCATCACTTCCTCTCCATCCCCGCTCTGCCCTCAAGGTAAAATAAAGAATAAAATCTCTAATCTCCAGGGAGTCACCAGTCACTTCTTTTTAGGCTTGGTCAGCTCACTATAGCCAGGAGTTTAGCATGTAGATCAGCTTCCCTTTGCTGCCTGCCTGCCACTGAGCTCCTCTGCTCCCCTTTTTAAGCTCCTCCTCCAGGCTTTGCAGGTGAGGTGGGCTGGACCACCTGGGCCCAGAGCAGCTCCTTAACCCCTTCCTCTCCAGTATGGCGTTTGTATGCCATGCCTCCTTTGTCTGTCTTGTCTATTTAGACCATAAGCTCTATAGGACAAGAGCTGTCTCTTACTGTGTACGTATGCAGTGGACAACGGAGACCTGACCTCAGTTGGGAACTACCACAATAGTAACTAACAAATAACCCAAGTCACGGCTCTGCAAGTGGTGGCGGTGGTTGTTTAAATTTAATTCGAACTTTATATTTTAGGGCTGAAAGAAGCAGACAATGTAGCTTTAATACCAAAGAGCTTTGTTAAGGGAAAGAGTTGAAAGGCAAGAGATATGTTAAAAACCGACTTCCCAAACTGACCTGCCCTGCGCTGCCACACTGCGTGTGTGTGTGTATGGAACACACAAAGTTGGGGAAAGATAAAAATCCAATTAAAAAAAATTACAAGGAGGGAATGCAACCTTTTTATTCAAACAAAGAAAGTCTTTTGGCAGCTGGCAATTCTTTTTCTTGCTCTCTCCCTCTCTCCTTTTTGAAGCTGGCATTGTGCGGCGCCGTGTTGCCTTTTCAAGATTTCAGATGTTGTTGTGTTAAAGTGAATCTCATTTTGTCACAATCAATGACGCTCCCTGCTCTTTATTACCTACGGCCCTTCCTAGCAGCCAGGGCTCTTGGCTCCCCTCCAAACCCCAGCCTGGCACGAAGGCAAGGCAAGGTGGCTTATGCCTCTCCAGCTGTGCAGTGAAGGTAAGCTGGAGAATGTCACCTACAGCTGGGTAATTTTTAATTTTCTCCCCCTCCCCCCCCCCACTGTTAAATTACCACTAGCCTATTTGTCTGGCTAGAGGTTAATGAAACACTAATGATGTTAATGAGCCTTTCACTCTGCGAGTTTTTTCAAGAAAGAGATATAATAGCTGTTTTCCTTCCCTTTTAATCTCTCATCTTTCGGGAGTTACAGGGCCGAAGCAATTAACGACTCTGTCTTCTCTCCCAGTCATGGCGCAGTGGGGTAAAGAGGAGAGGGCTATTAAACCTGCTTTACGTGTCCACAGGTGAGTTGCTCACGGGCTGATGCTCACACTGGCCCGGCCAGAAGGCAGAATGCTCTTCAGGGGGAAAAGCCGGGGAAATTAACAATCTGTCGATGAAGCTTTCTCCTTGGCAGCAAGACAGCAGGAGCTGTCCAAAGTGGGGGAAGAGTCACCAGCCGCGGTTCTCTGTTCATTAGTGCAGATGACGAGACGCAGGGTGGGCAGCGGTGGGTGAACCCCAAAGGGTGAGGAGATTTAGGTGGGGTGACGCAGCCATAGGTCTGAAGTTTCCTCTGAACTAGAACTGTACAAAGCCGCCCTCGTGAGACCCCAGAGCAAGGCAAATCCGCCACGTTTCAGGTTTCATTTCTGACCCGATGCTGGGCGCAGAACTGGCATCAAGCTTTAATTTCAGGTGTAAACCCAGCAATTTGGCATCAGTGTTGGTCCCAAAGCAGGTCAAACTTGGCCATTTCTGCTGAGTTTAGCTCTGAGCTTCAGGCTTCTGTTCAAAACCAAAAGTCAAAGAGGAACCCAGGGAGTGCAAACTCTTGCGGAGGAGTAACGGTCTGAGCAAACCCTGCCAGAAACTGACTCCCTGGGAAGCAGAGGTAGAATTTTGGATGCAAACACTGTTAATTTAATGTGCGCAAAGCTCCAAGAATGGGAAGTTGGTGTCGTGGCATTTCAATGATGAGCTGGTGGGGCTGAATCAAACCCCCACTCCGATCCACACTTTGGGCTGATCCAGTTCCAGACTTTGCAACATGGGCCCAGAGGTGTGTGTGGGGGGGAGGTTTAGAGGTGTGTGGGGGGTGGGGGAGGGGAGACGGGAGGCACACAGGCACACAGAAGGTTAATAAAGAAGGATAAATCTTCCATCTGATATGGAGGAAAGAGAGAGGCAAGTTTGGGACAGCAGAGAGAACAGCTGCAATGGAAGAACAGGGGCTGCTAACGTTTGAAACAGAGGGACAGATGGGGGCTGTGGAGATGACCCCTGAGGACATGAAACAGAGGGTGAGATTTTCAAAATGCCTAGGGGAGTTGGGTGCCCAAGTCCCATTGAAAGTCACATAGTTAGAGGCCAGATTTTCAAAGGTATTTAGGTGCCTAGTATTTAATTTAGGAGCCTAAGCCCCAGTGAAATCAATTGGAGTTGGACACCTAACCTGCTTAGGGACTTTTGAAGACCCCATTAGGCATCTTTAGGCACCTCACTTAGGTACTTTTGAAAACTCCATCCAGAGCATTGAGGGAGAGTTGTTTACAGACCCTCTCTCCCGCCAATGGGAACAACACTGCTCTTCCATAACCCCTTCCATTCAAGGATCTGAAAGGATCTGTCTTTTCCTTTATTAATCCTCCCAGCAAACAAGGCAAAGATTACTCGACCCCTTTCACAGATGGGCACGGTGAGGTTAAAAGTGACTAGCCCAACATCACTCAAGTCCGTGGCAGAGGCAGGATTGTCACCCAGAAGTCCTGATCTCTCATCCCTTCATTCTCTCCCCGCAGAGAGAAATGAGGATACAAGCCAGACCTCTCTCCCACAGATCCACGAGCCCCCTTGGAATGTAACCAAGGGGACACTGCCGCTGCTTTTATTGATGGATGCGTCCGTGCCAAAGGGCACAAAACTAAATTATGAGCTGGCACTTACAAAGAGCGAGGGCTCCTGCTTGCGCTGCCATTCGAGGGTATCTATCTGCATTTAAAGCTGCGGCGCTGTGATAAGGGGGAGGGAGTGCTCTAGAGAGACCTCAAAAAATTGCCTGGACCAACTCCGAGATAAGACTTTTCAAACAGACAAAAAAGCCTGTCCTGATTTATAGAGCTTTGCCCGTCCTTGACAGTACCTCTAGACCTCCTGGTCTGAGCTGTAAGAGGAAAGTTCTCATCACAAATGTATGTTCTGCCCCCTAACCTATTTATCCAGACAACCTGTCAGCCTACCACAGCCAGATCTTCTGCTGACACGGACAAGACAGCAATACAATAGCCGGGCTTTTATTTTCAGTTTCCTCCTCCCCTCCTTCTTAATAGTCACAGATGCTTTGTCTGAACAATAATAAAGATCCTGAAGGCCTCAGTTTCCATTTGTTTATCGGCCCTTTCAGCTGGCGGGGTTATTTATGACGGCCACAAAATGCTTTCATGAAAAGATGCCATTATAGTGGAATGATGCTCTCTTGACATTGGAGATCGGAATCTGCATAGACGCTGCATAACAACTCATTTTTTATGTTTGCCTACTTGTCTTAATTCTCTTTTTATTATTATTTCCATGGCAAAGAGTGCCAGAGAGAGAGAGACAGAGAGAGGACTACTTGCAGCTCAAAGACATGAAGCGACTCCAACCTAGGCCACAGATGGTGTGGACTGGCTTGGCTATTTCTGTCCCCATTTAGGGCAGCCGTAGGTAGTCATGCTCTCATCAGGTCTGTTAAAAGAATAGGACCCTATTGGAAGCACTCTTGTTTATGGTGCAGAGACATTCTCTCTCTCACAGAGCATGGCAGGAAGATAAGCAGCAGAGAAGAGGGGGACTATTTCTAGCAGGCCAAAACTGGCAGATGCTCACAGATCATTTTCCACGTGTGTTCAGATGGACCTGGTGAGGGATTCCCTGGAGTGAGGCAATAGACAAGCTCTGTCCGCTCTCTACCCAATGCTGAACTCGTTCATTTTAATTCTCTTGTTTCTGATTCTGGGCCTAGAACCCCACTACCCTCAGCTCTTTAGATTAGTATTCATTGGCAACGAAAAACAATTCATCACAAAGAATTGGGCTCCAGTGGCAATCCAGATGGCACCCAGAGACATGCGCAGCAGAGATTCCCAGGTGTTGACCCACACTTGGAGGTAGCAGAGGAGCTGACTTTGTGTTCTAATTTTAGCTGCCGACAGGCCCCAGTAGTTCAGAGTCTGTTCAGATCTGTCTGCCACCTTATCTTGGTCCCCCCAGCATCTCCGGACTGTGACCCTGAGCTCTCCATCGTGGAGAAACCGTGCCAGCTTGCCCCTAGCTGCCACAGCGCCCAATGGGTGCCGACAGGGTATACACCCCTTGATCTGCTAGGATCATGCTAGCCATCAAGGGAAGAGAGGGAAATAAACCCTCCTGGAGGAAGAGCTTTCTGCTCAGGGACCTGCGTGAAGCTGCCTAGAATTAAGACCCCTGCTTCAGCAAAACACACACTTAGAGCTAAGCATGCCCGTAAGTGCTTTGCTGAATCTGGCACAAAATGCACTGACTGGACTGCAAACTCGCGGGGAGAGAATTCAGGACCTTCTGCTTCAAAATTATGGCCCCACCCCCACTTCTGAGCTCAAGGAGAGACTGCTTTGACTGTAATACCATTAGCACTTGGGGCTGCAGCCAGTAGAGGGCGACATGAACATGTACCCTCGGATGAGATCAACGTTCCATCCCATAGAGGTCACACGCACGAACCCTGAAGTCCTACTCTCTTGCTCCCCAGTTCTCATTCAAGCTCATCCCGGTCAGCTCCTCAGGTAGAACATGAGAGCGATATATATATAACATCTAGAGCAACAGATTTGGCGGGGCGCTCTCTCCGTTTCTCACCTTTCCAGGCCTCTCCCTTCCCTCAGTCCCCTTTGTTTCAATCTTCCTTCTGCTGGTTGGTGCAATCAGGTAGAGTGAGGCAGGGGGCCTGGATGACCATTGCTGAAAGAGCCTACTTGTGCACAGCGCCACCTGCAGGGGAACAGGAAGCTGTGCTGCTTCAGGCAAGGCAGATGCATTATGCCGTGGAAGCAGGTCTGGCTAGCGGACAGTTGGGGGTTGGGCTGGGGACCATCTTTTTGTTCTGTGTTTGATAGCGGCTAGCACAATAGGGTTCTGGCTTAGGAGACCGACTCCCAGGTGCTATCACCAAACAAGTAATAATAATGATAATGAGGATCTTCTAGGACTGATGGACCCACGTTCACTCACAGAAACATTATAAAGCATTCCAGCAGCTGAGCGGACAAGAGTGGGCACCACCCACATGCTGCAGATGAGCAGATAGACCTGGCACTCCATCCCTGTGGTTCGAACTGGTGTGTGAGCGTGAGCCTCAATCTCCCTCCCCAAGATTACATGTGTGGTGGGTCATTCGCTCCCCCACCAAAAAAGGACAGTACTCCTGGTGCTCTGGCATCGCATTGCTTTAGTTAAGGCACGCCTTCCCCCGACATCAGGTCTCTAATTAGTTCTATTGGTTTCAACAGTTCTGCAGACTCGGTAAATGTAATATTTAACACCCTGGAGGGAAGCCTTTCACGCCGCTGCCTCTTTCATCATCTCTGCCCATCTGGTGCTCACTTTAAGCTTACGGAGCACCACCTGCCTTGGAAAACAATGAATTTATGTGACTTTCCATTCCCACGGAGCAACTGGTCCCCAGCAAAAACAATAACGGGGCTGACCCTTGTTTGCTCAAAGGCTATTTTGCGACCCAGTGTTAGCGTAAAAAGGCCTGAACATGGGAGTCAATTACATTTATTAATTATGATTAATAATTATTTGAATTGCAGTAGTGCTCACGAGCCCTATCGTTGACCAGGGCCCCATTGTGCTAGGCGCTGTACATTTACACATGGGCATCGTTACATTTACACTGCTACAGTTGTGCAAAGTGGTCTGAACACGGATGAGAATCAGGCCTAAAGAAGCTGTTTGCTTTCCAAAGCCGAAACTTTATGGATTAGTTTTGCGGCGGCGTCTGCCAGAGAATTACATCTGGATTTGATTAGATTCCCTCTGGTGACTGACACCTGCTAATAACTTGGAAGATGGGCAGAGGACACTCGTATTGTCATCCGGAGTTATCTACAATTTTATTTTCCATCAGCTTTGTCACTCAGGGACAGCAGCAAAGGATATTATTATTATTATTATTATTTCAAAGCTGCTCTGCTATGGATCTGTAGGCATTTGGGCTGAAAGAAGCAGGGAAGCTACTCAGCAAGATTCACCTTCACAATGGAGGAAATCAATTGCAAAGATTATGTATAATGTATATTTCTATTAAATTAAAATAAGCTTCCCTTTCCCAAGCTCAGCGTGTTAACAGACAGCTGGAAGGACGGTGGTTTTAACCTCATGCTTAGCCGCAGAGCCATCCACACAGGGAAGATGGATGGATGTTCACGCCAAGGGAAATAGAATAATCTCCTCCGTCTGTGACACTGAACTGTATTTCTGGGCCTCCTGCCTCTCTGAATAAAGCATATTATCCACTCACAGGTGCTAAATAAATAAAGAAATAAGATAAAAAGTAAAAATCCCAGTGTGCAACAGTGCCAAGGGCAGGCAAGTTAAAGGACATTATAACTCTTTAATTACATCAGTCTTGGAAAGAAAAGAACTGTCACTCCCCACTCGGCCCCTCCAGGGAATGCTTGATATCTGCCTTGGCCAGAATCCCCCGAGGAAAGTTGTCGCAACATATGTCTTCCGTATGCTTCATGCCAGGGCTGGGTTTAGTCCTGCATTAATAATCCCCACCCACTATTTACTGAAGTTGCACATGTTCAAAAAAATATGTATTTCATCTCCTGGCTTGATAGGGAAAAAAAATAAAAACAGCTTATAAGATGCAACTAGAGCCATGTGGAGGTCGCTGGGTTTAGGTGGTAGAGAGGATTTTTTCCGGTGTTAACTGATATAGGTTTGCAACACATGATTGTAACGGGGTACTCAAACGCCTTATGGGATTCCACGTGGTCTTTAGGGAGGCAGTGTGGTCCAGTGCCGAGGGCACAGGACTTGGAGCCAGGAGACCTGCATTCTGTTCCCTGTTCTGCCAATAACCTGCTGTGTTAACTCGAGCAAATTGTCGTGCCTCGGTTTCCCCAAATATAAAATTAGACCAATGATACTGACTGGCCTTGAGATGCACAGATTAAAAAGTGCTGTCAGCGAGCTAGGTGTTATTCTTAAAGATGGTTGAAATTCTGCAAACCAAAAGATTGATGTTTGTGTCGAAAAAAGGCCTTTTATAAAAAATGAAAAGTGTCATGAAAACCTGTTGACTTCCTTTCAAAATCTGTCATTACCTGTGACGTTTATTGAAATTTTTATCCGAACTGTTACTGAAATGGTATAGAAACAGCCAATAATGTTTTCAATTCTCATTTTGGTTTAAAAAAAAAAAAGATTATTTTTAGCCCCCCAGATCTGGTCCTTTTTGAGCCCGGAGGCATAGAAACAGCATTGCAATTTTGATTTTTTTGGGGTGATGTTGAATTTTTTGTTTTAATTATTTTTTAACCACTTCTAATGATTACTATTCAAAACCGGGCCTCAAGATTACTTCTGAGGTTTGTGAACATTGGCAGATCTTTCGGGGAACAGAGCAGGAGTTCCAAATCTGTGATAACTGCCCCCTCCCCACAAGACCCCTCCGGCAAACTGCAGAGTTTGTTGAATGGCGAACATGTTGCACAGCGGTAGACACGACAGCATTTAAAACAAAACAAAACACCCTGTGGCCCGTTTCGCATTTACACCAGTGCAAATCAGGAGCTGCTCCATTGACATCAGTGACGGTACACCATCGCAAGACAGGGGTCAGAGTTAAACCAAGACCCCCTAGCGTCCTGAAAGATCTAGTAGGCCTATATGGCCATCGTAATGTCTTACAAAGTCGTTGGAGAGTAAACAAAGGCATCGCATCATAAAAGCGTCCTGATGCTGTATATACAACAACCGACAGTCCTATCTGATTTAGTGTCGCTTGTTAAAATTAACATGTGGATGGCACATTGTGTGAAGCTTTGCACAGTTGTTTTACTGTTCCTATGCAGTGGATCCAATTTTTCAAAGATGCCTGGCCAAGCTAAGGTATCCTTTTCCACAGCCGGGCTCCCCAGTCTCCATGAAGACGTCCAGCTTGCCCTGCAGCTCTAAATGCTCTTACACTCTACAGACAAAGCAGGAGTATTCTTTTCACAGGAACTCAGTGTTATTAAATAGTCTCTACCTGGCAGGAAAGCTGGAATGTTAAGACGCCAGGCCTGTGTACCATTGTATCTTACGGATTGTGTACCTGGTGTGACAGACCCAGACCAGTGGGGTACAGGAGTCTGGTAGAGGGCAAATATACTGGTCACTGGATGAGTAGTTTTCTGTTCCCTGAGTGACCAGAGCAGGGGCTGCACTAGAGTAATCAGGAACCTGCTAGAACCAGTTAAGGCAGGCAGGCTAATTAGGACACGTGGAGCCAATTAAGAAGAAGCTGCTAGAATCAATTAAGGCAGGCTAATCAGGGCACCTGGGTTTTAAAAGGAGCTCACTTCAGTTTGTGGTGCGAGTGTGAGGAGCTGGGAGCAAGACGCGCAAGGAGCTGAGAGTGAGAGGGTGTGCTGCTGGAGGACTGAGGAGCACAAGGGTTATCAGACACCAGGAGGAAGGTCCTGTGGTGAGAATAAGGAAGGTGTTTGGAGGAGGCCATGGGGAAGTAGCCCAGGGAGTTGTAGCTGTCATGCAGCTGTTACAGGAGGCACTATAGACAGCTGCAGTCCACAGGGCCCTGGGCTGGAACCCAGAGTAGAGGGCGGGCCCGGGTTCCCCCCAAAACCTCCCAATTGACCTGGACTGTGGGTTCTTCCAGAGGGGAAGGTCTCTGAGCTGTTCCCCAACCCACATGGTGAATCTCTGAGGCAAGAAAATCCGCCAATAAGCGCAGGTCCCACCAAGATAGAGGAGGAACTTTGTCACACTGGACAGTAGACCACTGACTGAGGTTTCAAAAAGGTCTAATTTGTGGGTGGGCTATTTTGGTGGGGTGACGGAGATGGGTTAGTTGCATAGCATAGACCTGGTATTAGCAATGTGATAAATGCTTTCACGTCTTGGCCACATGTTCAACTCCAAGCCCAGCTCAGCGGAGCCTGGCATGGCATTATCAGCTGATGGTTCTCTGGCTGCCTATGGGAACTGAGCTGATGGTCTAGTCCAGCTCTTAGTGAACATGAATCCACATCAGTAAATCCCCACAAAAACTCACAACCTTCTTGGCAGGTGCAGCAACTCAAGTGCAGGGTTCAATAGGTATGGGCTAAACACCCCCACCACAGCCTCTACAAACAGCCTCTTGCAAGATTGGCAGATTGGCGAGGGTGAATAAGAAGGAGCCGGAACTGCCCCTGCTCATGCTCGACCTCATCTGCAGCTACTCCGAGCACTGCGCTCCCCAAGGCCACCAATCCAGCACCTTTGACAAGCACTAACATTGGCTCAAAAATAAGCACACAAGCTCAGGCTGATGAATAAGGAGGGAAGGCAGGGTCAGGAGGCAATGGCTCCAGGGACCTGTTATTAACAAGATTCTTCCCCCGCCACCTGCATATCCACAGACCATCAATAACACCCGCCCGCATTCCCATCCGGACTCACATTCCTCTGAACTTTCCAGTCACAGGCCATAGATTGAATTTTTCTGTCATCAACATAAAACCAGACAAATTGTCCACGGCTGAGAGACCCTTGATAAGACCATTTCCTTTAGGCCAGGAGGCACGCTCCATAAAACTGACACTGTTTTTCATGAAGACCCGGCCCCGTTCTTTTCTAGGAAGCACTTAGTCACAGACACTGCAGCCAATGCCATCACAACTCTCTGCAGCTGGGGAGGGCATCTTGCTTTCTTTCCCTTTTTTTTAACGTTCAAAGAAAGAAGAGGAGAGGAGAGCCAACTAGCCACTCGTCCCACCTCACTTCTGATCCAGGTCACCGGCACAAAACTACCCTTTGCTGCGCCTATATCTCACAGGGATTAATGCATAGCAGACATTAACCCCCCCCCGCCCATGTTTATGAGTATCTTCAAGATTCCTAACCTCAGCCCCCCTTGAACAGCACCTAGAAATCAAACCCTCATGCTTGGTGCTCACCAAAGGGATACCACTTTCCCATAGACTCATCACCACTGGGACTTTTTACAGTGGGACTTTCTGCTGAGGGGGGGTCTCATACTGAAAAGCCCCATAACGTTGTGTGAGGTCCGATAGTGACAATGCGTAATGAGCTTCCCACTGTTAGGTATGGGGCCAGATCCCCAGGGGGCGAAAAATAGACATCCTCTGATTTACCCCAGCTGTGCATCGACTTCATCTGACAACATCCACCTACTGTGAGGCTCTTCTCCCACGCTCTCCCAGGTAGCTGGAGTCGGTCAAGATTGCACAACGGTGAGAGAACCCCCATCCCAGGTTCTCCCAGAGGCATCGTGGGGCATTAGTACCGAGGTTGACCTGGCAGGGGAGCCAAGGAAGAAATCGATGAACCCGTTTTGCAAACTAAGGAGAGATTAACACACTTGTCCATGTGTTACCAGAAAACTGGGGTGAAATCCTGGCCCTATTGAAGTCAATGGCAAAACTCCCAGGAACTTCAGCAGAGCCAGAATTTCACCACGGGTGGCCAGTTGCTCCAGCTCCAGACTTTGCACATGGTACCTGAATAGTCAAGCCTTTGGGCAAATGTGGTATGGACACATTCTCTGTCACGATAACCCTTTCGAAATCTGGCCCTCCTTGGAGATTTTCCACCAGACACGCCAGCCTGAGCCTGCCAGGCGATGCCAGTCCCCATTAGACAGCAGTCTGCTTGAAGAGCGTGGCCAGGAACCCGACATCAATTGGCCTCCATGGAATATACAAGCCACTCAACATTGGCTCGTTTTTTTACTCTGTATTTAAATCATCAGCTGTATTATCTGGGCCATTATTCCTGAACACACTTCCCATCTTTCGTCTTCATATCCATTAGCCTGCAATTCAACAGTCGGTATTAGTTTATGTTAACAAGCTGTGGTAATGGTAATCCCGTGTTGCCAGACTCCGTTGCAGATTCTACTGACTGCGCTATTGTTTGTCTCTGCTCCCTGAGCACTATTATCCACAAACGGCTCCTGATCCTCCGGGTCCCTCGAGCTCTCTTCTGTAGTTTCTCAAATGCATGTATGCCAGTGGGATTAGTATTGGGCCGTAGAGAACTTTCACCTCTAGGTCACTGGCTCACACATGGCCAAGGAGGGCAGTGACCAAAAGCTGCTGCCAACTGATGTTCGTTCAGTGGTCTGGGTGGAAGGAGTTTGGAGGATCTCAACTAGGTGTCCACATTTCAGAGCCACCACCCAGTAGAGGCCACCAACCTCAGCACAGAGGCAAGGACTGAATGGAGCCATGGGGACAGAACTTCCCTGAACCCTGGAGATGGTCCCTCCAGGAGACCTATTGGCAGGGAGGCTAACATGTGGTAGTTTGCATTGCCACTGTCCATACCAGACTTGTGCATTTGTCAAGCGGAGGCAGTTCAGGCACAGGACTGGGATGCAGGAGGCCTGGGTTCTAGTCTCTGCCATAGAGTCCTCTGTGGCTGTACACATGTCACTTCCCCTCTCTGAGCCTCAGCTGCCTCATCTATAAAACAGGGATAATGCTACTGATCAAATTCATTCATGCTTGCAAAGGGGGATGGAAGCTCTGGGTGGAAGGTGCTATGGAACGGCAAAGCATAATTGTCACTACCTGTTCTTGTGCCTCAACATAACACTTGTGGCTTCAGGGATGTCAGCCCAGCTCTTTACATCCGTGCTAAGATTTCTTATCTAGAGATGGTTCAGAACCAAACGCAGATCCTCCTAGAACACTGAAGATGCTCCCACCTAGACATACCTATGGGTTAGGTCTACACTGGGATCTGGGGCTGGGAGTCCCAGCTCACATAGACACATTTGTGCTAGCTCTCGCCAGGCTAGCATGCTAAAAACAGCAGTGTAGCTAGGGGAACATGGGCAGTGCTGAGCTGTGGCAGGGGCTAGCTGCCCTGAGTACAAACCAGCCTGCACCCTATGGGTATGCACTCAGGGTCAGGAAGAAGAGCCTGCAGCTGGGCCTGGGACCAGTCAGCTAACCACGGCTGAAACCCCTCATTGGTCAGATCACCCGATTGGCTCAGCAGTTTTGCCAGGACTGCTCAGAAGTCCAGCAGGAGCACTTGGCCAGCGGCTGCTCAACGCTTCTGCCCATGGCTGCCATTGCTCCTGTGCATGCTTTATTCCCAGCCCTGCTCCAATCCTGTTCCTCCCCTGCTCAGACTCTGACTCCTGATTCTATTGCACTACTATTTTTAGCACTCTAGCTCGATGAGAGCTAGTGGGGGTAGGTCTATGCAAGCTGGGAATCACGCCCCTAGCTTGTAGTGCAAATGTAGCCCTGCTGGCTTGGCCTCCTCTTTCTCTCTAATGGGCTGAGCCAGACGGTCGATTTCAACCTCTTTGGAGAAGCTCCTGTCTGGTTCCAGCTCTATTAATTTCTCAATTCATATGTAAATATTTCAAATAATTGCGTTAGAAACAACACAAGCCAAGTGTCCCCCTGACTTCTGACTCCCCTGTACTGGTACAGGGCAATGCCTGGCGTCATCCCGTTTGGGCCAGATGATAGCCCGGCTATCATAGCCGGGTCCCAGCATGGGATCTTGCCAGGAGCCTTCCCTTGCCCTGCATCCCCTGTGCAGGGAGCCTGACAGAACTGCAAACCCAGCCCACACTCTCTTGAGCACGGGGACTGATCCCTGCTAGCTTCCCACCCCATGCTCTGCCTCCTCTGCCCAGTTACAGAGCTGAGCGGCACACACTGTGCCCTCCCGAGGCTTGGTACCGTGGGCGCATTCCCGCCGTGCCCCAAGAAGTATTTTGCTTCCCAGAAGCACAGCGCCCTCCTCGTGTTCTGTATGGGGCAGTGCCGCTCCATGCTACCCTGATGTGATTTCACAGCATGCATCTCTCCCTTTGCGTTTCACTTGCCAAAGCCGGCAGAAAGAAACATTTGGAGAAGGGGGTGGGGGGGAGGGAAACAACAACAGCAACGAGAAACACCACCCAATAGCCATTGCAGAGGGGACAAGGAACAAAAAGCCATCTCTACTCCTCCTCTGTCAGGAAGCAGCACAGCTGTCCAGTGAATGCCGTGAGCCACACACCTGTCACGGAGAAGGACCTGGGGCATGAATGACACTGGGAACTTGAGACATGAGGCAGCATCCCCTGGACCTGGTCCCGGTCCCATGGTCATCTCTTTAGCAAGGGTGCTCCCTCAGCACGTTCTGGATTGGCTCTTTTCCAGATCAGAGATGAGCGCCTCATCCAAACCTTGCTCAGCTGGCGGCATCTAGATATTAGCTAGAGACACCCAGACAACTGGATCCCTTCTCACCTTTCCTCCCTCCCGAAAAGTGCTCTCCAGCAGTGAAGGAAACCTTATGATTATTTCTAAAGCCCTCAACTCCGCACAAAGCTTCATGCACGGCTCCGAGATGCTTTCAGGAACCCTGCTGAGCTAATGGCTGGTCTGGTTTTTAGTGCAAGCATTTAAAAAGCAGTGCGCTTGGCACTGATTAGCGGTGTTGGTCTCTGAGGCTAAAGCAGAAAGGGGAATTCAACGCAAGCCTACAAACAACTACTCTTTTTCAATAATCACTGCTTTGCAGGCCAGCCACACGCATAAATATTGGATAATGCCTGGCCTTGGTGTGCAATCGTCAGAATAAATTCAGACC
Source organism: Terrapene triunguis (assembly GCF_002925995.2). Taxonomy (NCBI): domain Eukaryota; kingdom Metazoa; phylum Chordata; order Testudines; family Emydidae; genus Terrapene; species Terrapene triunguis. The sequence continues at coordinate 8,256,839 of NW_020664725.1, forward strand.
AAGTCACTGCCTTACAGGCGAGGGCTGGAAGCTTGACAGATCTCCCTGGGTCAGAGCTTGGATGAGAGACCTTCATTGAAAGCTCAGGTGTTACAGGAAATGGGATTGGTCAGTCGGATGGACAGTGTTTACCAATCTTTGCAAAGTTATATGCCTCCTTTAGGAAAATGAAAGCAATCACAAATTCACAGCCCCCTGCCATGTGTTGTTAAATCATAATGACTTACATATATTTTGTGCCTGGCACCTCTCCTCCTCTGCTGATGAAACAGTTAAAGCTGTTACCACTTAAAGTAGTGTCTTTGGCATCTGTTGAACTGATGAAATGCCCCATTTGAAATGAATGGGGCAGTTCACACCTCAGAGCTATTCTTTCAGGCTCTCTGCAAACTCAGGCACTGATTACATCCGCTTCACATTTTGAAGGTTCTCTTCCCAACTGGAACAGCGACAGACTTGCTTAAAAAAAGAGCAGTCTTTGGAGAACAACTGAAAGGTCTGTCTATGCTGTCACCCTTCCTTTCCTCTGGCTAATTCTGAGCATTGCAGTAAATGATGCACTTATTCCTAAGCCAGTAAAAACCCAATGCCCACAGCATGGCATTAATGAAGACACCAGGGGTGCTGGACCTAGTGGTGCTGGGGGGTGCTGCTGCACCCCCTGGCTTGAAGTGGTTTCCATCGTATATAGGATTTACAGTTTGGTCCAATGGCTTTCAGCACCCTCACTATGCAAATTGTTCCAATACTAGGCACTGTTGCCCTGAAGGCCTCCTCCTAGATCACAGTAGCTTTGGTTTGGCCGGATCAGTGATCTAGGGGCCAACTGCCCTGCCTGAATGGTCATGCAAATGTCTTACCAAGAGCTAGCATGTTGGCTGGACACAATTCATCTATGTATCAGTTTCCTTAGCAATGCCGTGCATGGTGGATAATAGGGTTTAGCAAGTGGGTTTTCCTGTTAGTTCCCTCACTCTGTTCCGGTCTGTTGCTGCAGAAATAGGATGGAATGTGATTTTCTCAAAATTACTAGGGGCTAAGAATTAAAAAAAGAAACCTGATTAAATGGATGCCGAGGAAGTGGAAAGGTGCAACACCAGACACATATGAAAAGCCTTGGCAGTGAAACATGCTGATAAAAAGTGACAACCAGCATGGCATTGGCAAGGGCTGTGTTTGCAGAGAATATCTCGCTGGCATCCTGCAGCAAGTGCCACCTCTGAATCTGGGGATTCGGAGAAGCCAGCATAGGGAGACACGGCGTCTCAGTTTGTTTGAGTGGGATCTTTGATTTAATATTACCCTAACCTCATTTTTCCCAAGCTTTGAATGAAGTCCTCAGTGTCAAACACTAACCAGAGGAAGGATTTCTCAGGCCAAACCAAGTTCAGTTGCTTCCCTCCCCTCACAGTGTGTATGGAAGTATGTGCAGTATGCGAGAGAGAGAGAGTGTGTGTGTGTGAGAAATAAGTGCATGTGAGATTGAGAGTGTGTGTACACACAAGGGAGTGTGCATGTGTGAATATGCACAAATGTGTGCATACACAAGTTGGCACACCTGACTGGGTGTACATGTGTAAATGGGGACATGCCTGTGAAAGCATGTATACATCAGCATGCACACATGTAAGGAGTGTGTGGATGCACCAGCATGTGCATGTGGAAGGTTTGCATGCACCGGTGTGAGAATATGTGCATGCACCTTCTCCTGGGAGGAGGAGCACTAAGGCCCAGAGCAAACCTGGCATCGAGAGAGGCAGGAGCTGCAGACAAGGGCACTGTCTCTCACAATCAAATGCTACTTTGGACAGGTCTCCCTGTCTGCTTCATCTGCAGTTGTTTGGTTGTGGACCATCTGGTCAGCTTCCTGCCACTCCAGCAGCGGTGGGGGAGGAAGGGGCACAGATGGAAGGTTTGTTTGGTAATTCTTTACAACGAGGCACCCAAGCACAGCATTGCCATATGCCAAAGGGCCAGCCAGCTTTGGGAGCCATCACAGCTGACCCTTCCTCCCCGGCTTCTGAACCCAGGCGGCATCCCACGTGGGGGACAGCAGCCCAGCGAGCGCATGCACTCCTCTGAGGTGCGGCTTTGTCTCTCTTTGCTGGCCACAAAAGGAACAGAAGGAAATTCAGATTCCTGGAGCCTCTTCAAATTCACACACCTACTTCACCGGGCCCCGTGGCCAGCAGCCACATGGAGGCAGACATCTCCAGGCCAAGGGAGCTTCCAAAGAGGGACCGTGGGCTAGAGGTTACAGTACAGCACAGCCGGACTCCTGGGTTTAGGACTCAGCCCAAGGTGTCTAGTAACCAAGCTTAGGAGTGGGGAGAAAGCCTAGGTGAGTTTGGTTTATTGTCCCTGATAGCTGGGTCTATCTCGAAATGCGCACTCCTCCTATCAGGCCAGTTCAGCGACCATCTTCCCCAACCGTGTAACTAGCCCCAACACCCTGTATTCTCCAGCCGCTCCTCCACGCCCATATTTCCCTTTGGCTGCCTCACTCTGAAACAGTACTCAGCAATTATACAGCACCTCTTCACCCACGCTCTTCATAAACAATCCCCTCCACGTTCAACTCAGAGGGGAAACTGAGCCACAGAGGAGCAAAGGACCAGATTTTCCAGGGACCCACAGACCATGAAAATCTGACCCTAAGTGATTTTCCCAGGGTCATAGGGCAGGTCAGTGTCAGAGAGCCCAGGAATCCTGGCTTTTAGTGAGCAGGTGATGACCATTCGACCACACTGCCTCACCACACAGCTATCCCACGCCCTCCCTTCAGATAGAAGCGATTCACAACTGCCTTTGCTCCCAGGTTTGAATGATGCCATTTTGCCGTCCTGGCTCAGTGAGTGCCACGTGCATCACACCAACCTCATGACGGAGAGGGAAACCTCACCGAAGCCAGACACTTGCTGAGCTCCCTGAAGGTCAGACTCTTCCCACAACGGATCATCGCGGTCAGCAGCTTCTGCCAGGGGGTGAGCTGTCACCAGCGTGTTTGTTCAAACACAGGGCAGGCCCCACCTCCTGGAACAGGCTGTTTACTCGCTCAGCTTTCACCTGTCACGGAGCATTCGGAAAAGCTGGATGTCTCCAGGATCTTTCGGCTGCTCCCTCCCCTCGCCGTCACATACACAGACACTGCCCCGCTGTCTGCTCGGCTCCGGGTACCCTCGGGGACTGAGAGGGAAGAAACTGATTGGCTGTGCTGGAAAAGGAACAGTCTGGCTTGGTGGGGCGCTGCTGTGACCCGGACCTAGGGGAGATAAAACTGAATGGGATGGCTCGAAGGCAGCATTGCCTAGTAACCCCAGCACTGAAATGGGACTCAGGAAACCTGGATTCTATTCCCGGCTTGGCCACTGACCTGCTGCCTGACCTTTGGCAAGTTTCTTTGCCTCGCCATTCCTAGTTTCCCCACCTGTCAAATGAGGATAATGGTATTGACCTCCTTTGTAAAAGGCTTTGAGATCTACTGATGAAAAGCATTAGATAAGCACAAGGCATTCCATTATTCTTAATCATAAGGCAAAACGTCAGACAAGAGAGCGGCTTTCGTGACATTAGCACCTTGCTGATGCTGCTCTGCCAACCCCAAGCTTTCAAAAATCACGGGTCAGGTCCCAACAATCATGAGATGGGCTTAGAAAACACAAGATCAAAAATAAATAATAATTAATAACAATCATCCATTGTGTGTTCTTTCTATTCTCCTTCTCTGTTTTGAGTCTGTGGGTCACACTCAGGTCACATTGTCAAGCTTTATCTCTGCAACCAGGAGGGCTAGATAGAAACTTAACTTTTTTCCCAGTTCACTGAGATTCTCCTGCAATCCTGGGTCTCCAAGAAATGGGGCTTTAAGAAAAACACCAAATATCTTGAGTCTCATGTTAAAGTCGTGAGAAAAGGACCTGGGGATTACACTGGACGAGAAGCTGGATATGAGTCAGCAGTGTGCCCTCGTTGCCAAGAAGGCCAATGGCACATTGGGCTCTTTTAGTAGGAGTATTGCCAGCAGATCAAGGGAAGTGATTATTCCCCTCTATTCGGCATTGGTGAGGTCACACCTGGAGTATTGCGTCCAGTTTTGGTCCCCCCACTACAGAAAGGATATGGACAAATTGGAGAGAGTCCAGCGGAGGACAACAAAAATGATTAGGGGGCTGGGACACATGACTTACAAGGAGAGGCTGAGGGAACTGGGGTTGTTTAGTCTGCAGAAGAGAAGAGTGAGGTGGGATTTGATAGCAGCCTTCAACTACCTGAAGGGGGGTTCCAAAGAGGATGGAGCTCGGCTGTTCTCAGTGGTGGCAGATGACAGAACAAGGAACAATGGTCTCAAGTTGCAGTGGGGGAGGTTTAGGTTGGATATTAGGAAACACTATTTCACTAGGAGGGTGGTGAAGCACTGGAATGGGTTACCTAGGGAGGTGGTGGAATCTCCATCCTTAGGGTTTTTAAGACCCGGCTTGACAAAGCCCTGACTGGGATGATTTAGTTGATGTTGGTCCTGCTTTGGGCAGGTGGTTGGACTAGATGACCTCCTGAGGTCTCTTCCAACCCTGATATTCTATGATTCTCTGAGATGGAAATACTGATGATGCAAGCTGTGGGGGAGAGAAGGGCAAAGGGACAATTGTTTAACAAAGCCACAGGAATGTGGTTGTCACTCTTGGCACAAATCAAAGTCATCGTATAATGGGGTGTTGCTATACCTCGCCTTCCCATTCAGCAGAACTCCTGAAAGGAGGGAGTGTCTCACTCCAGGTCTGCAGCCAGTGGCGACAAGGCCAGGGGGAAGAGATTGTACCAGTTGGGAGAGAGAACAATATTTTGAAATAAAGAGGAGCAATTTTAAGGTACAAACTAACTGACAGGTCCCTCTGTGAGGCTAAGTGGTGTTTGCATAGGGGGCTCACGTAATCACCTCTAGCACGCAGCTTCCCCCAAGGATGTGCGGAACAAGCGGTCAGGAGGTCAGCACTGGGCCAGTGGGGGATTTTGTGAACTGAGTTTGAAAGTAGATGAAGTGCAGCTAGACAAGGCTGGATACAGCCCAGGCTGAATGGGGCAAGCTCTGCATGTTGGGCAAGGGCAGGCAACGGGTGGAGATCCGAATTATCCATCACACAGTAGACAGAGGGAAGGGGCATGGGAATGTCCCTGCTGCATCAAGACATAGGAGGCTTCTGTGGGTTTCTTTTCCCCCCTGAAATTTGAATGTAGCACTGACGAGAGATGGCAAGACTCTGAAACTCAAGTCCTCTTTCTATGTTCTGGTGAGCAGCAGTGCAACCTTTCCCCACAATGCCCAACCACTGAGACTCAACCCAGACATGGAGGCACCTCTCCTGGGGCAAGAGGGGAATCCTCGTTTGTTCTTCAGAGTCTCTGCTTGGGATGCCAGCAAAGGGCAATTACTGCCAGTTGCCAGGATGTTTGGAACAACTTCACCTTGTAGTGGCTAAAGCAGCTTCTAGACTGAGACTAGGAGCTCCTAGACCCCTGGTGAGTCATCAGAGGATGCAGATTTCCAGCTCTCACTTGAGCCAAGCAGTCTCCTAAACCACCTCATCCTGCAAGAGGTTCCTGACCATTATGGGGCCTCCTTAAAGCAAGTGCCATATGAACCCAGCTATGGGCTGCACTGAGGGTCATACAGGTCATTCGTTAACTCTCGATCGTGATTACTGTTAGCTAGAAAGAAGAGCTGGTTGGGAATTTTCCATCTCAATTATTTTTGATGGAAAATGCAGTTTCTGAAAAATCCAAATTTTCCATAGGAAATTTTCAATTTTCCCAAAGCTTTCCTTAAAAAATAAAAATAAAAAATTTCCATTTGGGAAAATGGAAAGAAAATATTTATTTTGGGATGGGTTGGACCAAAGTTGGAATATTTTGGTGTGTTGAACTGACTCAAAATGTTTTATTTGGAGTCAGCTCAACAAATTTCATTTGCCTGTTGTGTTGCATTGCCTCATGGGAGTTGTAGTTTGGATTCCCATTCTCCCCTATGAAGTGAGCTCCCTGGAGGACTACATCTCCCATGATACAATACAGTCCCCTCTTCAACCAAGCTGATTGGTGCATCATAGGAGTCATATGAGTGCAGATGCCTGGCCCTTAGTGAATGGGGCCATCAGGTTCATCATACAACTCCCATGAGGCAATGCACCACCATGGGGAAATGCAATTTAGCGTTGACTTGACTTGAACCATTTAGATTTGTGAATGTTGAAATGTTTGGGGGTTTTTTTGGATCCAAACTGTCTAAATGAACTGGTTCACCATTTCCAAATCAAAGTTTTTCAGCATTTTCATTTGGGAAAAATGTCAATAGTTCAACTTTTTGTCCCGATTCAGGATGAAAACAATTGCTGAAATTTCCCCTGGGATGGCAAATCCAATTTTTGATTAGCTCTGCTCAAGACAATAAGCCAAGATGTTCCTATACTGTGTTACCCCATTGCCCATGAAGCAGGAGAAGAAAGAGAAAGAGGACCAGCCACAACCCGTGCTCGCAATACAGAGGATCCTGTAAGCACTACAAATGGATTCAGCCATGCCGTGCAATCACCCTCTCTGCACTGGGACCTTGGGTTTCATTTCCAGTCCCCTAATCTCCTATACCTTTGGGGGCTTGTATGCAGCAAACACTCACACCCACCACGCCAGCTCCTGAAGATCATTAGGAGTCAGCCTCCTTGGATCGGGCTTCTCAGGAGTACCCATGATAGCACCGATGCACCTTCCCTTTCTGGTTGCAATGGTGGGACAAATTCCTGGGTCCCAGCATTTGCTAAACCTGCAAGAAGTGCAAGCATCGCCTCTCGAAGCTTGAACCGGAACGAGCACAGAACTGAAACCCTTCAAGCAAACTCACCGGGGATGGTTATAACTTTCTCCCTCAATGAGACGTGTATGAAGTTACTCTCCTTGCTAATGATTCACTGGAGAGCCTCTGTGATGATGCAGGACAAAGAGCCTGACTAGCCGGTGAGGAAGAACAATAAATAGTGTGCGAGATTAGCCCTGAACTCCTTTCAGCAGCCTCTGATGAGACAGCATCCTCCTGTATAATGAAAATCTTGCTCTATTGTATTCATGCAAATCTCAGGCGCTGCTTGAAAGCTTGTGCCTCAATAACTTATCTGTTGGGCCAATAAAAAAGGTATCGCATTATCTTGGCCACTTAGCCATTAGAGAAGCTCTGAAGCCCATTCATTAACTTCCTACTATGCTCACAGCTCCCTGCTTCCAATCAAGGGGAGCGTACCTGTCAAGATTTCTCCTCACTCTCCTCTCAGAGGGCCAGCTCTAAGTCCACTTCAAGCCGAGGCAAGGTCTCCCGTTGACATGAATGGGTTTCAGCTCAGATTTATAAATCTTTATGGATACTTAAGCTGGTGACCATCTTTCTCCCTTAACAGGCTACCTGTATATAATCAAACCATAGGCCTTTTTTGTTTATAGAACGTCTTTCAGTCAGAAGGATCTAGGGTGACCAGATGTCCCGATTTTATAGGGACAGTCCTGATTTTGGGGGCTTTTTCTTATATAGGCACCTATTACCCCCCACCCCCATCCCGATTTTTCACACTTGCCCTCTGGTCACCCTAGAAGGATCTCAAAGCACAGCAGAGGCTGTAGCCAAATCACCTTAGGGCAGGATCCTGTCTGCTTTCCTATGCTCAGCAAAATTGGGCTTGGCAAATAACCAGATGAGAACTTGCCAGCACATGCCAGGAAGTGGTGTTGGTGATTCAGAAGGTGGCGCTCTTTGCATTGCCATTTTCCTGATGAGGTCCCGACTGCTGATTATTTATGCGGGTTCCATGACACCCTCTGTAACGGTGTGTGCGGGGGGGTGTGTGTGAAGGGGGGTAGCCCTGGCACCCTGCCCAAACTCCAACTCCTGGGATTACATTACATTCTTCCTCTCTCACAATTCCCTCTGCAGACAATATTCTCTCCTATCACACTTGCACTGTTCTACCGTACCCCAGAGGTGGCTGTGCTTCAGCACAGGGCATGGTAATGTAGATGGATAATTTGTGGAGCAACTTTCAATCCTTCATGATGCAAGGCTCTATACAATGGTAATAACCATTCTTATTACGACCCAAAAGATGGTTGAGTCCATCAGCTGAATTCCTATGGAGCGCACTCAATTCTGTGTTTCCGGTGCCTCTGTTTTACTTTCTGTTATTTTAAATGATTCAAATATATTTTAAATCCAGGCACTTTTGCGGATGGAATGGAGCAGCTCCATTACAATGTGTATTGTAACACTCGATACACAATAATGTTTTGTGGATTTTTATTTTTTAAGCACAACCAGCAAAGAATAACTTTATCCAGTTGGAAGTGCAGGGGGAATTCAGGTAAGCAGAATGCAATTAACCACGCTGGATGTGTGCCATGTACAACAGATGTAGAAGTGCACCTTGAGAAAACAAACAAACAAAAGCAACTCTCATCTGGATATGTAGAACTCTCATCTGGATATGTAGAACTCTCATCACCCTCTTCACAGTCCCATTCCGGTGCCTGCCCATCTGAGTGCCTAAGGGCTGTGAAGCTAGTTAGCGGGGGCTGCGGATGTTAGGTTGGGAGATGCGGCCAGATGGATTAAGGCCAGGGTGGGGTCTGCTGCCAGCCAAACAGCCCATCCGCTGGGATTTCCAAAGAGATGAAGGGAGTTAGGCACTGGAATTTGTGTGCCTAACTCCCTTATGCTCCTTTAAAAAACCCCAGCCTATGTAGATACATACGGCAAGAGAGTGACTCCTTGAGAGCTACATGGCTATCTCAACCCTGGGTGACGCCGTGTGTTCCCCAATATCCCCGAGACAGAGCTGAGGTGCTGACTACACTTGAAACGCGACAGTGGCACCACTGCAGTGCTTCGGTGTGGACACTTACAGCAGGGATGGGACGGGTTCTCCCATCAGCGAAGGTAATCCACCTCCCTGAGAGGCTGCAGCTGGGTCAGTGAAAGAATTCTTCCATTGACCTAGCACTGTCTGCACTGGGGGTCAGGGTGGCTTAACTACATCTCTCAGAGGTGGGGATGTTTGCATGCCGATTGAACTTTGCAGTTAGAGAACTTTTCTAGCCCTCAGCCAGTGGAGCTTTGTAAGCAGCAAACCCCTAAAGGTCTGGAGTAGCGCTGGTCCACAGCTTGAATGTGGCTTTGCTTTCAAAGTTGGGAAAATCGCATACTCTCTTCATAGTTTGGGGGCTCCGGATCCCAGATTTTGCTTTGAGGCCCAGCTTGGCTAGCTTCAGTTAAGCACCAGCTGGTAGGATTTGCTTAAAAAAGTGCTGAGGGGTAGTAATATTATATGCAGACTAGCCAACCCCCTTTTGAGGCCCACTTGTTAAAAACAATCTTGTGTCTGCACGTTCAACTGCAGGTTCACAAGGACTCGAATTGACCTGATGTAACCTGTGCATGCAGCTCCCATCTGCGCTTCCATAGCCTGCTTTGCTGGGGCTCTCTTTCCTTCCCAAGGGATGCAGTTTTTAATCTGAGGTGTGGTAGAGATGGATCTGAACCAACCCCCCCTTTCTGGCCACTCCCAAACTCTATGGAAGTTCAGATCTGGATCTAAAGAACATCTCCAGAGAGCTGTAAAAGATGTAAAATAAGATTTGCCCCATATTCTCCTCCCCAGCTTCAAACCCTGCTGGAGTGTGAAACTTGAAATGATTCTCCAATTAGACCTACATTGGAAGGCATGGGGGGGTGAAGAACTCTTCCCTCTCCTTTAATCATCTGACTTTCCCCACTCTGCCTTGGATCTCAATTGGCGACATATTACAGAACGAGAGGTTTCACTCGTTCCAGATGTCAGAGCTCCCAATAATTGCAGCACCCACTTAAATTAGTGTCAAAAGGATTACACTTTTTTAAGGAGGCAAGCTCACTGCACAGGCCGCTTTGTCTGGGAGGTAGCTAGTCGCTGATTATCGCGGTCTGGCTAATGAAGACAAGCTGGCTTTGGCGTCTGATCCTGGCCTTACCCACGGGCCATGCAGCTATCCTGCTGAAACTGGCATTGTGCGCACCTCTCTTACTCACTCCTTGCCCCAGAAGCATGTGCAGCTGAGCCGAGGCTTCGTTTCAACTTAAAAATCACATTCCCAGCGAAGTGCTGCCTTGGCAGATACAAGAGTGCATTTGAAAGACAGTTTCCCACTCCAGTGGCAAATTGCACTCGCGTCAGCTCTAGGAGCGGGTCAGGAAAGAGGGCCCCCACCTTACCAAGGGTGCAGGCTGGGGGAGGTTGGGAAAACAGAGCATGGCATGAGCCCAGAGGCTAAAACATATTTTTTAGGTTGTTTCTTTCCTCCCTTTTCTGCAGACTTCCTCACCCCACGAGTACTGGAGAGCAGCATTACCAACTAGGGGTGCGATTCTTGTGTTCACACGCACATCCTTGCACGAGCCCTCCAAGACAGCACGAGTATAAACAGCAGCACAGCCACGGTAGCGCTCGGAGCAGCAGTGGAGGCCTGAAACCCGTGGGTCTGTATTCAGCATTGCTGATCTGTGCTGCCGTGGCTACCAGGGTGACCAGACAGCAAATGTGAAAAATTGGGACAAGGAGTGGGGGGTAATAAGAGCCTATATAAGAATAAGACCCAAAAATCGGGACTCTCCCTATAAAATTGGGACCTCTGGTCACCCTAGTGGCTACACTGCCATTTCTACTCTCAGTGAGGGCTAGCGCAAGTATCAGTGGAATCCCACCCCTCGCTCCTGGCCTCTCCCTTAGAACTAGCCTCAAACCAAACCTTGTGTGAGGTTCTGAAATCAGGGATTGACGTAAGAATGGAGGTTGGAGCTGAGGCAGGAGCGGTGCCAGGGTTTTTGCCACCCTAGGCGGCAGCGCTCCTCCTCAGTAATCGGTGGCAGCTCCTCCTCTGAAGCTGCGTTCTCGGCGGCGGGGGTCCTTCCGCTCCGGGTCTTTGGGGCACTTCGGCGGCAGGTCCCGGAGCGAGTGAAGGACCCGCTGCCGAATTTCCGCCGAAGACCCGGAGCGGAAGAAGCCCCTCTGGGCGGCCCTGGTTCTCAGTGGCATTTCCGCGGCTGCTTTTCTTCCCGCCCAGAGGAATCGCTGCCAAAATTTCGCCGAGGGCGGCGAAATGCCGCCCCCCACATCCTGCCGCACTAGGCGACCGCCTAGGGTCGCCTAATGGAAGCGCCGGCCCTGAGCTGAGGGGAGCACCCCCTCCACTGGCTTGGGCAAGCTTTGCTCCCTGAGTGCCCCTTTCCTCTCTCAAGCTACTTTACCCACTGTCTGGAGTGTTCGGATCAGCTGTTTCCTAGCTCTCAGGTGCCAGGTGGGGGGATCACGATACAGATCGCTCTTGTGTTGTGGCTGGATGTGGAAACCCCAAGAATAAGCCCTTTGGGGCAGGGGCCATCTTGTTGTTCTGTGTCTGTGCAGCACCTGGCATAATGGGGGGCAGGTCCATGACTGGGGCTCTGAGGTGCTACCACAATACAAATTATTACATCATCATCATCTCCTGGGGATCCTGCTCTGGTACATTTTCTGGCCCAATTTTGCAAATCCCAGGGTGACCTCTAAGTTCCATGGAGCTCCCAAACATCTGGATACTTCTCCAAACCAGATCCAAACTGCAAACCTTCTGAGAGTTTGCCAATCCCTCCAGCAGTGTGAATGGGAAGCTGGCCATGTCCCAGCAGGGGTGCTGAGGAGTTTTGCCTGGGGCTACTAGGACAGAGTAGAAGACTGGAGGGAGTCCTGGATTTGGTTCCTCCCTGGTTTGCTTTCCCCATTTCTTCCTTGCATTTCGGAAACTGCCCCATTCTCCATGTTCACCTCCTGCTGGGATGGGAGAGCAGCTCGCCCCCAGCCCCCCGGCCTGATCTTTTTCCACTGTCAGCAAAATAAGCAGCACCCCCTTTCTGCCATACACATGCGGACAGAGCCAGGAGCCGAGTGCTGACCAGGGGGCTATTCCAGTGTTAAATAAAGCAAAGAACAGTCCCCTTGAAGGAGGAAGGATGGAGCAGTGGTTAGGACATTGGTCTCAGATCAGGAGACCCAGGTTAAATTCCCTACTCGGCCATAGACTCCGTGTGTGAACCTCACCAAGGGTATGTCTACACTGCAATCAGAGATGGGACAGCAGCATGTACCCAAACTAGCATTTATCTAACTAGCATGAGTACCAATAGCAACAAAGTTATGGCAGCATGGCCTAGCTGCTCCACTACATACCCAGGGTCCCAGGTGGGCTTGTATTGCCCATGCTCTGGCAACGTCGCCTCTTGTTATTGAAGCTAGCTTGATCAAAGCCAGCTCAGGCATGTCTACAGATGCTGCCGTCACACCTCTGACTGCAGTGCAGGCAGATCCTTAGCCCGCCTGTGCCTCAGTTTCCCACATGTAAAATGGGAATAGTTGCACCTCCTCATCTCACAGGCATGTTGTGAGGATAAAGAGTAAAGACTGTGAGGTGCTCAGATATTGTGGTGCTGAGTGCCTCAGGCAGCGATCGGACTGCGGTCTGGATCTCCCACCCTGGCTGTGGGCTTCTGAAGGGAGCGTGGGGCAAGTGGAGATTGCCTGAGCAGCCGGGGAAGTGGCAGGATTTTAGAGGAAGCAGGTGTTGGAGCAGAGAAAGTCTTGACTAAAGGACAATCTCTCTTCTGTTGGGAACCTTGCCCTAGCAAGCTGCAGTGATTCTGGGATACAGGGCATGAGTTTGAGAAGCAGCCTTGTTTCTGCAGGTGGAGTTTTGCCCTTGCATTTAACTACAGGTGTGGACGGTGCCGAGCCCTGCAGCATCTACCTATTTGATCCTCACCTGCAAGTCAGGGAGTTCGATGATCAAGTGCTGTGAGTCATGCCCACGGTTAATTACGCCTGCAGAACCTGAGTCCAGGCTGGGGAAATTGGAATCATGCCACACAAGCAGAATGATCCCAGAGAATCCCATGAGACCTCAGCTCCCCTTCAACCAGAGTGACACAGACGGGTAGCTGTGAGGCCTGACAAACACTTGGAGAGGGGGAATCACAGGGCTTGTTAGCATCCCAGCCGCATGGGGGATTTTAGTGCCAGCCTTTGAACAGCGACATATCTGATGCTGGCTCTGCCGGAGAGCCTGCGAGGGTTGCACCTGTCACATTTTATTCCCTCACTTTCCCGCAGAAGGGGAAATTTTTGCTAAAGGCTTCCGGCACCAGGGGAAGACACCTCCCTCCTTCCCTTATGAGAACAGGAGTTAGGGAGCCCCTGTGCGGTGACGCTCCGGAGCACAGGCAGCTAGGCACTGTGTCAGCCAGAGAGCGCGCCTCCTGGTCGGTCTGTGTCCAGCAGCATCAGCCATAAAACCCCTGTATATTCATTACAGCCAAGTCCTGCCTCTAAGGTCTCTCAGCTGAACACGGTAAATGCATTTCAACAAGCCGTCCATGCCCGGCTCGTAGTAATTAAAGCCCGTTGCTGGGCATAGACAGGTCCCACTGGGAGCGGCCTCATGGATGCTGCAGCCCTGGCAGAGGCTTGGGCTAGCCACCTGAGCTCAGACGCAGGGGTAGGGTGGGCTGGAACTCATGTGGCTACCCTGAGCTGCAGCCACAGCCTAGATGTCCACACTGCCATTTTAAGTGCACTAGCCCGAGCCCTGCTAGTGTGAGTCTGTCCACCTGGGCTGGGAGGCTCCTGCCCAGGGGCAGTGTAGACATACCCAATGAATCCCAGAGAGATGGCCCAGCCTGCCATGCCCTACTACTGGCAGAAACCTCTCCTAATTCTCTTATTAGAGCTCCTTCCATAAGCCCCAAAGCTCTCACGAAACCCTTTGCTTCCTTAGGGTTAACGAGGCTAAAAAGGGAACATGGGGTGAGGTTGCCCACTAGAGGTAACTCTACTACAACAGAAAAAGACTCTCTGTGGCATGAGACACCTGCCAGCATGGGGTTTGCATAAGAATATAAGAACGGCCATACTGGGTCAGACGAAAGGTCCATCTAGCCCAGTATCCTGTCTACCGACAGTGGCCAATGCCAGGTGCCCCAGAGGGAGTGAACCTAACAGGTAATGATCAAGTGATCTCTCTCCTGCCATCCATCTCCATCCGCCCTCTGACAAACAGAGGCTAGGGACACCATTCCTTACCCATCCTGGCTAATAGCCATTAATGGACTTAACCACCATGAATTTATCCAGTTCTCTTTTAAACGCTGTTATAGTCCTAGCCTTCACAACCTCCTCAGGTAAGGAGTTCCACAAGTTGACTGTGCGCTGTGTGAAGAAGAACTTCCTTTTATTTGTTTTAAACCTGCTGCCTATTAATTTCATTTGGTGACCCCTAGTTCTTGTATTATGGGAATAAGTAAATAATTTTTCCTTATCTACTTTCTCCACATCACTCATAATTTTATATACCTCTATCATCTATCATATCCCCCCTTAGTCTCCTCTTTTGCAAGCTGAAAAGTCCTAGCCTCTTTAATCTCTCCTCATATGGGACTCTCTCCAAATCTCTAATCATTTTAGTTGCCCTTCTCTGAACCTTTTCTAGTGCCAGTATATCTTTTTTGAGATGAGGAGACCACATCTGTACACAGTATTCAAGGTGTGGGCATACCATCGATTTATATAAGGGCAATAATATATTCTCCGTCGTATTCTCTATCCCCTTTTTAATGATCCCTAACATCCTGTTTGCTTTTTTGACCGCCTCTGCACACTGCGTGGACATCTTCAGAGAACTATCCATGATGACTCCAAGATCTTTTTCCTGATTTGTTGTAGCTAAATTAGCCCCCATCATATTGTATGTATAGTTGGGGTTATTTTTTCCAATGTGCATTACTTTACATTTATCCACATTAAATTTCATTTGCCATTTTGTTGCCCAATCACTTAGTTTTGTGAGATCTTTTGAAGTTCTTCACAATCTGCTTTGATCTTAACTATCTTGAGCAGTTTAGTATCATCTGCAAACTTTGCCACCTCACTTTTTACCCCTTTCTCCAGATCATTTATGAATAAGTTGAATAGGATTGGTCCTAGGACTGACCCTTGGGGAACACCACTAGTTACCCCCTCCATTCTGAGAATTTACCATTAATTCCTACCCTTTGTTCCCTGTCTTTTAACCAGTTCTCAGTCCATGAAAGGACCTTCTCTTTTATCCCATGACAACTTAATTTACATAAGAGCCTTTGGTGAGGGACCTTGTCAAAGGCTTTCTGGAAATCTAAGTACACTATGTCCACTGGATCCCCCTTGTCCACATGTTTGTTGACCCCTTCAAAGAACTCTAATAGATTAGTAAGACACGATTTCCCTTTAGAGAAACCATGTTGACTTTTGCCCAACAATTTATGTTCTTCTATGTGTCTGACAATTTTATTCTTTACTATTGTTTCGACTAATTTGCCCGGTACCGACGTTAGACTTACCGGTCTGTAATTGCCGGTCTGTAATTGCTGTAATTGCATGCTTAATAGTGACAGACAGATAGGTGGCTTGGAATGGATGGACAGAGAGAGGGGTATGTATAGGGAGACAGACAGATGGGCTAATGCATGAGGAGACAGACAGGCAGATGGACCAGGTATGTATGAGGAGACAGACAGATGGACAGGAGGTAATGCATGAGGAGACAGACGGGGTAATGCATGGGGATAGAGACAGACAAACAAATAGGAGATAATGCATGAGGATACAGACAGACAGATGGATGGGGGGTATGTATGAGAAGACAGAAGGACGGACGGGGGTATATATAAGGAAACAGATTCCAAGCTCCTTGCCCCTCTCTCGAAGGAAAGGTGCAAAACTCCAATGGGAACAATGGCGCCAAGTGCCACGGGTGGGGTGGGGAGGGTGGTAGGAGATGAAATATCACAATCAAGATTAAACGTCTACAAAGCATTTCCCCCAGGCTGCTCCCCTCCCCGGAGGGCCGCCAGGCCAGGCTGGCCCCTTGCGTGCACGTTTCAGATGGGCAGGAATTTCTGATGGGCGGCACAGGCTTTAAAAGCAAACAAACACTGCCAAGGCAGAACCCATCAAATATTAAAGGAATCAAACTCCTTCTGTCAACGAGGAGGGCCTGGAAAGCGCTCCCAGAAGCAGCGGGGCCGTCAACTTCTCTGATCAGCTCAGCTTCAAACAGCTTGTCAGCTGGATGTTCGTGCTTCCCAGGTCCCTAACCCCTATGCAGTTCCCACCTCCCCTATCCCCAGCCCTTGTCTTGGGCCAGATGCTCAGCTGGGGTAAA
Organism: Terrapene triunguis; assembly: GCF_002925995.2. Classification (NCBI taxonomy): domain Eukaryota; kingdom Metazoa; phylum Chordata; order Testudines; family Emydidae; genus Terrapene; species Terrapene triunguis. The sequence continues at coordinate 8,273,126 of NW_020664725.1, forward strand.
GAAGCTTAGCACAACTTACATCCACTGAGATTCAGGTTCCTCATTGCTTATTCAGGCTCAGTGTAAGGGGAAAAATGGCTGATGGCTGACAGAGGAGGAAAGAACCCGGCTCATCTGGGACCGAGGGAGAGGCATCAGAACCTGGAGTGAGGGCGGAAGGTTGGCAGGTCTGGGATCACCACAGTACATGCTATTGGCAAGGACAATGCAGAACAGCACTGGCTCAGAGAAGTAAACTGCAAATGTACCTAAACTAGAGGCAGGCCCCACACCAGCTAGGGCAACAAATTAGGTTAATCTCAGTGCGGCAGAAAGCAGCAACAGTGGAGAAAGCAGTGCCCTTCCTTCTGACCTAGTTTTAAACCAGTGGCCCTTGCTCCTTGAAGGGGCATTGTGTTATCACAGGTGGCTGTGCATGAACTGGGGCAGGCCGTTTAAACACGAGAGAGTCAGGGACCCAAGTTCTATCCCCAGTGATGCTACCATCTTCTCTTGTGACCTTGGGTAAGTCACTTAACCCCTCTCTGTGCCTGAGTTGTCTCCTCACTACATGATATTAATGCTTACCTAGTCCCAGAGAGTGCTAGGAGGCTGCAATACTGAATGGAAAGTGTTTTGGGATCTTTGGATGGAGTCACGGGACTCCAAAGCCCATTTAAAATGCAGATTCTTGCTCTCTACGTTAAGCATCCCACGGTACTTTTTACAAGGATAGAGGTGTTAGCCTTGTCACTATGGCTTAATTCCAACTTGGCTAATTGTATGCTGCCTTTCTTAAATTCCCCCTACACTTTCCACTGGATGCAGGGTTCTTCTTCACTTCCTGTCCTGCGTTGGTTGGGTAGCATTGCTGTGTGCCATCAAACAGCTGCTGTGTTCCACCCCAGAGCTGGCTGCACTGCAATAGTGGGTAGAGGGATTCTATCCTCATTCTGTGTTTAGCAATTAAAGAGAGTCGCTGGGCAATGAGAGATGTCCCAAACCTGTCTTGCCCTGCTTTTCCCAGAAATCCTTCCCACTCCCCATATCAGAGCTCCACCCTTGAACTCAGTTTTGCAAAGGGTTTTGGGTGCTTCTTGGATAAAAGCACGATACATGTAAGCTCCTTCCTTGATTGGCGCAATGGAGGCTTGGAACTAGTCACCCCAGAGCTAGGAGGGGTAATTGCCTGTTCTCATATTGCAAGTCAGGATCATGCCACCTCTTAGTACAGCATTAGGTCACAACCTGCTTTATACAGTGGTACAGATGGTGCATGAAGAGAGATTCATCCACCTTTTCAACACACCGACACGGAACACATGTGACCATTTATCAGCCAGGGCTGACCCAGCTGATACAGTGTACCCACAGCCATAGCAAACACTGACCTGAAAAGAAAGGCGAGCAAACCCCAGTGAAATTCAGACAGACTTACTTTAGCCCAGGAGGCTAATGTACCAGCCCGTCAACTCAGGAGACCGGCCTTTGCGTATGGATAAAGCAGTAAGTAAAAATCACTTTGGTTCACTGCAGCCTGTCCATGGTGGAGGTTTGCCAGAGTCCCTCCATTGCTTTTGCTGCAGAGGGTAGTTTCTGCTCAGAAACAACCCAGGATTGGAAGAGCTGGATTTCTGCCAGCCAGGACTGAGGCATTATGGCACAGCTCTGTGGGGAGAGCCCAGGGACCTCAAGTCTGGGAGTGCAGGGTCAGGACTGAGGTGGATTAGCAGAGCCCTGGTGGGGCCTAGGATTACCACAGCAGCTCAGGACTGAAGTGGATTTGCAGAGTGCCAGGACTGTAACAACACAGATGTGCCAGGCAGGCCCATTGGGCATTGGCAAAGCTGCACGGAGGAGGCTCCACAAACAGGGAGCACTGGTGTGTGTGTGTGTGTGTGTGTGTGTGTGTGTGTGGCGGGGGGGATGCTCATCAGCTGCACAGTTCATCCATGCCTTTACCCGGGAGAAGTACTGATGCTAATGCAGACATTTCCAGTCTATTCTGCTCAGCCTGCTTATCTATTTCATATCCAAGTGCAGACCTGCTCCCCTCAGTGCTTCTCTTTGCTCATCCTTTGTAAAACATCAGCAAAGCACGTCAGTGGTCTCCAGCCCCTCCCCTGCACCCTTACCACTCTCATTTGCTGGGATGCCTACAGTAAACTTGGCACTGCCAGACCACTCGTGCACTGAGACCCCTGCCTAGCGTGCTGCCCAATCTCTCTCTCATTGTTTCCTTGTGCTCTGCCTGTTTGTATCCAACCAGTTGTCTCTTGCCTTACAGACTGTAAACCTTCTGGGGTGGAGTGTTTTTGTTCTGTGGTTGTACAGCGCCTAGCACAAGGAGGTCCATGGCGGGGGCACCTAGGTGCTACAATAATGCAGATAATTCAGAGCATGCTAATAATAATAAATAATCTAACTGCTAAATGTTGTCATGCTGGTGAACTGAGCTTTCTGCATAAATAAATAGCCACCACACTGTCAATGGAGCGACGAGATCAGCCACACAGGAAGTTAGGAGAGGAAAATACAATCCCTATTTAAGCGTGCACCGAGCAACTTGCTTACAAATACCATTTCCCGCAGCTCTGCACAATGGAATTGAACTCCAGGACCCTGGACAGCTCTGCTCCTTCTCTGCCTAATATTAATGCAAAGGTTATTGATTCTACATACATGACAAGGGGCAGCTAGATGCCCCGGCCTTCTGACCTATCTCTGACCAACTAAACCTCTCGCGCACTGTGGGAAGTAAGCCAGCTTTATTTACCAGCCTTGTATTAATCAGCCCCAGCCACCTCTCCGAATGCCACCCAGCTATTAGAGAAAGGGCCTTGCTCCCAGGTAGGTGCGGCTGCCTGGTTCTTTCATTGAGTCCCTCCCTTCTCCGCTCCTGAGGATTGGCACGCACTCTGAGCAGCTCAGCCTTGGGGGGTGGGGGGACTGACCTTTGTGGCCATGTGCAGTGCATCTCATCAGCACACCAATCCTCGTGTCTGAAGAGCAGACATTCAGTTGGGAATCCTGGCCAAGCGGTCCGAGCAGGATTATCCAGGGAGCTCAAACCACAGCTATTTTATATGGGGGATAGAGAAGGATGTGGAGGGAGGTTTGCTGAAGGCTGGGGCAGTGGCTTTGTGGCCTCTCTAGAGGCCTAGGCATCTCCATGGGTTAAATGACCCACACTCAAGGGCTGGGTGAACGCTTCAACGGTCTACTGGGGGCTGCCCTTAGCCCTCTGGAAACAGGGCTCATACTTCTCTTCTGGGGTCAGAGCGCCTCCAGCTGGACTCAAATCTGTAAACTGCTCCTCACCGCCAGCTGAATGCGACTCGGAAACCTCCCCCGCCTCAGCAGGACTCGGCCAGACCCAGCTGAATCCAGAGCAGACGCTCTGAACATGTCTAGTGGCCCTGACCCACCAGGCCAGGCCGTGCTCTCTCGGGTTCACTGGTGTAACGCTATTTGCATTCCTTGGCATTACTCTGGATTTACACCACTGTACAAGCTGGCCCCCCAGTAGCCAGAGCACAACAGAAACACCCAGGATAAGACAGGGTACCCCCTGCCCAAACTGCAACATTACTCGGGAAGGAAAGGATGAGTCGGTTTAGTCTGGGCCCAATACTCAGTGCTGCCAACCTCGGCCACTTCCCAGCCCCAGCTGAACAACCTGGTTATAGGGGTTCACTCCCAACTAGGGCAATGCATGTGGCTGAGGAAGACAGATGGAGAGACTCAATGTCTAAAGAAACCAAAGGCTCACAAGGGCTAACAGGCCTGTACAGATTCGCTTTTAAATCGGAGGTTAGAATGACACAGAAGAACCTGTTTATTCTGGGGAAGGGGGACGGGCTGGCCTGAAGGACACAGGTCAATCAGCTTCATAAGGCAACATTTCAGAACTCTGGAGCTAAATTTTGAAGCTAGTTCTTATCTCTACAGTGGTCCAAAGAAAACCCGGTCACCAAGCACCCTCGGTCTTTGGGGGAGAGGGGGTGCACATACAAAGAGACCCAAACTTTGAGAAAGGCTGGACTCAAATTCTGCAGCTTGAGGCTATCACTAGTGACATTATATATTTGGTTCTGATCATTCAGATCAATCAGCCCTTTGCTTCTAGTTTTCAACCCCAAACCCAGGGCCCTTCTAAATCTGCCAAGGTTTGCCTGGTTTGAGGCTGAAGAAACCAATGAGTTTTGCACGGCGTCCACACAGCATGCTCAACTGGCCCCAGGTCACACCAAGCTTCAAGAACCTCAGGGAAACTTTCATGGAGTATGGCACAAGTTTGAGGTTTGTGTAACTATCCCTGCTATGGACAGTCAGTGGGGATCGATCTCAGGACCCTAAGCACAAAATCACAGGCCATTGCCACTTGTCCTAAAGAAGTGATTCCATGCATCAATAGCAGCAGTAGGCTGCTATCCCCTACATGGACCAGTCAGAAGCAGGGGCCGTGATACATTTAGCCTGAATGCCTTACGTTTGTCATGAAACCCACTTCCCCTGGTTTGGATTTCATTCTGAAAAGGTTTCACTTGACTCTAGGACTGCCGGCCCTTTAACACAAAGTTCACTTAGATTCACATTAACTCAGGTAGCTTCTTGCAGGGATCCACCCCAGCAGACACCTGAATCAGTGACATAGGCACTATTTTATGCCAAACTTGGAGGTGAGCCTAAGCCTGAATGCTCAGATCTGGGTCTCAACTTACCCCAGAGCTTGTTTGGTTTGACCACATCTCTACCTGTAATAAGACTCTAACCCGCTCTATGCTGATACACATAAGTCCATCCCCCAGATCCCTGAGTCTCTCTCATCTCATCCACCCATTCAGGTCCTTGCTAGTACATCTGCTAGCTCTACTTCAGCCCAGTTTGCGATGCAAGCATCCAGCTGCACCGTCTCCCCTCCCACAAAGCAGCTCCCTCATTCATAGGAAACTTCAATAACAGCTAAATACCTCCTCACCTCCCTCTCTGAGCCAGAGAGGTTTCCACTTCAGCTCCAACTTGCATGATAAAGTGGTATTGGATTGAACCATTCATCCCCAGCTCACCCCTTGGCCTCTACCCACGCGGCAGCCTCTTAGTACAGCAGCAAATTGCTAATGGAAAAGTGGTTTGTCACAAAGATGATATTGCCTTTCCCATCAAAAACAACTTTGCAGTAGTTCGGCCAGGCCTGTGCCAAGTGGCTGCAGGTTTCATTCAGCAGCCATGCGGGCAGCAACTACGGGGACCACTCCCCAGAGAGCTCGCTCCATAACTATTTAAGTGCATTAAAAATTCATCTGCCCCGAGAACAAACACACAAGATCTCATGGCCCCTGGAGACTCCTTGGGAATGTGCAGTTTCATGGTTTGTTGCTATCTGCTGGAAAGTTAGCAAGAACAAGGTGCAGGAAGGGGATGTAGAGCTAGGGCTTAGGGCATATATATGTTGGGGGGGGGGAGAAGGAAGAAGGGTGATGGCACATTAAACCCCATTCATCACAGCCACAACTGTCCACTCACGTCAAAAGTCTCAGCGTCCTACTCTCCTATCAGATCAGCGAACCTGCAAGGATTAGCACTTCAGAGATCTTGTTACATCACTGTGCTGCTCTCTATCAACACGGAACAGAGGAATGCAGAGGACCAAAGAACATACGAATGGCCTTCCTGGGTCAGACCAAAGGTCCATCTACCCCAGTGGTTCTCAACCAGGGGTACACGTACCCCTGGGGGCATGCAGAGGTCTTCTAGGGGGTACATCGACTCATCTAGAGATTTCCCTAGTTTTACAACAGGCTACATAAAAAGCTCTAGCGAAGTCAGTACAAACTAAAATGTCATACAGACCATGACTTGTTTATACTGCGCTCTATACCATACCTTGAAATGTAAGTACAGTATTTATATTGCAATCAATTTATTTTATAATTATATGGTCAAAATAAGTAACTTTTCAGTAATAAGAACGAGGAGTACTTGTGGCACTGTAGAGACTAACAAATTTATTGGACATAAGCTTTCATGGGCTAAAACCCGCTTCATCGGACGCACACAGTGGAAAATACACTAATCAATTAAGGTGGGCTATTATCAGCAGGAGAAAAAAAACTTTTGTAGTGATAATCAGGATGGCCCATTTCCAACAGTTGACAAGAAGGTGTGAGTAACAGTGGGGGGGAAATTAGCATGGGGAAATAGTTTCTATTAATTAATTTCTTAATTGATTAGTCTTGTTACAGTTGGTATGGCAACACCCATTTTTTCATGTTCTCTGTGTATATATATCTTCCTACTGTATTTTCCACTGTGTGCGTCTGATGAAGTGGGTTTTAGCCCACGAAAGCTTATGCCCAAATAAATTTGTTAGTCTCTAAGGTGCCACAAGTACTCCTGTTCTTTTTGCAGATACAGACTAACACGGCTACCACTCTGATTTTCAGTAATAGTGTGCTGTGACACTTGTGTATTTTTATGTCTGATTTTGTAAGCAAGTAGTTTTTAGGTGCAGTGCAACTTGGGGGCATACAAGATAAATCAGACTCCTGAAAGGGGTACAGTAGCCTGGAAAGGTTGAGAGACACTGTTCTAGCCCAATATTCTGTCTTCTGACATTGGCCAATGTCAGATGCTTCAGAGGGAAGGAACAGAACAGCGCCATTATCGAGTGATCAGTTCTCCCAAAGACTTACCTCTTACCCTTGTCCAGCTCTGAACGCTGACTCAATGTGAGTCTAGGGCCTTGTCCAGCCCCACATTATATCAGAGGGGAAGACAGAGGAAAAGCACGAGACCAATATAAATTGGCCCCTCCTCTTGTCTTGTTGGTCTCCACCCTAGGGCTGTAAGAGCCGTGGGGCTGAGAGTCTTTCCATTTGTTTTGTGTATGACCCTGGGTCCATCCTCTGAGCTCAGTAATACTAAAATTAGCTATAACTGGGTCTAGAACAGAGATGGTCAGAGAACAAAGGGAAATATTCACATAATGTTTGCCTCCCCCCCAATTTTTATGCAAAAATTCAAAATCGTGTCAAAATATCAAAAATCGGAACATTTCAACCCGCTTCAGTCATGAGGAAGTTGCCACTAAGCCAAACACCAGCACGTGAACCATGCTGGGGAGCGGGGAAAACCGGTCATTCACGGGACAGCATGGATTGGGTACTGGGTCAAAAGCCAGGAATACCTGGGTCTTAGCCTCAGCTCTGCCAATAACATGGGCAAGAGACATCTCTCTCCCTCTCTCTTTCCCCCTCTGCCCATTTCATCTATTCACACTGTAAGCAGGGAGATGTGGACGTATCTGGATTGTGTCTTTCTCTGTTTATGTACAGCACCTTGCACAATGGGGCCCTGGATCTACCATAACACATATACCATGCCCTACAGGAGAGGAATGTCTACCATTCCCAAACAACATGCAGCCCTAAAGACTCAGGGGAAAGGGGGATGGCGTTGTTGAGGAAACCCCATCTGGCTTTGCTGTGAAGTGAAGCCAAGATTTGGACTAAGGACTGCAGAGAACACCAAGTATCAATTCACCTAGGGTGCCATCTACCCTTGGGCAGAGGGCTAGCATGAGGGCAGTGCATCACTTAAAGCCGCTAGATAGGACTTACCAGGTGCATTGGTCTTGTGCTAGGCAATCATCAACCCCAGAGCAGCTTCTATTTAAAATCTGCTATGCTCTAGTTTAAGACAAGCAAGCCTTGGATTCCCAGGGTCGAATGGAAATCAAGACAAGGCCCCTCTTCCTGTGTACAGTCTATTTTGACTTGTTCCACCGCGCAGAGCTATCTGCTCTGTAATCGAGGGAGTGTTAATGCGCTAATGCAGGTAAATTGTAATTAATTTCCCTCTAATTGATGCGTGGGAATATCCAGGACCCTCATTCTCCTGCCTTCAATTCCTTTATAAATATCTGATTTGACAGGTTAATTTGAAAGTAAAAGTGAGGTTCTTTACAGCAATCCAAGCAGAAGCCCTGGAACGCAGCCCGCTGCCTAGTTGTGTGGGGCATAATAAAAGAGGTTGAAGTTAGGTTCGAGTCTTTTTCTTCCTTCCTTTTTTAAAAATTAATTAATTCATTTAGTTCCCCACTAATTTAATTTTTTTCTCTTCCCCCAGCTTTGGAGGATAATAAAAGCTTCATTTCACAGTCCAGGGAATTTGGCAACAACAGGTGACGGAGCGCCAAGGAGACTGATGGCAGGGGTGTCAGGTTTCCTACAGCTTACATGATACCTGGAGGGCTGCGGGAAATGATGAGCCAGAAGAGGGCGCTCTGAGATGGGACAGCATTTCTTTAGGGAGTGCTGTGTCACTAAGGGGTGTTGTCATCATGGTGACACTGAAACCCGTAAATGCTAACCCAGGTCATCAATTGTCCTCTCTGTTCCAACATATGAATGGCCCTACTGGGACAGACCAAAGGTCCAGCTAGACCAGTATCCTGTCTTCTGACAGTGGCCAGTGACAGGTGCTTCAGAGGGAGTGAACAGAAAATGGCAATTATCGAGTGATCCATCCCCTGTCATTCAGTCCCAGCATCCGGCAGTCAGAGGCTTAGGGACACCCAGAGCTGCATCTCTGACCACCTTGGCTAATAGCCCTTGACGAACTGATCCTCCATGAGCTTATCTAATTCTTTTTTGAACCCAGTTATACTTCTGGCCTTCGCAACATAGGGGGAAAGCAATGTGTATGCATGTGTGTGGCTTAGACAGACAGTTAGATCTCATTTTCAAAGGCGCGGCAGACATCCTCCTCCCATTAGCTTCACTGGAATTGGTGGGTGCTCTGTAACTCTGACAATCAGATTTATAGAATAGATAGGTAGTAGTTTGCTCAGCGGCTAGGGCACGGCAATGGAGGTCAGGAGCATTGTGATCTATTACTAGTCTTGCCAATGGCCTGCTGGCGTACTTTGAACAAGTCACTCCCCCTCCCTTTGCCTCAGTTTCCCAAATGCAAAATGACCTGATACTGGTGCTCCATTGTAAAGCACTGCAAAGTGCTATATGAGGTAGATATCATTACATATACAGAGATTGACAATCATCTTCCTCTTGGTCTTAACTCTGATGGTCATCGAGTCTGAAAGCTCACTAGTCAAGGACTACATTTATTTGCATCTCGTATAGCATCAAACCTATGCACATGGCCACTCCTTACAGATCCCCATGGAACTGCATGCAAAATTTAACTACATGGCCAAATTCCTATTTGGGTTAATTCCATTCTGCCTCCCTAAATGGCCTCTGCTGTTTCAGTCAGATACAGTATTCATCATTAGAGCTAGATGGGTAATGGGTATTCCTGTTGCATGAAAATTTTTCGGGATCAAAAGATGTTGCCATCCCAAATTGGGAAGTCACAATCTCAAAAAGTTTCACAAATCAAAAATCTGGAAAAACAATTCTGTTCGGGTCAATCAAAACATTTCATTTTGATTTCAACCATTTTAATATTTAAATGTTTTGAACTATAACTTACATTTTGAACCAGAATACCCACACATTTTGTTTCAAAAATATTGAAACAAAACATTCAGACAATTTAGACTTGGTTTTCCAAAAAGGTTGTGAGTAAAAAATATATTTAATCAAAAACAACTCATTCCCATGAAAAGTTTTGGTTTTGACAAATCAGCATTTTCCGGTGAAAAAATGTGTCAACAATTCCCAATCAGCTGTACTCCTCATCTCCTGTCCTAAATGCAATTTCTCAGAGAACATAAGAATGGCCATACTGGGTCAGACCAAAGGTCCATCTAGCCCAGTATCCTGTCTTCCAACCAATGCCAGGTGCTTCAGAGAGAATGAACAGAACAGGTCATCATCAGGTTATCCATCCCCTGTTGCCCATTCCCAGTTTCTGGCAAACAGAGGCTATGGACACTGTCCCTACCCATCCTGGCTAATAGCCACTGATGGACCTATCCTCCATGACTGATCTAATTCTTTTTTGAACCATGTTATAGTCTTGGCCTTCACAGCATCATCTGGCAAGGAGTTCCACAGGTTGACTGTGCATTGTGTGAAGAAATAGTTCATTTTGTTTGTTTTAAACCTGCTGCCTATTAATTTCATTTGGTAACCCCTAGTTCTTGTGTTATGAGGAGTAAGTAACACTTCCTTATTTACCTTCATGATTTTATAGAGCCCTATCATATCTCCCCTTAGTCGTCTTTTTTCCAAGCTGAAAAGTCCCAGTCTTATTAATCTCTCCTCATATGGAAGCTGTTCCATACCTCTAATAATTTTTGTTGCCCTTTTCTAAACCTTTTCCAATTCCAATATATCTTTTTTGAGATGGGGCAACCAGATCTGCTCGCAATATTCAAGATGTGGGCGTACCATGGATTCATACAGAGGCAATATGATGTTTTTAGTCTCGTTATCTATCCCTTTCCTAATGATCCCCAACATTCTGTTATCTTTTTCATTGCCACTGTACATTGAGTGGATGTTTTCAGAGAACTATCTACAGTAACTCTGAGATCTCTTTCTTGAATGGTAACAGCTAATTTAGACCCCATCATTTTATATGTATAGTTGGGATTATGTTTTCCAATGTGCATTACTTTGCATTTGTCAACGCTGAATTTCATCTGCCATTTTGTTGCCCAGTCACCCAGTTTTGTGAGATCCCTTTGGAACTCTTCGCAGTCTGAGTTGGACTTAACTATCTTAAGTTGTTTTGCATCATCTGCAAATTTTGCCACCTCACTGTTTACCCCCTTTTCCAGATCATGTATGAATATGTTGAATAGGACTGGGCCCAGTACAGACCCCTGCTCTCCTATTTAATAGCTTACTATCCACAATCACCAGCTAGATACTGAACACTGCTTTTAGTTTTGGCATTGAATCTCTCTGGAATTCCACAGTTCTCCACCCCCAACAACTCATTATACTGATACTCCTGACTTTTTGGCACAAGATTCCCATGATGAGCATGCTAAAAGCTAAGGGGTTGGCAGAGAGAAAGGATTGATTATGCCTAAACATTTGCTGAGGGTATTCGACGGGGTGCCTGATTGTGAATCTTCTACCTAGCTTCCTGGCAGACGTTCACATTGAAATACCATTTGCCGGGAATATTTATTAGAAGCAAAACCGGAATAGAAAAGCATATGGGACTGTTGTCCTTCCAGAAGCAACAATGAGGCAGTTAAAGCATTTGCCTTTGTCCAAGGTATTTGGTGCGGTTCCTTTAGTGGAAATCTGTGGGCAGATGTGATTGCAAATTAAAATATTCTTTAATATCAATTTCCTGCTGATTTCACTGAATGGTGTTCAGTATAATTTGAAAAATTCATGGTAATTTTTGCCTGCCTCTTTCTAACATTTTCTTTTCCTGCTGGCTACAAGCTGTCCTTTTCACCCATGGTGAAGAATGTGGTGAATGGGGCTGGCAATTCAAAAGGGAGTCTTTTTGGCATTCTGTTTGGAAACTAAGGATTCAAGGAACTGGATGGATCCAGGAAATGGGCTAAAGGTACCTTATTTCAGCACCAGAGTCACTGGTTTGAGTCCTGTCCATGTCTGTAATGACTGAAAGTTTTTAACCATCTGGTGCCCTACAACTTGAAATCATAGAATCATAGAATATCAGGGTTGGAAGGGACCTCAGGAGGTCATCTAGTCCAACCCCCTGCTCAAAGCAGGACCAATCCCCAACTAAATCATCCCAGCCAGGGCTTTGTCAAGCCTGACCTTAAAAACTGCTAAGGATGGAGATTCCACCACCTCCCTAGTTAACGCATTCCAGTGCTTCACCACCCTCCTAGTGAAAAAGTTTTTCCTAATATCCAACCTAAACCTCCCCCATTGAAACTTGAGACAATTGCTCCTTGTTCTGTCATCTGGTACCACTGAGAACAGTCTAGATCCCTCCTCTGTGGAACCCCCTTTCAGGTAGTTGAAAGCAGCTATCAAATCCCCCCTCATTCTTCTCTTCTGCAGACTAAATAATCCCAGTTCCCTCAGCCTCTCCTCAAAAGTCAAGTGCTCCAGCCCCCAATCATGTTTTGTTGCCTTCCGTTGGACTCTTTCCAATTTTTCCACGTCCTTTTTGTAGTGTGGGGCCCAAAACTGGACACAGTACTCCAGATGGTCCCCATCTCTGGTAGACCACTGAGGAGGAGGGGCTGTGAATGAGAGAATGATCCCCAGCCCCCCCCCCCCCACACACAAACACACAAATTCTGGGTTTGACCCTAGACTGGCCAGATCCAAGTTTTTTCATGCTCTGTGTTTTCTGTCTCCCGAGGGATGCAGAGGAATGAATTCCCATCACTTTATTTCTGCCCCTTCTGCCAATTCTTTCCCAACAAGGAAACCAATCAAAAACCTTTAAGTGGATCTCTCCAGTGGTTATGATACCAATTAGGAAGAGTTAGCCATCCAAATGGCCAAGCAAAACGGAGCAATGAGAAGTAATTTAAACCCTGCTGGGGTCTTTCCTTCCAAACACAGACTGCAGAGCTGCAGCAAAACTCAGTACTATCTAATTAGTTTTCTCCCGGGAACGCTGGAGAAAGCCCTTTTCCAGACAGAGGTGTGTATGGTTTAATAGCAAGAACACTTTGTACTTAGTCTAGCTCAGGGGTTCTCAAACTGGGGGGCGGGACCCCTCCGGGGGTCACAAGGTTATTCCATGGGGGGGTCACGAGCTGTCAGTCTCCACCCCAAACTCCGCTTTGCCTCCAGCATGTATAATGGTGTTAAATATATAAACAAGTGTTTTTAATTTATAAGGAGGGGTCACACTCAGAGGCTTGCTATGTGAAAGGGGTCACCAGTACAATAGTTTGAGAACCACTGTTCTAGCTCCTATCATATAAGGAGCTAAAAAAAAAAATCCCCAATTTTCATATCAGGAAACAGACCAGGGAGGTGAAGTGACTTTGCCAAAGGTCACAGAGCAAATCAATGACAGAATCAAGAAGCAAGCTCAGGTCTCCTGGCTCTCAGTGCCATCCCCTAATCCCTTGAGCTTGAGAAAGGTTTGCTGAAGTCAAGATACCCGATGGCGATCATGGGCTAGTTTCAAGCCAAGAGGGCCACATTGGCACTTGACTGGAAGCTCTAAGAATCTGGATGATTTCTCATGAAAGCAGGTAAAACCTGAGGCTCAAACCCAGCTTTCGAACTGCACCTCCTACAAAACAGAAACTAAACAAACCTGCAAACCAACCACGACTGGCTTTGGTGAGCTCTCAGCAGCTTCCTGCTTCTGTCTGGTCAGTGTAGGCAGGGCTATGTCCTCCTCTAGAGAACTGGGGCTAGTTACATAAGTTGGTCTTCTTAACTCCCTCTCCCAACTGAGCTGTTCTCCATTGGACGGGCAAGCACAGAATATTCTTCTCCCCCAGGAAGTCCTGCAAGAGCCCCAACCACCATGACTAATCAGGGATTCACCTCCACCCTTAGGAGTCCCGAAAATGCTAAATTATCAGGTCCCTTCCCAACCCCGTTGGTCAGAGAGGGTGATCCTTCCATGCCACCCTGGGTTGACACCCTGGCCCGGTGCCCTGTTCCATTTCCCCTCTCGACATTTGCTGAGAAGCCCCGGCAGGCGAGAATGGAATTGACCCTGTCTTTCCACATCACGCTTCCCCTTGAAATACCAGCACTGGGAGGAATGAAGCTGTCACTTTTTGTATTTTCAGTTTTTCAAACCTTATATTTCATTTCACCACCAGAGGCTGAAAAGGCCGGAGCAGGGAGCACAAAATCAATACTCTGCAGGAAGACAGAAGATCTGCTTCTATTCTTCTTCTCTGATGTCGGGTACCCAGGGAACATCGCCGCAAACAAGGTTTCGGGCGACTGCCTTCCTGCTAATGTCAAGTCTTCCCTGGTTCCTCTACACCAACGGCTAGATAGATGGATGCTTGCTATAGAAGAGTTGGAAAGGGGCTGCTCCTCAGAAATGTTTATTGGCACTGTCTTTCCTGCAAAGCATTAAAAAACCCCAAACTTGGTTGGCTGGGCTGGGTATTGCCTTATAACAAGATCACTTTGTAAGCTACTGGCTTTGTGTGTGCATGTGATGCTGCCCTCTACTGGCTGGTCCAGAGAGAGGATAAAGGACCTTCCACTGCTAGCTGTTAAAGGAGCTCTCCTTTAGCTCAAGGGAGCGAGAGCTTGGAACTGAAATGCCAGAGTTCTAGTCCCCCGTGGGATCTGGAGGCCATGTGGTAGCAATGGAAGGTTTGGCTGGCTGCTGGGACAGCAGCCAAACTTCCCCTCTTGATGCACAAAACCTATCAAACAGCAGCCTCAGGTGTTAGCCCAAGGGAGAGTCTTTCTGCAGAAGCTTTAGGAAATCCAAGCAATGGAAGATACTTGCCAGGGGAGCATTAGGGGAGCAGAGAACAAAACCAGATAACGGACACTTTGCTTTTCCAGCTTGCCTGTCACCATGAGCCATGCAAAGAAGTTTAAAGGCACAGAGGCTGAGCGTATGAGGCCGATGACGAAGTTGACAGACTGAAATCCTGAGGAGCGGGATGGGGACATGGCTGGTATTAGCCAAATCCATGCCCTTATCCTACAGGGATCCCTCATCAGCCACCGCACTGTGATGTCCCCATAAATCAGGGGGAAGAGATGAGCACAGAGCAGTGGTGTTGCAGTCTCAGCGCTGCAGTCATAAATCAGGACCTAATTCAATCTTGCGAGATGCCTCGTTTGATTAATTTATGTCAGCATTTTCCGCTTCATCCGTGGCTGCTACCCCTCCCTGTCTCTTCTCTCCCTCCTGTTCTCAATGCACCAATCGCATCCAGACCAGACTGCGCAGAGCCCTTAAGCCGGGAGAACAACACATTCCCATCAGACTTGACACAGGAAGGTTGGTAGCTGTGGCCAAGACCCCAGGGATTGGTGGGGAGAGAAAATCCAACCACTGCACTGATTGGTGTTACCACTGGTCCAACCACCAAGAGATTTGACTGAGCCTGGCTCAAGAGCCCACGACCATGAGCAAAACAAGGCACTGGATGTTCCCACAAGCTTCCCCAGAGAATCCTTCCCTTCTCCCATGTCTTAATGAAATGATGTGCAGCCTGCTAGATTCCTCATCTACCATCAGAGAGCCCAGGCTGGTGGCTGGCACGGTCAATGACTCATTGGGAGCAATCTGTTTGATACGGGGGGATTTTCCTTGCCCTCACCACCTTAAAACAGTGCACCAGTTCTTCATCTTCAAGGCCCTGAACAGTCTAGCTCCTGCCTCTTGCCAAATGACTAACGTCCCCTTTTGGGTCTTCCTCCACTCTCTCGGACAGGCCTTGTTCCAGCCAGCTCTATAACTGGGACGTGTCCCCAGTTCTCAATTATATTTCTTTTAAAATGTTCATCTTTCAAGAGGATCCCTTGTGCTCGCTCAGAGAGCCACCAAACCAGACAACATAGAATCTTGACCAAGTTCCAAGGCGCACAAACTCAGGGAACTAACACGACATACATGAGCTAAGGTGACGCTGGTCACCACAGCCTCATACCCTCCCTGTGTTTCCACATTGCCTACCTAGAAAATTAGCTCTCGGAGGCAGGGACTCTCACCTCTCTATAAAGTGTTTATCATGCTTGCTGTCACCACACAAATAACAAACAACATCATCTGCAAATAAGTCTAGACATGGTCATGAAATAACCTGCAGGTTCCTCAACCTACAGTGAAAGCTTGTGAGTGAAGAGCATTAACAGAAGTGGGCCAGTCTGGATTTCACCGCTCATCTCTCTCTGAGCAATGGAGAGGGAGATCAGTAAGGGGGAACGAGAAGGAGAAAAGCAAGGCACAGGAGGGGCAGCCAACTTTGCTTAAGTCTCATCTCTTGCATGGGATCCCAGTGAGACAATATCAAGGGCCAACCACTCTGAAATCAGTTGTGCCCTCTGGCCTCCATCTCATCCAAGCCTTCCCCAAGGAGGTGGGCCACAGAGGTGGAGTCGCCGCTATCTGGGATCAGAGCAAGCATCTGGTGACCTTGATAGGTATGTTATAATCTTTGAAAGAGCCACCTGCTTGTGACCTTGGGCAAATCACTTGGCTCACACTCTTTTATGGCTCAGTCAACCCAGCTGGAAAATTGAGTGACTATTAAAATAAAAAATAAGAACGGACCTCACTGAAAAACCAGATGCTGCATCTGAGCCTAGATTTCCTGGGGAAAGAAATTACCGAACTAAATGAACATAGAAAAAAAAAATTAAACTTCCATGCTAGGCTTCCCTGCTGAATTTCCCAATAATGAGATTTTAATCAAGAAAGCGAGTAGTCAGATGCATTAACTGGAAGCTCAAGGCTGAGGGGGTGCTGAATGTAACGCCCACAATGAACTCCAGCAGCCTCAGACCGAAGCACTCTAAAGACACACACGTCAAAGGACTGAATTAAAGATTCAGATCACTTACTGCAGCACTCATTTATTTAGTCAAGAAGTAAAAGAGACAGAGCAAGTGGTGTTTGGGCCATCTGGCCTTTGCCGAGATGCTTCTCTGCTTGCACTCTCCCTTCCCCGGCACTAAATTAGCGAGACCTGCAGGAAGCGATGACATCTTTAATTCAGTGCTGTAGATTCCAGGAGACATGTTTTGAGCTTGGTTTCGCTGTGGGATGTTCCATAACACGCTTCCACCAGGCCAAAAGTTCAGAAACTAAAGGCGCTGATGCATGGGCCCTGCCTGATACCTGAAAGCTAAACTAAGGTCTAGATATACTCTCCTGCAGTTCACAGACCTCCTGCATCTAAGGATGAACCTGGATTTTATTTCAGGTGAGCATTAAATGCCACTGATTATTTACCCCTCATAGACACCAAAATCAAGTTCACATTCTCTTCTGCCAGGGGCTGCATCCTGAGTAATCCTAGGCACTCAGATTAGATTTGGACAGTCTCTAGATGACCTAAATGAGGTTAGATTTGGATAGGATTATGGAGTGGTAAAATAAACCTGCCAGTGAAATATATCCCGGTTTCTTCCCCTCCAGGACGCTGCACTCAGAATCTAATGC
Organism: Terrapene triunguis; assembly: GCF_002925995.2. Lineage (NCBI taxonomy): Eukaryota > Metazoa > Chordata > Testudines > Emydidae > Terrapene > Terrapene triunguis. Next base: position 8,290,139 of record NW_020664725.1, read on the forward strand.
AGGTAGACACTGAACTCCAATTTAGATTATTCTCCCAGGAGCTGTCAAAGACAGCAGGTGAGATTCCTCCTCCTCCTTATCCTCTGGATTTAACAGACCAAGCAATACTTTGCCTCTCACTGACACTGGTAGGGCCTCCCAGGGTGAGATTTTCCAAATGCTCAATATCGGCCCCACTCTGCTCCCCCGGGAGTCAGGAGGCGGTTTTAACCATGGACTCCCGCATGAGCAAAGCGAGGCCGGCACAGAGCGCTTTTGAAATGTGAGACAAGACTGGGCCAGCCAGAGACAGGTTGGCTGGCTTGCAATTCCATGCCCAGGCAGAGCAGAGTCTTCCCTTGCGGTGCAGATTGGAGAGCAAAGAGCTGCAGGTGGTCTTTTTGGTTTGTTTACCCCCGTTCCTGAAGGTGCTAGTGGAACAGAGATCAAACACTGCCATGAGGGACAATACCCGGCACTCCACTGCAATCCACAAGTAGACATGGGCAGCGCTCCAAGGATGGCTATGCCTGACAGACGTTGCCATAGGTGCCTTGAAAGGAGAATGAAATGGGCATCCCACAGGAAAACTGTCCTGCACTAGGGTGCTCCTGCCTCGCACTGAAATCCTGTCCCTTACAGTTGGGAATGCATTTGACGGATCAGCCCGTGCTTGGCGTACTCGGCGCTGCTAGGGGACAGAGGGGGAGTGACGCACTGTGAGCTGTAGAGTCCCATTCAGAATGAGCTCACTTTCAAAATAAACTTCTGGGGTTTCCTCGGGACACTGCGTCCCTTGACTCAGCACAAGCAGAGCCCAGCGAAAGAGAGGCCCAGTGAAGGGAAATACATCCCAGCTTGTTCCTAGCTGGGGTCTAGGACATGCAAGGAAATTCAGACTTGCACCAGGAACGGCTGTTGGCCTGGGCGTGAACCTGGCTGCTGCAGATGGAAGGGGGATGAATGAGTTTCTGTTGGTCAAAGCACAGACGTGGACTTTCAATAAAGATGTATCCTGATCAGTGAGCTACTCTCACATCTCCCCCAGCTCCTTCGCTGCTCCGTGTCAGGCTGAATATTGGCTCTGTGTGCAATTCACGGAGCCAGGGGACAAGGCTCTATCTGTTAGAGCAGCGAACACAGGCATGTCTGTACCGCTCCCATCTGCATTCCTCAACCCCTCCTATGCTGCCCCCTCTGCCCCCACCAGAAGCCGAGGGGTTTAAGTAGGTTGTAAAGAGAGCAAAGCGAGCAGGGTTTTAGTGTGGCTGGGAGACGAGATGCAGGAGCATCACAATAGGAACAAGGAGGAGGTGAGGCAAACAGGCCGCTCAGGCATGCGAGAGGCCTGTGTGCACATAGTACACACTCTCTGTTATACTGCAGGTGGGGGGACAGCTCCGGAGCAGACCATGCGAGGTTAACACCTGATGCCAGGAGGGATCCCTGAAGAGATGCTCCCAGTGACTGACATTTCCTTCCTCCCGTCTCCAATCGGTACATCTCTGCTCCTTTGTTCACTAGTTCAAAGTGAAGAGGAACTCAGCTCCAGCTCCTTCCAAGGGCCAGGTTGCAGCGTGACACCCATGTGCCTCAGCTCATGGCAAGCACCATGCTAGGACTCCCGCAAGCCTCTCCTCCCTCCGCGTGCCGGGACTCCCCTCCCTCTGGGCAACTGTGCTGTGATTCAGATCCTGATGCGGAGTGCGCCCTCCTGGCACTTCTCCAGATGAAACGCCACTCAACGTATTGGTATTTGCAGCGTCAGCTTACAAGGGCTGGAACAATTTCAGAGCATCTTCACTGGGAACTTCCTCAAAGGCCAGTCTTCAAACAGTGCGGCTGTGGGGACTGAGACTGTCCTCTTAATTGGTATTGCTCTTTCATTCTTTCCAGGCTGCTAGGAATTCTGCCGACTTCCTTTCTGGCCAGTGAACAGAATGGGATTTCCTTGGGACTTAGCAGAAAGCAGCACTCCAAGTCATTGATGTCTCAATTCTTACTTCACAAGGGTGAGGAACCCAGAGCCAAGGTCACACAGACACTAACATCATATGCCTTCTCCAGAACATAACAATGTCCACACTGGGTCAGACCAATGGTCCAGCTAGCCCAGTATCCTTCCTTCTGACAGTGGCCAGTACCAGGTGCTTCAGGGGGAATGAACAGAACAGGGCAATTATTGAGTGATCCATCCGCTGTCATCCACCCCCAGCTTCTGGTAGTTGGAGGTTTAAGAAAATGCAGAGCATGGAATTGCATCCCTGACCATCTTGGCCAATAGCCACTTATCGACCTATCCTCCATGAACTTCTCTAATTCTTTTTTGAACTCAGTTATACTTTTGGCCTTCACAACATCCTCTGGCAAGGAGCTCCACAGGTTGACTTGTGCATTGTGTGAAAAATACTTCCTTTTGTTTGTTTTAAACCTGCTGCCTATTAATTTCATTTGGTGGCCCCTAGTTCTTGTGTTACAAAAAGGAGTAAATAACACTTCTTTATTTACTTTCTCTACACCGATCATGATTTTATAGACCTCTATCATATCCCCCCTTAGTCGTCTCTTTTCCAAGCCGAACAGTCCCAGGCTTTTTAACCACTCCTCAAATGGAAGCTGTTTCATAGCCCTAATAATTTTTGTTGCACTTCTCTGCACCTTTTCCATTTCTAATATAGCCTTTTTGAAATGGGGTGAGCAGAACTGCACACCGTGTTCAAGATGTGGGCATACAATGGATTTATATAGTGGCATTACAATGTTTTCTGTTTTATTATCTCTCCCTTTCCTGATGGTTCCCAACATGACTGCCGCTGCACATTGAGCAGGTGTTTACAGAAAACTATGCACGATGACTCCAAGATCTCTTTTTTGAGTGGTAACAGCTAATATAGACCCCATCATTTTGTATGTGTAAGCTGGGATCATTTTTTCCAATGCAGCATTTATTAATACTTAAGTTCATTTGCCATTCTGTCACCCAGGTTAGTGAGATTCCTTTGTAACTCTTCGCAGTCAGCTTTGGACCTAACTCTCTTGAGTAATTGTGCATCGTCTGCACATTTTGCCACCTCATTGTTTACCCCCTTTTCCAGATCATTTATGATTATGTTGAACAGCACAGGTCCCAGTATAGATCCTTGGGGGACCCAGCTATTTACCTCTCTCCAGTATGAAAACTGACCTTTATTATTCCTACCCTTTGTTTTAATCAGTTACTGAGACACGAGAAGACCTTCCCTCTGATCCCGTGACTGCTTAGTTTGGATAAGAGTCTTTGGTTAGGGACTTTGTCAAAAGCTTTCTGAAAGTCTAAGTACACTATATCAAGTGGATCACCCTTGTCCTCATCTCCCGCACATTCTCTCTGGTAAGACCGATGCAAAGAATTCATGTAGCTACTCCACAATAGCCTTGTCTTCCTTGAGTGCTTCTTAAGCACCTTGATTGCCCAGTGGCCCACCCCACTGGCTGCTTAGCAGGTTTCCTGCTTCTGATGTACTTAAAATAATTGCTGTTCATTTTGTGTCTTTAGATAGTTGCTCTTTAAATTCTTTCTTGGCCTGCCTTATTATACTTTTACACTTGACTTGCCACAGTTTATGTTCCTTTATCTTCTCTTCATTGGGATTTGACTTCCAATTTCTAAAGGATGCCTTTTTGCCTCTAGTACTCTGCTGTTTAGCGACTGTGTCATTTCTCTCTCTCTCTCTCTCTGTTTGCTTTTTTTGGGGGGGGTGGGAGGTGGGCAGAGGAAGGTTATACATTTAGTTTGATCTTCTATTAAGTGTGTTTTTAAATAGTCTCCATGCAGTTTGCAGGCATTTCATCCGTGTGACTGTTCATTTTAATGTCTATTTTACTAGCTTCCTCATTTTTGCGTAGTTCCCCTTTTTGAAATCAAATGCTACTGTGGGGGGTTTCTTTGGCATTTTTTTCCTCTTCAAGCATGTTAATTTTAATTACATTATGGTTACTATTACCCTGAAAGTGAGCTATATTCAACTCTTGTACCAGATCCTGTGTTCCACTTAGGACTAAATCAAGAATTCCTCTCCCTTTGTGGATTCCAGGACAAGCTGCTCTAAGAAGCAGTCATTTATGGTGTCTAGAAATTTTATCTCCTCATCCCTCCCTGAGGTGACATATACCCAGTTGATATGAGGATAGCTGAAATCCCCCATTATTGCATTTTCTGCCTTTGTAGCCCTCTAATCTCCCTGAGCATTTTACAGTCACCGTCACCATCCTGGTCACGTGGTTGGTAGTATATTCCTACTGCTGTACTCCTATTGTTCAAGCATGGAATTTCTATCCATAGAGATTCTATGGTATTGTTTGACTCATTTAAGAATTTGTACTTTGACTCTATGCTCTCTTTCGCATGTGGTGCCACTCCCCAACCCAGTGCAACCTGCTCTGCCATTCCTGTATATTTTGTACCTTGGTATTATTACTATGTCCTATTGTGTTTCCTCATTCCACCAAGTTTCCATGATGCTTGTTATATCAATATCCTCATTTAATACCAGGCACTCTAGTTCACCCATCTTAGTATCTAGATTTCTAGCATTTGTATATAAGCACTAGTACATTTTGTCAATATTCAGTTGCTTGCCATCATGTATTATATTTAAATGGGACTCTTTGCGTTTGATTGATACCTACTCCCAGTCCCAACTACCATTCCAGTATGAGCCAGAGAACACAAATTACCTCATCTACTTTCTACATAAAGACTAGAAAACCATCTGTATCCACCTATTCATCATTTTCATGCAGCTATGCAGCAACAGGCCTGGTATATATATCCATGCCGCTCAAATGTACCCAGACAACAAATTGGACACAGATACCTGACTCCCACAGTTGTTGAAATGCAATGAGACAAAAGTGCAGAACACACATGACATTCTCATGTGTAGTCAGTGATGTGTACATAAGAACGGCCATACTGGGTCAGACCAAAGGTCCATCTAGCCCAGTATCCTGTCTTCCGACAGTGGCCAATGCCAGGTGCCCCAGAGGGAATGAACAGAACAGGTAATCATCAAGTGATCCATCCCCTGTTGCCCATTCCCAGCTTCTGGCTAGGGACACCATAAAGTCTGAATGTTTATGATACCTCCTTATCCCCATTACAGAGACATAAGGCCTAGATATGGGGTAAGATTTCAGGTTTTTCCAGACACTTAACTCTGAATTTCTTGCCTTTCATATATGTATATAGACACACATCAATCTTGATTAAAAACAGTTACATTTGAAAAGGGCAAATAATTCCCAACTCAAACCTGCAATAAACAGGAAATACAGATGAAAGCCATAGACCAATATGCATCACCTTCTCACACATGCACACTGACCACGCCAAGATATAGCATCCCTACCACAAGCCAAACAAACAGACCATCCCCAGTCACCAGTTACAAATCAGCTTAAGCAAAACCAATTTCAAAGTGTCTACACCACAGGGGGTTGCACCATTTTAGCTATATTGGTTTGTAAACTTGTTTTACTAAATGGGGGAACAAATTGTTATACATCTATAGATTCCATGGCTAGAAGGGACCACACTGTGATCCTCTAGTCCAGTGTTTTTCAATCTGTGGGTCGCAACCCAGTACTGGGTCACTGCATGTAAGGCACTGGTTTGCGGCAGCTCTGGTCAGCACCGCCGACCGGGACATTAAAAGTCCCTTCAGCGGTGCTGCCCAGCTAAGGCAGGCTAGTGCCTACCTGTTCCAACACCGCGCTGCGCCCTGGAAGTGGCCAGCAGTGGATCCGGCTTATATGCAGCAGGGCCACGGGGCTCTGCGCGCTGCCCCCACCACGAGCACTGGCTCCACACTCCCATTGGTCGGGAACTGGCCAATGGGAATTGGGGGGGGGCAGTGCCTGCTGGTGAGAGTCATGTGGAGCCACTTGTGCGCCTCCGCCTAGGAGCCAGACCTGCTGCTGGCTGCTTCCAGGGCGCGGTCCACGGTGCACCCCGGCTGCGCTGCTGACCGGGAGCCACCAAAGGTAAGGCCATGCCTGTGCCCCAATCCCCTTCCCCAGCTCTGAGCCCCCCCAAACCTGGAACCCCTTCCTGTACCCCAAAGCCGTCATCTCCAGCCCCAGCCCAGAGCCCTGACCCCCTCCCGCACCCCAACCCCCTGCCCCAGCCCAAAGCCCCCTCCCACACCCCGAGCCCCTCATTCCCAGCCCCACCCCACAGCCCTCACCCCCACACTCCAACTCTCTACCCCAGCCCTGAGCCCCTCCCACACCCCAAACCCCTCATCCCCAGCTCCATTGGGTCACGGGCATCAACAATTTTCTTCAACTGGGTCCCCAGAAAAAAGTTTGAAAACCACTGATCTAGTCTGACCTGTGTAACACAAGCCATAGAACTTCCCCAAAATAATTCCTGGTTGAATTACAGCCTCTTTTAGAAAATCATCCAATCTTGATGTAAACATTATCAGTGATGGAGAATCCACCCTGATCCTCGGTAGGTTGTTCCAGTGGTTAATTCCCCTCACTGTTAAAGACACATATGCCTTATTTCCAGTCTGAATTTGCTTTGCTTCAGCTTCCATTGGATCTTGTTATACCTTTGAATGTAGACTGGTTCCAAGGCCAGCCCAATGTCAAAGCCAAGTGGCTCTGCCCTCGTCTGGCAGTTTCATTTTAGGGTAGATGGGGGCCCCTTTTTGGAGATGCAGCAAATCATGATTTGCACAGAGAGCTGTTCCGTTCAACCTTCCCTTGCAAGAAAAATCTCTTCTGCTACCAAACCATTAACGCTAAGCTGGAGTTATGGATACATAAACATCGAGGGCAGAATGGGATCAGGGTTCCATAGGTGGCACAATTTACACTAAAAGCTCAGCTGGGGTCAAGATAGACCTGTTGCCAGGGGTCAGGGCCTGTAGTCTCTTGGCAACCCAACAAGTGCAGCTGGCCTGCAGCAGGCTACCTGACTGACTGCCCCACCTGACTGGTCAGGCAGGGCAGTTGGCTGCTCTCCGGCTGCTCAATGTGTATCATGCCTACAGCTGTACTTGCCCTTATTCCAGTCCCTGCTCCTGTACTGCTCCATCCCTGGTTCCCCTTCAATTCCTGCCCCTCCGGTACTGATCCTTGGCTCTGTCCCTGGCCTTAGACTCTGGTTGGCCCTCAAGCTCTGATATTTGGCTCCTGTCTTTCTGGTATTGCTCCTCGGCTCCACCTCTGGCATTCGGCTTGTATCCCTTCGGCACTGACCCTCAGGTCATTCCTGGATTCTGTCCACTCTGAACCCAGCTATCACCAGTAGGCTGAACTCTCGCTTTAACCACTAGGCCAGACCGCCCACGGCCCAGTGTCTTCATTTTAAATCAAGCTCAGATTTGCTTTCAGTCACAAGCTACGCTGGGCCAAGTCCTCAGCTGGTGTAAATCAGCCCAGCTCCTCTGGAGTTCATTTACACCAACTGAGGATCTCAGATGGTCTCATTTGAAACTCCCACTTTTGTACAGCACCAATAGCCCCACCCGCTTTGGCCTGGCCGCTCAGCTCTGCTCAAGGGAATGCCCAGCACTAGAACAGCAAGGAGGTGGTATTGCAAACCAGGAGCCAGGTACATCCTCAGCGCTGCATATGGGCCTCAAACTGGAATAGCAGGAACAGGAGTTGCTGGTCAGGATCAAAGGGGTCCTGGTTTGGAATAGTCAGAAGGGGACTGCAACTCAGGATTCAGCTGCATTGGAAGAGCTGGGATAACATTTCACACTCCGCCTGCCTTGAGCCACTACGAAGAGCCTTTCACTTTTATGAGCCCTGAAGTAGACCCAACAAGGTTAAAGGAGGAAACAAAATAAACAAACCGAGCGTGACTCTTTGCTGTGATTTCTCGCAGGGTCAAAGCACTAAAGCACTCCACTCGTTCACCATTATCTAGCGCAGCCTTGATCTCAGGAACCGTATTTCAAGTGTGCAGAACTAGTGTGTACCACCGATTAAAAGAAATGTGATCTGATTTTCAGAGGTGCTGAGCACCAAGATCCCGTTGGTTTCAGTGGCATTTGAGGGTACTCAGCCACTTACAGAATCAGGCCTTTTTTATTGATGCGCCTCGGTGTGGGGGAGGAGGCTAACTTTAGACACCGGAGTTTGCAAATGTTGGCCTACGTATTCTGTAGAGACATGTTCTCACATCCTCAGCTCCCTCCAGCCCTTAGAGGCAGGCGAGTTGGATTAGATCCAGCAAATCTCCTTCATGTAAAACTATATGTACTTTCAATTAGATGTATAGTTTAGAGCAATTAGGAAAAGGCACTTCACTTGAATAGACCTGCTGCTATGTACTACCTACCAGCTGGTTATGGAAAGCAGACATAATGGATATTGATTGCATATCAGTTATTAAACATCTCCCCTGGTTTTAACATTGCTGTTTGCTGGATAGTGATTGTCCAGCCCATTCTTGGTGAGGCCGGCAAGATAATTCTTTACCCTGGCATATCAGCTTTTACCCATGGATCTCAGAGTACCCCAGGCTCTAATTCAGTATCCCAGCTCCTCTTGGAAGTACCTTTTTAACAGGAAAAGTGAGGCACACAGAGGTTAAATGACTTATCTGATGTGCGTCTGAGACATTGGCAGAGCTGGTCACGGAACCCAGGAGTCCTGACTCCCAGTCTTCATCTACCCACTAGGAAGTGCGAAGATCCTACTTTGAGTGAGACGGATTTGCTAGTGGTTATGTCCCTCCTGCCTGATGAGTGCATATTTGAGTTTTGTGATGGTGGATGTGCAGAAGGAAATATAGACCCATAGAAATTAAAGATGGGGAAGGCCAAATAAGAAGAACATCCGCCATTACGTAAGAGGATAAAAATGTATATGGGACATAAACTCTCATGCTTCAGGCCATAAGCCAATCACTAATTGCCTGGGGTGAGAAAAAAACTTCTATAGCCGAGTGATTCTATGATGGGTTTCTTGTCCCATCCTCAGATGCATCTGGTAGCAGCAGCCATCAGATACAAGACCACTGCTCCACTCCAGTATGGCAATTCCTATGTTCCTAATTACTTCACATCATCAAGATCTTGTCCCTGGCCAGCACAGGATCAGTCCATACAGTATGTTCTCCAGTGTATTTTCCATTGTTAAGGGATGGGCATCCATCTCTTCCCTCTAGCGACTAACAGGTCTCAGTGTGTGTAAGGATTGTCTACACGGTGAGTTACTGCGTGGCAAGTCACTCACTTCTACAGAGCAGCAACAGTGCTGCTAAGCCATGCTCCAGGACTTTCAGCACACTGCAGCCATGTCCTCACTGGATGTTACTGCATGGCAAGCTGGTGTGATGTGCATTCACAACCTGGATTGCTGCGCAGTAAGTCACTGTGTAGATAAGCCCTAAGATCCTCCTGTTCTTCAGGCTAACTATTCCTTATTCTTATCCGCCCCTAGTTATAGGTAATTTGTGGAGTCCAGAGTTACCCTTTATAATTCAGAAGCATCTCCCAAACCAGCTCGCACCAGAAAAGGCCAGATCGGAATAAGCTGTCCAAATTCTAAGCAATTCACAGACACTCATGATAAGCTACACACACAAAAAAGGCACTCATATGTCAATCTATCAATCACGGGATTAGCATAAAAACATCTTAAGAAAAGGCCAGAACAGACACCCCTAATCAGAGTTCATTCGCCAATTACATTAGGATAATCATGATCCAGACACATTTGTGTTTGTATAAGATTATTTGATTTTCCCCAGCACTAAAAGGTCTTTTATTACCAACCAACACTGGCATAATAACAGCCCCAGAACAGGAAGGAAAGCCATCTAAATTATTACAGCTCTCTGACTTTATTTCATCATGTCAGCGGGGGTTCTTGGAGAGCCCCTGCAGGGCTCAGCCAATGGCGGGCGGGGAAATAAAGCCCTCAGTAATGGCAATCACAATAGGAGAACCAAAATGGTCTCTTACTGACTGGAGGAAAATAAAAGAAATTAGGAGCCTATTGAGGGGGAGGTGAACAATCTGGAGAAGGAAACTCGGGGGCGGTGGGGGACGAGGACTGTACGTTTCCATTTGCTTTCTCTGGAATCTGTCAGAGAGGTTCTCTCTGGAAGCCAGTGCACCAGTGAGACAGGCGGCCGTGAGTTATATTTAAGACCTCTGCTTGTTTGATCACCACCTGTGGGCTGCATAATAAGAGACGGATGGGGTTGCCACGGAACAAAACCCTTAATGGGCTGATGTGTAGGCCTGGTGCACACATGTGCATGCAATGTGCTGCCCTGAAGTCCTGTTTGCGTATGCATTTCCCTGCACCAAACCAGGGGGGAAAGCCTGGCCCTACTGAGGTTAGTGGGAGTTTTGTCATGGACTTCAACAAGACCAGGATTTCACCCAGGAACTTTTTTAGCGTTGTTCTGTTTCCTTTCCCATCTGATCCTAACACTTTGCACACAGCCAGGCATCCATAGGGGCAAACCTGCCTGTTTAAGAGTCCCGTCTGTCTCTGTGACATTCTAGTCCCAGAGGCCACAACTGGACCCCATGCAAAAATGCCAATGCATCTTGAAGGGTTGCACTGAAAGCAGGTCTGCCACATCTGGCACTTCCCCTAACTTTGGGCTCCCAGGAAAGCAAGCATGAAACCGATGGCTCCTATCCCAGTGCAATTTCACAAAGGTTTGCTCCCACGGAAAAGGCACTTTTCCCCACTGAAAATGATTTCGGGCCTTGCCTGCAAATTACTCCCCCAGCTACTGCAGCTCAGACAAAATAAAGGGGAACTGGGAGCATGAGAGTTACACCAATTTAGACTCAGCTCCCATAGACGCCTTCCTACTGACGTGTAACTGACAGCCCCCCTTAGCATCACCTATGAGGTTGGTCCACCGAGTCTGTTGGAGTCCAACCTGGTGCAGCTCACATGCCCGTGTGACAGAAGAGAGGAGAAAAACAAGGAACCCGACCAGCAGGATGATGCACAGAAGACACAAATGAAAGCGGGGGGGGGAGGGGGGGTCTGCTTCGGTGTGCCCCCTCCTCAGTGGCTTTTCCTGTTACATTCCTCTCTTCTCGATCCTGGGGTCACGAATTACCCAGCTTCGACTCAGTGAGCCTAATCCAGAGGCGATGTGTATCTCATGTCACCTAGATTCACACCCACTTGCTAATATGTCAGGGAGTCTCAATTAGTGCCAATTATACAGATTCCCTTCAATTCACTTAGGGCTTGTCTGTGGGCGCACAGTTTCTGTACTGCTGTAACAGTGTCAGTTTGAAGTGGATATAAAGCCCAAAGGGTGGATGCAGTTATACGGGTGTAAGGTGCCTTTATAACTGCATCCATGCTATCATTCTGGTTAAGTCACCCCCCTAAGTGACATGTTGTACTGGTACAAAATCTGTGCGTAGACCAGGCTTTAGACTAAGGGTATGCCTACGTTTCCTTCTTAATGTTTGATACAGGCATAGTTCCTTTGGCTGTTTCTATCCTCTGGATCCAACTACCTTCTCTGATTAGATTGCATTTGCCTGGAAGTCCCCTAGACTTCATTGTTCTTACCCCTTTGACGATGGGACAGGGCAGTTCCACCTCCTGCTTTTGTCCTGCAGAGACGAGTTGGCGTAATGCCCCAAAATGAAGTTTTTTTGGGGGGAGGGAGGGGGCAGTTCCAGGCAAATGGAATCTAATCAGAGCAGGCCATTGGAGACAGAGGATAGACATAGCAGAATTATGCCTGTAATATGCAGGAATAAGGAAACCTAGAGAGGCCTTGGAAGGGAAAAAGGGAGAATGGAATCTGCCCAATTTTTATATACATATATATTTTCCCTCCAGCTCCTTCTGCTTCTAATCAAAGATTGTGCAGAGCCAACGACGAACCCAACAAAATAATCTCTCCCCATCACCCCTTACACTGCCGTGGGGAAGCTCCTGGTAATCACATCCACCTTCATGGTGCTACCCCACTCACATCGTCCTGAAGGCTGCTCCTTGGTGTCTCCAGCAAATGGAACGGAGAGTTAAAGATTTAGTATTTCCCATTCCCTCAGCGTACATCCCTGGCTCGCTCCGCCTTTGTGCAGAGGCGGGAATCCGCTTCCCTATCCGCGCGTATGTTCTGCTGGGGAACTTGTCGGGCTTGTCTGGCTAATGAAAAGCTGCTTGGGATTCCCCTTTGGGCTTTTCGGGAAGGATTAGTGAGGTTTCTCCAAGGCAGACACGGCAAGACAGTCAGTTTCTCTAAATGCAGCAGGGACTTCTGCAGCGCTTGGCTTTGGCACAAGCTAAGTGCAGCCGTCTTGAAGGTTGTCTCCTTGCTCAGGTTTACAATAGAGAAGGGATTGAGGGGGATTGATAATGGGCTACGGGCCCTTTCCCTCTCGAGGACGCCTGCACAAAGCCAACCCAGGCTAATAGCTAGCGAAAGCGGTTACCTGCCGATGGCTCCCCGGTGGCCTGTGTGAAATGAGATGGAATTGATGAGAGGGATGGGGTGTCACAGAATGGCTCCCAATGGACGGCTGACTCTGTCCCACCTGACACCCTTGTTGCCAATCTCAGCAGAAAGGCCTTGGAGTGAAGGGGTTGCAGAGACTGAATGTGCCTATCGCCCTCCATAAAGTCACCACCTTACCCTCCTTCACCTCCCTCTGTCACCAGGCCTACAAAAGCCTGGCAGCTGATAATGGCTAAGGAGGTGGTGAGCTGGAACTGCTGCCTACTAGGCAAAATACACTTTCCTTGGCCTCCTGTTCCCCCTGCCCCATTTGTCTTTCACACACCTGCCATGTCTTAGGGACATGGTGGATTCTCTCTCACTTGCTGGCCTTCAGTCAGGACTCGCTGTCTTTCTAAAAGTCATGCCACAGCTCAAACAGAAGTGATGGGCTTGATGCAGAAATCAATAGGTGAGGATCTCTAGCCTGCTGCACTATGTCAGAAATCAGACTAGATGATCGTAACAGGTCCTTCTGGCCTTACAATCTAGGGCACTATGAACCCTGATGGTGAGCTCTCTGGAGCAGGGAGCGTGTCTTTTTGTTACTTGTTTGTACAGTAGCTAGCACAACTGGGTCCTCATACTTGACGGGGGGGGGGGGGGAGGGGGGAGCAAGACACCAGTGTAACATACAAATCAATAATTATGACAACAAACACCTCTCAATATGCCTAACAGGTGGGTCCCTCCAGGTGTGGATTGAGGTCCATTTGCAAGAAAGCGTAATGGAGAAATCTGCACAGATGCTAGGCTCATTCTGGGGATAAACAAAAAGGCTTTGTGTCAATCCGGCACCTTTTAGTGGCACTAAAGTGTAGCTGAGGTTGAAGTTTTGCTTTGGAAACATTTATTCAATGAAAAATAGATTTTTCTCAAAACAAATTTGCATGGGAAAATGTCCATTTTCAAATAAATGTGTGTGTTTGTGTGTGGGGGTGGTGGTGGTTAAAAATCAGTTTTTGGCAACCATAAACTAAAAAATTACAGCTGAAAGTGGAAACATCATCAGGTTTTGGTTGCCAAAACTGGGGGAAAAAACGTTGGTTTGGGGATTTTCAGGTTTTTGACCAAAACCCAAAGAACATTCTTGTTTCGTGTTGTTTCTGCAAAAAAAGTTCAACTTTTCTCAACCAGCTCAACTAAAATCAGGTAATTGAACAGTTCAGTATAACGGGAATGGACCCACATCTTTGGTCCAAACCCAATTTTTTCCAATAGGTTTGAAGATCACTAAACAGCTTTTTTAAGAATTGTTTTTCATCTTCACAGTAGCTTCTGCACTTTTTGGTTTCCATGCATGATTGGCCGTAAAAGGGCCATGATACCATGCATGAGGCTTGGCCAGATCAGAAGTTCTGGGAACCTCCTGAGACACCCTGATTCCATGAGATTTTCTAGAGAGTTTAGAAATGAGCTTTCATAATGCTTAGCACTTACACCGCATTTTCAAAGCGTTTTGCAAAAGTGAACATATCTTTGCCATTGTATGTGGGGAAACTGAGGCACAGAGCGATAGTTCACTTGTGCAATCTAACACAGGGTCAGGGGCTGGATTGGGAACAGAACCAAGCTCTCCCAAGTTCAGGTCCCATTCATTAGACATTGAACCATCCTGCATTCTATGAGCCATGTGTTTATTCTAAAAATAATCTGGTCACACTTTTTATTACGGGTTCATTTATGAATAGTTTATAAAAGGGTTAATAAATTACTTCAGATGCTTTAATAAGCACTTCTATAGCAACTCTTCATCCACAGTGCTTTACAAAAGAGGTCAGTGCCATTATCCTCATTTTACAGATGGGGAAACTAAGGTACAAGCAGATGAAATAACTTGCCCAAGGACCCGCAGCAGGCCAGTGGCAGAGCTGGGAGTAGAATCCAGGTCTCCCGAGCCCCAGTGCTTGACCCACTAGGCAATAAACAGTGAGTCTATTGTTGTGGATTTGTATAGACTGTAACAAGGCATAGGTGCCTGATATCAATAACATATAAAACTCATGCTTGTAACATGTTTATCACACCTGTTAATCATAAATAAAAAGGCATTTATTAACCCTTTATAAACTATTTATAAATGTACTCTTAATACATTGTGAATTCCAGCTATGGGCATGTTTAGGCTCAACTCTCGCTAATGCTGTGTTACTTCTAATACGTATTAACTGTGACAATACAGCAGCCATATTTATGGACACCATCCGTGTGCTCGGTGCTCTGCAAGTACCTAGTATAACACAAATATTCCTGAGTTTAAACACAGACCAAACCCTTTCGACACCGACTGCCCCGCTCAGGGGGTTAAGCGAAGGTTGATGCAGGCATCTTGCCGAGGTGGGTTTTTAAAGCCTGCTTGGAAGACGTATGTTGTGAGGAAGGGCTTGACAGGGCGGGCGGGGTGTTGTCTGATGTATGAGAGGAGGCAGTGGTAGAGAAGGTGAGTGGCCTAAAGGATGGCATGGAAGAAAGACAAGAGCAGGGGAAAGAGGAGCCAAGACATAAGCAAGAGCTGATTTGCACAGGGCTCTCTTATCTGTGTTTCCATTGCAGCCCTACAGCCTGTATTTTCCCAGGTTTCTATGCCCACATGATCCCATTTCACAGATGGGCTGCCCAGCACCCACAGTGCTACAGATGGGCTCTCATTTCCCATTGATTAAGCATAGTCCCCTCTACTCAGGGTCCTAGACGAGCTGCATTTTATCCTCTGAGTAACTGGGGCAAGACAAGTGATTAGCTGTCTCAGGAGCCCTTAAGGGAAGCTGTTGCTGGCAGGGGCAATCGAATGCTATCCCAGTAAAACAAGGGGAACAAGATGTGATAGCCATATCATCTCCAAATAGGCTACATGCAAGCTATTCATCCTCCCCTCTGGGGGCCTGGCTTTGTTTGAGCAAGATTATGAACTCCCTTTCGGAAGAGCTTCATCATTTCCACATATTTCCCATTGGTCATGGGCAGGCAGGATCAATAGAGATATAATCCGAGAGACAGCTGCAAACACAAAAGTTCCTAATGAATTTCAGACCAGACAGTCAGCCCCAACACACAGCCCGTCAGCTGGGGATTCATGCAAAGCCATCACTCCAACATGCCTAAAATTTCCCCATGGAGGGGAGGGCTAGATGTGAGAAAGCATCAGATGGCTCTTGTTCCATCTCGTAGTTCAGCATTATCCCCAGCGCAATTATTCCACCAGACAGTGCCGCCTTTGATCGAGGGAAAGAAAGGGAAGAGGGGAAAAAGGCAGCATAGAGCTTGAACAAAGGGACAGGGTAAGAAGGTTTGCAAAAAGGACTATGGGAACGCCCTTGGAATTGTGACTCAGGTGCCTGGTGGGGGAGAAACTGCAGACATTTACGTAGGAAGCAGGCAGTCACTAGCATTAGACTGCATTCTCCATTACAGCTCATTCACAAAGGTAACTGCTGTTGCCATCTTGGTTTTTCAATTCTTACGCCTGACTCCGCTCTCCTCTAGCGTCCTTAAGCATCTACTGTATCAACATGCACCTCTTTGGAGTCTTGGACACAACACAGCCCTACAGGATGGGATTTTCAAAGCCACAAAGGGAATCTGGGCACCCAATTCCCATTAAAATTAAAAGTGCATCCAAATCTCCCAGGCAGCTCTGAAAAACTCCAGCTGTGCTGTACTGTACTGACTTTGTATGGATGTTGCCCTCTACTGCATAGCCCATAGACAGCTTAAAGTGTATATATATATACACACACACACACACACACGCTTCATCCCCACTAGAAGCACTTTGTTGGTACAGTAACTCAACCAGCAAAGCACTCCTATTGTAGATATAGACCTTATCAATAAGGATATTTTTAATGCCATAGTAGATCAGATTGCATAGCTAGGTTTTCTACCATTTCTGCCCTCATAAAAGTTTACAAACGATGTTACTGATGGGAATGGATCAGTGGGATCAATAACTACACTGCTGTGGTTTGTACTGAGCTAATGAAAGCATTCAGCACTGTGAGGCATGAGCTCCGCTTCCAAACACTTTTAGCTGATTGACTTCAGTGGATGGTGCCAGGACTGTAGGTCTGGGCAATAACTGCAGGATGTGACACTAAATTCTCCGTCCTTATTGCTACTGCAGCTGGCCCACTGGGTGTTAGTGTCAGGGTCAATCCAAAGGGCCCAGGGAAGATGAATTATAAAATAATATAAATCCGTTGGCCTTCTATACCACTGTCCAGCCAAGCCTCTCAAAGATCTTCATTAACATTCATAACAGACACCCCAGGAGGCAGGATAACTATTGCATGGAACTGTTTAGTGTGCACCACTGCCCTCTACTGAATGGAATTAGAACTGCTGACATATGTATCAAAGGCCGTATACGGCTACTGGGTCAAAAGGATTCCCTCTTGCTCAGGTAGCAGGAAGCTGTACTTCTGGAGGAAATGCATCTGAGTTCTAGCCTTGTTGTTCCTGTGAAGTTCTGAGTGGCCAAAGAGCACGCCAGAGTGACAGCGTGATCAGAGGTCTGTTCAAGGGTTAACCTTATGAAGAAAATTAAGCACTGAACAAGTGAATCGGTGGCAGAGCCAGGAGTAGAACCCCAGGAGTCCTGACTCTCAGGGCTTTGCACTGAGAGCACACAGCCTCTCACCTCACTGGGTGATATTTATCTACTTTTTTGCATACGTCTACTGGCCTCTCCTTGCCCTTGGTTGAAGGATTCATCCCCCCTTTTTGAAAAAGCTCTCAATGGCTCTTGGAGGGTGGGGAAAGAGTTAAAACCAGGTAATTCTTTCTGTACCCAATCCACATGTCTGTGTCTGGAGCCTCACCCTTGCTAAAAAGATTGCCCATTTTGCTTCCCACAGTCCTGTGGCTTCAGAGCAAGGTTAACTGTGAGGAGCATCTGGGAATTTGGCAGGATCCCTTCCTGGCATACGAGGGTTATGTTGAACATGTGCTGTCTGCAGTTGGTACAAGACTTAATGCTCTTTGTCATTCTGAGTGCTGCCTAAGTGCCCGTAATAAGAAACAGGTTGCCCAACAATTCCTCCTTCCTGTTATTGATTATAGGGAAGTAACACACTGTACCGCAGCAGCTGCCTTTCACTGGCTGGATATCGTATCTAACAAAGATTTGCAGGTTCCTTCTCTCATGCGGCTATTATGCTACACACCACGAGGACATCTGCACACAAGCTCAGTTGGCCAAGACCTTCCACACGTAGGGATTTCCATTCCTATTTCAAATGACCATGCATAAGGGAATATGAGCATACTCTAGAAACTTCTCAAACCACTGGTCCATGTAACCCAGGACCCTGTCTCTGACCATGGCTGGCACCTGATACTCTAGAGGAAGGTTCAAGAGAGCCCATATTAGAACAATTCTTAATAATATACCCACGTGGCAAGCTTATGCATCTTTATCTTAGCTAGTGTAAACATAGCTGATATCCACAGTCTTCTCAACAAGCTCCACACAGGAGTAACTGGATGCAGTTCTGTGGTCTGTGTTGTACTGGGGATGACAGAGTAAATGAACTAATAGTTTCTTCTTGCCTTAAAACCTATTAATCTAGATATACACTGACCTAATGCTTTATTGAACTCCATTAAAACTGGTTGCTTCAGTAATCTCTAGTGCAAATGAGTTCCATGGTCTAATTATGTGGGGGAGGGAGCAGGGGAGAATAGCCTTGAATTAGTTTGAAATGTAATGGCTCTTTTAGTACTCCACTTTGGGTTCTCCACTTGTATCATGACAGAGGATGAACTTTCCTCCCCTATACTTATCAGCATTCGTTATATTATAGTAGCAACTGAAATCAGGGCCCCATTGTGTGAGGTCCTGTGCATGCACAGAGTACCAGACAGTCCTTGCCCCAAACTGCGTACAAAGAATAGGAGAAATTAACTATTATCCACTTTTACTAATGGGGAACAGAATGGGAATGAAATTTTCCCATCCTCACACAAAGAGCCTAGGACAGAAGCAGGAGTTGAACCTAGATCTCCTGAATTCCAGGCTCTTAAGCACCAGATTTTCTCCAACCACTCATTCTTTTACATTCCTTTCCCTGTCTCCCTTTAGTCATTCTTGTGGGGCCCACAAACCCCCCGGGGCTCAACCAGTTTTGCTCAAAATTTTCCAAAATCCTCCACCCAGATCACGCTACCTGGAAAATGGCTACCTGGAAGGTAAGAGCTCTGAGCAAATGAAACCAGGGGAGTTTGAATAGAAATGCTTGGGCAACTTTATGCTCTATGATTGTCGCCATTTTTAAATGAGCTGCTGCTCCAATTTTTATTAACAAATGGCTTTCATAATAAACATGATTTCTCTCAGGAACCTTACCAGGGCTTAGCATGTGCCAAGATGAATTGGAGTAAGTGTGGCTCTCCCAAGGGAAAGCTTCTATAGATACACACATACACGGATATACGTACATATCTATTCATAAACACTACCAGTTTCTGTGTTTGTCTGGTAGATGAAGCCGGCGCCGAGACACGGCTCATTTTGCCAAGCTGTCACTCACTGTTTTGTTCATTATCAGGAAATGAACTCCATTCCCAAGCATCCAGGGGACAGAGAGTAATTGGGTTCTCTGAAGCCTTTTCACTTAATTTACTCAAGTTCTATTTATTTCTTACAGAATTAGGTTTTAGCGGCTGATAGACAGGACATCAGGAAAAAAATGAAGGCAAATGGATAGGATAATAAACTCGGATGGAGAAAAATGATCTCTCTCACTCTCTCTACATATCCATCCTCTTTTCTTTCCTTCCTCTCCCCTCTTTCTTTGCAGAGTCAACCACATCTTTGCTATGAAGAGGGTTCCCTGTGTACAAGTACCTGGTTTATAACATGAGTCGATGGGATTCATGAGAAGTAATATTATTATCCAGGTTGCATCCCAAGATGAAAAGAGTCAAAATTCAGCACTTAGATAGTACGGTAATAGGTACTGGAGAAAACCCTAAGACATCAGACAGGGTACATCAATGAACAGAGACAAGATAGATCAATAGATACATAGATAAAGGAAGAGAATACTTCAAGAGGAAGAGAGGGTGGGTAGGTAGGTAGGTAGGTAGGTAGGTAGATAGATAGATAGATAGATAGATAGATAGATAGATAGATGACTGAACAAAAGAGAAAGCCCTGGACTTTCTGGGTACTGGATTTGGCCTTTATGTGATTACTGCTGGTTAAACCCTCCCTCTAGATCCCCTTCCAATAAATACCCTATGCCATGCATGCTACCTGATGCTTGGTGGTGAAGCATGACCCCAGAGCAGCAGGGAAAAGACAGAGAAACAGAGTACCTACTTGTGACCCTACAGCTCTACTTGTTGTATGATATTAAATGCTAAAAGGAGGGGGTCACAGTTCTAATAATACTTTGCACCTCTCTAGCACCTTCCACTGGTTAAATATTGACATATATCCAGGAGCTGTTGGTTGTCACTGTGCTGAGCACCACAGCTGCTCGGAAATTCATGGCAACAGCCAGGATAGACGTCAGATCCTCCTATTCAAAAAAAAAAAATGCAGGCACCTACCAGATGTGCTAAAGTAGAATCACCAGCCACCTGGATCACGGCGTTCCCCTTACAGAACTCTGCAAAGCCAGCCAATGAAGCTGGGCTGCCTGACCGATTCCAGTTTCAGCACCATCTCAGCAGAGTCTCTGCCTAGACCTATTGGATCCCACTAGGACCTTGTTCTGGGCATGCAGAGCAGGTGTGAACACAGGATGCGCTCTATTTTCAAAAGCCACATCTGACCCTCGCCTTGCTGTTAATAATTATTTGTACTGCAGTAGTGCGTAGAGGGTCTGGTCATAGACCAGGACGCCACTGTGCTAGAAGGGTGGTTGTGTGTCTGCTTATATATAAACAATACACGGGGAGTGGGGTGGGGAGATACAAAGGACTTCACCCTAGACACCTCTGTAAACCAATAGGTGGTGCTGGTGTGGTGGTGCTTCATATAGGGAATGGGTCACAGAACTCCAACAGATTATTATTAGAGGACAAAAAGACGCAATCCCCCACCAAACTGTCCACCCGCCACCAGCAGAGAGAGGGGAAATTAGTTAATTAAACCTCGTTATCTCTGCCGTGGCAGGTGAGGACCGGCTTTCCTGAGTTGAGCACAAGCCGCTTGCCTCTTCAGTTCTACGCCAGTCAGTTGTACCAGCTGGGAGTTCACGCTCTTGAATCGTCTCCCTGCAGCGATGTTCCCCAGCTGGGCAAGAAACGCACCAGCATGAAAGGGAGTCTCTGGGCAGAGACTGAAGAAGCCGACGTGCTTCTTAAAGGATCTTAGAGAGGGTTTTGCGTATTAAATGAGGGAGGGCGAGTGAGTCGGCAGGGCCAGAGAGCACAAAGTGAAACAGGGCATTTAATAAAACACAATCAGAATTAGATGGTGAGAAACAGTGAGAGTGTTCATCATCGGTGAAGAAGGTAGAGACACAGGCCTATTCCCCTGCCACTTACAGGCCCAAGCTATGCAGGCCCTCCATGTGGCAGCAGCAGGAACAGGCAGTTCCCATCTAGACCTAGCTAAAGGAATGATAGATTCTATGTTTGGTGCTGGCAGGGGAGTTACATGGCAGCTAGCACAACGCTTGGAGAAACAGGACCCCTGGGCTCCCGGGAAGGCGTGTAGGGCCTGGTGGTTAAGTGCAAGGACCTAGGCTATCCAAAATACGCTACATGTATAACTCGGTAACATGAAGCAGCTGCTTTCAGTCTATGAGAGATTCAAATGGCATCTGGGAACTGAGCAACCATCCTTCCTGAAAGCCAAGGTCCATGAAACCCACACGGTACCAACACCGTGGCTCTGTCTGAAGAAAGGCCATGTCCCGGCACGGGGGCGGGGACCAGAGGAAGTGCACACATGGCTTTGACTCGCCTGTGGCCTCATAAATTATGCAGCTGTCTTCATCCATTATTCAGCATAATTTATTTTGAACATTTAGATCAGCAATTTGTGGGTGTAAATTTTTTTTTTTTTAAATCTGAAAACCTACAAACAAGAAAGGAAGGCAGAGGAGAGGGGAAATGCTCGACTGGACAATCAGTCATTAATCAGATATGGGCTGTGAGATGACAGGAAGAAAAGGTGCAGCTGGGAAGCCATTTCAAAGAATAATAAAAGCTCCAGTTTCCCTGCGTTCCTTATGGGTGGGAGTTTGGGGGAATCGGATAAAGAAATCGACGTCCACGCAGAGCGTCTCAGCACTAGATATGGAGTTAGTTCCTCTCACCCACAGATCCTAAAGCACTTGAGATGCTAGAGCTGAGCAAACAGCCTCTTGGGTTGAGTTCTTAAATGAATTTGCTACCCTCCCATTCACGCCCCCTTCTGGGCTTACAGTCTACAATGGTAGGAACAATCCCTGCTTGTGCTCGGGAAGCCCATTTCAGAGCCATGTGGGGGAGTGCTTGGGAACACCACATTTTACACTGGCAAACGGTAGCTTTTGCACTGGGAAAGCTTGTACGCTTATCCAGTCAGGGGGCAGAAATAATGCCATGTGACTTGTATGGCCAATCCAAATTAACCAACACAGCTTGCAGCGTGAATTAAGAATGGTTTGCAGTTAACCCTGACTGTTAAAAAGTTTGCAATATGCATATATCTTCCTTGAGCCATTTCCAATAAGGAATACTTTTAAGGAAACAGCAACCTGGCTATGGACATTCCCCAACCTGAAACATGATGAATTCAATGAATAAATTGCTCAGCATGAATTATTTGCTCAATTCTAATACCTACAGAGTCACGGAGAACCAGCCGCGGTGTTAGAGGAAACCCACCAGCCCACAGAGAGCAGCACAAGAGTGAAAGGACGAAGGGGAGAAAATGTTGTCCAAGAAGAACAGGGCAAATCTTCTACCATTATGAAAAATGTCACAGAGTCTGTCTAACGCAGGGTAGACATGCCCTTGCTTTGCAAGGTCTCGTCTGAAAGACTCACCCCACAGCACTCAATTATCCGCCTCGGAAAGGGTAAAGGAGCGAGCCAGCTCTGATAGGATTTCAGTCTGTAACTACTAAGCCCCCAACTCAGCGTGTGGGAGAGGTACAGAGAGCAGCTTTGAAATGAGACAAGCTCAGCGGGGCTCCTGCCAGTTTGGCCTGGAGAAGCTTGCATCCCTCCCTGCCTGGAGACCTGGACAGAGGCACAGGTTTGGTTCCCAGTTGCATGCAGCACTGTGCACTGGGACACTCAACAAAACCATGCTAAGGAGGAGGAAGCTACTGATGCAGATCCCAAAGGCCAGGAGGAGGAGGTGGTGGGCTGGGGACAGAGGCTCTCAAAGGAGGAGGGAGTAGCTGGAAGGTCATGGGCCTACAATACACACGCACATAATGATAAGTACCCTGACCTTATGCCCAGCTTCCCAAACCATCCTGCATGCCCGACACTCCTATGCGTTCCCAATGTGGAGTCCTAGCTAGCAAATCCCCCTAGAACAAAGCCCCCTTTTTCCTTGGGGTTTGGCCTCCCTGACATTAGCGCAAGCCAGGCATTTGTCCCCTGCACTGAGTGACATTGGTCATCCCCACGCTATTTAGACCCATGCTAGCATCTGCTCATCAGGCAGCAGACGCGATGCTCTGTCGCTGCGGGAAGAGGCCATGGAGCCAGGGGGCAGGCTGAGGGGTGGAATGACCAGAAATGGGGCCTGCATTCTAAACCCGGAAGGGCTCCCCCTCCTCACACAGCCAATACCCAGCGCAGTGTGGCAGTGCGTCTCGTGAGCAGTACAAACGGGCCTCCATTCCCCGTGGGTATCTGCCCAGGGTACAATGCCATGCCCCGCACCCAGACGCGACAATGTCACAAACAAGGCGATGGCATTACTGCACAGCGCGAAGAGGTGGCACAACACCCCTCACGTGCCCGAATCTCCTTGCACGCAACCAATGTCAGGTCTGTGAAATGTGAGCGTTTGCTCACTCTCCTTCCCACTCTGTGGCAAAGTGACACCCCCCTGGAGCGGTTTCTGGTGCATCCTCCAAGGAAGACAGTCTCTGTGTTCATGGATTCCAAACTTCCACCCTTGAATAACTAGGGTAACGCTTGGCAGCTCTGCAGCAGCTTCCCTCTTTGCTTTTCAAAGTGCTGGGCAGGCTTTAATTCCACTCACAGACCTGCTGCGTGCGGGGGGTGGGGAGGTGTTAAAGGAGTATGGGAATCGCAGGTGTATGTGGTGCCATGGGAATGTTTATAGCGGAAACATAACTGCAATTCTCTGGCAGAATCAATATAAGTTTTGTTTTGTATCCTTCAAACCTGCAGGGGACCATTGGATCCAGTTATGAAGAGCACGTTTTGTTTGCAGAAGAAAAAAAGATGTTTCTATTGTCAGCTTATTAAGGCACCTGAGGCTCTCACTAAAAAAACAAAACACACACACACACTCACACATTCTCTCTCATCCCCACAGCATCAAGGAAGTCACATAAAAGCAGAATATTAGCATGATAACCTTTGTCATGCCTGGTCATTCAGATTGATGGGGCTAACATCTAGCCAAACAGCCCTGAGACGGCTATTAAAGTCCGAGTGGAAAGTCAGGCCAGCTTAGTCTGGGAAAACCACCAACATTATCAAGCTGGAGACAATTTAGTCAATCTACAATACTCAGCTCTAGCTTTCCAGGCCAGTAGCTTTGGAATGGGAGCAAGTGGGAAGGAGAAGGGGGCAATCAGTTTGTGAGATCCTTGTCCAAACAAGAGAACATTGAAATGGGGAGTAGAAGGTCCAATTTTTGATAACTTTGCAGCTGCTGCCTGATCTGGGCTGGAACCAGCAACTTTGGTGAATGAGAGGTATCATGGGGACATCAGTCCAAGCGACAAGGTTGCCCAGTTCCCAGGTCTTGACTCCCTCAGCTCTGTCTGTCATGGAGGCAGTTTAGTTGGGCTCCACAGAAGCTGAATAGCAGCAGGAGGAGGGGGGAAATATTAGGTAGTTTGCAGGCACCGTGCAATGCGTGCACCCCACTGAGAGGTCACCGCGGACAGGATTGGCTGGAGACAATGATGTCCTGGAGCGACTCATTACACCAGCTGCCCGGGAAGGGCTTCTGTGCTCTTGGTTAGCCATTTTTCAAGCTGTCACCACTGATTCCATAACAAGTTAGCAAAGTCCCCTTTTCTCTGGATAATCCCAGAGGTGAAGGTGATTCGCTGGGCATAAGTATTACAGATACAAATGGTCCATCTCCAGGGGACACTACACGCTGAGCCCAGTTACCACTAGCCCGCAAGATGAAAAGAGGTTTACTCGATTTTTCCATTATTACTTTGTGTATCCATGTCAGAGACCCATCGAAGTTCTGTTTCCAACCAAACATGCTTTTCTCCCTAGCTCACACCACCTCACTTGCAAAGGAGCCTTCTTCTTCCCAGCTTCTGGGAACCTCTACATAAACTAAGCTGACTTTCAAAACTTTAATGGGCCCAGATGGTTCCATAAAATGTAAATACAGTAATAAAAATACAAGTAAAACCCTCCTCGTAATTAACATTTGATTTATGCTGTCCAGGGAGGTTTCAACTGAATTACACTTAACCCAGCGAACTTACCATCCTGACTCTGCAGATGTGCCTGTAAACCTTCCTTGTTCCATTCATCTACCTCAAGAGATCTCTTTGGGGGTCTCTCCTGACCCATCATCCCTGTGATCCTCCAGCCCATTTTAAAGGGTAGAGTTGCACTGAAGGTGCTAATGACAAAGTGAAATTAATTAACTTGATGTCTGGTTCCTCCTCAAAAAGGTGAAGGGGCAGTGGAAGAGCTGTAATAGAGTTTTTGTAAATGTCAATTTAGCAAATGATTTTCTTCTCCGGGGTAAAAGGTTTTGGCCAACCACAGAAAGAAAAGACAAAAAGATGGGTTCACCACATTTGCAGAGCAGCATGAAACTTGAAAATATTTAAAGCCAGAAGGAAGCTCCATTGTCACCTACTCTGACCTTCTGCATAACCCAGGCCATAGAATTTCACCTGGTAATTCTTGCAGTGGAAAGAATTATCCTTCCCTGCTGTCTCTGTGAACACTATTGAGCCAATAGCTTGGTGCTTTTTCTTTTGGATTCAGACATTTCCTTTGGCTTTGATTCATAGCACTGCACACTCTCACTTGCTCTGAGTTGACAGAATTACTCCTGGGGGAATTCTGCACCACTGCACATGCACAGAATTTATGTCCCTCACAGATTTCTTTGCTTCCCCACAGAAAAATGGCTTTCTGACAGGGACGCAAAGGGAAGCCACAAGAGCGGTCATACGACCCTCCCCAGCAGTATGTTTTGGGTGCCCAGTGCAGCCTGAAGAGAGGTAAATCACTGTGGGCCAGAGGCGGGACTGGAGAAGACCTGGCTGGTGGCTCCTACGCTGCTTGTGCTGGCTGGGTTGGAGAGGACAGGATTTCCTCTTCCCCTGCACTGCATCCGGGGCTATGTCAGACCCACCCCCAGATTTCTCCCCCGACTGTAGGAAGCGCTGAAACTTCTCCCCATTCCCCACCCCGTGCTTCCTGCACCCATCACTCTTTAGTTGCAGGGGGAGGGATCACTGTATAGGGAGTTGCTCCTCCACCCACCCAACCCCCTTGCACCCAGATCTCCTCATGTCCAGACCCTCCTTCCAAGCCTCATGCCCCCTGCACCCAGAACCCCCCCCAATGAGCCCCACTCCCCTGCACCTGGACCACCCCGACAAGCCACCCGCACCCTGATCCCCACCCTACCGAACCCCAACCAGCTGCACATGGATCCCCACCCCACTGAGTCCCCCACACCCAGACCCCCCTGCTGATCCCCAACCACCTTCACCTGGACCCCCAGAACCCCATAACAAGCCCCTGTGCATACAGATCCCTCCGCACCCGGATGCCCCACTGAGCTGCCCACATCCAGATTGCTACATACAGAGCCCTCTCAACCCACACCTGGATCCCCCCACACTAAGCCCCTTCACACTTGTATCCTGCATTGCTGAGCCTGCCTCTGCGCCTGGCACGGAGAGGCAGGGCCCTGGGGTGTTTCTGAGGCAGGCCTAGTCCTTGCACTGTGACAGGGTTGGGTGCAGCCTCACAGCTAAGTCCGGGTCCCTGGGGGGAACTGAACAGTGATCTCCCACCACTGTGCAGCCAGTGGCCTGTGCTCCCCAATGCCATGCTGGAGTCTCCACATTTATTTCACAAATAAAATTTGCAGAATTTTAAAATATTGTATGCAGAATTTTTAACTTTGTGGTGCAGAATTTTTAATTTTGGGGCGCAGAATGCCTCGGGAGTTACGAAATCCAAAAATGAAGGCAAAATTCAGTCAAAACAACAAAACTTCACCTAGATTCACATATAAACCTTGAGGAAACCCATGTACGTTGCACGATTTTAACAGTAAACCACAAATCAGCCCCATTTTATTCTACACAGGGCTCAAGTTTGCTTGAAACAAGAGCTAGTTTCTGGAGATATGCCCTACCCCAAATTCTTTGAACTTGGGGAGAATCTGGATCCCAACAGTGCGGGCTGTGTTTCCCACGCTCATTAAAAACAGTTTACGGAACCTTTAGTTCAAAGCAAACCCGAAGCCAAATGAACCTGATCATCAGGTTTTGACATGACCATTGCACATAGCTCTAACAAATGCCTCTAAAACAGTGGTTCCCAAACGTATTTGATTGCGCTCCCCCTTCTTTGTGTCTGTAATAGTTTATGTTCCCCCTCCTGCCACCCAAGTACCTATACCGATAAAAAAAACCCATGCAACATTCACTAAATATTAAATCAGTAAGGCATTGATTCAAACAGACCAACAATCCACTGTAATAAGAGCAAACGCAAAACTACAATTGTGGTCGATGCTTACAATTAAATGTGCACACTGCATCATAGTAAATGGATTTGTATAATGCTATGCAAGCTTAACAGAAATCCGTCAAAAGGCACAGCGCCATTTAGAGTCAAACACACAGTGCCATCAGAGGACCTGATATGTCTGGAGGAATCAGCTTTGCTAAGAAGATAAGAACATAAGAACGGCCATACTGGCTGAGACAAAAGGTCCGTCTAGCCCAGTATCCTGTCTTCTGACAGTGGCCAATGCCAGGTGCCCCAGAGGGAATGAACAGAACAGGTAATCATCAAGTGATCCATCCCCTGTCACCGATTCCCAGTTTTTGGCAACAGAGGCTAGGGACACCATCCCTGCCCATCCTGGCTAATAGCCATTGATGGACCTAGTCTATCTAGTCTGAATGTATCTAGTTCTTTTTTGAACCCTGTTATAGTCTTGGGCTTCAAAACATCCTCTGGCAAGGAGTTCCACAGGTTGACTGTGCATTGTGTGAAGTTATTCATTGCTAGTTATTCATTGCTGCAGGTAAAATGTGTGCAGTAAGTTATTTTTCCCCTAAAGCTTCTCTCATGCACCCAGAATACATTCCGTGGCCCCCAACGGGGGGACTCCCTCCAGTTTGAGAACCTCTGCTGCAAAACAACGATCAATTATTCACATATTCTCCAAATGACTCTAGTGATCAGGGTGGGGTGGGAGAAACTACGACCAGTGTATAAAGTTGCCAAAAATTGTGTGACGTTTCCTGCTGCAAAGATTGTGATAAGATTTGCAATGTCAACACACAGGCTTTTGTTCCTTCTTTATTTTAGCTGGAGAATCCTGTTCAACCATTATGACAAAGCAAAGCCCTCTGTAGGTCTGTGGCCTAAGATGGATGCCGACAAAGAGCTTTCAGGGAGTGACACCCATCAACTCGACCTCTTTTGAGCTTTTAAATGCTGCCATGTTGTTGACACTGTTGCTTCTGGGTTCTTGAGTCTGATAGAAATGGCTTTGAACTAATATGCCCTCGTGTGGCAAACAAATGACCCAAACAAGAGGAGCAGTGGTACTGAGCCGAAAGCCAAGGTGCCAGAGGTGGCAAAGACAACCCCATCGGCTTGGTGGAAGATAATCAGGGCCTGGTCCAAAATCTATTGAAGTCAATGGGAGTCATTGCATTGGCTTCAGTGTAGCAATATGCAATACCTGTTAGGCTCACTGCATGCTGCTGATGTGTCTTGACTAGAGTTGGTTGGGAATTTTACAACACAAAGGTTTTTTCCACCAAAAAATGCCGATTTGTCAAAATTGCTCATGGGAATGGGTCGATTTTGACAAATTTCCAGACCCCCCCCCAAAAAAGGTGGAAAAAAATTTCAAAACTGTTGACATTTTCAAAATGAAAAGTTTGGGTTTCTCGTCTCAAAACACTTTGAGTTTTGAAATTTAGCTTAATTTACACAGGGGAAAAAGTTTAAAAATAGAGAAAAAAGAGCAAATCATTTTTTTTTCAGTTTACAAAAAAAAAAAAAAAATCTGAGATTTGAAATTTTCATCCTGATGCAGGACAAGAAATTTTTTTGAAATCTCAAAACTTCTCGCCTGATGGAAAAACGGTTTCCTGCCCAGCCCTAGTCCTGACCAGGCATTCTTAGGATGGGTCTTGCTTCCCCCTCTTTGGGAGACTGAGGAGGATTGATGACAGGAAGCTGGGTCCTGCAGAATTCCCCAGAATGAGGCCAAGTCTGCAGGATAAATAATGATGTCACTAAGGATACTGAGCCGATTTAAATCTGTCGCTTTAAAATATGCCAGTTCCTGCCTCAGCACTGCCTGGAGCATGCAGCACCCAGGCAGCCATAGGGGAATCATATTAAAGTGAAAGCTCTGGTTTCTGAAACAGCCTGGGCACTCCAAATGATGTCACATTTCGAGGGCTGACATTAAAGACTGATATTTCTTAACAACCAGCCCCCTCAGCCTCCTCTCTGAGAAAAAAATGCCAGGCCTCTCCAGGCAGCACTACAGCCTGTCTACATGGGGACGCTCAAGAAGGTTAATCCAAATTAATGATTAAAATGGATTAATTAAGATGTATTAAGCCCCTGTGTGGACACTCTTCTTCAGAATTGAAGTGGCCTTCATTTGGTTTACTTAATTCGTGTAAATTCAGACCAGCTGAAGTAAGGTCCCTTTATATTCTGAATGAGAGCGTCCAGACAGAGTTTTAATGTGGTTTAACTAATCTCCTCTACATTCACTCCTTTCATTAATTCACATTAATTTCCCCTCAAACTCCTACAAACTTTGATGTCCACAGGAATAGCAGGAATGGGCCCAAACTTTGGGGGTGGGGGGTTCAGTTCCTGATGCAAAGTGTGCAGCTGGCTCATAGCCCCCTATTCCTTTGGGGGAAATTCATATCCAGACTCCAGGGTTTGGGCATCTCTGCTTCTTAGGAGACTCCTCAGTGGAAGCAGCGGTCGCAGTCACAATCTTAGGAAAGGGAGTGATAGTCAATCTTATACTGCTGCCCAGCACTGAAATATAAGTCCCCATTTTGACATCTGCAGGGTACCCCACACAACCGTATGCCAATCATGAAAGGCACTGAAGCAATATCATGGCCATTAAAATTGCCTTGGATGAGCCAGATCACATTCTCCACTCAGGGTAGCAACATAGTTAGAAACTTCCATCTGTTTCAACTGTGAAAAAGTCCCCATTGGGGGTTAGCTAATATGTGATTTGTAACCTCATAAGCCAGTAGTGAGACCTTTTTTCCATCCAGTTATTGCCCAGAGAAATATCCAGTTCAAATACATTGCTTGAGTCTCCTTGGGTCCCCCAAAATATATAATCTGTCACTAAAATCAGTTTCTAACATAGGGTACTAACATAGGGGTGAGCCTCAGAATCACAGGCCTGGAAGCCTTACTTCATTATCCGGTAAACTGGTTAAAAGCCCAAGATGAACACGAAATGGACACCAGCGTGGCTTTGGTAAAAATAAGCCATGCCTCTCCAATCTATCAGAATTCTTTGAGGAAGTCAACAAAATAGCGAATAAAGGCAAATCGGCGGCATTTGGACTTTCTGCGTGTCTTTGATATAAGTCCCTCAGTTTAATAATAATTATTAATATTACAGTAGCACAAACAGGCTGCCAACTGAGATCAAAGCTCCATTATTCTACACATGGGACAAAAGCAGTGAGGCACCATCTCGGACCTGGAAACAAGACAGGCAAAGGTCGAGAGAGGAGAAGTAACTTGCCCAGGGCTTCAAAACCAGTAACAGAACTGGGGGAGGGATAACTCAGTGGTTTGAGTATTGGCCTGCTAAACCTAGGGTTGTGAGTTCAATCCTTGAGGGAGCCACTTAGGGATCTGGGGCAAAATCAGTACTTGGTCCTGCTAGTGAAGGCAGGTCCCTTCTAGTTCTAGGAGATAGGATATCTCCATATATAAAAACAAAACTCAGCTGTCCTGAGTGCCAGTTCTGAGGCCTAATCTACTAGACCAACGTCCTCTATGGAAACCAGGTAGTCATGGGGTAACAATCATAGTTTAGAAATGGGCTGAGAGAGAAAGAGCAGACAATAATGGCCTTTAAAAAAAAACAACCATAAATTGATAGCTGGGTGACCCAAAGATCTGTGCTGGGGTTGGTGTTATTAATGATGTGGAAACAATGGTGTCAATATTGAAGCATCAATATTTGTGGCTGATCCAATGCTACTTACATTAGTCAAGACATAAAAAGATGAGGAGGAATTCAAAATAATCTCAGGCAGGTGGCAGGTTGGTACCACAACGGCAGATGAAATTCAGCACTGACAGGTACAAGGTAATGCACATTGAAAGAAACAGTTTCAACTAGTCACACACATTGATGAGTTCAAACTTAATTGCAACCACTCAAGAAAAAACAGCCAGGCGTCATTGTGGACAGCTCAATGAAAACATCTACTGAGTGCACAATGGTGAGCAAGCTGCATTTAGAGAGGGACCGAGAACAATAAACTGAAAATATTATGATGCCATTACATAAATCAATGGTACACCCTCACATTGAATCCCCTGTTCTGTGGTGGTCAGAAATGGGCTAGGTACAGAGGAGGGCAAAAAAGAATAATTAGAGACATGAAAAGACTTTCATAGTGAGATTAAAAAGATTAAGACTGAATAATTAAGAGAAGAAACAAATAAGAGATGAAATGATAGAAGTACAACAAATAAAGACTGGAAACCAGAGGTTAGCTCTTTCCTTTTATGTATCCTTCCCATAATACAAGGACAAGTGAATATTCAATGGCATTGAAAGGCCACCAATTAAAAAATAAAAGCTCACCCCCTCATCATTCATAAACCACTTGTGGAATTCTTTGCCACGAGCTATTAGCGTGTCAGAGCTTAGCAGGTTTCAAGAAAGGATTAGACGTGCATATGAATAACATGAACGTCTGCAGTTAAACTACCTGCTGTAGGATAAAAATCTAGCAGCCACAAAGAGCCTGATCCAAAGTCTACTTTAAGTAATGGGAGTCTTTCCACTGACTTGAATGGGTTTTGGATCATCCTCTAAGCCCTCATGATCCATCCAGTTTCTTGGGGATAGGAACACGTTTCTCTTTGGTTGTTCTCTATGGAGGCTTTGCACATTCCAGGCTCTGAATCATCTGGCATTAGCCACGGCCAAAGAGTGAACTAGAAGGACCACTGGTCTGATCTGGGATGGCAATCCCTATCTTCTTAGTAACAGGGTGATTATGATAATGATTTGGCATTTCTCTATCACCTTCCATCCAAACGTATCTCAAAGTGTTTTGTAAATTTAGTATCTGATTGTAAAGTGGGATTTCCAACAGTTCTCAGTGTTGGCCTGAGTCTGCTCCCAGCAAAGCTGATTGTAAAACTCCCAGCTGGCTCCAGTGGGAGCAGAGTAAAATCAGTGTTGAGTAATTTGGAAAATCCCATCCTATATATACACAGCACAGGCACCTTGCCCATCACTCTGGTGCAACCACCTCTGGGTGAAATGCAGCAGCTGGTCAATGGTTCACAGAAACACTATATAACCATTTAATACAGGAAATGATGAACATATCCCAGGTCCAATTGAAGTTACCAGGATGAAACTATGGAGACAGAACACAAATTGGACAATGGGGTTCACACCCTGCCCCTGCACAAAGAATCATGAGATCTTTAGTGTAAGTAGTCAATACTTTTATGTCTCATCTGAAAGGCAGCACAGCAAGCCCTTAGCACCATATGGCATCAATGATTCAGTACTGACTCAGAGCAAAGAATCACTAACACCACTTCCTTCCAGCATCTGTGGTTTCAAAGGAGGTCTCCCATCCAAGAAATTGACCAGGTCTGACTCTGCTTAGCTCTTGTGGGAGCTTATGATTTCATACCTTAATGGGTACATGGTTGCATAATATCATCTGTTGCAGAATCAGATTAGTAGGCTCAGTTTCCTTTCTCGTGCTGAATTACAGAGGGTGCGACCTGAAATGTTAATGCACTTCCACAGAAGGAGACAGCCCATGCTTTAGCACATGGGATGGGGAAAAGGCAGCAATCTTCACTTTATTGATTCCTAAACTGATGACAATCTTCGTTAAGAGGAGAGAAGGAGGAAGGGCACTACAGTGTGTGTTTAGATGGGCCTGTGATTCATAGCCACAATCTGCCACCACTCATAACCAGGGGCGGATGTGAAGGGCAATCTGAATGCATTTGGAAACAGATTTAATAATAAGGGGCTGTCTGCCTCAATGTGTCAAGCTATCTGCAAGTAGCGCAAAAGAATATCATAGAGCATGACATAATGCAAAGCAATATAAGGTCATTTGCTTGGCTTTCCTCTGTTTTAAGGCATCACAACAGTTCTTTTCAAACACAGCTTTTACAGAAACATGATCAGCTGCCTAAGAAACGGCATGAGATCAAGCGTCTGATATTCAAAATTAATCCCACGAGGATTAGGCACAATACATTCCCTTCTCTTTCCTCGGTTGACAGGCTGGATATATCTCTGTTCCATTAACTCCACTTCAAACCCTCCTCCCACCAGCAGGCTTTCTTCACTGTCTCAGTGAGTTCAGCTCTCCCTTTTAGGATCTAGTGATGGACATTTAGGGCCTGTTCGCCCATTACTTACTTAGGCAAAGTTCCCTGCGAGGTTTCTATAGGCAAAGTTCCTACAGGATCTCACACTGCTCAGATTTCTGACTTCTAAGAAAGGCCAAGAGCCACAAAGTTTGGATGAGAGATAGAGGCTGCTCAGAATACTCTCTGAGAAATTCAGACCATGCAGAAATTCATAAAGTTTTCAAATTTGGGGATGAATCTACAAAAATGCAGGAGAGAGGGCTGAAGCGTGGGTTTTTAAAATAAATTTTCAATAAAATTTCAAAAATATTACATCAACCAAATCTATTTATCAGGGTTCCTTTGGTAAAAAAAAATTTGCTGGGGGGGGGAAAGGGCTAGTTCTTGAGTGATCTTGTTTTTACTCAGAAAGCTGGTATTTTGGATCAAAAGCCTACAAATGTTTCCAAATGTTGTGTTTTGCTCTTTCAGTCCCACTCCGATCAATTTTCAGTGCCAAACTGAGAACTCCATTTCCTGGTTAGTGATATTTCCTTTATCCATCACCACTCGGCCTCTGCAGCCTCCTAGCATAGAAGTTGCACACTGTGGTTCATGGGAACCGTTCTAAAGGAGGGTGAACATTATGGGGAAGATTTTCAATTCTGCTCCAGCTGAAGTCATCAGAAGTTTTACCTCTGACTTCAGGGGGAGCGGAATTAGGCCTCTACTGAGTGCTTTTGAAAACCTCTCCCTAAAATGCAGCTCGGGGAGAGTGAGGTGAATTCTACATACAGGTTCATGTAGGGCCAACAAAAATTGCCAGCCATGTTCCAACCGCAGAATCTCTCTGGCTGGAAAGGACATAGAAAGATCTTGTAGATTTAGCAGTTAGGTAAAATCATCCTCTGAGCAAATCTGATCTGGAAGTCACTGAGGGGGAATGGAGCACCACAATGTTGATTTCTGCTGCCACTTTTCTTTCAACAGCTGCACTTCATGGTGCTGAACAACTGTACAGATGCCCCAAATGCAGTCACTAGGCAGGTCTGGATGTACTTGGCAAATCTTGATGTTCCATCATAGAAAACTGCTGCTAGAATACACACAAGTATAGTCAGACCCCAGGGAAGATGTTAAGTTATGGAGGGAAGTTACAGTTACAAAGTAAAAATGTTACTTATGAAATGATACCCCAAAAAAAGATGAAATGATTTGGAGAACTGGATTTAACATTTCAAAACATGTAAACGTCTGGTAACAACTATCACCGCGGACAGAGAGTAACCCATCCAGTGCTGACTGCTGCAGCTCTGTATGGCTAAGGGAAATGTTTGTATCAACTCACGTGATGCTGAGAGGCAAAGCTGTCTAGAAATTGCAGAAGAGGGGACTGGAAATCAGGACTCAAATCCGATTCCAGGATCCGACCCTAACTAGGTGTGAGTTTGTGCAAGCCCTGCTCTGACCATAGGGTGATCAGATGAGAGGAAGAAAATATCGGGACACATTGGGGGGGGGGGGGCGCGGGGGGGGGGGGGGGGGACACCGGAGTGCCGCAAAATATCGGGACAAATGCCTAAATATCGGGACGTCTGGTCACCCTATCTGACCATGTCACAATCTTTTTGAGCTTCAGTTTCCCCATCTGTAAAATGGAGAGGAAAACAGCCCCACAAACTTTTGAAAGCTTGAAATGAAAGCCATACTGTACAAGTGCACATTATAACACAACTGTAATCTAGAAAGTGAACTAAGTAGAGAAAAGCCAATGTTTACCTGTAACAATGATTTGCTACATCTCTTAACAGCAAGGAATAGAGGATTTAAGAGATCTGAGTACAGGACCATCTAGTCCAATATTTGTCTGCAAGACTGGCCAAACCCTGATACTTCAGAGGAAAATAGTGCCCTTCCTCACCACTTCATAATGCCACCATACAACACAGTATACAGCAAAAAACCTTCTTCCTGACCTAGCAACTATCCAGTTTATGCCCTGAAGCATGAAATTTGATGACTCTAACCAGTATGCAAAGCGTTGGCTAGCTCCGGATGTTAACAGCCATCATAAAATTTAAAGCTGGTTGAAAAACCCACTTTTTCCCTGTGAAAAATTTCAAATGAAAAGTTTTCATTTTCATTTTTTGGTTTTAACTTTCAATTTTTGCATAGGAAAGTTTTGAAAGTAAATGAAAGAAAATCTCCATTTCTAATCCAATAGACAGAGTTGGTATCATTTAGATTTGAATAATAATTCTTATTGTCTTTCGGTTTTTGAAACATGGAACATTTTTGAAAATTGAAGCAAACCAAAACTTTTCATTCAAAGCTCAACAAAACCTGTATTTTGTTTCATTTTGAAATTTCCTATGGGGGGAAAAAAATCAAAAACCTTTTCCTGTGAAAATGTTTATTGTCGATGAACCCCCCGACACACACACCATTTTTCAGTGAAGAAATGTTTTTGCTCAAATAAAATTATGGAACACTTGTTTATGAAGCCAGCTGTGGTGCCTGCCTCTCTATAACATCCAGTGGGAGTGAACTGCCACCTGGTAACAATACATTACATAAACCACCTTCCTTTAGCAGAGTGCTTGTACCTTCTCATTCAGGCTATGAAATGGCAACAAAATGGAGCCACTTGCTTACATTTAGCTCGCCCTGTGCAGGAAGTTCGGGAGAAAGACAGACCATGCTGCCTTGTTGGATTAGATCTGTAAGTACAACAGCAACAAAAATCAGTGAAAAGGTGGAAAAAATACACAACCTAACCCTCTGCCTTTTCCAAATAGGCCCTGCTGCGTCAAGTGAATAAAATTACCTTCTAATCAAATGCATCATTAAAAGTACAGACATTAGAACCTGGCACTGACGGCTTTATGAGTGAGGCATTTAAAGTTAATTAGGATATAGTGCCTCTGTAGCTGGTGTAGCATCCAGGGTGCACTTTGACTAAAGCTAAACATAGCAGTGTTCCATTGCCAGCATTACCATCCAGTTTGCGGGGCTGTGTGTGGTCCCTCAGCACTGCATCAGCACGTAGGGCTCATACTGCCAAACCCAGCCTGGCTTCTCTGCTGTACTCCCTCCAAGGTAACCAGCTGGCAACTTCGGGGCTAGTGCATCTGCTGGGATTGTATCATGCAGGAGCTGTTCATGCCACAGCTAGGAGAGAGAGACTGGAAAGAACATGGATATGTCAGCTGCCCTGGCTCTCATTTTTGGAGGAGCTGAGTGAATCAGAAGGAACAAAGAAGTATTAACAAGCAAGCACCATTAGTTCGGCCCTCTCGACTATCCTTACAGCAACCCGTGGATTCATATCACCCACTACTTCCACTCACAGCAGGCATTTAAGGCCATTTATACTGTCACAGAACTGAAAGGCTAAATCGATTAGTATTCAAGCAACTCTAAACCACACAGCCTGGCTACAGGACAATTCAAACCAGTTAATTATACGGGAAGCCTTGCTGTGGCATGCAAAGCTCTGTGCATGTCCCATTGGCGCCGGGTAACAGAGCCTCAGGTTTCCACTAAAAAAACCACGAGAGTCAGGTTCTCCAACAACTCTAGCCGAGCACAAATCCCATGAACAACCATGAAGATAAGTCACGCTCTGAGGGCCACCAATTTCTCCATGTTCAGTAACCATGGGATGTCCCCAGGCACATCTGAGTGTTCTGCACCAATATGTTCTCTCCATACCCATCTAACCTCACCCTCTCTACCCATCCGCCGTACACCCGAGATTCAGGGACATTAGATATCTTGATGTAATCTGAACACTCCCCATACTGTAGTCATACACACCTGATCTGGACAAGTCCGTGGGTCTATCTACACAGACCTGACCTCAACATCCATACACACCTGATCTCAACACGTACACACCAAAAGCTCTAAAACATCACAGCTGTCCCACTACAGTGCCAACAGCCTAGTCAACTTCACAGAGGAGCCCTTTCCCACCACACCCTCAAACAAGCAGGTTAACATAAAACACAACCCCCTCACATTCTTGGCTTACTCAGGAGCCCCAGAGGGGTACAGAAAATCCCACTTAATTACAATATGTAAGTGAAATAAGGACATTAGACAGCAAGATTTAAAAATATCAAAAATGTTTCAAAATGATTATTACTGCTCTTACAAATAAACAGGTGTGTGATCTCAAGAGGGTAGAAGGACAACATTTTAATGACTCCAACTACAAACACACCCTGGTGTCTTGAAACAACACAGGAAAGTCACAGTGGCAGCCAGAGACACATGATGCTGCAGCCAGTCATACCGGGAACAGCCCTTTGGAATAAGTTTGGTGGGCTTGATTTTCAGAGGTGCTAAGCACTGGTTGCTCCCAGTGACTTTAGCTGAAGTTTTGGGTGCCCAGAACTCCTAGAATCAGACCCAATGCCTTGCTTTAAGGCAGGGCAAGAAGGTTTTACATGGATTTACACAATAAACCATCTCCCAGCTAGAGTTGTGTGGATAATGGATTTTCCAGTTCACTGGCAATTCCAAAAAGCACAAACAACAAAAACTGTTTTGGGTCAACCCAACATTTTATTTTTCAAAATTTTCAGCAAATCAAATAATAATAATTAATAATTTGGGGATATGTGAAATGTTTGGGGTCAATTTTGAGCATTTTAAAATGTTTGATTTTTTTTTTAAATAAAATTCAAGGCAATTTTGAAACAACGTTATTTTGAACCAAAACAATGTGAAATGTTGCAGCTGAAAAACGTTGCATCAAAATGAAACGGTTTGGACTTTCAGATTTGTTCTTTCGTTTTTATTCCAAATAATTTGGCTAAACTGACAAATCCAAATAATTTGGCTAAACTCTCTCTCTCTCTCTCTCTCTCTCTCTCTCTCACACACACACACACACACACACACACACACACACAGGTTTTGTATGAAAAATTTCACCTAGCTTTATGCTCAGTTCCCCCAAATCAGTAACTTTCCTAGACAGAGCGGTGGAAATCAGCTGCTATTCCCCTTCACATTCTGTGACTGTGGCTTTGACATTCCCCTCTTGAAACATGCCAGCAAGCTGACAATGGATCTATTTCCTGCTTCATTATTTCGTATTTTTACATTATATTATATATACTATATATATAGGGGACATTTTAAAGAAATAATTGCTAGTGATTCAGCTGTATTGTGCACAGGATAGAGTGACTTGAAAACTAGTTCATATTCTACCACAATTTTCTCTTAACTTGGCACGTAGTGACTAATCACACATTGCCACAGAAGACTGACCTGATGTCATGGAAGGCATTGGCTCCTTCTACTAGACTATCAATAGTATCATATGATATGTAGGAAGAGAGTTACTGAGCTGGCTGGGTAAGTGGATGTGTGTCTGGGCATGCCCACACACCGAGGGATGTGGCTCCTCCCAGCAGGGATGGACCCAGGCCTCAGCAAGTTCAGGTGTGTGTGAGTGTTATCCGGACTGCGTGCCATGCAGTAACTGTCTGTGTGGACCCTCCTCCCGCACATGAGAAGTTCTCTAGTGCCCTTTTGAGCTACTCTGCTTTGAAATGGCAGTATGTCAACACACACCAGGGAACTTTTAGTGCACGGTAGCAGGGTCCACACGAATAGTGGTGCGCCGCACACTATCATGCTCTACATTTACACCCCAGCTTGCCACACACTAACTCTCCACGGAGACAACCCCACGTACACTTTGGGCAGAAAGCGATACTCTTTTTGGTCAGCAGGTGCAGGAGGGGAGGTGTGTCTGCACCTTCTTCTAAACAGATGATGTGCTGCTGTTAAACCGAGCTGGTGCCAGTATTCGAGGGTTAGCAGGGCTGCGCGGAGGAACCATGATGTCACACCACAATATAATGTGGCCGTTCTAACAACAGAAAAGGCCAGATGTGAACTCACGGTGGCCTTTTGCCTCTCTAGCTCTGTAAGGCCCCCATGCCACACACACGAACACAAACCACTAGCGCTAGCATTATCTGCCATCTCGGGCCCACCTGACTTTGACACACCCCGTGGGCCATGGCAGAGGTGGAATTTCCTAACTATCCTCCCCCTGCTTGGAAAGATGAGTTTTGGCCTTACTCTCCTCGCTTTGGGCAAGGCAGACAAACAGTAATGGGGGTCCCCTGTGACACACCGGTGTATGATCCAGACTAATGAGCATCTGCATCACCCCTTCAAGGTTGGGTGCCCTACAGCAGCTCCTACCTGGGCCGCTCACAAAGCCTATTAGCATATATATGAGAGAGAAAGAGTGTGTGTGTGTGTGTGTGTGTGTGTGTAATTGCAGCCTGCCAGCCACACGTAGGTTACACGCTGGCTCTCACCAGCCTAGGTTATACTGCAGGATAACCCTCAACACACTTCCAGCCTTAGATTCCTCCCCCCAGAAATGTATGTCCTGTATTGCCCGGCCCTCTTCTGGACAATCCAAGCTATATTAGGTCCGTTATTTCTTTAAATGAATAATATACACACAACTTGCCACCTCAAATGGAGTTTCCCAGACACTTCAGTTTAAACACACTGGATTAGATAAAACAATAAAACAAGTTGATTCACGAAAAAGACGTAGATTTTAAGTGAGTACAAGTAATGAGGCTTAAGGGTGAGAAATGGTTACAAGCAAAGGAGAGCTAAAATGCTTACGGGTGCCTAACTCAACAAACTCTGCTAAACTCGAAGTAAAGTTTTCTCACCACATACTTTCAGCAGTCTTACTGACCAAACTTCTTAGGTGAGGACCCCTGCCCGAGTCCAGTGGCTGCTACTTTTGTCGCTTCAGGTGCAGTAAACCGATGAGCCAAGAGAGAGGGACCGAGGGGTGCCTTAGGGTGTCTGTCCCTTCTTTTTATACTCCTCTGAGAGGGAGCTGAGAGCATGGCAACAAGCAGTCTGTGTGGACGGGAACTCCATGCTGTTTCTTTGCTAAGATGTTGATTTTTGCCCCGCTCCCTTTCCTGCCCCAGAATGGCCACTTAGAGGTAATGGTCCATCAGCCTTGTTTACACCTGGCTGAGGCATCGGCTTGCCCTTTGTCCGAGGAACTGGTTTGGCCACTCCCCAGACTTCTCTGGAAAAATTTTAGTCGTGATCTCAGTTTATGTTTACAACATCACAGGTAATGCTGCTCCGTGCATTTTGACATGATATTATGGATCACCAAGTGATGAGTTTTTAAATGATACCTCACAGACAGGGATACATTCTGTCACGCCCCCGCCATCCCAGTCAAGGCAGAAGAGAAGCTGTGGAGAAGAGCTGCCTCCCTAAGCCAGGGACCAAAGAACTCTCCCTTTTCTTTTAGCAAATGAAAGGCAGCCGCCACCGCTGCGTTTTACCCCTGCCTCCTCGCTTCTCGATCCACGGACAACACAAGGCCAAAGAGGGGAGCACATGGGATCTGATAGCCTAAAGAGGAAAAGGCACTCGCAGGGATGGAGTAGCTAGAAGGGTATGTGATATGGATAGCTGCCCACGACAGGTCTCTGAACTGAGTGGGGAGGGAACTGATTGGGTCACATTTGTGTCACTTTTCAGAGTACTGGCACATGGAGGTGCACCAGTTCCTGCGTCGGCCAGGCCAGCTCCTGCCAGGTGTGGTGCACTGCGCTGGTGAAAGTGTTTCAGTTGTTGATCAAATGCTGAATTTTTTAGAAGAATTGAAAAGCAAAGTGAATTCCTCCCCTGTCGCCCACATTTTTAAAAATCAGCTCTACCACCGTCTGACATCGAATTTACCTAGATTTTCTGTCAAATCTCAGATTGTTACCTACGTGTTGTGACTAGACCTGGTAGATGCAAAAACATCAGACTTCGTCCTTTGCATGTTGTCAGTGCATTCCCTTTGACCCCATTGACTTCGCTTTTGTGTATGCACTCTGCAAATATTCCAGTGAATGAATTAGCCATTTGGAATTTTACTGAACTTGTGGAGAATATGCCAAGAAAGCAAATTGCAGCTGTGGAGCCAGGAGTGTTCATGCCAGAAACATGGTTTCTAAAAGTTACATCCATCCCATCAGGGAAAAGAACAATACCATGTGACCTAGCTGTCCAATCAGAACAAGACACTATGTGACCTATGCTTCCTATCCAAACGGTTTGAATTTGGAATATTGAATACTCACAACCAACTGCTCACAAACAAGCTACAGACCAAGAATAAATTGCAGAAATTACCTGGTGAATATATGCAACAAGATACAACTTTCATGAAACTGATCTGCTCATATCAGGTGATATGTAGCAGATTATTTATTACAGTCCATTCACTCATTCCTTGTCATGACGTACACTACTGATCTCCATGGAGAGCTAACATAAAGGCAAACAAAGGTAATTCGAACATACACTGAGTTGACGCTAAACATGCCTGTTCCTTAGACAATTCTGTTCATTGTCACCGTGTCAGACTATCTGACAAGGTGAATCCCAAATTTTAGCTTTTTTTTAGATCTCTTAGGAGTAGAGAAAAGTTCCACAAGAGAGACTACCACCTGGGATCCCTTAATAAAGAATATTCTACAGTAACAGAAAATCTGAATTGACCACAAATGTGTCTTCTCAGAACAGTGGAGTCCTGTGGCTTAGGTGGCTGTTGGATTTCCATGCCTAGTGATGCACCCTCCAGCATCCCCCCGGATAAGTCTGAGAAATGTGACACTTTGCTCCTCTGCTGCTATTGTAGCCACAGCAAACAGCTCTTTCAGCAGCTCTGTTTTGACCATGGGAATTTGGATCATGAATGACCCAACAGTCAGATCGCCAGACCAGAGGATGCCTTCTCTGCGTGAGCGTAGCCCAACACACTGTCATTTTTCACCATGGCTGCAGGATGGGGTAACGGTGACAAAGGCGGATGCGAGAGCTTGGAAACGGGGTCTCCCACTATGTGCCAACACACAGGCGACACGGTCTCAGAAGTGAACCCCCACCCTTTAATGCTAATAAAAGCTTCCGGAAAAGCAGTGGGTGACACGTCACAGCTGGTTTCCCTGCCACTTCAGTGGATCGCTGGAGTTCCTCATACTCTGAGCAAGAAAGACAAATGTCCTTCCTTAATATGAATAAAATGTGTCACTCCTCATCTTGTAGGTATTAAATCATTGGCTACATACCTGCTGAATTATGCAGCGGTAGGGAAAGGGGTAGGGAAGGTATTTTCCCCCTCAATACTTCAATTTGCTACATCAAGAAAATAATTCAAACATTAAATAATTGAGATATTCATTCGTAGTCCTGTTGTATGATTAGCATATGGAAGCACTATTTAAATGCTGAGAAACTGATGCACTGGGAAAGAGAAACTCAGCCTAATCAAAGAAATGAATGCCCACGTTAGAGGGCTGGCCAGCTCACAGAAAAACACAGTTCAGGTTCTTGCCACCATGTTTGGCCAGCTGTAAGTTGCAATGCCATGGCCCTGTGCCTGCTCTGGGGGTGGGGTCCCAGAATACAGGGCAACTCTTGGACAAACAACGTGAACTTAATATATGAGTCTAGAACATCTGAAACAAATGGGTTTGCAGGTGCTAGATTAATGGGAGATGGATCTTTAACTCGGGCAGATGACCTCCTTAGCCTGTATGTTGCTTCATCAGCCAAGCAGCCTGCGACAGGAGACAGCTGGACAATACGAGTTCTTTCTTATCATTTGCTTTTCCTCATTAGTGCCAAGAAGGTTTTAGTTCAAAGATCAAACACTGCCTACTTCATGGAACAACAAGCCTTGGCTTTGAGCCTGGAGCTGTCAACATACCTGGTGCAGGATGCAGAGAGAACTCAGGTAACCAAGTTAGGAATTTAGTGCATTCATGTAAGTAATACAATACATTTGGTGCTTTACAGGGGCCAGTTTCCCAAAGTTGAAAACAATTGTGAGCAAAACTGATTGGGAGGAAGAAAGTTTAAAAAATGTGAATAACTGGGAATTTGTCTAAGAAAACTTTACTAGATGCCCCCAAAATTCCATAATTCAGCAATTATGAAAGAAGATTTCTTCAGTTAAACTATCCCACTTAAGACATATGAAAACAGTGATTAAACAAATAAATAAATTAAAACACAGGTGGGAAGTGGACACTGATAGAAATTACTATATATTAGCAGTTATAAAATGAAGACATTGAAAAGGGAAGCTAAAGGCATCAGTAAAAATATAACCAATCACCAATAAAGCTAAGGACAATAAAAAGCAATTTTTTCAAATATCAGGAACAAAAGAACATTGTGCCAATATTTTAAAAGGATAAAAGGATAACCTGCATAACTGCAGGCCTGTTAGCCTGACATTGTTTCCAGGCTAAATTATGAAAAGGCTGATATGGGATGCATTCAGTAAAGAAAACAGCTTTATGGAAAATGTGTCTGGTCAGGCAAACTTGATAGAATTTTTGAGATTATCAACCGAATTTATAAAGATAAATATTAACACAATATACTTAGACGTCAGTAAGAGTCATGCTTTAGTACTACATGTGAGTCTTAATCACACTGATCTCTTCTGGCCTTGGAATCTATGAATCTATGAACACTTTTTCTGCTTGGGTATCTGTGACAGGGTGTGACATCACAAACTGCCCTGGACTACATTGCTGTGAGCCTATGCCTGTCAAATTTAATTTGTAACACTAAGGACTAATGCAGGTAGTTCAAGCTGGCTCTGGATTCAACCCAAACTGCCTAATTCCATGTCGGTACCCAGAACCGAATTTTCCAAAGGTCATGCAAGAGGTTAACAGGCGTTTGAGCGCCAACAAAACCAGCCTCTGCCACATGTGGGGTAACTGTAGGTCAAACGTGCCTCTTTGTATGCACACACTGACTCTTCATTTGTGTATGCATATGCAAGTTTGCCTGGTCAAACACAGCGTTTTGACCATGCATGTACATTTTTG
Source organism: Terrapene triunguis (assembly GCF_002925995.2). NCBI lineage: Eukaryota > Metazoa > Chordata > Testudines > Emydidae > Terrapene > Terrapene triunguis. The sequence goes on from NW_020664725.1 coordinate 8,334,523, forward strand.
CAGTTGCACTTATAGAAACCTCATGTGCAAACCTGCCCTCAATGCAAGCATATATCTGAACCTCCCCCACACATACCACCCTCTGTGCATGACTCTTAAGTTTACCCCATGTACACCCCATTCCACCAAGCCCTCCACAGATCTCCCCTCAAGTCCTCCAATGGAGGGCATTAATTCACCTCCTGGGGAAAAGGAACATGATCTTAGCTTGGCAAGCTGGAGGCTCCAACCACTCAGGGCTGGGCAGCACCTTGACTTTAACCTTGTGTGAATTTATTTTTGCAGCAATAACCGGCTGCCAAATAATTTGATCCGAGAGACAAGAGGCGAGAACCCTTTATCCCTCCAGATGCAATCGAGCGATTTACAGTGTCTGCAAGAAACCTTATTGCAAACATGCTCTTGCTCAGCGTGAGGCGGGGAGAAAGCCAAGCTGAGTGGGCAGAGGACAACATCTCTGCAGTTCTTCTGAGACAGAGGGGGCAGATGCAGCAGTGATGGGAAAGCAATTACAAGCAATTATTGGCAGAGGCTGTCATGTGGAAACAGTCTCATTGTTTAAAATCTGACCCAGCATGACTACCTCTCTTTAAAATGGTTATTGCCTTACACTTTAAATTTAAACAGCATTATTTACAATCTACCACTCCAAGGGAGACTGGATGACTTTGAGCCTTGATAGCAGGATGCAGATCTTTTCACTCGGTCACTAGACTGAGTCCCATCGAGTTTTGTAGCAAACTAAAGGATTGTTCTCATTATATCGTTCTCCTGTAGGCTAGGTGCAATGATTTTGGTTGGTCCTCCTCCATTGCTTAGCAGAGTCTCGTTACAAAATGCACAATTATTACAGATGGCAGTTTCAGGGAAAGACTAAGAAATGAATGCATCGTGGCTACTTTCACTAGGAGGGTGGTGAAACACTGGAATGCGTTACCTAGGGAGGTGGTGGAGTCTCCTTCCTTGGAGGTTTTTAAGGCCCGGCTTGACAAAGCCCTGGTTGGGATGATTTAGTTGGGAATTGGTCCTGCTTTGAGCAGGGGGTTGGACTAGATGACCTCCTGAGGTCCCTTCCAACCCTGATATTCTATGATTCACCTCCATAGGTAATTCCAAGGGATAAGGCCCTGGGCAGGCAATAGCATGGAGGAAGCTTGCATTTCTATCGTTCATGCTGTACTTCCAAGGCTGCAATGTTTTCAGCTGAAACAGTGCACCTCCCATGAACCTAGGAGATGTTATTTAGATCTGGTTTAAGTCTTGGATCACAGTTGAATAGGGATAGGAGTTAAGGTCTGATGGTGCTGAAATCTTCCAATTTGCAGGTATTCTTGTGAAATTTCATTGTCACCTACACCCGAAGTGGATAATAGGCCCTTTCTGGGTTTGGATCTGACCTGGAACAAAACCATATTGAGGAATTCAAATCAGAACCATCTGCAAAATTCTGAAAGGTAGGTTCAGAGTTCCGTTTTGTCCCATCTGTACCAGAAGGCCAACAAAACCATGATGCAGAGAGTTCCCTCCTCTGACACCACTGCTGCCTTAACAACACCCTTCCTAAAGTCCCATCAATGTCACTCACAAGTGATGCCGCTGGAATGAAAGAAAGAAAGAATTTGGTGCAATAAGAGGCTGTATTGAACTGAAATGGTCGTTGAACAAAAGCAGCCATGTTAATTTCAGCTCTATTAAAAAATAATAATGGATCAAAGTTTGCCAAATAGAAAAGGACAAAATCAGCAGAGAATTACTTTAATTATTACCTTCAAGCTTGCAAAAAAAGATATTACAACTGAGCGCGCACACGACCGAGAAACTATAAAGGAAGTACTTGACAGTGGCCCTTTAATTAAACTGCACTGAATATCATTAGCAACGGACCTTTGGAATTTAAAGCCAATTACATTCTAAATACAAGTTACTTGCTTGCTGAACAGCTTATGCATCATCTATCAGCACTGTGTAAAGGAATGAAAAACCTACCCTTTGTCAGGCAAGGGTTTGTCTATCTCTGGATTTTATGGAGCTCTTATGATCAGGCACCTAAACAGACAGACTTCTGGGGAAGAGAGAAAAGATGAATTCCCATTGGGATGGAGCCAGAGGCCACGACTGACATACCTGGTGCTTTTTTGGCTCACCAGGGAATAATGGTAAGTCCACTGTGTAAGTTCTGCCTCAGTACGACAGGAATGTAAAACACTAAAATAGGGGGAATGGCTAAACCTTGCGAAGTATTTGCAGCAAGCCTGAGATCCACGCAAAGCTCACCTGGGTTAGGGGATTTGTTACACATCTAGACCTGATTCATTGAAAGGTTTGTGAAGCGTGAGAGTCCGACTTGGGTCAATTTCTGGGTTTGCGTGGAAATGATGTAAAGTGTGCGATTTTGTGCTTGTAAAAATAACTAATTGTTGCCTGTCAAACCCCAGCGTTTTGGTACTGTATTACTACAGGATAGCATAGCACCTTTTTTTGTTGTTTTTAAAGAGATCCTGGTTTCAACACAAATGCCCGTAAAACTCAGGCATCTAGGCTGAGTCTTACTTTATGGTTTGGGGGAATTTCAAAACAGAATTTCCAAGCTGAACTTGGATGGGAGATGAATCTACATACAAAGAAAAAGACAAAAGTACACAGAAACCCCCGCTATACCGCCGTAAACTGCTGAGCTTCTAGCAGTTCTAGAGCTGAGGTTATATGCACACTAGGAGATATGATGGCCCAAATGGTGGAGACAGGGTGTAAGTGGGACCAGTGTGGTTGTCCTCGCCTCGCTGAATAGATGGAGAGATTAAACCAAATTCTAGTACTTGGGAAGTGAAGAAAAGAGAAATCCCATGCTTCATATCTTTTGAAAGAGCGGGCAAAGGGGGAAGAGAGAGAACTCTATCATCTAGTGTCAAGGACAGTGATAAAAAGAGGGACCTAGGGTTGGCGTAGCGAAGCCCAAACCTTGAGGCTACAGTTGTCTTGCCAGCTCTCGCAAAAATTCCAGGATAGTCCATGAGTGCCAATGAGAAGCCAACGGAAAGAGCCCTATTGACTTCTGCGGGGTTTGGATCAGACCCTTACCACAGTGCAGCACAAAGAACTCACTGCAATTTATTTTCTAGACATATTACTGCAGAACAGACAGTAATATGATACAGAGCCTATTTATTCTGTAACAGCTCCTGCTGTACTTACAGGGCAAAATTCTGCTCAGTTAGACTAGAGCAAGTCAGGAGAAGCCCTGTTGTTTTTAAAATCTGCCCTGCATGCTTGTTGTCCCTGGTGCAGAGAACTGCGGAGCTGTTCAAGCAGTTACATCAATGAATACAGAGCACGAACGGCTCCTATTCATGTACCAGTTTGCAGGCTGTTGGCAGAAGTGTGGGAACTTGTGATAAATATACTGAAAGGTTTTTGAAGGGTGGGATGGGAGGGGAGGGGATTCTGCAAAATGGAAGCAGTGCTGAATGATTTACCAGAATAGTCAAAGATCAAAGGATTGCCAGAAATTGTACCTCAGATCATCTATGACATGGGAGCATGCTGGGGTCATGGCAGCCTTGGAGATGGATAAAGAACCCAAACTCTTATGTTAAGAGGTGAGAAGAGGAGTGGGGTGAAGACTTCATGCTCTGATGCCCAAGGCTTCTTTGCCGTTAAAGGTAAACAAATAATTAAGCGTGGATAACATTTGTCACTTCTCCTGCTTCCTCCATCTCTAAGTGGAAGTCCTACAGAATTTTTATATATAATCGTAGAGAATTATATTCCTGCCCTACAATTATATAGGATGGTCCAAAATAAACCCCTCTAGATATATTAAATCCTATGTGTATTTCAGAGTAATTTCTATAGAAGGAGACAGCATGGTCAAGATGTTTGAGCGCTGGGCTAGAAAGAGTTCTCCGCAATTCTAATGTTGGCTCTGGCTTTGCCTGAGTCACTTTGCCTGCCTGCCTCAGTCTTCCCAGCTGTAAGAAAGGGATAATAATACTTCCAGTTGCCTACCTCCCCAGAGTATCTAATATCTAGAAGCACTTTCTGACCTTCAGGTGCTGTAGCATGGGTAGGTATAGAAATCGTTCTCCTGTAGGCTAGGTGCAATGATTTTGGTTGGTCCTCCCCCATTATTGGTGTCCTCCCCACTAAATTCAATGGGACTTTCCCATAAGGAATGGGAGGGTCTCAAAGCACATGACAAATGCTAATTAAGGCCCAAACAACATCCTTTGTGAGGTAGGTCAGAACCATTATCCCCATTTTTGAAGATGGGGAAACCGAGGCACAAGGCAAGGTGCTGGGATTTGCACCGTGAGTCCGTTGCAGAAGTGGTAATGGAACCCAGCTCCTCTGACTCTTTGTCCTTCCCTCAGGCACATGAGCAGCCCCTTTACAACCTCTGCAGGACTGTGGAGCCTTCCACAAGTGCCAGCCGTTTACATTTCCCTGTGACAGGGGAAGCCGTGCGTCCTCTCATGCAACTTAGCTCAAACTCTGAACTCAAATGAAAAAACTATAATTAATACAAAAATTCCCAAGGACTTTAGGAGCAGAGGCTGGTATCTTCCTCATGCTATTTTAATATTAACCTTTTTCATTTGATTTGGGTATTACCTAATTACTGGCCTGCCGAACGCTTTGGGGGAGGGTGGGGGTTGCATGTAATGGAGCTCAGGATTGCTATTTGTTTCCTTCACATGGTACATTTTGGCTCTGCTCCATGCTCTAGTCGCTGAAGCTATCGCCACCAGACTCTGCTGGGAGCTGTGACTTCTGATTCCTGCTTGGCATGTAACCCCAGCTAAGCAAAGGACAATCTATTGATGGATACTACAGTGGCCCAGGCGGCTGTTCCACGAGGCTGAAATCCACGTAACCTGGATGCGCAGTGCTGCTTCCATTTGTTCGCTATAGCATCCAAGCAAGCCCTCCAGCTCTGCTCCATCTTAAAAGGCTGCCTGGAACATTTGCTAAGCATGCATCATTCCTTTAAGGAATTAGCTTCAGTGGAACAGAAGGCTCTGGCAGGCATCTGAAGGCTTTGGACTTCGCAATCTGGATAATCCATCTGAAACTCGGAAGGCAACTCAGAGAAAGGGGAAAGAAAAGTCATGAATAAAATAACAGGAGTACAAATCTGTCTGCAGCCCTTCCAAGCAACCATTTTATCGCTGGTCTTCAGAGCAGACCCGGGAGTTCCTGCGGTAGCTGCTAATGTGTTATCGGGGGCCAGGGGATAGTTAGACTATTTGGGTAATTGTATCCACATATATATGCTGCTTGCAGGCTGGGAGGAGATAGGCCAGAGCAAACCTGCCCAGGGTTTTAATCCTGGCTCTTCTATTTTTTCAGAGCAGAAAGATACACAGCCACGTAACACATGATTGATCAAACCTGCTAGTCCTCGTTTTCCCCACTAGCCTGCACACTCTCCGATATTGCAGCTGTTCCCCTGTGATGTTGCTGGGCTCAGCCATTTTATACACAGGATAAACAGAGCAGCTGTTGTGTCACCCACTGCATGAGTCCTAACGCAAGGAAAGGTATGGGAGCTTGTCTAGTATCGGAGGGCTTTGGCATGCAGGCACAGCAGATGGGAAATGGGTACACATACCCCAGGGCAGAGCTGGGCTCTTCATTTGGGGATCTCAAAGGGCTTTACAAATCCAAGCTGCTGTGAAGGTTTGCAACCCTCAGGAGGTAACTTCTATATAATGCAATAATTAGCTAAGAAATTGCCCTAGCTCACACAGTAAGTCTGTGGCAGAGCTGGGCACAGAATCCAGCAGACCTAGTTCCCTTCTCTCCTGCATTTACCGCTCCTGTAGCCCAGCCAGGAATGGAATCTGGGAACCCTGCCTCCCAGCGTTCCCCTCTGACTTCTAGACCACAGAGCTTCCCATAGGACTGGAAAGAGAATACGCAGCCTCCTCCTGATCTGGCCCCAGCTCTCTCCCCTTCTCCATTGTTTCTTCTCTGTTCAGCTGCACCACTTGGGGTTCAGAGGGAACAGCTTATCTGGCTTCCTTACGATGCTGGCATTTGGAAAGGAAATCTGCAGTTTATTCAGGATTCCTTCTGCAGTCCCACAAACAGGAGGATGGGTGGTTGCAGCCATTGAATTCCCTTCACGACCCTAAGCTTGCTGCTTCCCGTAACATTTTCAGCACATGCCATTTAATGTACTCTAAAGCCCTCTATTGGCACATCCCTCGCGAAGGCTAACAGTACTGCTAAGCACTCCTAAAGCTCCTTTTCTCCCAGGATCTCCCAGGGTTTGTACAAAAACCCTCCCACAAAGGCAGCTCAGGCTGTTGATCCCCATTTTACAGATGTACAGACTGAGGTACGGAGAGATGGCGAGACTTACTCGAGGTCACAAGGTAACCGCTAGCTGGGATTAGGGGTCAGTCTACATTGCATTTGCAGATGTGACTGCAGCACGTGTAGACATTCCAGAGCTAGATTCAATCTAGCCAGCTCTGGTACTGTAGTAGTGAAACTGTGGCACCAGGGGCTTCAGTGCAGGCTAGTACAGCGCATGCTGCAACCTGTGCCACTGCTATTGGTACCTAAATTAGCTAGACTAAAGCTAGCTCAGTTATGTCTACACAAACTGCAATCAAACCTTGTGATTGCAAGGGAGATGTACCCTAAGACTCACAACTGCTGACTAATAGCTGGGCTGGAGATTCCCTTTATAAACTGGTGCTCTCGGTGGGTTGCGTCTATGGCCAATGCCTAGACTGGGAAAGCACAGGAGACTGGAGTGAGTTAAGGAATTGAGCAGGGGCATTGAGACAGCATCGCTGTCAGCACGGAAGAATTGCGAGGGAATGTGGTAGCAGACACGGTGCCAGACACATCTATTCCATTTAAAAAAAAGATGAACCTGCCAGTGCAACAATGGCAAGAGAAAGGAGAAAATGCATGTCAGGCTGAGAAATATACAACAGACGGGACTGCGAATCTAGCAGCGGAGACATGGATAGGAGCTGTTAAATGGATGTACAGCAAACCTGTGCTTTTGCTCTGCTCCCTGATACAAGGGAATCTAACAAATTTTAGATGCAGTGCTTTTCTAACCACCTTTTGTAGAAGTTAAACACATTTCAGGCTGGGAGGGGTTCGGCGCAATTCCCATCGCACCCGCTGCTGTCAAGACTCCAAATAGCATGCTTAAAATGGACACCCTGGCTTCACTGGCTGTGGAATCTACTGGCTGCAGAAGCACCAGAGTAATCTTTCTTCTTCTTCTTTTACTGCAGCAAGGAGGAGAAAAGGGAAAGCAAAATGCAGAGGTAATAGGAAACAAGCAGAATCACTGAAATGCCAGAAAGTGGGACCTCACTAAGGGGAGGAGAATCAGGGCAAAAGGAGAATCTTAGAGTGGCTACCACTTGGCTTCAAAATGTCCCTGCATTGTCTGGTAAGCCTCATGGAGCTGGAAGCTTTTGCAATGCCAGGAAAACTATTTGGGCAACGGGTAGAGGGATAGCAGGTTTACTGAACTAATAGTTCGTGAGTCACTTCCCCCTCTGATTTCTTTCAGTGGGGAGCAGGATAAAAACAATATGATTTTGCAGCTAAAGAGAAGGCTGAGCTGCGTGTTAGAGACAGAGGACTAGAGTTTGGCAGGACATATTTTTCCCATCCCGAGAAAACGGTCAAAACTTTCCCCTCTTTGCACAGGGACGAGACAAAGACTCTTCAAAATATTTTATGACAAACAAGAGACAGAGCCCCTCCTCTCCCGGAATAGCTAACTTCCAGGTGCTTTGGGCAATCCCTTGGAATGTGAGAAACTCAGGTTCAAATCCCTCTTCTGCCTGATTTGCAGCAGAGCTCTGATCCTGGGTCTTCCACATCCCAGCCCACGGCCCCAACCACCAGACTGTTGGCTATTTTGGGACAGGGCTCTCACAATCTCTCTTGCTGGAGATGTTCCACTTTGCATAAATAATTAAATGTTCATTGGGCCCAGAGCGAGACTGACTCTAGCGCCCAGTGGTTAGGATACTCACTTGAGATGGGGAGATCTGCTTTATTTGATTTGGAACAGGACCCTGAACCCAAATCTTGCATTCATCAGGGATATGTGGCTTACCCAACTTGGCTATTCTCTCTCTCATTCTGTTTTTGACTAGAAATTCTATTCTGGCCCTGAGAAACCTTCGAATGAAAGTTTTGCTGCAAGCAACCCTTTCCTGCAAAAAGTTTCGGTTTCCACAAACAGATTTTTTCCGGTGAAAAAATACGTTTTGTCAAAAAATTCCCAAATGGTTCTATAGAGGACTCCAAGAATTACGTTTACATTACAATTTGAGTTGAGATGTGCTGAAGTGTGGTAAAAAAATGACTCACAAAGCTGTAGTTTGTAGCACATCTATGCTAAATTAACACTGGCCTAGCACAGCTAACACTGGTCCCATCGAATGGAATTATACCAATGTAAAATGGATGGAGTGGAGGAACAGATCATTAAGTCCCAGAACCCCACACTAACAGGGAAGTAAGTATTATGAAAAAGAAGGATGCACTGAACCAGAAATAGGTTAATCATTTGTCCAAGGTCACTGACAGAACCGGCAATAGAAACCAAGAGTCCTGTCTTCCAGTCCACTAAAGCTAACAAGCCATAGTGCACCCTCTCCAGAATTTTAATACGGAGAGGTAACAGAGACTTGAGAGCTGAAAGCCCTACAGTGTAATACTGTGTTTTTAAGTTCCGTAGTTAATCGAGCATCTTTTGAAGATGTCTGTAATGGGTGCACTTCCCAACACACCAAGGTTATACATCTATTAGAAGTGGGTTTGTTTTTAACGCAAGATGGGTCTGTTAAGCTGTTAGTGTCTCCTCTACAGTAAAGATAACTGAGCTGTTCAGTATATTAAAGTTCACAATTAATTTAGATAACACCAGATGAGCTTTTTTTTTTTTTTTTTTAAAGAAAAATCTAGAGATTAATGCTTAGAAATCTACAGGCATTAGGGAGAGTCGTAGTCTCTCTTACATGATGTAAAATCAAGTCTTCTTTTTTTATATGATTCAATTACAGATTGATGGGAAGGCTCCGAAACATGGATTAATGATCTTTTCTTAAAAGAAAGCTATACAGAATAAAAGAGAGAGATACGACAGGAAGAATTACTGCTCCCCGAACCCTGATTAAGGTTTAGTATGTTACATTCAAAACAGTGTAATAGGGAATTTGTGGATTCCCAGCTACATTAAGTGAGGATAAAGGAAACAGCATGATATAGTAAATGATCCTCCTGGAAACACTGCAAAGAGTGGGGAATGGAAATCTCCAGGTGCACACGACCAATTTAAAGAAAACAGGTCAGATAAGAGAACGAGTTGTGTGCGTGGAAAAGGGAGATTGTTATGGGGCCCTGGAGCATTCGGAACGGTCTGAGTGAGTTTTACAAACCCAGGGCAAGATCTTCAGCTGGTGTCGGTGTGATTGCATTGGTGTCGATATAACGATGCGGATTTACACCATCTTAGCCTTTTGGCCCCTCCCCAGGTCTTTTTCTAGGAGGAGCCAGTGGGTAGGCTTAGAAAGGGTTCCAACTGGATTCTCAAGAACAGCCGCCTCAGAGCCTATTTGCAACTTAAGCTTTCCCTCTGCTGTGATTTAGAACAGCTCCATCAAGCAGAACAGGGGCCCCTATTTTAGCACGGAGAAGAGAAGACACAGCTGCAGAGTGCCAACCACAGTCCCCATGTTCTGACAGGTCAGCAATGGGATGGTTCTGAAGAACCAGGTGACTTTTCATAAGCCATCCAAAGGCTGAAAACCAGTCACCTAAGCTTTAGGGCGAATACTTACGTATAATGGAGACAATCAGAGATATTAGGGTCATTTCGCAAAGAATCACACAAGCGGTCACATTCGGAGGGCTTGATTTTGAATTTCGGCTCAGGTGTGGGACACAGGCCATTGGGTAAAACACACTACTCCTCGAACAGCCCCGGCAGGCACTGTGATTCAGACACACCCCCTCTGATTCACAATGCCGCCCCAGCTTCCTCTTCCTCCAGAGGGACTCTAATTTTCTGCTGGCCTATACAACCCCGGTGCCACCTAGCCCATGCAAGCATGCACCCAGGCTCAGCTCCTTGGAGCGCCAATGAGCAAGGGAGCTGAAACAAGGGTCCACCCATTTCTCTGCGCACTTGCCCTGGCGGTCCAAGTACCCTGTAGGAAGTGAACTGGAGGGAGGGAGAGTGTCTTAAAATATAGTGGATTTTTTTTCAAAACAGAGTTTTTGACTGAACAAATATTTCCAGGGAAGGTGGCTGCCTTGCTCGAAAACTGTCACATTTAGATGGAAAAACCAAAAACTCAACACTTGAACTTTTTGCCCAGAAAAGGAGAACGCCAGGTTTTTTCTTCTGTGTTTTTATTAAAAACAAAGTCAACATTTCCCACAAAACAAAACCAACGTCCAGCCAGCTCTTGTCCCAAGGATGGCCCTGTGGAAGGGCACTATGCTGGCATGTGGGAGACCTGCTCTGACACAGAATGCCTCCGTGAGCTTGGGCAAGTCACTTAGGGTTTGTCTACACCCCAAAGTTGTACCACTGTCATTCTACTGGTATAAAGCCCACAGCCCCCCAATTGTACACATTGTTACACTGCTTATGCCAGGACAGCTTCATCTCCCAGAACAAGAATAAGCTATGGTGATGAATCCGCTAATTAGGAAGCTACCAATGGCCCTCAAGCCCCACCTCACGGATCTGCGACCATCCAAGGGTGGCCATGCAAGCACATCCCCTTCTCCTGGCTAGTTAGCAGGAGGGGGCAGAAACCTTAGGGAATTTCCTGACACTGGAAGTATCTACGCTCTACGGGGGCAGCAGCTGCATGGCAAACTGGGAGCAGCAGGGACGCTGAATGCAGGGGAAACGGAAAGAGAACCGTGCACAGAGCTCAGACCGCACGCAACCAGGCCATTACTGGTGGACATGGCAGCTGGATTCAGGGCTGTGCAGAACCAGCAGGGAGCCAGTGCAGAGGGGCCCCAATGAGACAGGCCACTTAGTGAGGCTGGAAACATGCAAGCTCCTATTTGCCTCTTGCAAAGATCGGACTGGAGAAGGCGCCCCAAACATTAAGCCTGAAGCGGCCTGATCCCTCAGGGGCCCAAACAGGAACTGCTACTGTTTACCTTTAATGAAACCCGGCTATTTGCAACCTTCCTCTTTGCCTGCCCTAGTAAAATGTCCCTTCCCTTCACCAAACATCTGAGTCATTACTGGGACCTACCAGGGCTAAAGTCTGTGGGGCCTAGCATCTGATGAGCCTTCAGCACTTGCTCTGAGATGTGGTATACCTGGCGCTCTGCTAGTACCAGAGAGATTTGATGTACCACGTGCTGAGCAGCTGGAACAATGACACCAAACCAGTACAAGGTGTCTTTATACCGTCATAACTGCATCCACTCTAGGGGCTGTGCTGATATCACTATCTCGGTAAAATTGTCACGCCTCTAACTGAGATAGTTATAGGGGTACAGGAGCTATATGTAGACCAGGCCTTAGTCTCTCTGTGCTTCAGTTCCCCCCAAGAGGATACCGGCACTGCCCTACTTCACAGGGGTGCTGTGAGAATTAATACAATCAAGATTATGAGGTGCTCCTATATTACAGCAGTGGGGGCCATGTTAATACCATAAATAAATAATCTAGCCCTACAATGAATATTTTTTTGTAACGCACGATCCAACCAGTGCTACTCAATATGCAATAGCAGCAGCAAAGCATTGTTTAAGAGGGAATTGTTTACCGCTTTGTTCAGGAAGAAAGAGGTATCTAGGTCATTTATTACAGGGGAGAGGAGTATATGAGAATGCAGACACACATAGCTCAGGTGCCTCACAGGGAAGCTGGCTATGAAAATGAAGGGAATAAATAAGAGAAGAATAGCTTCCAAGGAGGTGAGATTTTTATGCAGTGCACCTCTTGGAGGATTACAGTGAGGGGAGGATATAGGGAGGGGGAATTGGAATAAAAGCCAATGTTCTAGGAGCTCCAGTATGTAGACACCGGAATCTAATTCACACATCTTAGTTGACTGTCCTTTCAGTTCAGAAGTGTGGAAAATGACATCCAGAGCAGAGAGAACTCAGGGGTTTATTTTTAAAACCTGCCTCAGAGGGTACATGGACTCTGTCCTCAGCTTGGAAATGGGAACTAGCAAAGAAAATAAGGAGCATATGGCAGATTTTCACACTCAACGTTTCATGTCCGGCCTGCTGTACTTAGTAATTAAAGCAAAAGTGGATTCCACTGGGGGGGAAAGAATTTCATCCTATTTCTTTTCTGTAAAAAACAATTGTTTCTGATCAGAAGAAGCCTTTACTTCATGCTGTACAGAACAGAGAAAGAGAAAGTAAATAAGGATGTGTTATATACTCCTAATAACACAAGAACTAGGGGTCACCAAATGAAATTAATAGGCAGCAGGTTTAAAAACAAACAAAATAAAGTATTTCTTCACATAACTCACAGTCAACTTGTGGACCTCTTTGCCAGAGGATGTTGTGAAGGCCAGGACCATAACAGGATTTAAAAAAGAACTAGATAAATTCATGGAGGATAGGTCCATCAATGGCTATTAGCCGGGATGGGCAGGGATGGTGTCCCTAGCCTTTGTTTGCCAGAAGCTGGGAATGGACAACAGGGGATGGATCACTTGATGATTACCTGTTCTGTTCATTCCCTCTGAAACACCTGGCATTGGCTATTGTCAGAAGACAGGATACTGGGCTAGATGGACCTTTGGTCTGACCCAGTATGGCTGTTCTTACGTTCTCATGAGTTACAAGGCAATGAGGTATTTCAGCTTGTAATTAAGTTAAAATAGACAGGGAAGGATTCGTTCAGTTAGCATTTTGAATGGGTGTGGTGTCCCTTTGCTATTTAATACAACACAGAATTCACAGGGATGGAGAGACTGGAACAGGGGCACTACTTGATGCTGGTGAACATGGGGTTAATTCTAGTGGCTTTCAAAAGTGCCCAGGGGAAGAGCTGTGCAGCCAATGTCGGGGTTCAACTTCCTATTCCTTTTCTGCCTGGGTTTATTATTATTTTCCTTTCTTGTTACACCCTTTGTCCCTTGAAGAAAAGACCTTGCTGACTGCCTCTGGGTTTTTTTACTTCTGGGTCACTCTGACACAGACACCAAAATACCGTGACTTTGGTTCCAATCAGCACCCAGATGCTTATCTATTGGGAATGACCGGGCTGTAAATCTCATGAGAACAGTTTGTCCAGCGGGATTTCCAGTCCTTGCTGTCCTGACTGGAAATACCCTTGGGACAGGTGCTCTCAGTTCCGTTCCTAGTCTGGATGATGACAACAATGAGAACCCAGAAGAATGATTCAGGCTTGGTTCTAGAAATTGGTATGTGTGTTTTTGGGGGGTTGCATGCAGAGGGAGGGGTGGAAGATGAGGGGAGCCAGGTTTCTATTTTCCAGACCCATTCCTAATCATTTTAATGCAGTGGGTTCCTTTGGGTAATTTAAAGATAAATACGACTTCACTCTTACGCTGTTTATGGCCTCTGTGCGTCTCAAAGTGATTTACGTGGGTGGGGAAGGACCCTGATTTTACAGAGCGGGAAATGGAAGCACTGAGAAGCAGCAGCGATTTTGCCATGGTCATGCAGCAAATCTAAGAACAGAACCCAGATCTCCAGACGCTCAGTCCAATGACCTGCCCACTAGACCGCCCCACCTCCTTGTAGCAACACAGAACCATTGGAGATCTGGGTTCTGTTCTTAGATTTATGCTGTAGTATATTTTATTAATGTTACCTAGCACTGGATGAGGATGGGGGATTATTTCACCCTGGGAAAATGCAGCTTGTCTAGGTGAAGGATGGGGTTCCACTCGTATAGGGGACCCCACAACTGAACCAACATGAAGACCATACGATGCACTCATCCCAAGAAAGGGTGGCCCACTCCAGGTCAGGGCTCTGGACCATTGCCCCAGAAATGTCAAGATAGAAGAAATATTTGGGAATTTGCTTTAGCACTTACCCTTTCTCCCTCCAATGCCTAAATATGCGTATTTTTCCCCTACCCCTGGTTCCATTCGTTGGTTTGTGTGGATCTTCCCAGCAGAGGAAGTTGCTAGAAAAGTCCATACACAGAAGGGCCAGAGAGAATTTTAGAAGCCAAAGTTTCTGTGAAATGCTAACAGCCAGTGGGAGACAGGAAACGTTACTGATTTGCTTGTTTGAAAATTAAGGGTCTTTGGTTAAATCAAAGTTTCTCTCTTCCTCTAATAAGATGATAGCCTAGACCACTCGACTGACTGCTGAGACTGACTCCTCGCTAGCTTTGTATTACTCAAGTGCTCAGAATTTAATCTCAAATGGCTGTTATCGGATTCTGCTAGAACTGGCTGTCTGATGGGCACAAGTAATAGAAACCAGCCCCAGTGGGCCAGTGCTGTCTCCCAGCTCCTGGAGTTTCAAAAGCAGCCGCCATGCATGGTTTTACTCTAGCAGGATAATAAATAAATAAAATCACAGAGTCTACCTGCTTCTCTGCATGAACAAGGGCAGCTCAGAGAGAGCTGGTTTGTGACGGAGCAAAGAGGGCAGCATGTGTGTATGTGATGGAACATGATCCTGCATGGAAAGGAAGGGGCTTCCACATGTCTGAATGTGGCTGTACAGGAATAGGGAGCAGCCAGTTTTGAGGCTGTGGTACACAGGGGGTAGCTGTGAGTACTAGGCAAGTTTACAGTCCAAATCAACTATCCCCAATGCCCTCGTACACCACACATGCACACACAATGCCAGGGCGCACTCCAAACCCCAGCTTCCCCGTGCCTGGACATCCTACACACGTGGAATGAATGATGCTCACGTTTCCCAGCAGTTGTCTGGACACAGATTTCCTCTCAACTAGAAAGAAGGTAGCACTGATCAGTTTGTTCTTAACGTTTCAAATGCAGTACAAAAACCAGCTTGCAACAGCACAGGTGGTATTCATTCCTCTTAATTTAGGGAAGCGGGGGGCGGGGAGAGGATTTAGATGTTGTTTATTTCCTCCAGCTTTGGAAAGCATCTGTTTTAAAGGTATTACTATGTTTAGAGTGCTCTCTTACCTCTCTACACACCCCCTTTTACACACACAGGTACTGATTGCAAGCACCAGAAAGCCACTGCATGAAAAATGATCCCTCGGGATGTGTGTGAACTCACGGCAACACGGTGCAATTTTCCAAAGTACACACACAGCTCAGATGGGTAAATGTTTTCCAGCCTCTATCTGAGGGTGCATGTCATTTACACAACACTGTCAATCATTGTTCTCTCAGCCGGGGCAGCAGTGTAAACGCATGCTTAATGTCAGATTTACACACATGTCTATTTGTCGGTAAATGGGTACGTTACATACTTTGTGTCAATTGATTTTTACCGTCAGGGTTTGCACACATTTGCACAGGGGCTGTGCTACCAAGTGGAGGAGATATGTATTGATGCAGATCATTAGTTTACATTCACATCCTGCATTCAGGGATAAAATCTGTCCACTTTCGCTGGCACTAAGGATCTCCTGGTCACCCATCTTCTCAGAGCTGCCCTCTGATCCCTGTGCATGGGTCAGCAGTTCAGACTTTCCTGCCTTCCCCACAGCGTGGAGGGGGCACATTAGCACGGACAGGGCTCCAGCTAAAGCTGCGGGGAAATTTTCAGTAGAAATTCCCTCTCCCCTCCCCAAATTTTTTTTTTTTGATTTGGTGACACCAAAACCTTGCACCTGGGTTTTATCAAATTGTCAGAACTGGGGGAGGGGGGAGAAATCCTCTAAAGTCTATAGTTTTGTTTTGAAATTTATGAAACTAAATGCTTCAAAAATTGTTGGGTCAAAATGATTTTTTGTTTCAAAATTTCCTTTGATTTAATTTTTAAAATGCAAATACATTTAAAAATCCAAAACCCAAATCTAAAAAACCAAATGTTTCCTTTTGGGCCAGATAAAACGTATCATTCGACCTGAAACTTTTTTTTTTTTTTTTGACTTTTCAAGTTGCTGAAAATTCAGCAAACAAATCCCCCCGGTATTTTTCAGAACTGCCAATGAATGAAAAATCCATTAGCCGCACAGCCCTTGCAACAGCAGCAGTTGCCAAGTAGCTCCACAGCCGGTGAGGGGAATGAAGGCGGAAAATTCTCTTCCCACGATCCGTCTTCCCAGCACCCTGCCATGCTGCTCAGTTTGGGTCCCGGCAAATGGGTTTGTTCCAAATTTCACATTTCCTTTATGGAGAAATTGCATAAAGAAGGTTGGACAAGTTGAGCTGTTTGCTCCAAGGGCCTTTGAAGACATTCGATTGTCATCCCTACACACAAAGCCGTAGATTTGCGGACAAACTGCCTCTCCATCCCTACTCATTTGCCTCAAATGCCCCTGCCAGGCCAATTTTTTGGAGCAGGGTGGCACTACAGACATATCTGTGGGCTGTGGTGTCAACATCTAGTGCCTCTGCCACTGGCCTGCTGGGTGAACTTGCACAAGTCACTTCAGTTCCCCGGGCACAACTTTCCCTGTCTGTAAGAGGAAGATAATGATACCGACTTCCCTTGTACTGTGATTTGAGAGCTACTGATGACAAGTACTACGTAAGAGCTAGGTGTTGTTATTCCCCATGGAGAGGATAAAGAACCTACTGCTGCTGCCAGCTAAGGGAGATTTCCTTTAGCTGAAGTAGCAGAGGCCTGTGCGGTAAAAGAGGTAGGGAAGTGGGAAATAAGTACTGTGTCTAAAATTGGTGTATGAATGCGTTTGTGGAGGGAGGGAGGGCAGAGAGCTTGCCAGTTAAACAGCAGATTGGTATCCAGTGGTAACTTGCCAGGACAATAACAAGTAACAAATCCTGACTCCCAAGGTACTTGAGTTGTTATAGAGGCAGCTTATGTCCCCATGGTGTGTGGCAATGGAACATGAACAACATTTCGGCTTGCTGCAGGTCAGGCAACATTGCCTGAATTAGCACTGACTTCTTTGCTAACCACAATGCTCAGCAACCCTCCCCTGTAAACATTTATTTTTTTGTATTCTGGTAGCACCAAGGAACACCAGTCGTGGACCGAGACCCCATTGTGCTATGCGCTGTGCAAACACAGAACAAAAAGGCGGTCCCTGCCTTCAAGAGCTTACAATCCAAGCAAGCACTTGCAGGCCGGCCGCGCTAATGTTGCTTCTGCAGCTAGATGAAGTTTTGTCTACATGAAGGTACCTGTTTCATCCCAAGGAAAAATGCCACAAAACCAGGTGTCTATTGGACTCCGGTTGGTTGGGCTTTTCATGTCCCGGCTCTGGCTACTGACTATTTTAAAGCCACAGAAGCAGCCGCCCTCCAGGAAACAATTACAAGATGCTCTGTCACGTTTTGCAACTGTTACTTCTAATGCTTCTTACGGGTTTGGCTGCTGCCTTCTCTTCATTGACATGCAGACCAGCATCTCCAATGGCTGGAGTTAAGGGAGATGATCCTTCCAGCGGCGCCTTTTCACTTCCTCGCTGAGCAGAGACTTCTCCATGTAATTAACTTCTTCATCGCATGTATTTGCCATGCTCCGCGAGGGATGAGTCAGCTGCTGTGACTGCTCTGAGCAGAGCCCTGGATTTCACAGGAGCCAATGTTCCATAATACCCAGGCCAGTCCGTAAAAGCCAAACGCAGATGTGGAAGGATGCAGCGCCATTCCAAACAGACGTGGACAGTTTGTCATAAATGGGTGTCCAATGCAATGTGAATTTGCCACATCCTGGGCTGAATACTTCCGATAAACAGCAGCGTAGCCAAGGAGCCATGGGGGAAAGCTACAGTACATGTCTTTTGTGTGTTGCATACAAGGTCACTCTCTCTCTCTGCTGGTGCTCTGCTACCTAGCTCTGACTTCCCGGTATAAAAGCGTCTTCGGACAGATGCCCTTGACCAAATCCCCATCTGAATTTTCCTCCCTACTACATTTTACAACGTCTTTCTTTCTCCGCCCTCTGGTCATTTTAAAACACGGACTGAACTTCTTGCCATAAATTACACAACTATTGGAGATACATATCCTCTCTGCTCACCAGCAAAAGAGCTACTCCTTGACAGAACACTTTAGCCTGGAAATGTAAAATGAATAAAATCTTTCAATGAACAAAGTTCTGATAGAAAAGTCCTACAGCTTTTAATAGAAAATTATCAACTTCCTATATGTCCTTTGAATCATCTTACTGAATTTAGTAGAGATTTGTATTTTGCTAGAGAATACCTCGAGAAATGAGGACATTCTTTATTAAATTCTATAGTATTTTTGAATAATTTCCATAGACCCCTAAAATACTGCTTCAGAGCCCTAATAGAATTAATCCCTGTTGAGGTTCTCAAGGACTTTTCCATAAGGGACAAATGAGTGCTGACATCTGTTAGCAGCAAAATGTGCAATACTCAGAAAAGAAAGATCTTACACATCACTAATGTACTCAGAATGGTTGACAGATGTCTTGAACATGTAGCTTAATGGGAAAAATACATTAAAATTGGTGTCATACGGCTGCATTAGTGCAGTTGAGCTGCAACACGTCTTTCATACACAATGTCGTTAATACAGCCAAGGTTTTATAGACAGCATTTGTAACCCTCATAATCCTGTGCTGGGCCTCTCTCGTATCAGAAAAGAAAAACTAAGAGTGAAGAAAGAAAGAAAGAAAGAAAGAAAGAAAGAAAGAAAGAAAGAAAGAAAGAAAGAAAGAAAGAGCTAGAGATGTGTCTGTTTGCATTCCTTTTTCCTGATGTTGGGAATGATGACTGTTGTATTAATTTTAGGGGTCTTGCTTGTTGCACTGCAATTTGGGGAATGGAGCAGGGGCTGCACTTTTCTTTGAACACACTGCTGGAGAAAAAGCACCAGACCGATTTCCCTGGAGATCTCAGTGCTCATTCACAGAACAGCTACAGGACAGGCAGGGACAGTGTAAGATTCCCCAGCTCATGTTGACTCACCGATGTGCTTTAACCTGATCTGGAGAGACCACAGGAGAGGCATTCGGTCTCTGTGGTCCATTTGGTACTTGGCTCCAGTGCCAAGAAGGTACCCAATTAGTGTCAAATGTTGACAGTATTTTGTTGCAACACAGACACCTGTGCTTTAGGAAGTGGCACTTCCATAACCCAACTCAGAAAGGCAACCAGCTGCCTTAGGCAATGGCTTTTAAAAGCAGGATCTATTGTATCATAGCAATGGAAGGAACAAGAAATCCCACATTTTCCCTTCCATGCATTTTCCTTCCAAAAAGAACACTTTGGAGCTGAGCATAATGTGGCATTAACATTTTATCACCTGCCAAACGTGTGCATATATCTATCTCTATATATAGAGGTAAATATATAAAGGACAAATCTTTTGCCAGTTAATGCACTGAGGACACCTGAAGTGAGCACACAGCATGCAGAGGGAAGCTGGAAATTGCTATAGTGATGCATTGCAGAGTTCTACATAAACAGAGGTCCATAACGGCAAAAGGTACGATGGAGGAAGAGGTCAGACAGGCCAGCTGCACAAGGTGGAACGAAGAAGTCAACCTAGAGAAGTTTCCTTACAGGTCAAGACCCCTGCAGCATTCCTGGGTGACGGCATCACTCGAGTATTATTTTTGATTGTCTTGTGTTCTCAGTAACCCAAAATTAGCATCACTAAAGCCACCACATAATTAAAGAGACATTCAAAATACAAGATACAGTTTGGGGCCTAATAAAGATGCACCATGTTCCTTTTAAGGCAGATTACAGAATATACTACTGTACATGAGGAGAAAGCCTCATCGACTCCTCAGTCCTAAGTATCTTATGGTTAAAAAGTCAGAGAAATGAGGCTGGTTTGTAGCTCTAATACCTGTAAGGAAGCAACACGGCCCAGTCTTCGATCCAAGCAGACAGCTGTGGGTTTACACACACACACAGAGCTCACAGGGAGAGGCAGAAAGGTGTTTAGGGAGCATGAGGAGGGACAATCCACCCAGACACTAGGCCTGGGTTCTTAAAACTGATTTAAATAGACTTGCTGAATGAACATTTCAATATGTATATATATATATAGGATGGAGTGAAAGACGTGGCAGTTGCCTGTAATATTTCCATGACTATTATGTGACCCTCTGTGACAAACCAGGTCCAAACACCCGGAGGGGAGTAAAGGGGGTCTGAACCCCAAAGAATAAGCCATTGAATCAATTGGCTGGAGAATCTTGCCTGTATGCTCAGGGTTCTACTGACCGCCATATTTGGGGTCGGGAAGGAATTTTCCTCCAGGGTAGATTGGCAGAGGCCCTGGAGGTTTTTCGCCTTCCTCCGCAGCATGGGGCAGGGGTCGCAAGCTGGAGGATTCTCTGTGACTTGAAGTCTTTAAATCACGATCTGGAGACTTCAACAGCTGAGTTAAGGGAAAGTGGGTGGGTCAGCTTTTGTGGCCTGCATCATGCGGGAGGTCAGACTAGATGACCATAATGGTCCCTTCTGACCTTAAAGTCTATGAGTCTATGAGTCTAATTGGTTGTGTATTATTGTGTCTAAAGATATGTCAAGTAAGGTCTTTTATGAAAGCGTGTAATGTTCTGAACTTGAGGGTCATTAGGAGGTACGTGTACATGTTATGGTTACAAATGTACGCATGTGTATATGTGTTGAAAACTGTAGTAGTAACTGTGGTGCAACTACAGCACCATCTCACAACAGTGTGGTGATCAACAACCAGGCAGTGAGGAGCATTTCCCAGGGTGGTTCTTTACACAAAACCAGCTTCAGGTACCCAACGATTATCCAGCCAGGAAGGGACAATGACCGACCATTAAAGTTAATGGGAAAAGGCTGAAACAACTTGAAACTGAAAAAACAAACAAACCCTAATCTTGGAAAACTAAAAAAGGAGGAAATTCTCCCCACTCGGACTAACTATGTCACCATGATGAGAAAAACATATATTAAAAAACAGGCTTGAGTCGGGGGGTGTTTTTATCCAGAAACCGAGGGCTGGCATTTAAGCGAGTGCTATCTGTGAAACACTGGATCTCCTCCTGGGACGGAGGACACACTGGGGAACTGTTCAGAGGCCATAGGTAACTTGTGTCAGAAAAGGGAATGTAGTTAATACAGAAATGTAAAGACTGAGCTCGCATCTTTGTGTTTATTTTCTGGGTAAGTTGCCTGCGTTTGCTTTCCCTCCCCATTTCGTCTTTGAATCCATGATGTTTCTATTAAATAAACTGTGTGTTTTGTTTTACCCCAAGGAGATCTCTGTTGTGCAAACAGTTTGGTGCGCGTGTGCCAAAGTGAACTGATAACTTGGGAGAGAGTTTCACTCCTTCGGGGGTGACAGACCAGAGGGGAAAAGTCTGAGTGTCTGGCAGTTAAGAACTCAGGGTAGATGGATTTGGGGAGACTAGAGGCTGTTGATGTCACTCTGCAAGGCTGGTGAGACCTTGTGCTTGCAGGCGGGCTACTGATGTCAGAGCTCTGAACCATAGCAGCACAGCGTTAAGGCATCCCAAGTTAAAGGGCAGGTGGTGACAGAACCTTATTAGTCTGGGTGATCTCCAAAATGTCGTGCCCTCTGATGGTTAGTGTGTTGCTTGCTAAAGAATAATCAGTCTTAGGAAGTTTGTTTTACCTACACCATGCTCCTCTGATAAACAGGCTGGCTGGTAACTGGGGGTGGAAGTGTGGGGGCAGGGATTCAAGTGGGGAAAATGAAACAAAGACCTTGGGAGGAGGCTACAAACCTCAGCTCCGAAGCTGAGAGAGAGACAGAAAAAGGTCATGAGTGCTGGGGAGCAGAATGGCCCACTATTCACAGGGTCGGGGGGGTCTGGGATAAGTTAGGCCCTACCAAAGCTTCAGGTAAGACAAATGCCTGAAGGTGGTGTTTTGTTTTAGCCTTTTCCTCTCCCGGCTCCGTCCTTATGGATGTAAATACATAACATGTAGTGATGAAGAAGCTGTTCTGAGTCACTGGATCACCTGCTGGCCACAGCTCCTGCAGGAAATCTGGGAGGTGGCTGAACAGAGCCAGGTTTGCTGAGTGAACATGGCTGGCACACCAGGGTGCTGTTGACTGCAGAGCCGGTCTGCTAGCAGGATTCCAGAGAGATGAGGGCCTAGGGACGGTCACTTGAAAGGGTGCTCCCGGAGAGGGAGAGGACCAAGGTGCAGCTAGTCCTGAACTGTAACAGGTGGGATCTTTACAAGTGTTCTGCATGGGCCTAACTCTGCCCAGATTGAAACCACTGGTAAAAATCCCGCTGACTTCAACAGGTCAGAGACAGGACAACGCTAAGCACTTATCCAAATCCCACCCCACGTGGTAGACATTCAAACAATGGGTCGCAAAATCTGCACAAAAAGAGCCCTGCAGCTGTGCCCAAATAGCAGGGCAGCTGTACAAGCTAGACAGCAAGGGATGCAGATAGGCCAGACAAAGAGTTTGCATGGGGTTGCGTTGCAGTGAATGATGGACCATTCATAGGAACTTACTGCCATGCTGGATCAGAGCCACGGTCCATCCACTCTGGTCTCCATCAGTGCCCAGTGCCAGATGCTTCACAGGAAGGTGTAAGAACCGTCCGCAGGCAGACGTGGGGCAATCCGCCCCCTGAATGCTTTCTACTTAGCAAAGGAAAGAAATGCTCGACCCTGAAAGGTGGAGAATATCTAAGTCGACGTAAACACTGAAGGTTAATAAAAAGGCATGTGGTTTTTTTTAAAAGACATGTTCATTCCCTCCCCCAGCAGAAAGCCAGGCTTAGCCTACTAACCTCCTTCTGGCTGGCTGTGGAGCTGCACTGAGTGTCTCTACGAAGAGCGGTGTGCCTGGTGGACAGTAGCTAACACTGAATTTTGCTCACCCTGAATGGTTGACATCTTCCCTTGCTACCCAGCCTGCCCGCCGTGTACACCTAATCCCCTGAAGCGGATGCACCATTACACACAACAGAATCGCTAACACAGCAGGGTGTAGTTGGATGGAGAGATCTAGTGGTGTGTTAATAACAGGCCTGAGGAAAGAACAACAAAAAACCCCATACCTGATAGTTGTCAGAAGGAAAATTGCCTTCAGAAACGCAAACATTTTATACTCTTGCGCACCATGGTGCAGCCATCCAGTTACCACAGTGACAGATGTGTTCGAAATTGTATAGAGATATGCACAGGCAGGCAGATAGATGCATAGCTAACAGACAGATGGACTGGGGCAGTGTGGCCTAATGGATGGAGTACAGGACTGGGACTCAGGACACCTGCGTTCAATTCCCGGTTCTTCCACTGGTTTGGTGGGTGGTCTTGGGCCAATCACTTCCCCTCCCTCCGCCTCCTTTTACTCATCCGCAAAATGGGGATAATGATGCTGTCTTCCTTTGGAAAGAACTTTGAGATCTATGGATGAAGAGTGGTACATAAGAACTAGGAATTATATTATAGATGTACAGCTGATCGCTAAATACATGCCGACATAGCTAGACAATTGGATGCATAACTAAATAAATGGATAGCTGTAGATGTGATGGCTACTTACAGGTTCGGTTCTGGGTGCAGCTGGTATTGAGAAGCCCATAGTACATAAGGTCAAGAACAATTTTAAGGGATGTGCTTTCTCTCTCCCGCCCCCTCTAACTGTTGCAATGGCAGTGTCCTCATGTAAACAGACACATCTGCCAGGCCAGCTGAACTCTTTCTATCCTCGTGTTCTTACATTGCACAAAACCTGGTCAACACCAATCACACATCAGAGAGAGCTCAGGGGAGGGGTGGGGGAAACAAACCAAGTGCTCCTGGCCTTTCAAATGGCAAACTCATTACGACCCCAAGCCCTGACAGCTTTCGTGATGGCATGTCATGTCAGTTGCTGGTATTAATGTTTCAGTATCACCTCACACAAGCTGACACATCAGCAGCAAAGAAACAGGGTGGCACAGGAAAATAGGAACAGAAAGGGCTCTCAGACATACAGCGCAGATGTGCTGCCAGTATTTTAACAGAGGATGCCCACAAAAACATCTCCCTTCCACCTTTTCCCTACGAGAAACCCCAGGTGTCAGAAGTGGGTGGGAAGCAGAGGGGATGGGGAAGAGGTAGGGTGACCATATTTCCTAAAGGGAAAATGGGACACTGTGTTGGGCTAGCCCGAGCCCCCCTCTCCACACACGGCTGGTATCGCTGCTTGCCTGAGCCCTGCCTGACCCTGCGTGAGGCTGAGGATGGCATTGCTGTTCACCTGAGCCCTGCCTCCCACCCTGCACAGGGCTGGCATCACCGCTCACCCCCCGCATGTTCCGCTGCACCCCACTTTTTTGACAAGTGGGCATTTGTCCTGTTTGCCCATGTCCCAACTTATCAAGTTGGCAAGAGAAAATGGGACAAATGCCCATTTTTGCCAAAAAAGTCAGGACGGCCAGGACAGGGCTTTAAAAAGGGACTGTCCCAGTCAAAACGGGACGTATGGTCACCCTAGGAAGAGGCAAAGGGAAATCTGTGCATTTCTCTTACCCGGTTAGACAAAAAGTACTGCACTTTTGAACAGGGAGGGAACTGACAGCACTGGGCAAGCAAACTCCAACTGAGCTGTACTTTGCTGCCAAGATCCCCGAACAGTATGTGGAATATGGCCCTAATCCTGCAATTGGCTCTGCAAAGACAGACTCAGGTCATTACAGGGGTCATTACAGGGTCAGGGCCTATATCCATGACTAGTACGGCTCTAAGTTGATTCAGTTAGGGATGAAGACCTCATAGGAAGGAGCTGTGGAGTTTCTAACCCAATCAATTTATTTTTAAACTTGGTGACAGGCCTTGCTGTTGTATGGGTCTGATTCGTAATATGTAAAAAAACTAAAACAAAAATGGCTGAACTTCATAATCAGACAGCAACAGACCGCAAATTTCAGCGATGACTGAGCCTGGGGATATTTTGAACAAAAAGAGCTCTCAGCCACGCTTCTAGCTGTTTCCATTGCTTCACACCAGGGCTAGTCAATTATTTTTTGGCAAGGTCCAAATTTCTTGGGCAAGGTCTAGTCAAGGTCCAGATTCCAGAGAAAATAATAATAATAATAAAAATAACAATAATGATAATAAGAAGTAAATAAAAAGATTTCAGGGTCCGTTGAAAAGCATCTGGGAGTCCGGACTTGACCCCTGGTCACGCAGTTGACTACCCCTGCTTCACACTGACTCACCAGATGTCCTAGGCTTCCGAGTGGGCCACAGACAGTCTACCTGCCATTTGCTCCAATCTTGTCCATTCCAAAGGCAGAATTTTGGAATGGATAAAACCAAGCCTGGGCAAGGATGGTTTAGCTGCAGCATGCAGTGCAGGAGGAACAGGGAAATCATCCCAAACCTCCCTGCAATTTACTGGGAAAAGTTTACCACGGGGCTCTCAGGGAGCACCCCTTAGCGGCTCACTGAGATAGCGGTGGGGGCAGTTTCGGCGCACTTTGAAATACAAGCTCAGTTGTCTCATTAGCAAAGTGCATGAGCGTTCAAACTGGGAAGGAGTGCCAGGGATCAAAGGTGATTTTTTTTAAAAGAGCACGAGGATGTGAAACAGTTCTTGGAAGTCAGGCTTTCTATTAACACAGAGCAGGTGAAGAGAGCGTGGTCCCATTTCCATTTCAATCAGAGCCCCCTCGTCCTTAGGCATGATCCTCCTTGACATCCGTGCAATTCCTGCACAGAGATCAAGGGACATTTATCAGAACCTGCTCCTAAGGAACTCAGAGCAAAACTCTGTTGGCAGTGAAGTCATTCTATGAGGAGAAGAATTAGTTTCATTACAAGGGGATTCCACGGTACAGAACCCTCTACCTGTGCCCATTTGAATAAGAAGGGGGCTCTGAAACAGGCCTTTCCTTCATGTTACAGCTCACGGAACTGAGGATGCGACTCAACACAGGTTCGAGAATTTCTTCTCTTTTTCTCACAATCACTCAATACAGCTTTTAACCAATGCTATACTTTCGGCGGCTCTCAACCCAGCAACCACTTATGGTCTATGATGCTGTCCTTGGTGCTCCAGAGAATGAAGCACTCCATGAACCAAGTGATGGCCACCATCTTAGCCAACACATCAGGGACTAAAGCAGGGACCTCCGGCGATATGTGAGTGTTTCTACAACTTGAACTAAAGATCCAGGCTCTGAAACGGAGAACTTTAAACATACAGATCAGGCACAGAAGGATATTCACTGACCCGCAGGTTATACAAGTGCTGGGGCACGGATGGTGGGACTGAGAAGAAGGTCTGTGGGAGGATGCAGATGAAAAAAAGTCAAATGGCCAAATTCTCTCTACATAGATCTGACTGTGGGATCAGTGCCTTGAGCCCTGTCCAGACAAGGAGATTAGATCTGTTTTAAAAATCTGTCAGCTACTTTAGTTTCAACATATTATAAAACCCTTCTGAGACCCTAGTGTAGACAGGGCATAACCCCTTTAAAAGCATATGAGCTGGTTGGGATCAATCCTAGAGCAGCTTAGGGTTCACTGCAACCAGCTAAGATGCCTTTCTCAACACGGCATGCTTAGCACCATTTGCATTAAATTACCACGTCATTGCTAACATGTCACAAAACCTACTCATTTGCATATTCTGGACAAGCTCCTTAGTCTAATCCAAGAGATCGCAGCAAGGCCAAAGCTGCAGCAGCTAATATCATTTATAACCAGAGATAACCACTGGTGTCCAGCTGGGACTGGGCTGTTATTTATTTGTGTGTGTGTGTGTGTGTGTGTGTGTGTGTGTGTGTTAATTCTTTGTGGAAAATCTTAAGTGCTACAAAGGCCAAACTGCCTCGGGCAGGTTTTAAAAGCAACCACCGTAAGCTCTAGCAATGCAGGCCGCGTTAACGGCTGGGTGTAAGGTGAGACTGCATTAATGAAACACTAAGCTCCATCATTTCATTCTCGGCTGCTCTTCTAAAATGATAGTTTAACGGGAAAGTTCAGCTCAAGCTCAGGAAAGAGAGAGACTGTCTATTGGTTCGGGGTTGTTTTTTATTAACCCCCTCTCCCCCCCCGTTTGTACGAAGAGCCGCTGAATCTGTGATTTGCAGTCTATCCGAGCACAGCTGTAGATCACTTGGGAGAATGAACCTACAGTTTTATAAACTATTTATTAGCCCTGTCCTGCACAGCTACATCGATACGGCCATCGGTGAAGCAAGGCAGGGGCTATAAAAATACCATCTATCCAAAACAAGCTTCATAAAATCAAACAGCGGCTGGTACTGCCAGGGATGGGATTGTGGCTTGACACATTAAGGGCCTCTCAATCTTTAAGATAGACCATTCAAATCCTCACGCCCTTTTGGTTCCGAGAGGTCTAAAACAAAAGGGAAGAAACAACGACACCTTTTCTTCTGGAGTAACAGCAGCTGGGGGGAGTTAGCCAGGGTATTATTTGTTTCTACCAAGGCTAGACAACTCCTACACAAGCAGTGTGACTCCCACTATTAAGTTTCCTTCCCTGCAACGCCTCCGATACATAATCCCTTTGCGAAGAAACCATTGCCCCTTTCTAACATTTCAACGATACATTTTGATACATTTAGGGAGGGAGCCAGGAGGGGGGGGATCGGGGGAAACCTTGGAATTAGAGTGATATCCTGTCCTCAATTCCTCTCCAATTCCCCAAGGCAGCGAGGTAAAGCAGGAGGCAGGTCAATACATTGTCGGTTATGATGATTAACATTTCCAGCCGGTGCCTCCTCGAACCGGCTCTAAAATGTGTCTTAATAAACTGCATCACAAATAGCCTTGTATTTCTACCTCGCTGCATCTGCTAGGGTGAGATAATGTGCAGACTTGAGAAAAAGTGACATCCTGTGAATGAGCTGAAGAGAGTTATATAACAAAGCTAAATCTTGCTCAGCAGCCACCTGGCAAACTGTTCCTTCTCATTCCCCTCCCGGTAACTGACATCCAACTGAAAATAACCCATCAGAAATATTCCAGCCATGGGAGGGTCACATCTTCAGCAGCCAAATTACACCAACCAAAAGCAGGGCTTCTGTTAATACTTATTTATGAAGCAATCTAAGGGGCCACTAATGGATAGTTTCCTCCACCATCCTGCAGAGCCTGGGCGGTGCAGTTCTGGGGAATGGAAGCCAAGGAACCATGTAGTATTCTCACAAGGTCACTGCACTGATAGTTCTTGATACAATGTGCTGCTAGGAATTATGTTCTTACAGAGAAGATCATCCCTGCATCCAGGATGGCTGCGTAGGCCACCAAGAGCCACAAGGGCAGAACTCAACGTTCTTCACCATTCAGTTGTCATGGAGACGGCAGTTGTCATGGAGACACTGATGGCAGAGGAGGCCACTGATGGCAGAGGAGGCCACCACTGATCCCAGTGACTTGGACTCCAGCCCTTCCTGAATGGTGACACCGGGACCCCTTCTTAGCAGAGATTCTCTAACCCCCCCTTTGTCCAGGAGGAATCTGCCACCCATCCTAAAACACACAATAGTCAGACCAGTACTAAAACCATCACTCAGTGCAAAGGACCTTGCAAACTACCGCCTTCCCCTCACCCAAGCCCCGGATATCATCTCTCATTATTAAGCAAGGTGATCAAAAAACAGAGTCTCTGTAGCACACAGCAGCTGCTGGGATCCCAGGTCCCCATTCGTCAGGCTTCAGACCAGGGCATAGTATAGGGACAGTCCTTTTACTCTGGTGGATGCGCTCCTGTTGGTAGGCAAAGGAAGCGCATTCATACTTATTCCACTGGTCGTCTCTGCAGCATGATCACCAAATACACCTGCCTTTCCTCTGCGGGTGTGAATGGAAATGCTTTCTATACGGAGTAGAGGAGCCAGCCAAGGTCATATCAACTTAAAGGCACTCTGATCTATCTATAGTATGTATAGGGCTTCTTTTACCATAGTATCGGATTCCGTCACAATCTTTTAATGTCGTTATCCTCACTCTTACGAGATAGGGACATACCATCAGCCAAAGGCACGTAGAGACTACGGGACTTGCCCAAAGTCACACAGGAAGCCTGTGGCAGAGCAGGAAATTGAACCTGGCTCTACCAAGTGGCAGACTAGTGACCCAACCACTGGACCATCCTTCCTGTCAGAATGAGGCCCTCAGGGGCATTAAGGGCAACTTTTCCATCAACATCTAGGTGAGGTCACTGGGTGAGAAGACATACGATGAAGTGTCAGCAGGAAATGCTGGTCAAAATGATTTTTTTTTAACTCTTTATGTTTTCTGACCCAATTTTAAGAGGTTTGGGGGTGAAAAAAATGTAGTTATTTAATGGAAAATATTAGGGTAAATTTCCATTTACTGAAAACCAGGTTTTTGATAACTGAAAAGTATTGATAACTTTCAATAGAGACTTTGAAAAAATGATTAAAAATAATATGATGAAACAAAAGCAAAGTTTTCCACAAGTTTTTATTTTTTAAAAAAAAGAGTCAGGGGTTTTTGGGGTTATTTTTTGTGGATTGAAAGATTTCAAGCCGCTCTTCAGCAGCACCTTCACAGTGTCTAGCTGTGCACCTCCTCTACAAGCACCGTCTCCTGATGCCAGGGTGACAGTCAAACCCAGACGAAAAGCAGCTTGGTAAAGCTGAACCCAGGCAGGATGGAAGTGACGCTGGTTTGAAGAGTTTCAAAACATGACTCCTCTGTAAGATCCCCCATGGTCAAGATTACCTGCCCTCAGGTTGCTGAGTGGCTTCCTGGCTTGAGTTTATTTATTTAACTCCTCCATTCTATGGCTGCCCATATGACAATGGCACCAAAAAGGTCCAAAATCCATCTGCAAATGACCGTAAGATTGTAAGCCATCCTAACAGACACAGAGCTAGCTGTGGGGATTCACACACTCACTGCAACTCATTCTTATACCTAGTATTGAAGCCAGGCAAGCTGAAAAAGGTACAGAACACAGCAGCCCTTCTGCTTACCAACAAAGGCGGCTGCGAACATATCTCCTTGCTTCTGAGCCCTCCGCCCTGCCTCACCTCGCCCACAGAGTCCAGTTCATATCTCCATCCTGATGCTCAAAGCCCTGCATGACCTTGCCCCTAGCTCCCTGAGACATCGCCTCTCCTTCCACTGCCACTGTTAACCAATCAGGGGAGGTTCATGGGTGCTGGAGACAGAACTTTCATGGGAGCGAGACCCAGACCACGGCACTCACTCCTGACCACGGGGCTTGTCATGTTCAGAAATATCTTAAAAACTCAATTCTCTGATTTAGTTGTCTTCCAATAAGTCCTTTGCATACCCCACATTCACCCACAGAAACATACATTAAAAATAATCATAATTAAGCTTTTTCTCTGCTATAGGTTAGCAAGGAAGGAAACAAAGACAGAAATTGCTATTGTTACTTCTGTTTCAACACACTGTACTTGGGAGATGCTCCAATGCCATAGTGATGGGAGCCAGATAACTACAGAGAGACAATAGTTGAAATGCAAGTAAATACATCCAAGGACAGCTTCAGTAAAGCCAAACAATTGCAGGACAGATTCTGATCTGAGTGGTGATGAAGTCAGTGGAGCTACCCTGGATTTATGCTGCTGTAGCTGAGAGCAGATCTAGCCTTGCATGTTTACTGAAAAACGAAGTAGATAATGACAGGGATCTATCTGTAAAGAGAGGAAGACTGGAAAGCTCCAACTCATACCAATGTCTTTCGTCTCCCAGAAGTTGGCATTACTGATCCGCATTGGTCATTTGCCTCTGAATTCCCATTTGGAGTCCAGTCTGAGCACTTAAAGGAGGCGAGCTGGGAATATCTCTGCTTGAGCAGTTTGCAAAAATGTTGTGCAGTGGAAGTGGCGAATCTGGTCTTCTGGCCGGCTTTGTCGGCCACTTATTTTGTGTGCGTCATGGGGCTAAGCTGTAGGTCCAGACAAAGAGCAACAAAAACAGAAACCTGTCTGGAGCTAGGGGCAAGGGGTGGGGAATGCCTGCACTGAAAGTGCCTGTGAAAACTGCTGTACAATGAGAATACTTGGGGGGAGGGGAGAGGAGGGAATGGCTGAAAAACTTGTGAAAGCCACTTCTATTGATGCAAACACCGTGCTTTGGAAACCCCAAGGGGTGTGAATATAAGTGAAATCTAGCATCGTTTTGGAAGCAGCACAAGTGAGAAGCTTTTCAAAACTCTGACTCTGGACTCCTGTCTCTTTGGGAATCTGCATGAGGGTCTGTAGAATCAGAAGAACTCCTGGTCAGATTTATCATATTCAATTACTCAAAAAAAAACCCTGTTATGTCTGCGTGAAAGCAAAGGGCACCCTGTACCTAAGCAGCTGTCTAAGCTGCATCCAGATGCCGAGCTTCCAAGATTCACATTTCCAGGGGGCCTGAACCCTTCACTTTCCCAAAGTGCAACGTTCAACCTAAGCCACAAAGACAGACAGCAGTGCCAATCTATCGGGCAACTCAACTCCTCAAAGCAGTGACCTGTAAATGAAGCCCGCACACCTCCATACTTGCTCCTCTGCAGTATCAGCCAACTTCAGTAACATCAAGAAGAAAAGAAAACGTCTTGAACCGGACAGAAAAAAAAAGGGGGTTTACCTGCCAAGGAATCTCCGACCAGGCGAGGATGTTTTACATCCCTAATGCTGCACTTTCATGAAGTTCAACACTAAGCAAATGCCACTTACCTGTTAAAAGAAAAATACGGAGAGTGAGATGAAAGTGAAAGTTAAACGACAGGTTTCAGAGTAGCAGCCGTGTTAGTCTGTATCCGCAAAAAGAACAGGAGTACTTGTGGCACCTTAGAGACTAACAAATTTATTAGAGCATAAGCTTTCGTGGGCTACAACCCACTTCTTCGGATGCATCCGAAGAAGTGGGTTGTAGC
>NW_020664725.1:8366847-8489778 GCF_002925995.2 Terrapene triunguis
TTGTTAGTCTCTAAGGTGCCACAAGTACTCCTGTTCTTTTTGTGAACGTTAAAGTTCACCAAGTTTTATTACACCAGGATGGAGCATTTTTTAAAGCAATGGGTTCTTTAATTCACTTCTAGATTGGAGGAAGCACAAAGAGAAACCCGAGTTTTAAATATGCCTCGGTAAAGGTCATCGTGAATGGCACATTGTCGCAAAGGCCAT
Organism: Terrapene triunguis; assembly: GCF_002925995.2. Taxonomy (NCBI): domain Eukaryota; kingdom Metazoa; phylum Chordata; order Testudines; family Emydidae; genus Terrapene; species Terrapene triunguis. Next base: position 8,367,055 of record NW_020664725.1, read on the forward strand.
CCCGCATGCGGTTTGTTTTCTTATTTATTCCTCACAGGCTCATTTAGATGGCTTTTCCCTGCCACTGCCATCACAGCTTGGAGAGACGGTCTTTCCTTTCAGAGGCAGCTCTTGCTACAGTTACATGTGCCTCTGTCACCCTGAGATTAGAAAACTGTAATATGGCTCTATCTGCAGACCATCCTGAAATTTAAGCTGGTGCAGAATGTCATTTATTATTAAGCACCATTTAATATGGAAACTTTCGCATGGTAATTGTTCAATATTCTGTACTGGCTCCCGGGGGGAATTTAAGGTGTTGGTCTTGATCTGTGAAGCCCTAATTTGGGTTATCAACTATTTGAGAGACCATCTCTTGTCATGTCCCACTATAACCCACTCGTCAGTGTGGGTTGCTGGTCCCCCTCTGAGCCCGGTTCACAGAACTGTGAGTCAGTTACAGCCCCAGCTAGACAATCTTCGTTCTTTATCTCAATCTGCAGCAGCTCATATTTTTAACTCTGGAGCGCCCAGTGTTAAATCCCCTGTGTGTTTGACCATGTTGGTGACTTTTAGACGACAGTTGTAACAACTGGAGACTTTTAAGCTACTGGCCCTTTCATCTGAGAGAGATGGGAGCTAGTAGCCGAGCATTCTCCAGAAGAAAGAGAAAGTACCACCCCCGTCAGGGGCCATACTCTGTGACCTTCTGGGCAAGCTGAAAGCCGATCAATTTTTGCAGGCAATTGGGAATGGGATGAGGTCATGGCTAGATTGATCTGGTTGTTGCGTTGTAGGATGTTGCAGCAATATAGCGATGGCATGATGGGGCATGTTGTCTAATGCATGCCTGTGTATATTCTAAATTACATGAAAGGGTGCCTTGAGCAATAGACAGATGCTGTTAAAATATACAATGGAATAAATAAATGAAAGATAGCAAGGAGGGAATGGAGAGGCTGCAATGGGAGAACGGATGGTGGAATTCTATGCCAAGGTGTTTAAAAAAAACCCCACAGAGCTGCCTAAATCTCCTCTGAGACTCACAGCTACGTGGTTCAGATGCTGAAAAGATTGAACTAATAAAAAAGAAATGAGAGAACTGTCATTGCAGATTACATGGTATTTATTGCAAAATCTGCTCATTATCGAAATTTGCAAGACAAATGGGTTTTTAGCAGGAAATGGCAGCTTTTCCTTATGTGAATATGAAGGAGCAAAAACTTGTGGGAAGCCCAATCTCTCCCTCCCTCTTCAGAGACTGCAGGCTCCAAGTCTGATCAAACACCCTGAAAATAGTTGTTAAGCTAAATAAATAAATACATAAAAATTCCCTGCCAGCTTCTTCATAATCCTATGAGAAACCACGATTAAGAAATATCTGAAGCAAGAAAAGCTCATTTGGCCTAAAGAGCTTCTAGACTGCGAGATCATCTCTTGCTCCTCAATGGCATGCAACAATTATTGGTTGAAACTGCTGCTAACTCTCTGGGTTCTTCCTTCCTTCCAGGGAAAACTCTTCAAAAAGAAGAATATTTGCTGGTCAGGTTTTAATCCCCCTGCCTTGATAAATGATTAAGTATCTGCACAGAGACTAAGGTGCTTCGCGTTCTGCCATATCCAAGTGCTTCTAACGACATTTTGGCTTTTTTCCCAGTTAAATCCAAGAGCCTGAAACCTAACCCCCTCCGTCGCCCCCACCCTTTCCCTAACGTCTTGTGTGCATGTTCAGATAGTTGACTGATAATATACAAAGCCATAATATGCGGGTTTTAAATGAGTCTCTCTTTAGTGGAGTCTCAAGGAGGTAGAACAAGGGGGTGGGGGGGAATACGCCTTGAAATATTACAGAGTAGGAGCTGTCAAGCTGAAAAAAGCTTCTACAAGGTTTTCAGTGCCATAACTGTATTATTTAGCTGGGAATGAGGATTTGTAGACACACATCAACAGGGGAAAAAAGGGGTTTCTGGAGGAAAAAAAGGAGACACCTGTCTTATTTGCAGTTCTCTTTCGTAGGAAAGCAATTACAGCCTTACTCAGTTTATGACCCAGAATGCACCCTAATCTACTTGTAAATGCTTCTGATTCACAAGGCAGCACTTTCAGATACAGCTGGGGTAAATAAATGGGAGATTGGTCCTACCTAGGTTGTGGCGCAACTGTTAATTGGGATGCCCCATGAAACTTAATTATGCAAAACAGAGCGGTGACACCGAAGCCACTAATGAGATGTTTGATTCAGGAATAATTTGTTGTTTGGAGCCGCGGAGTTGTTTGGCCTGTTCCTTCCACGATGCTGCACTAATTCTTAATCCTAGCTTTTTAATGGAGTGCCAGAAGAGCTCAAGACCTCGCAGCAACAACGGTAACAGGAGAACAGTAACCCCATTTAATGGGTGCATACCTAACTTCTGATGTTTGGGGGTCTCGCACTGCAACAGTCAAGAGTTAGAATCACTCTCCCAAGAGAAATGGTGGAAGATCCCATGCTGGGGAGAGGTGCACCTAGGCTGGGCGAAACACAAAGCCTTGTGCTGGGCCATTAATATGACCAGCCATGATGGCAGAGATGTGGATGAGGATGTCACCTCTTCCGTTCCCCAGAGACGCTTGCTATTCTTATAGGGCTCACAGTGGGGAATACTTTCTGGGGTGATGGTGGGATCATAAGCAGAGATGGTTCTTACCCCTTTTTTGAAGGCTTCCTTCATGCTGGCCGCAACCTGTCTGCTGGTGTGAGAGGTGGAAGGTACATGTGCCCCCTTTCTGGGGAGTCGAGCAGTGCTGACATTGCTAACAGGCCTCCAGTCCAATGCTCAAATAGCACAAGGGCTGGGGGTTCTGGATACCTCTTGCAAAAGCGCACAAAGCATGGCAGAAAGGGCCCTTTCCACCTTCTCCATCCCTTGCACACGGGAGCAGGCCAGCCACAATCCGCGTACAAAAGAGAATAATCCTGCATGGACGTGGAGAGACACTAAAAAGAGCTGTTTTCCATTTCTGACTTGTCTGATTCCACGAACGCATGCCCCATCCCAGCTAGGAAATGGCCTATATGTGTGGAATTCGGCTTCATAGGTCTTGACGGTGGTGGGCTGCTCAAGCAATATGTATTTTCCAGTTAATGAGAACTCAAAAGTTAAATAATGCAAAGCAGGTTCAAGTTGGGGGGGTCTGGTGGACTGGCTGGCCCACAGGATAGGTAATGAGCTGTGGAGTCTTTTCCCTAGAAGTTGCGGGTTCAGAAAAGAGCTACAAGAAGTCTGGAAAACTTGCCTCACCATGAGAGACTTAAGCAACTCCATCTATTTAGTTAATCCAAGAGAAAGTTGAGAGGAGATTTGGCATAGGTACCTCAGGAGAGCTTTTGGACAGCAGAAGTCTCTAAGGTGGAATGAGATCCAATGGCTGGAAGGTGAAGCTAGACAAATTCTGGTTAGAGGGTAAGGGTAATTCATCACTGGGACATCTGACCCAGGGACATGGTGGATTCTCCATCACTTGAAAGGCTCTAAATCAAGACCGGATAACTCTAAAAAACCAGAGTCTAGCTCAGTCACAAGATACAGAGAGGCCTGATGCAGGAATCCCTGGGGGAAGTTCTCTGGCCTATGTTACGCAGGAAGTCAGATTAGAAGTTCATAATTGCCCCTCCTGGCTTTAAAATCTATGGTTCAAACCCAACCCAAGTCAGTGGCAAGCGTAAGTTAATGCCAGGCTTCTTGGTGGCCCCGGCAATAACCTGTGTTGCTCGGTCCACTTTGTATTTGGACAGGTGTCTACATCACAAAAAAAAACATCCTCACAAGTGGCCTCCAGGGTGACAATCTCAGCCTGTGTCTACACTTAAAACTCTACAGCGGCACAACCACAGTGCTACAGATGCGCTGCTGTAGCGCTTCAGTGGAGACACTTACTACAGGACCAGGAAAGGCTCTCCTGTCAGTCCTGAGAGGTGGTAGCTACGGCAATGGAAGAATTCTCCTATCGACCAAGTGCAGTCTACGCCAGAGCTTAGGTCATCTTATGTCTCTCGGGGGGTGGATTTTTCACATCCCAGAGAGATGTAGCTATGCTGACATAACTTTTCAGTGTAAATCAGCCCTCAGCGAAGGGCCTAAGACTATGTCTACACTATAGCTTATGTCGGCAAAACATATGTCCCTCAGGGGTGTGAATACCCTCCCCCCGCCACCCTGAGCGACATAAGTTACATTGACATAAGCATTCGTGTGCACAGCGCTATGTCAGTGGGACAGCTTCTCCCGCCGACATAGCTTATGCTGCCCACGGAGGTGGGCTTTTTATGACAATGGGAGAGCTCTCTCCCGTTGGCATAGAGCGTCTTCACTATACGTGCTGCAGCTGTACCAGTGTACGTATAGACATGGCTTAAGGGGACATCTACACTGCAGTTCGACCCCAGCGGCTGGCCTATACCAGCTGACTTGGGCTCTTGGGGCTTGGGCTAAGGGGCTGTTTAACTGTGGTGTAGATGTTCGGGCTCGGGCTGGGAAAAATATTCAATTAAAAATCAGGGACCAGAGTTTGGATCGGAACTTCTCAAAGTTCTGAGATGTTCACAGCTGGGGATTCACAACAAGAGAGAAATATAGGCATCCACTGCAAACTTTGGAATTAGATCCAGACCTCACTTCAGGGATAGTTCAGATGTCGGGCTTTTGCTTCAAATCCATCTTCAATATTAACACCTTTCAGTCGATTTCAAAATCCCTGCTGCACTAGTAAAAGCCGAAGTTTTGTAGCAAGAGTCAGACCAGTAAGGCCAGAATTCTACAGGTGGGGCACAGATGCTTCACTAGCAGAAACAATATTGGTTTATTAGCTCACTGGGAGTTCCCTTAAAACCCAAGTGACCTTCTGGGGCATGCCTGTAAAAGGACTATATATTCCCTCCCAAGAGAAGCTCGAGGGTGGGGGGGGGGAATCAATGTATATTTTGTTTCATTTTTTGTGGGGGTTATTTTGGTTTGGATGCTAGGTTATAGATTTGGGTTTTGGTAAATCACTTTTGAAAGTTTCCTCAACAGCTAAATCTATGTTCATTAATATTTTGCACATTACTCTGTCACCTCCCATCTGAAGATCTCAAAGCACATTGCATGCACTAATTCATTAAACCCCATCACTTCTGTGTGTGCTATGTAACAGTCATTTTTCAGATTCACTCAGTGTCCCAGCTGGGGATCTCACCTAGAGAACCAGTAACATTACCACATAAGACCATAACATAAGAACGGCCATACTGGGTCAGACCAAAGGTCCATCTACCCAGCATTCTGTCTTCCGACAGTGGCCAATGACAGGTGCTGCAAAGGGAATGAACAGAGCATGTAATCATCAAGTGATCCATCCCCAGTCAACATTCCCAGCTTCTAGCAAACAGAGGCTAGGGACACCATCCCTGCCCATCCCGGCTAATAGCCATTGATGGACCTATCCTCCATGAATTTATCTAGTTCTTTTTTGAACCCTGTTATAGTCTTGGCCTTCACAACATTCTCTGGCAAGGAGTTCCACAGGTTGACTGTGCACTGTGTGAAAAATACTTCCTTTTATTTGTTTTTTAAACCTGCTGCCTATTAATTTCATTTTTTGGCCCCTAGTTCTTGTGTTATGAGACAACAGACAGATTCAGATTCAGAAAATACCAAGAGACTATAGCTTTTGATTTCATATGGAGACCGGAAAAGCCACAGAATTCACATCCAGATTTCAACATGACACAGTTTGGGTGCGTTCAACTACAGCAGCTGAATCCACTGTGAAGATATATGCAGTCTGCCTAATTCCGACCCATTATTATTTATACTGCAGTAGTGCATAAGATCCAAAGTCATGGACCAGAGATCTGTCGCACCAGGTGTTGTACAAACACAATAAAAAAAGATATCCCCTGCATCAATGAGCTTACAAGTTAAATAAGAGACAAACCAGTTTCAGATTTTTAACCCCTTCCCCTTCCTGGCTATTTCCTCTGCAGTGTTTGGATTTGGGCTTTGTTTGGGGTTCGACTGAAAAAAAAATCATCTGCCTACAAGTGGCATTAAAAAAACAGGAACCGTAGTCTATAAGAGTCTAAAGATGCAGGAAGAAAGAAACTGACTTAGTGTAGAAACCTGTAGGATACCCTCCAATAAGTCACATGATAGATTAGAGCTACAAGCTACCCAAAGCCATCAGAAAGATATAACGGGAACCGGGAGCGTACACTGCCCTAGACACTGATGGCAGCCAAGATAAAGAGCAACTTATGATCTAATATGTTGAATTCTGCCGACAGGTCTAATAAGATCAGGACAGATGACAAGCCACTCAATTGTGCCCCAGCAAGGTCATTACAAAGCGTTAATAAAGGAGTCTTATTATGAACATATCACTCAGAGAAATTGCATTTCCCACCTTCACCGTTAAGCAACAGTGGAAGAGACTCTCTCATGCCACAGAAAGGCTGGTTCATTTTGCTCCTCACTGCAGCTGTTCAGAAGCAAATAAGGGTTTGGCTACATGGCTCAGCAAAGCGCATTAGAGTGATGTCACCTGTTGAATGCTCTAACTGCCCTGTGTAGATCCTGCTGGCGCAAACTCAACAATACCCAGTTCACATTAATGCCAGGACCACATTGACACGAACTAGTTACCTTTTAGTTCATGCCAGCAGGGTCAATATGGGGCAGCGAGAGTGCAGAATTTTAGAGTGCTCTACAAACACACCCCTCCACTGCGCTTTGCTGCACCACAGTAGCGCCTCCTGGTCCCATTCAGGTATCTGGGCTCCATTGCATTAGGTGCCGTATGGAGAGAACGAGATGATCCTTGCCCCCAGAAGTGAACCTCTCTGAAATTTGGGGAAATTCAAATCTGGATCCCAAATTTACAATCTTTTTTTATCTCCATCATGGGCCAGAACAGACCCCCGCCCCAAACAAAACTCCAACTCTGCTCATTCCCTGCCCCTCGGCTCTGGGAGCAGGAAATAAACAGATGCCCAGTGCCCCTCTGTTCTATGCACCCATCTCCAAGGTCCACGTGGTTCATGCAGGGCTCGAAGAGGATTTCCGACTCTCCTGAGCAAGTGTGTAAGTCCTAGGAATAATGAAGCCCACAGCAAGCAATCTTCAAAGCTAGTGCATCCAAAACTTTCCTAAAGTCCAGCTACGCATCCATGCCAAAGTGAAACATGCTGCTCCCTAGTTCTTTTTTTCCAAGGATGACTTCCTTTGAAAACTGTCTGTGCAGAACGGTCCGTGGGGGTGGGGATATACAATATGATACTGCAGATCTTGGCCATAAATTTATACAGCATGAAGGAACTCTTTACTGTATTGCCATCAGAAGTAGAGGGTTTTTTAAATATAACAATAAATATTTTAATACAGTGAGTTTTGAACAAGGTTGTTCGCCGGCTACTTTGTAAGTGAAGGTATGTCTGTGAAATTCCCAAGTCACCATTTCTTGTTACTCTCTAAAAATGTTGTTCTTTGGCGAGAGAGGGCATTTTATAGTAGCTCGACAGGGATTGAGTCGAGACTCTAAGGTTTTACACACAGCTCTGCCATCAGTCTACCTGGGCACTTACGTGGAGTACCTTACTCCACTATCTGGGCACTTACTTAGCACTTCAGTGACTCTCAAACAACAATAGCAATAATAATATCTAACTCTTGCTGCTTTCCATTGGTAGATCTCAAAGAAAAGAGGGATTTTACAGCTGGGGACACTGAGGCACAGAGCAGGGAAGTGACTTGCCCAAGCCACCCAGAAGGCCAGTGACTGAGTTGGGAATAAGACCTTGGTCTCCTGAGTCCCAGTCTGTGCTCTATCCACTAGTCCATACTGTCTCTTCCAATTCAGCACCTTAACCACAAGGCCATCTATTTGCTTTGTCACCAAGTCATCTCATTTCACCTCTCTGCCTTTGTTCCCCCAGCTGTAAAATACACAGAATGCTTGGTACCTATCAGAGCTCCAGAGATGCTTAACGATTGCGAGATCCTTTAAAAGTCTTCGGATGAACGGTGTTGTGTACTTCCAAGGCATTATTGTTAGGTACGAACTGTCCTCACTTACAGCGCTGGAATCAAAGGCAACTATCCGCACCACAACTGTCAGTTATGCTCTGATTGCTAAATCTTTATGATTAGTGACGAGCAAAGAAGCAGGGTGAATACGGCTTGATTTTGCAGCTCTAGCAGTTAGGGAAAATAGTCTTTTAAACCTGTAATTGGAGCAAATTTGCTGTCGAAATCATTGAGTAAGAATAAATATGGAATTCCACAATGTCATTTTTCAGGGTAAAACCTTGATTTAAAGTCTCTATTTTCTTTTTACTTCCCAGATCTCTTCGAAAAAGCCCCTGCAAAGAACACAGGTTTTACATTAACTTATCTTCTGTCCATTGGCATGTCCCCCTCTGCTCTACCCTTGGACAGTTCATACCCATTTGCGATTTCCTATGCACTATGTAAACTGTAATGTGCTCTTAAGCAGTTTGACAGCTGTTCCTCTTTGATAACCATAAGTACAGCATCTTTGAGTTACAACAGCAAGCGCCAAGATCAAATGACAGGTTGATTTAGTGTAGCTCTTACCAACAGCTTGGGGAAATTAGAAGTAAATATGGGGTCAAACAGCTCATGAGTAATTTGACATTAGCAAATTTGGCTTATTTAGAGGTCTTCCATAGTAAGAACGATCATATCTTCAGTTTACCTGGGAAAGCCATTCTGTAAAAGAGGAAAGGCCATTTCCACCTGAAGACATGCTAAGAGAATAGAGCTCTAAAGCCCAATAATTTTGAACAAGACTTTGTCTGTTTGCGTAAATATTGCCAATGAATCAGAATTGGAACTGTCCTAAGGTGAACGAATATGGCCCAGAATAACTTAGTCCTAACAAATGGAGGTGGCTGTCTTCACAATAGGATAGCTGTCCATGGTCCTGAATATAATGCCACTGATTGGAACTAGAGGTATCCATCTGCTGCTACTTCATATGAAATTCAATAAAAAAAATTGTCCTTGATTCCAAATACCAGTAGGAGAGACATACAGGGGAAATTGATGAAATCCTAAGGTTAAAGAAAACGCAAGGAGATAGAGAGAGACAAAGAAAAACACAAGGAGATTAAAAGTTTTACTTATGCATTATGATATTGTTAGAAACAATGTTCTTCCTACAATTGCCTCACTGAAGATTTAATTTGGATGTTGATTATTTCTTCAGTCCCTCAGATCAAAAATCCAAACCATGGTGGAGTAAGTTTATTCCTTTAAATGTCAGTCCTTAAGATATAGGAATATTGAGACGATGCAGAGGAATATTAACATAAAACATTAATTACTGACTACAAACCACACGAGATGACAGCAATGTTTGCTCATAAGCATCCCTAATATAATCTAACCAGTTCCATTTTGTGTGAAGGTTTGAGATATCCCCAAGACACTGCGCTAATGCCATTGTGGAAGGTCCATCATATGGTTAGGGATTATCAATAAATGGTATCCTGGTTACTCTTCATGCCAATTCATAGTTCTCCTTACAGGAGCTGGTCACTGAGAGTCTGTTTTTTGTTTCTTTTGTTGTCATCCCGGAAGAGCAAGGGACACATGTGCATAACACAAGGACCATGCAGGACATCTGAAGAGAGGAAGGATGCTCCAGTGATTCGGGCACTAGCTTGGGACTTGGGAGATCTGGGTTCAAACCCCTGCTCTGCTACAGACTACCTGCAGGACCTTAGACAAGTCATTTAGCCTCTCTTTGTGCCTCAGTTCCTCCTCCATAAAATGGGGACAACAGCACCGACCCATCTCGCAGGGGTGTAGTGAAGATAAATACCTTCGAGACTGTGAGATGCTTGGATACTATGGTAACAGGAGGTGCACAGACACATGCCTGGCCTAGTCTACTAAAATGATGGGATTACTCAGCAGCAGTTAAAACACAGCAGCAGTCAGGTGGGAGGAAATCTTTGTCGTCTTCATCGGGCTGGGACTCATCTCTGCCATTAACCTGCTGTCTGAGCGTGGGCAAGTCGCAGCCCCTCTCTGAGCCTCCGTTTTCCCTCCTACTCGTCGTCTGTCTTGTTTATGGACGTTGTAAGCGGCACAGGGCAGGGACTGTTCCTCACTATGTGTATGTACAGCACCCAGCACAACGAGGCCATGGGTTAACTGGCAAGTCTCTAGGCTTCAAGTACGTAATAAATAACTCAAAGCAAGGTGACACACCATGACACAAAAAGAAAAAGTTCCCAGTCCACAAACCGAACCTGTGCTCAGCTCTGCCCACCTGCATCTTCTCCCTTCCCAATCCCCACCAGCCCTCCTTCAGCTCTGCAAGGGCAGGGGGAAAGGAAGCTGGAGTTAACCCCTTGTATACCAGTAGGTAAGGATCCAGTGCACTTCGTCTCACTTATTTGCAATAAGCCATGATCCCTATATCATCCTTGCCATTGGGCCCCTCACCCCGATGGCTGAGTTAAGAGTCATTTTTCTTAGCTAATAGCAATTGCGATAAAGTAAAAATATTGCTATTCACAGAGTGAGAAGGAATGGAATGAGAGGATCAACAACACTCTCCATTTACTTACTACCATCTACGATTCCTACTATGTACCCTGGGGGAAGTCACATTTTAAATTAACATACTGCTCTCCCAGTAAGGAACTCAGATGACCTGTTGGGTCATGCCAGCTACTCTGCAGCTGAATGATGTCATCAATCAAAGACACATTTGAGCACAGACCAACAGCTTTCAATTGGGCCTGGTAGCAGGGCCGGCTCCAGGCACCAGTCCAGCAAGCAGGTGCTTGGGGCGGCCAAGGGGAAGGGGCGGCACGTCGGGCTGTTCGGCGGCAATTCGGCGGCGGGTCCCTCTCGGAGGGAAGCACCTGCCACCGAATTCCCACCGAAGAAGAAAGCGGCGCGGTGGAGCTGCCGCCGGAGTGCTGCCGATCGCAATTGCGATCGCGGCTTTCCCCCCCCCCCCGCCGCTTGGGGCGGCAAAACCCCTGGAGCCGGTCCTGCCTGGTAGATATGGACCAGTTCAATAGGGAAAAAAATGCAATGAAGGTAAATGGCAATGTTTAACAGTGCAGGTAATTAAGTACAGGAACAACTGTGGGAGTTGCATTCTTTATGTCAAGGACATATGCAAGTCTGGGTGTCTTTCTAGAAGATATGCTGGTAGGTCAACCAGAATTCCTGGGTGAGATTCTCAGTCCTGTGTTACGCAGGTGGTCAGACTAGATGATCATAACAGGTCCATCTGTGCTCATCTATGAACCATCCAGATAAGGATTTTTACTCTCAGAGCTTGAGGAGAGAGTTCATGCTGGTCTACAATCAAGATTCCCCCATGTTAGGCATCCTCCCACATTAAGACCCCAGCCCAAAGTACCTCCAGTCATATATGCCTAGGTGTTCCACTGTTTTGGAGGCACTTAGCAATGCTGCTGGCAAAAAGCAGCCCTAAAGCTACCATAACTGTCTATAGGGCATCACCCCAGTATAGCTCCTCCAGTGGTACTGCGATGGTGTAGAAGCACCTATCCCTCACTCTGCCACCAGTGCAGGGGGTGTAGCCTGATGAAAAGGGGTGTGGCCTGGCCACTGGAGTAAAGTAAAAATGCAGTGGGGGAAACTAGCCCCGTGCAAAAGCAGCCAGGACTGAGGGAGCTCAAAGCTGGCTCAAAGCCCCATTGTGCCCCCCCTGCCCCATTCTGAGTTGTCTTGTGAGTTTTTGGGCCACAGCAAAAAAATATCAGGGCCATGGAGAGAAATTCTGATCTGTCTTTATTAGACGGCCATCTCAGTTAAGCAACTGCTATTTGTCAGTCCCTGGAGTGTCTGCCTGAGACAGGATTTGCTGTATTTCAGACCTGACATTACTCGGCAGGCAGTGCAAACTGGATACTCATTAACTTCGCTGAGATGGGAACAGCCACTATAAAAGATACTGAAACAAATCTAACATTCGGTGCATGTCATTTAGTGAGCTGCAGGGCTCTGATGTGTCCCTCTCACTGTTTGGCTGCCCCCCCTCCCCTTCAACTTTATTTTTCCATCCTGACACTCGGAAGAGAAAGCCCTTGAAAGCCCTGTTTTGGGGCACTCAATTCATAATCCTCATTCTTCCTTGCTTTCTTGCTGTCACTTAATAGAAAGCATTCAGAAGTCTAATATTTGATCTCAATCCATCCTCTCCTTTCCCTTTGATCACCCTCTTCTCAGGCTCTCTGCTGCTGTTACAGTGAAGACACTTAATAGAGATGGGTTGAGGAGAGAGAGTTCGGATCTGGAGCAGGCTTATGGGGCTGGGATTCAGGTCCCAGGAAGATGGGGTTTCCAAATCACCAGCTGTTCTGGAAAGATTTTTTGCCCCAGTTGGCAGTGAGACTGAGAGACTGCATGCAATTTTTGGTCTTATTTTACAGTAAGGGAACATTTATAAATAGCTTACACAGGGTTAATACATTATTAGTAAGGATATGATTTAGTCACGGAGGTCATGGCAATCACAGATTCCATGACTTTCCTGGGCCCCCATGACTTCTTCGGCTTCATCTCCCACTGGAGCAGGAACTAGGGCCATATGCATCCCCTCCCCCCGCAGCTGCGGCCAGGGCTGTGCACCTCTGCCCCTGGCCTGGACTGGAGCCAGGACTGTGAACCCCCCTCCTGCGGCTTCCACTATGTGCCCCCCCTGCACCCCGTCCCCGTGGCTGCGATGGGGCTGCAACCGAGGATGCTCATCGCTGCCCCAGTGCTGGGGCTGGAGCAAGGAATGTGCAGCTTCCACTGGGGCTGTGTGCCCGCCCCCCAGCCACTCCCCCATGGCTGCAGCAGGGGCTGTGCCCTCCCCCATGGCGGTGGGGCTCGGGCTGTCAGTCCCTCTAATAGGGCTCCAGCTGTCATTCCTCCCCCCCCCCAGCCCTGCCCCAGGTTATTTTTAGTAAAGTCACAGACAGGTCACAAACTACCATAAATTTCTGTTTATTGCTCGTGACCGGTCCCTGACTTGTACTAAAAATAACCATGACCAAAATCTTCACCTTAATTATTAGTAGATGGAAATGACTAATTGCCTGTTATAGAGTCCAGAGACAGCTGTTTTGGGCTGAAATCTCCGAAGAATGGCTGGCAAGATTGCAATGGTGCCTGGAAGGCACGACCCTTCCAGTTTCAGGTTCCACAGGGAACCCAATCGGTAGAGGCAAGTGGAGTCTGAGCTCACACTGCCCTTGAAATTCAAAGAGAGTTCAGGGCTGAGATCCTGGTTCTGAGGCATCTTTATTTAGTACTAATTGGCCCTCATCCAAGGATCTCAAACCGCTTTACAAAGGTTGGTAAGTATTACTGCGTTAATGGTACAGATAGTGAAACTGAGGCAAAGAGAGGCGAAGTGACTTGCTCAAGGTAACAGAGGGAGTCAGTGGCAGAGTAAAAAAATCTTCTGATTCCCAGGCCCTTCTGATTCCCAGGCCCTTCCCAACACTGAGGCAAAGGGTAGACTGGTGGGTTTAACCTTCAGTGGCCTCTCTAGTCCAGTATTAAGCTTCCATCCATTAACAAAAACCATTCATAATGAGATCAAATGCAGTGACTTTATTCTGCATGTGGCAGCACACATGTTCTAACTGCTCTTCCCCTCTGCTGACTTTAAGGGTTTTAGAGGTGAAAAGTGTAGTGCGAGTGACTGTATTGCTGACAACCAGTGTTGGATGGACAGCCCCAGAGTATGAATTCCTCTCTACCAGTGCAGCATGGGAGAGCAGAAAAGTAATTTTTCCCTGCACCGCTGTCCCCAGTCAATGTGCCTCCTCCCTGTCCTAGAGATCCTGGTAGGAGGAGATGGTAGCTCACTCCCATTCTGGCCTCAGCCTCTCTGCTGAGGATGCCTAGCTGGGCTCTCAGCTGGCATGAAGTGATGTAGCACCATCAACACCACTGTTTAATAACAGTAACACTACGCACAAACACACACCCGCACCTGTATAGCTCTATTTGTGTGCAGATCGTCAAGTGCTTTAAAAAGGTCAAATACATAACATTAGCCCCATTTTATAGATATGGTAAACTGAGGCCGAGGGCAGTCAAGCCAGTGGTTCTTAATATTTCCAACATGGGATCCTCCTAGGGTTCCCCTCCCATCAACCCATGATCCAACTGAGACCCTCCGCACACCTTGCCACTAGCGAAGCGAGTGCAAGCTACTCACAACCCCCTGACACCTGGGGTTCGAAAACCCTTGCGTTGCGTGATTTGCCCATGATCAGCGACTGAGTGACAAAGCTGGGAACACAACCTGAATCCCAGTCCAATGCCCTGTCCCTTGGACCACAGCCATGGCAGAAAGGTGCTACAGAAGGGCTAAGGTCTATTATTATACAAAAAATGTTGCCCTTTTATAATGGCCGTCATCAGTGTCCTGCATTCGACAGACAGATTGTAGGACTCATGCTGCTCCTAAAGCCATGGGCATTCCCACTGGACAACAGGCAGATGGATCCTTGCGTTGCTACAACTTCACATTTTTGTTTTAAAGCCGTTTGAGCCGTACTGCCATATTCTACAGCCGTTCCTAGTAGAAGTATCCTGATGCTACATGGTTCTGTCCAGCAAGCAATGGGGTTTATTACCTCCACCGCAGAACCATGAGGCCCGGCTGGCTGCAATGCTAACGCGCTGCAATTCCACAGCTTGGCGTAATGGACATTGCAGCTTGAAATTAATGTTGCATCTGCTCCAAACTGCAGAGAGAGTGGGTTGTAATTTCATCTCCAATCCCCCGAATAATGTTTGTTGTCGTGCTGTAATCTTGGCAATCAGCGTAGCGGCTGAACAGATCGTTTCGTCTGAAATATTTGCTAAACACGCTAAGACCTTGAAACCACACCTCAGCGTGTGTGTATTGTGTACGGAATTACACACCGAACTAAACAAGGATGAGATGGGGAAAGAAATGGAGAGAGTTGCCAGCCAATTAAAGCAACTACAACAAAAAACCCACGGTGCTCATCTCCTGCACCTTTTACCAGGAACGTCTCACTGCTTCGAAGCCAGGAAAATAGCAAGGCTGGGGACGCTGATTGCTGCAAACACAGCAGCAGCACTGACAGAAGCTCCTTTTTCTGGAAATTAAAAAACAAACCAGAAAACCCTGCATATGCGTTTTAATTAAAGTGGAATTTAATGGCCACAGAAAATCAATTGGCCAAGTCAGCGCTAGACTTGTTAATCTCCAAATATCCCACTAACTGGAGTGCTGCTTTCGCGTGTCTAGACATAAATAGTCTAAACTAAAATTTTTTTTTTTTTAAAATTGGCTTTGTTTGTTTCTTAAACCTGGCGCTTGAACAAAAAGAAGCTTTGCTCTGGAAGTGAAGACAGCACTGCCGAGAGGGTTGGGCATTCAACAGCAAAGCAAGAGACCTGAGTTCTAGGCCCAGCTCTAGCACAGATTTTCTCTGTGACTTTAAGTCACTCTCTCTCTCTCTCTCTGTGCCTCTGTCTCCCCTCCTACTCTTTACTTGTCTTGTCTATTTAGAGCAGTGGTTCTTAACCTGGGGTGCACGCACCCCCTGGGGGTGCGAAATGCCCTTTCTGGGGGTGCGAGACATGCCAGATTTTTTTAGAAGGTAAATCATCGAAAACACAAATTAAGCACAGGCACGTAAGTACAACTACTTTGTTTCATCAACCCTATGGATTTATTAACATTATACATGTTTTAACGATTACGGCGTTACATTTTAACTGCGAAATTAAAATAAATATATAATTCTCTCTCTTTCATTCTATAGTTATGATAAATGTAGGTTTAAAGAACTGACCTACTTCAACGATTTTTGATAAGGGGTGCGAGAACATATTTTTGAGAACCAAAGGGGTGCAGGCTGCAGTAAAGGTTAAGAACCCCTGATTTAGATGCTAAACCTTCCAGGGCAGGGGCTGTCTCTTACTATTTGTATGTACAGCACCTAGCACAATGGGGCCCTGATCTCAATTGGGGCCTCCAGGCAATATTGTATTATATAGCTCAAAACCATGATGCACCCCGATACAAACCAATGGGACTGTCATCACATTGAAGACATGAGCATCAGTGAAACAACACAGACTCTTTGGGGTCAGAAGTGGGGTGAGTAGCCAGACTTCTCCTTTCCCCCTTACCAGAACATTCCAGGGAGAGGCTCCGATATCATGGTGAACCATGCTGCCATGATACAACCACCGATACTGCTCAAGCTATACGGCTTACAAAGGGGACATGATGTATCCAAGTTGAAATCCGATTCCTGCCCCAACTTTTAGCATAGTGCCAGCCTATTTACGAGCAGAGCTGGTCAAAAAAAGGGACAACTTTTCCCCAAACAACTATATCCTTTTCCCCTCCTATTCCCAAAACATTTGAAATATCAAATTCTGAATTTTGTCAGCCAACTGTATGCGTTAGTCGAGATGACACCATAGAGACTTGCAGTTGGGCAGGCCCAGAGTGCCAGCCATTCCCAAAGCATGCTGGGAAATGAATCAAGCTTTGGGCCTGTTAGACTCTGCAGTGCTCTCCAATAAACCGACACGCCCTGCTGAAAACAGGAAGGGGTACAGGGAGAGAGGCAGAGTGGTCTGTTTGCAGAATTAGGGGAGAAGTCAAACTCATTAGTTCTGACCATGGCTTTGACGCTCAACATGTTATTCAAATTCTCTGACCCATTTTCCCTTATAGGTTGATGATACAGCTATGAACCAACCAGACTGTGCATAGGTGAATGTCCATGCATCCTCACTACTGTCCTCTATTGGATAGAATCAGAACTGCTATGCCATCAATGCCCCCAGACTTCTAACAGCTAATGGAGAGTCTCCTTTAGCTTACATGGCAGGCGTGAATTCTTCTGGAGGAAGGGGATGTGAATTCTATCCCTGTCGTTGCCGTGAAGATGAGAGTGGTCATGCTGGGGAGAACAGCGGCCAGTGTGAATTTCCTAAGTGGTTCTAGACGTATTGCCCGACTTATCCGTCTTACAGAGGTATGGTGAGGAGCAGCTGACGTTTGTCACGCATTTTGAAGCACAAAGAATTATTTTTTCAGGATTTTTTCCCCCATTCCTGACACTGTAGGGAAAGTTTGGGGATTTCCTCCCTGATGGAATATGGAAAACCTGCCTGAAGTCTAGTCTAGTAACAGTACCTGGCTATGTTTCTCCACCTCTACAGGCCACTTGCACTTTCATATCAGCCGTGGAAGGGGCTTCTCCTCACCTGTCTGATCCACCCAAGTGGTAGCTCCACAGGCCACGCAAACGTGACCTGAAATGAACAAACAGGGCCACCCAATCCTGTCTTAGGCGTCTATGCAGTCATTGCTTTGAAGATCTGTGTATAACAGCAACTATGCTAACCACCTCCTGCTGTGATGGACTCCATAATGAAGGACGACTTAGGAGATAAGACATCTTCATATAATTGAAGGAGTCACTGATTCCCTGGCTACATTAGATTCCTTTGCAAAGGTTCCCCCACCCCTCTGCTTTTTTCCCCTTTCTCTTTCATTACTTATTCTCTCTCTTTTTTTCAGTATCATTTTGCCCAAGGTCTGGAACACATCGAGAGTTTTTCTCTTTTATTATTCTTCTGTTCGTTTGTGATAAAGAATGCATGCACTTCAGGAGGCCAGAGCAAAGCGGCTAGGAAAAGTCAGCCTTGCGGCAGAGCTCCAGCCAGAAAGATCTCAGATTCTCACACAGGTCAACGATGCTCCATATGACAAAAACAACCTGCGTGGAGCGAACGCACCATGACCACGGTGTTGCTCATTCATTGGGGTGGGGCTTGCACGCTGAATTCACAATGGACTTTGGCCAACTCCTTTGGCTTAGGTTGTGGGCTCCTATTGTGCACAAAACCCTCCCCCTACCAGGGCATCTCCTTACAGTGAAAAACCTTGCAAACATCAGCCAGGAATAATGCTCAGCACTTACATGTTTTACCCCTTCAAAGCATATTAACAAATGTTAATTCTCCCAACCCAACTGAGAGACCCCAGTCCAAAGCCAAGGTAAGAGAGGTTACATAGACTGTGAGCTCTTTGGGGCAGGGACTGCTGCCTTGTTCTGTGTTTGTACAGCACCTAGCGCAATGGGACCCGGGTTCACAACCAGGGACTCCTAGGCACTGTGCAGTAACACAAATAATAATAATGATGATAGTTAATTAACCTTCCCAAAGTCACACAATGAATCAGAGGTCTTGTCTCCTAAGCTCCATCTACTAGAGCCCATCATCCTCTTATCCGGTAACTCAAAGCACGTGGTCACCACCATTGGCATAACAGCACTATGGTGATGAGGGTGGTTCACACGTTGGCCTGAGACTGCTCCACCACAGCCATCCTGCCAGATGTTGAGCAAGTCTCTGTGCTTCAGTTCCCCCATCTATAAACTGGGGTTAGTAGCAGTTCCTGATCTCAGAGGGGTGCTGTGAGGACAGATCTATCAAGGCCATGAGGCACTCAGTAATGGGGACCATAGAAGTGATTAAGGGAGACAGTGGTCCCAGCCACCTTCACTTTCCCACTGTTAATTACCCGAAGTTAATGCGGGGACTCAGAGTTCTAAACCCAACACTACAGAAACTAGATCCGGGGAAAAAAAGATACCCGGAGTCATTTAGTACTTGCCCCTTGGTCTCTGGCAGGCTGGGTCCTTACACTCTATCGTTCAGTCTCCTTTTAAACATCCCCTGCAATAGGGCTTCAACCATCTGCACTGTTGCATCACTTCTTGGGATCCCACTGAGACCAAGATCTGGTCTGCACTGAGGACTTACTCCAGTTACAGCCAGCAAAGCCAGGTATTGGAGCAAAGCCCTATTTCAGACAAGGGAAACCCTGCTTGAAAAAGCATAAGCTGCGCCACGGCAAATCACGTCTTCGCTGGTCTGTATTGGGGCTTGCATTTGTGCATCCATGGCCAAAATCCCAGCGTCCACAAGACTTGAGCACCACTCCCTAAGGAGCATGAAGGAAATCACTTTGCACATCTCTATCACGCAGCAGACTTCAGTCCCCCAGCAAGAGCCAACCTGGCCTGCTAGCAACCATCCTGGCTGGCTCAAACATGAAGATGCAGCCTGCCAACCTGCCGAGAAGCGAGCAGCTGCCAGCTTTCCCATCTTTGGCAGCGCTCCCAAGGTGGAGGAACAGCAGGATTTCCCTAAAGGAACGAGCCAGACAAAGGAAGCGCCATGCATCTTGCTAGACTTGCATTGCGCTTGCCAATGGACACATTTCTTCAGCAATCACCGCACTTGGTACACAAGTCCCAGGGAACCTCTGAGATGTGAGTCCCCGGTGGAAGGTGGGGGAGGGAGAGAAAAACCTCTCACTGATGGACATTAAAAGGAAACTTAAAAAAAACCCACCCAAACTTAATTTAGTCATTTCCTCCATATTTGCTAATTACTCATCAGTTTCTCTAATGAAAATGCTAAGCCGGGCATCAGGAGACGGAGTGGCCTTCTGCTAAAAATCAAACGTTCAGTAGAGTGCTGCATTTACCGAGGGAAAGCAGCTTCAAAGCCTTCCTTTCCACTTAGATTTTAAGCAACTCTACAAAAGAGCATTGATTTTGGGTTAAATCGGCTGATTTTATTCATAGCAGGTTCATACGGTATATTCAAAAGACAAATTGTATGTGATTGCAAGCTATAGATCAGCTCTAATAATTCAGAGTCCTCCTCTTTCCCTTTTTTTTTTGTTCTAAATATTTTCTGTGCTCATAATTTGCTATTATTTAGCCCCTGCCTGGACGGAAAAGGCATATTCACAGTATGGGAGCTTCTCTTTGAAGGGAGGGTATATTTTAATGCCAACTACATCAGAAGTAAGAATCAAACATCCCTGTAACTCTTCTGAGCTCCTGCTTAGTAAACAGTTCATTCTGGGGGGGGGGTGTTGCTTTTTGTCCACATATATTATATTTATGCGACTTGTCTATTGGCTCCGATTTAATTGAAATGTATAATAATCAACATACATATCAAGTGCTAAGCACTTGTGATAAAGATCAGCTTTAATAATCCCTCAAGCGCATTGCAATGGCTGCTAGGACAAGTGCTGTATGAATGTTCTTTAAATATATAACATGCCATGAATAAGGCTTTTGAACCAAATGCAAGCAGGAAAGCACTCGGAAGCTGGCTGTGATACAAGGTGCCTTAGCATAGGAAAAGAGGGTGCTTCCGCCAGTGTAAAGGGGATCTAGGTTCTAGTCTCAACTCCGCCGCTGACTCGCTGGGACTTTGGGCAGATCCCGCTGCTTCTCTCTTCCTCAGTTTCCCCACGTGCAAAAGGGGGATGAAAATACACACCACAGAGGGGTATTTAGGGATTTTTTTTTTTGCAGAGTGCTTTGAAGTCATTGGAGGAAAGCTGCTGAATTATTATCTCCATCTGACTGATGGTATTCATTTGTATTAAGAAGAGTGGGATATAGTGTTGTGGTTGCTCAGTACACCTAATATAAAAGACAGGCTACACCACAGCTTATGATGAGAGAGGAGAGGAACAAAACCAGGGCAAAATAACAGTGACATACTGACATTTGGTGCAATAAGCAGCCATGACAGCTTGCCCACTAGCCTCATGAAAATACTAACAGCTCATGAAGCATCAGGCGATCACTAGCCCCCTGTTGGGACCTATTAGTATCATTCCCCCAAACACGGAGAGTCTCGGAAGAGAGGAAACGAGCAGAGAACCCACACGTGGGAAATGTTCGTATCTTCGCCCTTGCTGGTATTTACCTTCTTTGGGCTTGACATTTTAAAAAGAAATAAATAAAAGAAGGCCGGTGCGAAAGGTCCGAGTGCCCCAAGAATAATTAAATCGACAGTGAGCACTCAGCAGTGTTCTGACTGTCAGGCACACAAATCAACTCCACCAGCCAGCAGCCTTCAGTAATCAAACCTAGATGACAACTCACCTCCGCCAGCAATACAATAAAAGTGAAAAAGCAACCTGCCCCACCAACATACCCTCATTCTCTCCCCAAACTCTAGCCAACCAGACAATGGCTTTGAGATACACACTTGCCAGCCTGAAAACTTCTTCTCCATGGGCCTCTTTGGAGGAAGTGCATTCCCAGTTCTCCTTAGGAGAAGAAAGAGTGGGCGGAAGTGATGCAGGATCAAGCACCAGGCCCCTGTTGGTACTGACTGTGCATATATCAGAGGGGTAGCCGTGTTAGTCTGTATCCACAAAAACAACGAGGAGTCTGGTGGCACCTTAAAGACTAACAGATTATTGGGAGTGGACTACATCCACCCTGACTGAATTGGCCTTCAACATTGGTTTTCCACTTGTAAGGTAACTCCCTTCTCTTCATGTGCCAATATATATCTATGCCTGTATCTGTAATTTTCACTCCATGTATCTGAAGAAGTGGGTTTTTTTACCCACGAAAGCTTATGCCCAAATTAATCTGCCACCAAACTCCGTGTTGTTTTTGAGCATATATTGCACTAACTACACACAGAGGGCCGGATCCATCTCCTATGAAAATCAAAGGAAAGACTCCCTTGATTTAAATGGGATTTGGATTGGACTCATAGAGCTGTCAGTGAGGATGATCATGTCTTTGTTTTCTTTTCAGGCCTCTTATCCCAACACCTTCTCTCATATTTCCAATGCAGGCAGAACACAACCGATATGCAGAGACACTTAAAGTGGACAATGCCAGAAAAGCATTTTCTTGATCTTAGACCTGGTTTTCAATGGGATTCAGCACCCCCCCCCCCCCGGCTCCAGGTGTCTGCACTAGGAGCTGAACACATCTGAAAGACAGGCCCTTCCATAATTGTTTCAGGGGAGCTGAAGCTACAAATGGATACCCAGTAATAATCTCATGTACTCAGTGGCAGGCGAAAGCGTTGATAATTGATGAACTGGGTAGAACGCTGCATTTGATGATTTGCAAATTAAGGCCCTAATCCTGGAAGAAACTGAGTGTCCTCCTAAAGTGCTGGGAGCTCTCAAGTCACACCGCAATCAGGGGAAAGCACTTAGCACCACACAGGCTTGGGCCATAATTTGACAGCCCCCATGACTGTGTATATCTGTTTGTCTTAATGTGGATTTAATTGCATTTTTGCATTTCATTTGGAAATAATAAAATATAATTACAACCAAAAAAAAAAATACTTTCCCTCCAGGAGGCTTCCCCTGATTCCATCCAGCCCCAAAGGAGTTTTGCCTTTTGGTTATGAAAGACTGGAGAACGTTAAGAGCACGTGCACGCGCACACACACACACACACGGTGAAAAGACGAAAGGGACTGATGCAAAGCACCACAAAGTCAATAGGCATCTAAGCCATGCCGTATTGCACAAACCTTCTCTTGTAACTCCCAGATGCCACATCCATCATGCCAGGAGTCCCTTTATTCCACTAATCATTCTTGGAGATGGATTTGGGGAATATGAAGCGAGAGGCAAACTTAAAACATTTTAAATCGCCCAGTCTCAGATTGTACCCTCACAGCTGGTCAAATGATGAGTTACAAAGACAGGGCACCACTGATGGCAGAATTCTCACTGAGGACAACGGGGCCAGGATTCCACTCGACATTTGTTACAAATTTAGGTCCTGATTCTGCAAACACATATCCACGCGAGGAGTCGACTGGGTTGATGAGCATGCTGTTGCTCAAATACGGATGTGTTTGAAGGATCAGGGGGTTATTTGGTCTGATCTTTGGTTTTCGAACTGTTGGCAAACCAAGCCAAACTTATCTGCTATTCTTAAGTACTTGCGTGTGGCTTGAGCCGACAATTTTTGGCCTATGGCCTGCTTGAGAAATTGTCCATTTGTTTACAGGGCGCCTAAGTCATGCCTGAGCCGGCAACAGAAACAAGAGAATAATGATGAGCAAACATCCCACTCTTCCAGTATCACTCATTTGTGCTGATGTTCATGACATTCAGTAACATTTTCACTAATGCCCAGCTTGGTCCAGATACTTGTGAATAACTCATTTCATAGTGAACCAAAAGGAGCACTTTTATTTACACAGATCAGTTTAAGCACCGTTTGACCAACTGCAGTTAAATCATGATGATCTCACCAAAAAAGGATGTTGAAAAGAAATGGCCAAGTTATTTCTATATAGGTTTTTATATTAGCATCAATTACCGTAATCTGAGCCTCTTGTTTTCTGTGCATGGTGAGCAGTGATGTCCAGTCCCAGCGCCTGCCAGGAATGCTGGCTGGGTGACCCTTGTGAGTATCACTTAATTATCTCTTTCCTTTCTAATGGGGAAAGGTCTGCATTCAGGTGACTGCCCCTTGCTCCCTTTTATTTGATTCAATTTTGCAGCTCATGAAATAAGCTTTGGCTTCATCCAAAGGATGAACAAAATGAAATAGTCTCTTGGAAGGAGACAAGAAGGGATGTAGGTGAAAACATAATTTGATAGACTTTGGAAAGTCAAACGCTGACTATGAAAGGTGCCCAAAGAATTAAAAATTATCATGCAGGAATGAACGCTATAGGAGACCATTAAGACAATTAACTCACTGCAGTGGGAGAAGAAACGCTGCATGGGCTTTCTACAGGCATTCAGAGAGATACTTCTTTCAGGATGAAATTCGCCTTGCGCCGCTGGACTTAAGTGATCCCACCTACCGGTCCCTCTGTACAAGGGGAGCTTCACCATCTGTGGGTTCTAGTCCTACTGTGGGTTTCCTATGAACTGTTACTAGACCAGGAGCAACTTTAGGGATGGACGCTGAAGGCAGTGTTCTTATCTAAGGCTGTGTCCATGACACATTTTTATTGTCAGAACTGATGGCAACAACAACAGTGGACCACTAGTGTAGAGTAGCTACCACAGTGTTACCTAGCCTTGCTCAGGAAAGGTCAAGAGGACAGCGGGGTTAAAATGATGGTGGATAGCAGCAGTCTCTCTATGCTAGCACTTTCATGGGGAATCTTCAACTGTGGCTGCAATGGTGGGAAATTTAAAGGAAACAGGATAGTGTAGACAAATAACTGGAACTGGCCTGAGATCACTATGGTCAGAGGACAGCAATTCAATCCTCATCTGTGTGCTGAGTCTTCACCTGTGCCCATGTCTGAAGCAGATGCCTTTGGGCCTCAGACATGCACTAGGATCATGAACGTCGGCTGTAGAAGCACCTCCTTTGATGCAGTGTCGAAATGGCGGCAAAGGATTCTGAGACGTGTTTGGAAACTAAAGGCACCTGCTGCATAAGACAGCAGAAAGAGGGGGATCCTTCTGGAGAAGGAAAGGACAGATGCTGAGCTGGATGGATTGCTGGGCTGAAGGGAGCAGTTAGTGAGAATGATGGTTCTCACGGGAGAAGAGGACGGAGTGCATCCTATCCTTGCCTGGTGCACTCTAGGCTATCTATATGAACCACTGACCTTTTGACAGCATCAGGTCACTCACTGTCCACCTGAGACTGTCCTAAGGACACCAGGCCAAGACCTTGATTCAAGAGACTCTAGAACAGAGGTGGGCAATCTGTGGCCCACGGGCCGCATGCGGCCCATCAGGGTAATCTGATTGCAGGCCGCGAGACATTTTGCTGACTTTGACCGTCCGCAGGCACGTCCCCCCGCAGCTCCCAGTGGCTGCGGTTCACCGTTCCTGGCCAATAGCAGCTGTGAGAAGTGGAAGGCCACAGGGACGTGCTGTGGCCCATCAGGATAATCTGATTGCAGGCCACAGGTTGCACACCACTGTTCTAGAAGAATCACCACTAAAAAGTCAACATTTACCAAACAGGTACCACTCGGTAGCATCCGAGATGCTGCATTCCCATCCTGGGCCTGTAATAGGAAATAAACCACAGCTTCCCAGCTACCAATGGGGCAGTCACTCTTGGCAAGCATTACTGTTTCAGTGGTGACCGCTTTAACAGTCTCCTGATTGTTATTCCAGGTTCTCTGCCACCCCAGCAGGAGCCAAAGAGAGAGCTTTTTCAAAAGTGCAGAATAAAGCTGCAGGTAATTAAATACAAGGGGCCTCCTGTTGTCATCTTTGCAACTCTGTGTTGGAAGCTGACTCCAGCAGAGCAGGAGAGGGAAGATTTGATTTTAATCACAGAGATTTGGGGTTTTATTTTGCTCATTAAAATTTCTGATAAGGATTTAGTTTGACGTTATGCAGATCCCTCTGCATTTGGGAGGGGCAGCCTGCCACTCTCTCTTCCTTCCCGTAATATGCACAGGGATACAGACAGCTGTCAATTCAAAATGAAGAGGTTTTGGATGGGGCTCTCATGGGGGTGGGAACATAGTCGTGAAAATCCATGGCCAAAGAGCTACGGGTTGGGTTGAAATAAGGAAAGGCACTAAGTCCCAAAATTACTCATTTTTTTATGATGATGATGGACAGGGGGTGTTGTATCTAGGGTGACCAGATAGCAAGTGTGAAAAATCGCGACAGGGGGAGGGGGGTAATTGACACCTATGTAAGAAAAAGCCCCAAATATCAGGACTGTCCCTATAAAATCAGGACCTCTGGTCACCCTAGTTGTATCCAAATCCTCAGCTCCATTCTGACCCTACGGAGGGCACAGCTCAAGACATGGGAGGACAAAGGTAGTGTAAGGCCACTCTTGCATCTACGGGATTCTGCAGCTGCCATGAGCAACAGAGGGTCCTGTGGCACCTTTAAGACTAACAGAAGTATTGGGAGCATAAGCTTTCGTGGGTAAGAACCTAAACTCTTAAGCAGGGGCAGCGCTATGTATTTTGCTGCCCCAAGCACGGCGGTCAGGCGGCCTTCGGCAGCATGCCTGCGGGAGGTCCGCTGGCCACGCGGATTCGGCGGCATGCCTGCGAGAGGTCCGCCGGTCCCACGCCTTTGGCATACCCGCCGCCAAATTGCCGCTGAAACCGCGGGACCGGCAGACCTCCCGCAGGCATGCCGCCGAAGGCAGCCTGACTGCCGCCCTCACAGCGACTGGCACACCACGGCTTGCTGCCCCAGGCACGTGCTTGGTCCGCTGGTGCCTGGAGCCGCCCCTGCTCTTAAGCCTTGATTGACATAGCCCCTAAGATTCTGCCCGCAGCAAAGAAAAGTCAAGCGTTCTCAGTGTGCTGGCCATGCGTCCCACCTCCAATTCACCCCCTCTTGCCCCTATGCTAGGTGCTGTACGAGCTGGGGGAGTGGGGTCAGTCGGTGCAAGAACTCTCCTGTACAAGGGTTCTCCCCAGTGGTGAGATCTGGCTACTTTGAAGCCACACTGTGCCACATGAGCAACATAACAGGCCCAGAACTCTGCTGAGAATTTTACCCATGAAGTTTTAACAAACAGGATTTTTCCAAAATTATTTCCATGGGAAATGACAAGAGCTGGCTGGAAAAAATGTCAGTGGAATCATTTTCTACTGGAATAAACAGCTCCACTGAAACATTTTGTGAAATGGTGTCAATTTCACTGACATTTCCTTTCAGGAAGAATAGGGAGATAGATAGATAGATATATTTTTTGGACAATGTTGAAATTGACAACGTTGAGCTTTTCAGAAGGAAACATTTTGGGGTTTCTTCTTTAAGTGACTTTTCATTTCAAAATTTTAAAAAAATTGTATAGTAGCATAATATCAAATGTTAAAAAGTCAAATTTGAAATGTTTCAATTGACCTAAAACAATTTCATCCCCAATTTTCTTTCAAAGATCAGTTAGCATTTTTCAAAATGAAAACAAAGCAGAATACAAACGTTGCAATCTCCAAATCCACCACGACATGTAATTTGTCTTTTCTGCACAGCTCTTGAAATTACACATTCACCCTTTGTATCTTGCCAATGATCCTCTCCCCCAGGAGGTCCCACTCCATGGTTATCCCTCACCCTGCATCCTCCTTCCCTCGAGGTGTCACTTTCTCTCTGCTTTCAGGGCTCTTACCATTCACACTCATCTATCCCTCATTCTGGCACCAGCTTCCCCCCTCCCACCCACTCCCATCTGGCATACTCAGCATTTCCTGCTATGGAGTCGCCCACCAAAGAGCAGCAACCTGGTGCATGAGGTTGCAGAGGCCTGTATAAACACAGTGATAAACTTCAGACCACCCTGCTCTTCATGGATTGAGAGGTTTTGGCCGCATCTATCAGTCTGAGTCTGTCTCGCACATTTGGGGGTCTGAAGGATTGAAGGTTAGAGTCCTGGAGCCTTCCAATTCCACCTGACCTTGAGGAAAGGAGTATGGCATCTACAGGAACTCAGTGTTACTCAATGGAATTCTCCCTACAGAACAGGAAATCCTCCGGACTGTTATATCTCCAGCTACAGGCCTCTATTCCATCAGTCTCTTCTTCTAAGCCCTTCATCTCTCTGCACCCTGGACAGGTACATTCCTCCCCCACGGTACCCCAGCCCTCAGTTCTCTACTCTTGCACTGGCTCCTTTCTCCCTCTGCTAGTCCATCACTTCTTGCAGACATCAGCACTGCTTCCCTCTAACCTTGATGCTCACCCACTTCACTCCCCCAGAAAGAATCATGCATGTGAGACAAAAGGGGGCCTTCTCTGGGCTCTGCCTGCTGTTTTCATCCTGCTCTTATCCGGCGTGCTGTTCTCAGCTCATCCCATCCATCTCTGGCAATTTTTAAATCAAAATTGAACGTTTTTTCCCCCTAAAAGAGGTGCTCTGGGAATTAGTTTGGGGAAGTTCTCTGGCCTACGTGACACAGGACTTGGTGATCTAATACCAGCAATCTGTGTTTGGAAATCCTGGGTTCTACACGTAAATGCAGGGATCAGAGACAGCAAAAGGGGCTGTCCACAGCCCGTCAGGAGCACACTCATGCCAGCCCCCCAAGACAAGGTGGGATTTTTTCTTACCCCATACGTCATTGCTCGTGAAGGGTGCCAGAAGGAAAGCTAGGAAAGGAAATCTCATTCACAGCAGAGGCAGCAAGCTCCCCAAGCCCTCACTTCGCGTCAGCCCTGGCCATCCTCAGCTGGGCTGAAGCTGGAGACGAGCGAGCCCTGCAGGATCTGAGACCCACCACAGACCTCACGCCACCCTCCATTGTTCAAGCTGTCTTTGCCAATACAAATACAGAGCACAGCGCACAAACCATCTACCAGATTTCGTTAAGATCCCCGTACAGTCCCCGGGGAGGGAAAGGGAGAAAGCCAAATGCAAGCCAGGTCCTTCATGGGGCTCAAGGCGGTATAATGATTCCCTCGCTATGACCGATTTATCTTATCTACTCAGACTGAACAAGGGGGCCAACTTGTCCCAAACAGAATGGTGACTTTTTGTGATGAGAATACGACCACAAGGAACTGGGCAGAGACCCATTAACTCATCTCATGTGAGCTAGTCCTTTCATGACAAGATTTTCCATTGGTTACCGACGCAGGCTGAAGTTGAGCCAATAGCTTAGAGGGAAAAGACTTCATATGCTGTTATCAATTCCCTGAGCCAGCCAATCTCCCAGAAATGACAGAACTAAGCAGGTCTGGGGACATGGAGTTTGGATGCTTTCCAAAGATGTATTCCCCTTGATTACATTTCAAACCCACCCAGGGTCAAAATTTAGTTCAACATAGTCTCCCATCCGGAAAAGCAGCACATGCTGGCAGCAGAATCCATCCTAGCATTACTTGCGTCACCACCCACCTCTCTGTTGCTCCCACAGTCTCTGCTTCATACCACCTGCTCGTACATTGCTCAAGACTCAGTTGTTTGCTTGTTGATTATGAACCAGCAAATGCAGGCCATTTGCCTCTTATTTCTCCAGCTCCAGCTAGCTTTGCATAAATACTATTTTAACACCTACTTAATGTTATTCATGAAGAACAAGAAGTCTGCAGCTTTGAAAACCACAACAACATGGTGTTAATTTAGCGCCCGGTGAACCTCACGTGGATTAGAAGTTTGGTCTGGAGAGACATCCAAAAAGTTAGAAACTCCATCTGAAGTTTGAGCCACTTTGGACATTTTTAAGTCAAAATGGGATGTTTTTCTAAAATATATGCTCAAATGGGAATTAATTCAGGGAAGTCCAGTGGCCTGGATAATGCAGGAGGTAAGACTAGACATAGGTGCCAACTCTGTGGGTGCTTCAGGGCTGGAGCACTCATGGAAAAAAATTAGCAGGTGCTCAACACCCACCAACAGCCAAGCTCCTCTCTCATCCCCCTACTGCCATTTGCTGGAGGCCCTGCCAATCAACTCCTCTCCCTCCTTCCCAGCGCCTCCCACCCACTGCAGATCAGCTGTTCCACGGCATGCAGGAGGCACTGGGAGGGAAGGGGAGGAGCGGGGACAGGGCACACTCAGGGGAAGCGTCTGAAAGAGGTGGGGAAGACGCGGGGGGGAAGAGGAGTGCGGGGTTGAGGTGTTGGGGGAAGGGGTGGAGTGGGGGTGGGGCCGGAAGTGGAGTGGGGGAGGGAAGAGGCGTGCAGGGGTGGGGACTGAGGGGAAGGGCTGGAGTGGGGGCGGGGCCAAGAGTGGAGTGGAGGAGGGAAGAGGTGTAGAGGGGGTGGGGGGAAGGGGTGGAGTGAGGGCATGGCCTGGGGCTGAGCACTCCTGGGGGAAATTAGAAGCGGTGTCTGTGAGACTAGATGAGCACAGGGGTCCCTTCTAGACGAATAATCTGTCAATCTATTATCTAGATGCCAGCGAGACATCCTGTGAAAACAAGATGTTTGTGTGAGATACCCAGCACTTCCTTCTGAAATCCAAAGTGTATAGAACAAAGCCAAAAACAGCAAAGCAAAGTGAAATCAACCAAATGCCTCCTATCGTCTGTAAGGATTTAACGTGGACAAAGGTTCACACTGATTCCTGATACATTTACACTAGTGTGTAGAACAGTATAATACCACCACGAAGGGGTTTCCAAACTGTTCATAGTGTGGACCAAATCAACGATTCTTGTGGACAGTTCCCCTCCCGTCAGCGATTGCATCACCGACCTGAAGCAGCCACCACCACCAATTATTGCTCACATAAGAAAGTAACATTCGGGAATTAATGAATGTATTTTTATCTTCGAATTTAGTAGCTGAGGTGAAGAGGAGCCAGCAACATGCAACCAGTTTTTCAGGGCCCATCAGAAAATGCACCATGGACCACACTTTAGGAATCTTTGCTCTAATCATGGAAATGTATGGCTGGAAGAGACCACAAGACATCATCCAGTTCATCCCTCTGTGCTGAGGCAGGATTAAGCATGCCTGAACCAGCCCCTGACAGATGTTTGTCTAACCAGTTCTTAAAAACCTTCGATCACGGCAATTCCATGGCCTTTCTAAATAGCCTGTTCCAGTGCTTAACTATCTCTATAGTTAGAAAGGTTTTTTGTAATATCTAGCCTATATTTCCCTCGCTGCCAGCTAAGACGATTCCGTCTTTTTCTACCCTCGGTGGACATGGAGAGAAATTACTCACCATACTCGTTATAACAGCTAGCTAGCATACTATGTACTAACATATAATGTACTAGCTAGAATGTGTGTGCACCACTGCCCTGTATTGAATGTAATCAGAATGCTGAACTGTGGGTCATAGGCCCTACAGTGATAACCGCTAGTACAGATTCTCCTTTCATGCAAGTGGTAAGAGCCTGGGTTTTAAATGAGATTTCTACCCCTTCTGTCACCAGGAAGTTCTGATTTCCTGCAGCGAAAGCAGTGAAATCCTAGATGACCTCAGATTTGTTACAATTCGTTGCACGTGCATAGCACCTTCCATGGGACAACCCCAGAGTGCTTTAAAAATCTCCCAGTTTTCATCAAGGACATAATCCAACTCCAATTTAAATCCATGGGAAGACTTCAGGGGTGTCTGACTGGGCCTTAGCTCTCCCAATACCCGTATGAGGTAGATGGTATCTATTTGATGGTGAAACTGCGATGCACATGACAGGAAGGAAACTGGTAGAAGGGTCATTTAAGAAAGTCTGTGTCTGGAGTCAAGGATACAACGTAAGTTTCCTGACTCTTAGCCCTGGTTTTCTAAGCATTAGGCCTCCTTCTTCTAGAAAAGTCTATTCTTCACACACTTTTAAAAAAAGTTATTTATCAGATCTTTTCTTTCTTTCCTCCTTCATCTTCCACGCTCTTTATTATCTGTCTTTCAACCCGAACAAAAAAAGGAAGAAAAAAAAAATCTGCCCAACACAATAGCATGCGGGGATCCTGTCGTTTTCAAAACCGTCTTCTCCCCTCCCTTTCAACTCTCCTTGCTTAGCCGAGAATTTTCCTTCATTAAAATTAAGCCTCATTTCAGACTCATCTTCTTTTCTCTCTCGCCTTTTCTCGGAATTGAATGGAATGTGATCTCCAACATCCCAGCCTTCAACTCCCCCCTCCCTTCCCATCGCCTCCTTCTCTCGTCGCTTTCATAACCAAATCTTCATTGCCGTGAAAAAGTATGCAACCGGCTGCCTCCTGTCCCCCTTCCTTTCTATCACCACTTTGCTGCTGTCAATTCAGCCCCACCTAGGCGGACTCCCCCTCCTTCCAACAACCTGCATGTCCCCCCCCCACCCCCATCACATTCACATCCCTTTAATTGGAACCTATTTCCTTCCGCATAATGGAATGAGACCTTCTTTCCCCCTTATTTTCTCTACACCATTTCTACCCAGCATAATACACCTTCTTTCGCTCTTGGAAACCAGTAGGAGTGAACATGGGGGAACAATTCCATTAACCTGGACCCAGTGCGAGTTGCTAAGTGACTCAGAGCTGCCTGCAAGACTTCACGTCCCACAGTAAGAAAGGCAAGCAGAGATTATTAGCAGGGATCTTTCCAGATAATACGTGGCGGCATCGGCTGTTTAACAACTGCTCCGAACTCTCTTTAAAGAGAACTCCCTCCAGTCCTTCTTGGTAGCCAGAGGAAGTGTGATGTAGTGGCTACAGAACGGGACTGGGAGCAAGGACTCCTGGGTTCTATTTCCAGAGAGGGCGGTCTAGTGGTTAGAGCACAGGCTCCCAAGCCAGGAGTCCTGGGCTCTGTTTCCAGCTATGCCATTGCCTCGCTGTGTAAATCAAGTCAGCTTTCTGCATGTGACCTCCCGCCACCCCACGTGCGAAACAGGTAAAATATTCAACCTTCTGTAGCTCTCTGGGATGATCTGAGGGTTAAGTAAGACTGGTAACATGCTGAGATCTCCTCAGAAGAGAGGAACAAAGTATTACAGTTGAAGTTTTCTCCATTTCCCCTAAGCATTTTCTCTAAGCCGGGTCCACCCAGTGTAACCTGGTTGATTGCTCTTTGCAGTGTTGTTGTAACCACGTTGGTCCCAAGATATGAGAGAGACAAGGTGGGTGAGGTCATATCTTTTATTGGACTGGCTTTTATTGGACAAGCTTACACTGAGCTCTTCTTCAAGCCTGTGTAAGCTTGTCTCTCTCACCAGCAGAAGTTGGTCCAATAAAAGATCTGACCTCACCCACCTTTCTTCTTTGATTTCTCTTGGCTTTTCTATCTCGTCCCCCTCTCCTCCCCTCCTCACACTCCTCTCAGTTACTCAAGGTTTCTCTCCACCAAAGCTGTATTTAACATTCTCTGATGCGCAAGGCCAGTCAGCTCGTTAGCTCAGCTACACCTGGATCAAGATCTGGAGACAAATCGCTGCTTCATTAGGGGAGCTAAGGCTCTAATCCATTTTTTTTTCTGGCTGTTTAACTTGCAAGGACAACAGATGGATACAGAGCTGCATAATGCAGGGCACTCCTTAAGATCCATCACAGTCTGGGAACGCAGAAAACACAAGGCTGAGGAATATATAACTAGGAAGTGCCTTACAGCAATCAACTTAAATTAGGGATGGGGGGGAAGATGTTCCTAGACTAGAAATGAGAAAAAATGTAAAATAGTTTTACAGAAAAAAACCCCTCTCCTCCCCTCCCCCCCCTGAAATTTCTCCATGAAAATGTTTTAGTTTTTCAATAAAAAAAATTCCAGGTTTCAAAAACCATTATTACTTGGGGGGAGGGGGGGGGTGTTAAATAAAGGTTTTCTAAAAACTGAAATATTTCACGGAAAAAAAAATCAGCTTGTGGTTTCCAGCTTTGCATTGAGAAAACAGAAAATTTTGATCAAAACAAAAACTCCGGGAAAATGTTGATTTTAGATGAAAAGCCGTTTTCTGGTGGCAAAACTGTTTGGAGGGAAACACTTCGACCCGCTCCAGTTCAGAAAAAGTAAAATCCAGCCCTTCCCTCAAGATAAGGCTCAGACTAGATCCAAACTTGCTATCATTGTAGGTTTCAAGAAGTTATGGGTAAGTCTCTCCCCAATTCTCGTCTGTTACCTTCAGCCAACCCCCTCATTCACTTGCTAAAATCCATCTCTGCGTACTGGGGAAAAGTGCACTGCACATCTGCTAACCTTACAGAACCGGCTGGTTCGCTTCAATTTTTATGAGCTCTCTGGCTGTTTCTCAACAATCAAAACGGCAAGTACATTCCTGGTGCCATTTGGGGCATGTGGGAGCTGACAATGCTTGAGCTTTGCTTTATCATAAGGGCATATGAATACCACTCTGCAAATTGGGCACTGTAGTCTAGAGCTGTCCCTCTATCGGACAATCATCTGCAGGTGTTATATGAAGAGTTACTATCTGGGTCCATACACAGATTATGGATTCATAGATTAAAAAGCCAGAAGAGACAACTGCGATCGACTAGTCTGACCTCCTATATACGGGGTGTGTCACTGCAGTATCTGAGCACCTGCAGTGAGCACTTAGCACTGTACTCTGTAGCAGTGGAGCGTGGCAGTACTGGCGTTTGCATCACTGTAAGTGCATCGACCAGTGCAAATTCCCTCTGTCTAGACAAGCCCTTAGCAACAATACTGGATCTTGCCCCCCCCCTTTCCTCCCCACCAGCAGACACTGTGAACACCGGGTGCTTGCTATATTAGAAAAGGTGCCATGTGGGTGATTGAATTTCTGAATCATCAGCTGTCGGGAGGTGTTTTTGCTCCTCCATCAGTTTAACTGCTACCTACCAGCATCAAAAGCCGATTGCAGGTGACCTGAGTGAGTTTGTTTTCTCCCATCGAATGCAATTGTTTAGATGACAGCCTGTGAATGCTGCAATTTCTCAGGTCTTCAAACACTTAATTCATCTCGGAGCTGATACTGAAACAGCAAGGCTGGCGTTTACACAACTACAGCCATCTCCATCTGGAAGAGCCTTTGCACCTGCCCCCCTGGGCACCAGGGGGATGGCTGCCCTGACAGAGGGGTATGAACAAGAAAGCCGAAGAGGAAATCCTGCCATGCCAGAAGAAACCCCCCTGCCCCAGGTTGAACGCTGTGTGGGTGGAGTCTACACCCTCAGATGAACTGTTTGACCTACTTGCCCCCATCCCCGCACCCCATAATTAGCAAGCCTTAAAGGTGCCTTAGGAAGAGGAAAAGGGGAACCAAACCGGGCTTTGTGCCTGTAGCAAGGAGTACAAGCCCGAGAGAGGGGGCCCTCACGGCCTTTGGTTCCCCACTGCCACAGTTTCTGTAACAAAGTGAGGCGAAACCCATGTGGGCCGGCAGCTTGGCCTCAAGGAGTCCCTTTCCGGAGCTGAAGGGAAGAGGCCAGGGCAGCTGCAGCTATTGCTGTGTTACCAACTCCTGTGATTTTTGTCACACTATTCGGGATTTCTCTTAAAGCTCCAACTCCTAGCATCATGTGTAGCCCATAGAGCTGGCTTTAATGTTTATTTTATGCAGCAGTAATGCAAAGAACGCAAAGGCCTGTCCCCTGTAGGACATTGGCTTCAGCAGTTAGCATAAGGCTTGAGGCCTATGAATTTTGGCACAGATGAATAGCCCAACAGTCACCTCTACATTTTGGGGAACTGGGAATAGAGTGTTTAAGGGGGAGGTTTCTCCCTAATGACGCCAGCCAACCACAGGAACATGAGCTAACACCGGCTTTTGGATATTTTAGGATAGGAACATCTGCAGACGCCATAGCAACAAATTGACGTATATGCTAAGTTGACATCATTAATATACTAACCTATTGGAGAAGGGCACCCTAACATTAGTAGGGTGAAGAAATACAAATATGGAAGAGGTGGGAAACTCCTAATGAATATGCATTAGGCATAGTGGCATCAGCGTAACGTATTAGAAAAGTTGTATCCCAGCCTGGGTTCAGGAGGAGAGAGAGACGTAGCCCTTGGGAGTGGCCAGGATGATGGCCACTGGTCATGATGAGGAGGTGACGGTGATGAGGAAGATAATGGCTAATATTTCAGGTTGTTCCACAAGGGGTGGTGTGAGTATATGGATGTGCAGACGTACATTCTGTATTATCTCTATCTACCTTGCTGGTACATCGGGGTTCCCAGCTAAACAGTAATTTTAATACTACTGGGCCTAATCTGAGGAGAAGATTAGTCAAACCTCAGAGTGATAACTGGGAATTCTTAAGTATCAATATAAATTAATGCATACTCTATAGATTGGGCTGCACATGTGATTAGGTGAGTATGTCAGCTTTCCTTTAAAAAAAAGTTTCTAGTCCTCTTGGTTGCAGAGAAAAGTTTGAAGTGTGAGCTACAGGCTCGAAGCCCTGAAGACAAAGAAAAGAATCCAAAAATTTATTATTTAAAAAAAACATGATTTTTAAGCCAAACTCCTGATTTTAGAGGGTCTGATTCATGGTTTTAGAACACTTAAAGTGGGTAATATATAGTAAAAGGCCTGTCTGCTTGAAATTTGGTGGTGGAAAAAATTCACTGCTTCTTGCAGGGGAAACTTTTGAAACCTGTATGTATCTATTCTATTTTTGGTTATTGTCAGTTTATTTTATATTGGGAAGTTAGTTGCTTATGAGAGCTTTGGGGAAGAGGCTCTACTCCTTTGCTGACTCTTAAAATAGCCAGTCTCTGACATCCCCCCACACCCTTTTGTACCAAATAACAACCCTTCTGTAGTTTTAGGATTGAGTGCCCCTAATTTGACATGGTGTCTTGCTGTGTTTCCTTCTGATTGATCAAAAAGGGATGAAATATTAAAACACAGACACACACATGCAAACAGTTCTCATAGTCTGCCTGGTACTGGTGGTTGTTGTTTTTTTGTTTGGTTGGTTTTGGGTTTTTTTTTTTTTTTGCATTAGAAATTCACATCTATCCCGTGTTTCCTGGAAGATTCTATAGCCAACTGGAGAACTGGTAAGATTATGGCAGCATAAAAACCAAGTGAAATCGGAGCAACTCGGAGCAGAAGGGATTTGGAATTGGACTGTTTAAAATACTTGGGCTTTTGTTTACAATGGCCATCACCTGAAAGATTCTGCACCGTCTTCGCTCCCCCCTCCATAGCTCTTTGGACTCTTATGTCCCAGGAGAATGTCCTAAGCATTAGGCTACAGAGCGAGTCAGTGTCACTCTGGCTCATTGAATATTCAATTTTTTATACACAGTGGAACAGCTCCAACAGGAAAGATTGAGAGGGCTGCTCCACAGAATAGCCCTGATCAGTAGGGCACTCACCTGGGACCCAAATTCATGTCCCTAGTCTCAATCAGGAAGAGCAAGGACTTGAACCTGGGCAGGCCCACATCTCAAGTGAATGCCCCAACCATGGGGTTATTTTGGGTGGTAGCTTGCTGGCTTACTGGTTTCTCTAATTCTGTTTTTATCTCCCTCTTCCCCCTTCCCCCCCCAAAAAAACCCTTTGAAAGCTCTCAATTTCGTCCCAACGCGAAATTTTTTTGAAATCTTGAAAAGTTGCCTGGCATGGGAAAATCCTTTTCTAGCTGCGAATGGGAGGAAGATAAACCCTACTGAGCAAGGCGGGATATCCAGAATGATTTAGGTCTAAGAGTGAGCAAAGGCTCAAAGGTGCATTTTAGTTCTTGCCACTATTTCAAACTTTCCACCCCAACCCCTTCACACGGCTTAGCGGTGCTCTGTCAATGCTGGTTTGAAACAGCTTGGCCCTTCTGAAAACAAATACAGCAAAAGAAAATGATAGACAACACCCATCAGGGATGGGCTAGATTTACATGGCCCTGCCTTGGTGCAGGACAACGCACTAGGTGACCTCTTGAGGTCCCTTCCAGCCTGACATTTATGAGACTCTATGAAAGCCTGTATTTATAGGACTAAAACTCAGCTGCTGCATTCCTAATGCCACCTGCTGTGCCATCCACGGGTGGCCATATGGTCTCTGTGCACGTGGCTGTGGAGGAAGGGGAAGACAATGGAGCAGCCGGGAAGGAGAATCAGCCCAGTGGATAAATCAATCAAAGATGGCAGGATCTCTTCGGAACCCCCTTGTTCCATCGCTCCAGAGTTAGAGGGGGTACATTTCCCCAGCTTGCCTGCTCTGGGTTCATGGATTTGCTGGTTGCTGGGATCCATTCTTTGCCCACCCCAGGGCAAATGGGCATCAGGCTCCCTGCTGATCTTTAGTGCCAAGCATAAAGTGGCCTATGGTGGAGCAACTAGGCAGGAGTAGGAGGAGCCGCGGCCCCCCACCCCCGGCAGCCTTTAGGTGTATGTGTGGCATTGTTTCAAGCCAATAGGTATAATTGAAGGTGGCACCAACAATGACCCATCACCCTCTAGCTCTGCCATTCTCAAAACCTGGCTCCACTGCTGGCCAGCCTCTACGTTCACTCAGTATTGGTTCACATCCCCGCTTCTTGGACTCTCTCCTGGTCCCTTTCGCAGCTTGCAGGCAATAACTTGCCTTCTTATCTGACCCAGAAGGACAGCCAGCTGTCAGCACACAAACGTGGCCTTTGTTTATCCTTAAATGAAAGCTCAGTTAATTAAAACCAGAAATCGCTTTCTCTTATCTGCAGCCTCTGGCCTCCTCGGTACCGCGCTGAACTCTGAGGGGCCAGAGACAATAGCCCCCTTACAGAGGCTGTCCTGATAGCCCCAAGTGCACGTTGCATTTTTCTCTTTGGGCACATTATGGGTGGGGAGATAGGAAGTGATGGGTGTGCCAAGAGCGCCTCTGGATTGCTGGGCTGGCTAATGCTGCTCTTCTCAGCACTTTGTCTTTTCCTGAGCAGAGGCTCACATGCCTCTTTTCTGTATTTTACATGTCATGAGTTTGATGGTCTCAGCCCAGTTCCAGATCACAGGTCTCTATTGCGCTGCACACACCAAGACCGCAGCGTGTCCCCCTGCTGGTAGGCTCGGCAAAGGCTAAAGAACGAATGGACCGGTAAAAATGAATGACCCTCTCACCCCTAAATGCAGTGCTCCCCTGCCAAGTCAGGGATGAGGGTGCTCTAGCCGGGGACACTATGGAGGAAGCTTCAGGAAACAGACACAGAGAGAATAAGCAATTTCCCAAGCATCATATAAGAAGTCTGTGACAAAGCTGGGAATGGATCTCAAATCCTAGTTCAGTGCCGTAATCGCAAGGCCAGCATTCTTCGCAGGGAGCGTGCTCAGATCCCCCTGTTCCGAAAGGAAAAGCCCCTGCCACTCATGTTAATGGAGAAGCACCTCTATCCGTTACCCACCTATCA
This sequence comes from Terrapene triunguis, assembly GCF_002925995.2. Classification (NCBI taxonomy): domain Eukaryota; kingdom Metazoa; phylum Chordata; order Testudines; family Emydidae; genus Terrapene; species Terrapene triunguis. Next base: position 8,405,581 of record NW_020664725.1, read on the forward strand.
CTGATGAGTGAGATAAGCACTTCGGATTCCATCCAGTGGCCGGCAGTGGGTAGATAAACCCCAGTTAGCCACTACATTTTTCTTCGAATCCTCTGTACAATGATCTGAGGACAAATATACGTTGTGTTTAAAGAGAGTGAACCTTCTCCTTCAAAAAGACCGCCTCTTCCAGATCTCAAACACTGCTGCAGCCCCAGGGTGAGAGTTACCAGCGATGATGCTGGGCGGCCAGGTTAACCGACCACCGCCTGATGCTAAAAAGTATTGCAAACAACCCCCTCCACCCCGCCATGGTGCCACCACTCTGTGCATGCAGGGCAGCAGTCATGGTTATGCAGCGCGACAACTTGCTAGAGAGCCTGCTCTGCACGCTGAACATTGAAAGGGATCGACTTCCACCCTGTGCAGGCGGCAGAGACAATCGCATTCAGCTCACTCGAGAGGCTTCGACCGCAGCGAGATTGATCTACTTGATGAGAAGCGACTGTCACTCTCTTCTCCCAGCCTCCCCTGCCCCTCTCCCTGTTGATTTCAGACTCCACGCAAACAAGGCAGCCAAGGGGTGGGGAGGGAACCTCACCTCTCGCTAGCTGAGCATTTCCTGAGTTTTGGGAAACAACTGCCACCCCCTTCAGTGTTGAGGACCCCAAACATTGCCAAAGCAGGGCAGTGAGCTAGGATTTAGCTGCTCGCCAAAGGAAGGCAACGATTGCTTCTACATTGGTCTGATCAGCGATCGGCAGCATCCTGGTATCACCGCTGTTAGACTCCGTTAGAAGATGGACCACCACAGGCGTGTGTAGTCCAGTGCTTGGGGCTCAAGACGGGGAGCCAGCAATTCCCAGGTTCTACTTCCAACTCCCACTCTGGGGCTTTAGGCAAATCACTTGAACTGCCTCCCTCGGATCCCCGGTGTGTGGACAGTGTTACTCAGATATGTCAGGACGAGCCTTCAGTGTCTGTACAGCACTTGGAAGCAGTCAGAGGCCCGGTCTAGAGTCCAGTACTGAGCTTAGATCCCATGTAGATGCCTTCATGAGGCGAGGGGACACTGGCCGGGGTCTATGAACAATTTTTATGCTAGGATAAGTGTCAGTTAGGGGTGTGATTCTTTACCAAAACAGTGATCTCCTAGTGAGGATGCAGTTACATTGGTATACAGGTGCCTTATTTTGGTATAGCTTATTCCCCTTCCCATACAGAATAGCTGCACTGGTATAAAGCATCTTTACATCAACATAACCATATCCATACTAGGGGGGGTTGTAACTAAGGGTTTGTCTTCACGTACAGCGGCACCGCTGTAGTGCTTTAGTGAAGACGCTACTACCTTGATGGGAGAGCTTCTCACGTCGGCGTAGTTAATCCACCTCCCCGAGAGGCAGTAGCTATGTGGGCAGGAGAAGCTGTCCAGTGGACATAGTGCTGTCTACACCAGGGAGTTAGGTTGGTATAGCTACACTCAGGGGGAGTGGATTTTTCACACCCCTGAGCGACGTAGTTCTACTGATATAGGTCTGTACTGGAGACCTGGCTTCATTCTACCAGCAGGGTTGAAGTGTGCAACCTGTGTGTGTAGACAAGCATGGTAGCAGTACCCTAGGCAAAAAAACGAGGAGTCCTTGGGGCACCTTAGAGACTAACAAATTTATTTGGGCATAAGCTTTTGTTAGCCTCTAAGGTGACACAAGGACTCCTCGCTTTTTTTGCTGATACAGACTAACACGGCTACCACTGAAACCGGTACGCTAAGGTAGCTCTGATCTGGGGCTGCCTTGAAAGGGATGAATGAGGTAGCTCAGCATCGCAGAGACATGCTGGGATTCAAAGCACACTCGGGACATGGATTCTAACATGGTTCCAGGCTGTTCCATGTTAGAACAGTGACTCTGTGCTAAAAAACACTGGGTGACGGGGAGAGCAGGTAGCTCCATCCCCGTAGAGTCGGGACATTTCCTGGGTGTTCATCCCCAAGGGGTTGATGGGGCTGTCTTCCCCCCAGCCCCCTCTCCATAGTCTCCCGTTTGCTCTCTCCATGTCGCTAGCTGCTGCCTCCATTCCCTTTCATCACAGATGGCGTTCGTCATTTTGCCATTTACACGTGTCACACTGAAATCTCTCTCATTAGGTGGAAATTGAATTTCGTTAATTAAAACAACGGAAATCAATTAACCTTATCAGCGCTCAGGACCCATTTGAAACAGAATCTGGCACAAGGACCCATCCCTCCATGATCAGAGACCTGCAGGGGCAATAGTCTGGTCTGCACAGTGGACAGCAAATGACTTGCTACGGGGGGACGGGGGGCGTGTTGGGTGGGAGGGCGGGGTGTGCCAAGAGGGAATTCAACGCAATTAAGCGCCCTGAGATTTACCCTCAAATGACAAGTTCCAGAGTAACCATCACCCTCCCTGAAGCTTTGCATCAGGCATTAGATTAGAATGTTTCTAACAAAAGGAGAAGGGGAAAATTTAAAAGTCAAACTAAACAGGGCTGTTTTAAATCGTTACCGTGTGGTTTCTGCTCCCCCCACTCCCCCCCCCACTTCCCCCCTTGGCGTATGCTTCATCAGAACAGCTTGGGAACTCATCTGCTTTTATAAATAGCTCTGCACATTTTAAATTTCCTCCTTCTCTTCTTTTAAAACATAAAATACCTGCAAAGCCTAATGCCGGGGCTAGAGTCTCCTCGGCAAAGGCCTGGCAGGCAGTTTTACTCCCTTCAGCCCACGCTAATTGCTGGAGCAGCCTCTGACAGACCCGCTGCCAGCCCCCGAGACGATAAAGGATCGAACTCTGGCCCAGGAACGTGGCCAGGGCACGCACAAGACAAAAAGGAGCGCCGTCAGGGAGGCATGAAAAGGCTGCCCAATTCAGCAGCATGGGCAGGTGCTGCCACGTGCCGAGTGAAATGCCGCACATTGCAGTCTCATGGGGTGATTTTTCCTGCTCTGGGTTCTAATACGTATAACACCCTCCAGCACACAGGTCTATACCTGGGACTTCATACACTACAATGTCGATCTCTAAACACCTGAGCTAAAGGTGTCTCCCAATATCGAGGTATCTATATTTAATAACACCACCTAGCTCTCATAGATCACTTATCTGTAGGGCACCCGGTGTTTTACCAAGGAGCTAAGCATCATTATCCTTCTGGAGACAAGGCAGAAGAAGGCGAAGTGACTTCCCCAAGGTCTCCCAGCAGCCCAGAACCCAGATCGCAGCCCCAGTCCACTGCTGTGCCACACTAGGCCATACTGTTCCCAGGCTAACAGGGTGGCATCTCAGCACACATTTGCTGTAACATGGCCAGGCTGGGATGTGCCGGGCACTGGTTCAGGGCAAATGCCAGTAGTTTGAGGGAGGCCAGAGGCTGAGGGACGTGAAAGGGAAAGGGGGGAGTGTCAAGTAACTACCCTAAATCCTCCCCTTCACCTGGTGTTGCAGCACTGTCAGGATTTTGTTGGCAGTTTGCCTTTAAGAAGAAGGCTCCCTTGTGTCAGGAGAAAACAAAACGAGGCTGACACCAAAACACCAGCTTCAGAGCCCAGAGGGGAGCACAGCATGGCCCTCTCCACCGCCTCTCAGGAGCTTCGATCCAGACTCCAGCCTGACTCCCTCCCAGCACAATCTCAGGGCAGGTATCGAGCGGATTCTTCGGTGTCGCAGAGAGGCACCAGGAGCAGGAGAGGGGAGGTCTCCGGAGGATGTCTAGCTCAGAGGTGGTAGCTGAAACCTCTCAATTATTTACAATTTGCTGTGCCCTTCCATCGCTCAGCTCCCCGCTGCAGAGAACCAGCCTGCCTGGGACTTGTGTGCTCAAAATGAAATAAATGGATCACTCGAGGCTTTTCCACCAGATGTCATGCTGAGGGCTTGTCTTCACTATCACACTAGGAGAGGCAGAAGCTACGTTGTAGACACCGCTTTAAGTTGATGTAACTTACATTGCTCAGGGAGGTGGCTTTTTCACACCCCTGAGTGACATAAGTTACATTGACTTAAGCGGTAGTGTAGACAAGCCCTGAGGCAACTAACGCAGAAATGACTCTCCCCTGCCAGAGTTTGTGGCTGAGAGTAGGGATGGGAGAACTGAAAAAGGTTTGGGGATCAGATTAGAGATTGACCTCCACCCACAACCCTGGAGCCAGATACCCCCCAAACTGATGCTCACCTCCTGCTTCATCACACATTGTTCAGAAAAGCATCCAGAATGTTCAATGCTTCTCTGAACCTTCTCCGTCAGCAGAACTGGACTGGACACCTCACAGCAGGCTCTTAGGAGAACTCTGTCCAGCGCGTCTACTCCTGGCTATAGCCACACAAATAATGGTCACGAATAACGTCTTCAGCAATTTTCCCAGTCAACTGATGAAGGCTTGGGGTCAGCTCCTCAGCTGGCGTAAATCAGCATAGCTTCACTGATATCCGCAGAGCGGCATGGTTTTATCCACAGAGGATCCAGCCCATCATTCACAAAGAACACCCTTTTTTTCATTATTTGCCACCTCTGCAGCTGGTCAAGTAATACCAGTCAAATAAAGCATTCGTGATCTTTGCCAGTCACCGGATAAAATCTTCACAAATAAACCCATGTTCCCCACCACTCCTCCTGTCCATTGTTCAGCCAGTTCTCTTCCTGACCGTAAACGTCTAAAAGAACAGCCTCTTGCATGGTGTTCTTGGCACTTGTGACTCCAGTCCCAAGGTGGAAGTGAAGAAACATTAGTCAGAACATTTCAAGACCGCACAGAAGACAACTAGATTTGGGTCTATAAATAAATATGGGTGAAATTTCATTGAAGGGGAGGGGCTTAGAATAAGAATGAGGATTACTGTTTTCCCCGTTGTTTTTGGTGCGGTACTTCGATTGTGTTTTTTGGGGGAGGGACCGTTTATTTGTTGTGTGTTCCTCCAGCACCTACCATCGTTCGCCAAAGCACCTAGGAGCCTTACCCATAGACCAGGACCTCATGGTGCAAGACGCAGTACAAACACAACAAAAACACTGTCACTGCTCCAGAAAGTTTACAGTCAAAGTATAAGACAACCAGTGGCAACAGATAGACAAACACAAGGAAACCATGAGACAAATATCTGTCAGTACGATAGGCTGTGGTCTCGGTACAATGGGGCCATTGTCCACAACTGGTCCTCCTCGGCACGACCACAACACATCATAATGTACTTACAGCGTAGAACCGTGCCATGTGTACTCATTGAAACCCAAAGCCACGAGACAGTAACCTGATGCAGAGAGAGAAATTTTGAAAATTTCTCAGCGCCTGCCACCAGGGCCAGTTTTGCAGCGAGCCGAGCACCCAGCAGCTCCCATCCTGCTGAATGGTGGGTTGGGATCTCCACGGGGCTCAATGCGAGTTGCTGGGGGCTGGGTTGAGGTGTCTGGAGGATGGCAATTCTATTTCAAAGCCGGTTTCAAAATCAGTTTTCATTCCACATTGGGAGGGCGGGGGCTGACTCTCACATTCGATTGCCTGATGGTTAGGACGCTGACCTGGGATGGGGAACTCCCCAATGTGCAAGTCTGTGGTCTGTCTGATTCAGAGTGATCCGAAATGGGGGAAGACAAAAAAAAGGGGGGGGGGGGCGACAAAAAAGCCTCTGAATCACCCAGAGCAGAGATTTGGCTTCAACCAATATTTCTCACCAAAAACATTCTGACCATCTCTAGTGTTGAGCTCTTTCAAAAAGCTGGCCCAGGTAGCAGCTGTTTAGACCTTCTGAAAATGCTGCCTTTGGAGCTTCTACTACCAGCCTCAATCTCAGCCTGCAGATTCCATGGTGCTCTCTGAGATTGGTGACTTTCAGGTTGGACAGTGACTGCTTGGAGGACACGTCTGAAGCAATAATTGGAGGAGGAGAGAGGGGGGACAAGAGTCCAGCCGGAAAGCAAAAGCCAGTAACCAAAGCCACCTGGAATTGGCTGAAGCTGGGTGAGCAACTTACTGTAGAGAACTCATCAGTCTGACATAGACAGTGTCAGATGCAGGCCCAAAATAACGTGTGTTCTGAGCAGCATGGAAAGAATTAGGGAAGAGGAGATACAAATATTGTAGGAATGTGCCCAGCATTCTTTTTCATGAGTGCACTAAAATACAATACAAATGTGACTTAAAAAAAACAACCATCCCCTGACGGAATAAATACGGTACTTATTATAAGCCACACACACAGAGCAACTTAATAGCAACATATTAAATGTAAATCAACACAGAGGTAGCCAGGAAGGGTAGAGATATACCAGCTGAGGGATTAAAGCACAAAGCTGTAATATTTACTCACGGGATTAAGGCACTTATGGGAAATGAAATATTGTCCTTTAGTCATAAATCAGTCCCTTGCTTTTGTCCAGGCACATTGGACGTACGAAGGGATTTCAAAGATACAGACATATATACGCACGCCTATTATTAGACAGTAAGGTATGGACTTTAAATCCTGCCTGTTCTGCAAAGAGATTCAGTTTGGTTGTTGTTCTACAGGAATTCAGTGTTCAACAATGGAATTCACCCAGCAGGGTAGAAAATCCCATGTTTGGCTGGAATTTAAAATCCTCAGGACTGCATGTAGGCACAGTCTAAAAGTATGTACCATGGTGCCATGTGATACCACCGTAGTTATGTTCAGGGGCTTGAGCTAGTGCTCCCCTGGTTCCAATGGAAAAGAGCTGGTGGTAAAGTTTTCCATCAGGGTCCCTTGACTCTAGAACTTGCTTCTATCCTCAGTTCCATATAGCCTTGCTGGGACATGGCAAAGCCCATCTCTTCTCCGGAGCAATTGGGTAGGGACTGTTTAAGGGGTAGGGAGATGAACGTGGGGTTGTTCTGGAGGAGGGTTTGCTGGTACAGTTAGACTGGCAGAACACGTCAAGCATCCTGAGTCTCACTTGTTAGTTTCTGGGTGGGTTTGCTTTCACACCCATGACCTACACAGCTATGCCGACAAACCATTGTCACGTAGACCTGACCTAACTCATTGTCAACATTTCCCTGGAGAGTCGACCAAGAATGGGGTACGCGTTTCACTGCAAAGCGCAGCTAACCTAGTACATTAGGCAGCGCTGATGTGGTTAACAGAATTTCAAGTGCACAGAGAGGCTGACAGACACAGTCCCACTAGCTTATTTATTTAATAATAATTATTTGGATAGTGAACCCGACCCTGCTGTTTTGCTCACTTCACTTTTTTGTTTCCCCAGCCATGGCAGTGTCACTTCTCCAGAGGCAGCCTCCCCTTCTTTGCAGAGTTAAATTGCATTCCAATTCCATTAAACGGGACTAAATGTCTTCAAAATCAAAGAGCAAATATAATTTAAGTGCCATTTGGGTCTTCCCACAGGTTCTCAGCTGTTCACTCAGTAACCACTCTGCAGAAAGCTGCCTGGTGACAGGGCTATAGTTTAAAGGGAAGCACACAGTCGCTATGCACAATACAATTCCATTCTGCAACACGTCCTTTATGCAACTCACAATGTACAGCGGTTACAGCTTAAAACAATGGGAACGCTATAACAAGAATACAGGAGGAGGGGACAGCTACACAAGCGAACACAGTTAAGGCATGAAGGGTTAGTTGGTAATGGTACTAAGTGTGTGAGAGAGAGAAATAAAGAGAGAGGGGGTGGTAGACGCTGAGAAAAAAAATTTCAAATGGAAGGAGGATCCACATGAGCCTCACCTGGTTTCAGATTCCTGTACAAACCCCAAAGTCAGCTCAGATTTTTCAAAAGAACCTTCTGATCAAACCTGGGCCCAGCTTACAAACAAAGTGTCAGAATATTGCACAGGTTTCAGAACAAACCAGATGAGACAGATCACTAGATGATTACCTGTTCCGTTCATTCCCTCTGGGGCACCTGGCATTGGCCATTGTCAGAAGACAGGATACTGGGCTAGATGGACCTTTGGTCTGACCCAGTATGGCACTTATGTTCTTACGAGACTCCCACAATCCCTGGCCACTTTGTGAAATCTTGGCCAATGAGCTTATTTCCGGTCTCACTCCTGTTACGCACATGTCGACTCAGAGCTACTCCTGATTTACATCACTATAAGCGAGACTAACTAACTTTCTTGCGCAGTGCATGTTGCACCCCCACACATACACCTCTTGCAGCTTGTCCACATATCGTAGCACAATCTACTACCGCTGCCAGCTAATGGAGTTGCCCCATCGCTCAAGCAGTGGAGGTCTGTGCTTTGGTGGTTAAGGACATGGGCTCAAACCCCAGCGATGGCCCAGGGGGGAGGGGTTGTACCAAGATTGCAGAATTAGATCTAGATGGAGGAAGGGGAGAATGATTGTGTTTGAACAGAAATCAGCTTAAACTTGGCCTTTCCCCAGTCTCATGACAGGCAAAGATAATCACCCCATGCTGGACTTCTAACCAGTCCCCTCCCCTCAGGGTGGCTATCACATCAAGAGTCATTGCCAAAGTGAAGGGATGAATCACTGCCAACACATGGTTCACCCCAGCAACGCATGACTATTGCCTCAACCAACATACATCCTGGGCCTTCCATGCAGAAGGATCACGAATGTAACATATAGGCAGGAACTGCTTCATCCACTAGGGAAATGCAGCCACATCCAGTGTGGGAAAAGGTAGCTGTTTAACAACAGTACACAAAATGTTCAGGCACTGAATGAAGAACACCGTTTCAGACGAAAACTGTAGGGAGACCACATATAGCAACCCAAGCCAGAGTTTGGCCAGGACCCTGGGACTAACACAGCGCCCGTGGCCTCGATTTGAGGCTTCACCTAACAGAAGCTGTGACTACAACTGGCTGGAAAGCAAGAATTCCGGTTCGTGAAAAACTTTGAGCTTTTGACATTTCTTCTCCTTCTGCACTGGAATGACACCGAGACCTTTAGAAATTTCTCATTGAAAAAAACCACAGAAAGGAAGAGACCCCAGAAGAGCCTTGGGGTTCGGGTTCTAGGTCTCCTACACCCCAGGTGAGGGCCCAACCCACTCTTGACTATTATTTCTTTTTCTTCCTCTTCCTCTCCCCCTTTCATTCCCCCCCCCCATTTTCCCCAGAATTTCCATCCGTGACCTTCAAAACTGGTATTTTTCCAAATGCAAAAATTGCCATTTCGATGAACTGGCATTTTCCAACAAAAACCACTTAACTGAATAACTCCCAACCAGCTCTAGCTGCAGCCAGCACAGTCCATGCTAACTCCATGCTGGGGCGTTGCTTCAGAACGACTTGAGAAAGAAGAATGTCGTTTCCTGAAACATCAGTACCACTTCCAGTAACAATGGGGCTTCTCATGGCCGTCTCCCTTTCAAGCCCTGACCAGGCCTGACTCTGCATAGGCACACGAGCTCTGGGAAGGTCAGAGTCCAACATGATGCATCAACATGCCACAAGCATCTCCCCATGCTCCTGAAACATAAGCATCCTCCAAAAAATCACTCCGGGCTGCAAATGCCTGTACATGTGTTTGCAGGAAGGAAAGTGCTTACGGCAAGAGAGACAGTATACAAACACTTTAGCAACCCGGTGGCATTCTGTTCACACAGAAGAAGAAAGATAACAGCTCTCCAAAACTCACTGTTATTGAAGAGGCAGAGTGTACCATGACCTTGCATGAAGCTTTTTAGGATAGAAATGAAGCTTGGCTTTCCCAGTCATCTCTAACAAAACAATGCCACTAGGTAAACTCTTCACTCACCTCTCCAGGAGCCTTTTTTCCTGGTGCCTTGGGGAAAACCTTCAGAAACTGAATTCTTTTACATAAAGCGAAAGGACCCTTCTACTGCCTTGCCATGGAATCTCAGCAATATATCCAGAGGATAGGCAGTATAGTATGCCTCTAGGCTGAAACATTACTATAAGGACTAGCTACATGTGTAATAATAAATAATTATGCCAGCACCTGAGGAATTTGTTTCAGATCCTGATTTCACCCCCTTCCCCCCTTACAAGAGAAAGCTTCGTCCCCTGTTACATATGGAAACTTCACAATGAAACAAGTGCAAACGTTCAGAATTTCATACCCTGAAACATTCCCCCCACGTACAGACATGGATTTTAAAAGTCTCGGTGGCTAGATTTGGCTGCATTGCAGAGCTACCAAGATCAAAAAGACCTTCAGCTCACCGAATTAAAAGGCTCAAGGGGGTCGGTAATACGATACAGAGTTTTTCACCTCTAGGTCAGGCGCAATCAAAACCCATGTTCTGCCATAGTGAAATGAGCAGCTGGCCTCAGTTCAGTTCCCAACCATCAGGTGTCCTCGTCTTGAAAAATGTTGTCGAAGTCGGCACCCCTTAGTCTAAGGCTTAAATATGCCAGGGAGACCAGAGATCGACAAAACAATGACACATCCAGATGCAGGACTGGGGTTGGAACTTGAACATCCTCCAAAGTTCTAGGTTTGGGTAATTGTCGTGCTGTACAAGGCACTGGTGAGGCCTCGGCTGGAGTACTGTGTCCAGTTCTGGAAGTCACACTTTACAAAAGACATGGACAAATTGGAGAGAGAGTCCATAGGGGAGCAACAAAAATGATCAAAGGTTTAGAAAACGTGACCTATGAAGAAAAGTTAAAAGAACTGGGCATGTTTAATTGTGCAAAAAGAAGACGGGGCGGGGCGGGGTGGGGGACGACCTGATAACAGTCTTCAAATATGTTAAGAAGACTGTGATCAATAATTCTCCATGTCCACTGAAGTAATGGACTTTATCTATAGCAAGGGAGATTCTGGTTAGACATTGGGAAAAACTTTCTAACTATCATGTTAGGTTATCGAATCCCCATCACTGGAGATTTTTCAGAACAGGTTGAACAAATCCCTGTCAAGGATAGACTGGGTTTACTTGGTCCTGCCTCAGTACAGGCGCTAGAGTTGATGACCTTTTGAGGTCCCTTCCCACCTGACGTTACTATGATTCTCTCACTGATGACAACTGAACTCCTCTCTCAGGCCCTGTCTTCACTAAAAAGTTAGGTCAACCCAGCTATCTCACTCAGAGGTGTGAAAAATCCACACCTGGGAGATACAGTTAAGCCAACATAACCCCGATGTAGACAGTGCTAGGCCGAGGGAAGAATTATTTTGTCAACCTACCTACCACCTTTTTGGGAGGTGGATTAACTACAGCGATGAGAGAATCCCTCTCATCGCTGTAGTAAGTATCTACACTGAAGCATTACTGTAGCATTTCTAAGGGGGGAACGGCCTCAGCTGTGGAGTTGATCAGGGAAGAGGCACATTGGATGGGCAATGTGCAGGAAGCTTTCTCTGCAGTTGATTGCACTATATTGATAGTAGGGATAACTACAGACCTTCCATTACCAAGTTCCTGGCTGGGCTGTCAATCCAGCACCTTCCACAAATGCTAAATGAACATTTAAAAAAAGGCACTTTTCCTCAATTTCCTGCATCCTCACAGTCAAGATTCCCACACGCACAGTTTGAGATGTGCCCCTGTTGCTCCCTCTCTACTGCTGAGCCAGTGGGGCTGCAATGCAGTTAATTGCTATATGCCACATCACATCGCTATTTGCAGAGGGGGCCCGGCTGACAGAAGGATCTCTCCAGTTCTGTCTCCACATTTAACCCCATAGCAAATTAGCTCGATGCTGTCGTTAAGAGAGAAGCCAGAGCTCTCCAGATACCCACTTCCAAATGATCTTTAATTAGCAGCACAGCCAGGGGGGATCAGCCAGATTTTGTTTGTGGGCAGAATTTGTCTGTGTCACAAGTGGAGTTGGGCCAAATTTTTCATACGAGTAGTTTAATTGCCAAAAAACGCGGTTTCGGGTCAACCAAAATTATGCATGAATTTGTGTCGAATTCAGCGAATAGTTACAGCTGACAGAAAAATGAAACTAGATTTATTAGAAAAACGTAACAAAAAGCATTAAAATACCCAAAAACAAAATTGGGAAAAATCGTTTCAAGTTTTTCATTTTCCCCACCAAACCAAAAAGTCAATGATTTGCTTGGCTCTACTCACAAGGTGATGGACTAAAGCCAGAGAGTTTGGCTGGAGACAATTTTTGAGTCCACAAATTTGGGGGAATTTCTGGCCTTGAGATTTTTGGTTCACCCCACTAAAAAGACAGGGACCATTGGCAGAATATGGGTATAGATCTCAAACACCCTCCCACCCCAAAATCTTGGAGATATTTGGCTCAGACCTATCTGTAATCAGGAGAAGTGGTATGAATGAGCTTCATTAGGTTCTGTAACATGGCTACAGCAGTCCTAGCTAGGTATGTTCACCACTCTCATACAGTAGTATTTCCCAAAGGGTGGATCAAGTTCCAGGAAGGCTCAAAGGACCAGCTTGGGATGGGGAGAGACCAGACAGACCTCACAGTTGTTTTCCAGAGTCAGCTTTCATTTCAGCGGGAAAACAAAACAAAACAAAAAACTCAGTCTCTAGCTGTTATGGTTGCAAAGAAAACCTTCCTAATGAGAAGTGAGCGCAATGGATGCAGAGATGTTTGCCTGAGTGTGCAGAAAGCCTGAAACAGCAGCTTTCAGGTGTGAACTGCCCCCATTCATATCAATGGGTGCTAACCGAGATGCCTGGGATGGCACTTAAAATGCAACACTGTCATGTCACTGCTCATCTATGCATGCAAGAAAGCAGAGGATATCTTGGATTATAAAGATCTATGACAATGTTTCTGAAAACGTATCTGTGTGCGTGCGTGTGTAAGTGGGCAGGGGGCAAACACCAGGGAAAGGTGGGAAAGATGTGTATTATTTATCACTATTATTATTTGTATTATCACAGTGCGTAGGAGCCCCAGTCATGGACCAGGACCCCACTGTGCTAGGTGCTGTACAAACAGAGAACAAAAAGATAATTCCTCCCCCTAAGAATTGACAATCTAAGTATAAGATAAGAGGCAGCCGACAGTAGCGCTGGAACAGTTTTTGGAGTGGGGGTGCTGAGCTGCACCCCTCTTACACCTGTCAGTGCCTCTCACCACCCCCTAGAGCTGGGTCCGGGAGCAGGGCTGCGGCCAGGGGTAAGGCGGCAAGGACCTCGCATGCGGGGCCGGCAGCGGAGCCCCCAGGCATGGGGCTGGAGGCCAGGAGGGACCCTGGGGCTGGCAGCAGAGCCTCCGGGGTCAGCATCTGAGCAGGACTCTGGGCTGGCTGCAGAGCTCCCGGGGACAGGGCTGGTGGCCGAGCGGGACGTGGGGCCGGCAGCGGAGCCCCTGGGCAGAAGTGGGGCCAGTGGCCACGACCCTGGGTGGCAGGGGTGTGGGGCCGGCAGACGGGACATCGGGCACAAAACCTTTGGGGTTCTGCAGCACCCCTCGCACCCCTACTTCCTGCGCCTATGGCAGATGGATACAGATAGACCAATGGGGGAGCCCAAAGAAACAATGAGACAACATTGGTCAGTATGACCACCAGTGGTCTCTGCACACCAGGAGCCTAACTATTGTCAAGGGGAAATCTTGCATGGTTTTGATGCAAACCCATAGATTCACTCAGCTTTGTTCTAAATGGGCCCAAGGTTTGCTTGAAAAGTTTGGACAAAATTGGCGTGGAGTTTTGAGCATTTAACAAAAACCAGGCAAGTTGCATGTGGCTTTGGATTTTGCTGGGCATGGTTCCCACAGCTCTAGTTGTAGAAGTGTGACAGAAGGGAAGGGCTGGAGCAGACTAGGAGGAGGCGATAACCTTTCATAACTGCACAGAGATTGAAGTCTCCTCCCTATCCACCCCTGCAAGGAGCCATCTGCCACACAGAGCTGCTTAATTGAGTCTATTACATTTCCTAGCACCTCCTTCAGCAAAATGAACCCAACTGAACCTCTCCATCCCATAGAATCATAGAACTGGAAGGGACCATCTAGTCCAGTCCCCTGCACTCGTGGCAGGACTAATTATCTAGACCATCCCTGACAGGTGTTTGTCCAACCTGTTCTTAAAAGTCTCCAGTGATGGAGATTCCAACACCTCCCTAGGCAATTTATTCCTAATGTCCAACCTAAACCTCCCCATCCACACATTACAGCCCTGCCAAGTACAATTTTGCCATTGAGACCACTTCTGCAAAGATCATTTCCCTAGCCTGTCGCTTTGACCACGTCACTCATCTCCTTTGCATCCCTTCCCTGGCTCCCCCTTTTCTATCGAATCAAAAGACCAACTCTCTCTCTCTTCACTTTCAAAGGCTTTCCGGACCTATCCCGACCCCTGCTTATTTCATTCAGTATCAAAAGGTCGACTCCCGCCTCTGATCAGCCCATAACGTCAGCTTCCATCGCTCAATTGTTATATTTTCCAACACGAACTTTTGAACTTTCCCCCATGCTGCTGCACATCCTCCTCCTCCTCCTTCAAATTTTCCTTTGCCATGATGCCTACAAAGAACATTGACAATGCCAGCCTGTTAGGGTGTAAAGATCGGATATGTCTACACTGCAATTAAAAACCTGCAGCTGGCCCTTGCCAGCCAACTCAGGCTTGTGGGTCTCGGGCTAAGGGGTTGCTTAATTGTGGTGTAGATGTTCGGGCTCAGGCAGCAGCCCGGGCTCTGGGAGCCTGCAAGGTGGGATGGTCCTGGGCCAGCACTATGGTACTACAAATGGAAGTAACAATAAATACATTTGCACAGTTGCAACATAAAACCACATGTAGCTCACAGGTTCCCACTGAGTTCTGCTTGGAGATTTTGCACGTGTTGGAAATTCAAAGCCAAACCCAGAGCCGGCAAAGCGGCATGGATCAAAACCAATGGAAATATTTGCACAAAGCTCCGTGAAGTGAAACCGTGAAGGTTCTCACGGCTTTAATTATCACTGGCATACTTCCAGGGTATTAGTAATACTCATGTGTGTATGGCACCTTTCATCCCAGAAGTTCCCAAAGCCCTTCACAGACTTGACAGGAATACACACGCTGCATCACCACTGAAATGTAACCACCTCTGGAGTGGAAGACACACGAATTTAAGACAGGAAGTGAAGAATGTTAGGCCTGATTCTCTTATGGTACGTCTACATTGGAACTGGGAGGTATGCTCCCAGTTCGCATAGACATACCAGCACTAGCTCTGCTTGACCTAGCACCTAAAAATAGACCTGTGTCCGCAGTGGCTTGGGCAACCACGCAGGGTAGCCGCCCCAAGTACAGTCCCACCGAGCCCCCTGGGCACGAACTCAGGCAGCTAGTCCAATGTGCCACCTGGGACACAGCACTAGTTTTAGGCACTAGCCAGGGGCGGTGAGTTGTATGGGCCCGTGGTGCCTGGGCTCCAGCAATATTCAAGGCCCGGGGACCCGGCTTCACCAATGTTTGGGGCCGGGTCTCTCCCCCAGCCCCGCCTGCCATCCCCGTGCGCGTCCCCCGGCCCCGACTTGCTGCCCCCGCGCATCTCCCCCGGCCCCGGAGCCTGCAGCTCCACGCTGACTCTGCTCTACCGGCTCCTGGCATCAACTGCTGCAGCAGGGTCCTAGCCCCCCCCCCCATCCACCAGTGGCAGGGCAGGCTGCCCTTACCCTGCCCTTCTGCCTCGGACCCTTCCTTTTTCCGGCGGGACCCTCCACCAGCACTGGGCCACCCCCCCACTCGCAGTCACCACTCCTGCCCCACGCTAGGCAAGGGGCAGCCCCTTTCCCCTCACCCACAGTGAGGCTAGAGTGAGGGGCAGCACCAGGGGAGGAGGCACACATGTGATGGAAGCCCCCCGCCCGGCACCCACCATAGGGGAGGCGAGGGGGCTTCCTGGACCTGAGAGGGGCCCTAGGAGCATGTGCAGTGACAGTGGTGCAGGGTGAGTGTGCTGCCGGGGGTGTGTGTGGGGGGGGCCTCCCCCAGAGCTCGCTGCTGCCAGTGGGGAGAGGGCAGGGGGACTCTTCCTCTCTGGCCCCAAACTCATCCCCAGCCCTGCCCCACCCCAGAGCCCGCACCCCCCCGCACCCTAACCCTCTGCCCCAGCCCTGAGCCCCCTCCTGCATCATGAACCCCCCACCCCACAGCCCTCACCCCAATCCTCTGCCCTAGCCCTGAGCTCCCTCCCACATCCCAAACCCCTCATCCCCAGCCCCACCCCACAGCCCCCACCCATACACCCTCTCCTGCCCCCAAACTCCCTCCCAGAGCCTGGACCCCCTCCCTCCACACCTGCTCCTATCCCCAAACTCCCTCCCAGGGCCTGCACCCCTCACCCCCTCCTATACCCCCAGCCCCAGCCCAGAGCCTCCACCCAAATTCCGTCACAGAGCCTGCGCCCCTCACCCCCTCCTGCACATCCACCCCCTTCCCCAGCCTGGAGCCTACCCCCAAACTCCCTCCCAGAGCCTGCACCCCAGCCCTCCGCACTCCCTCCCAGAGCCTGCACCCAAACTCCCTCCCAGAGCCTGCACCCCTCACCCCCTCCTGCACCCCCACCCCTTGTCCCAGCCCAGCGCCTACACCCAAACTCCATCCCAGAGCCTGCACCCCTCTCCTCCTTCTGCACCCCCACCCCCTACCCCAGCCCAGAGCCTGCACCCAGCACCCAAACTCCCTCCCACAGCCCAACCTCTCACCCCTTCTGCACCCAAACTCCCTCCCAGAGCCTGCACCCCTCCTGCACCCTAATCCCCAGCCCAAGGCCTGCACCCCAGTCCTCCTCCCCCCCCCACCCAAATTCCCTCCCAGAGCCTTAGGCAGGTGGGGGGCGGAGTTTTTTTTGGGGGGGGACAGGTTCTGGGCACCACCACCATTTCTACAAACCTGCCACCCCTGGCACTAGCTCAAGCATAGCTAGCGTGGGTACGTCTGCGTGAGCTGGGAATCACAGCTCCCAGCTCAGATGGAGACGTACGCTGAATTACATGAGTGTAAAAAGGGAATCACTTCACTGACGTCAACAATTAACAGTCAGAAGAGTGCTGTAAATAAGTGATGAGTCAGGCCTATTTCACCCAGCCAAAACAGTAGGCAGAATGCAGTTGCTCAAATTAGAAATCTGACAGGACACTGGGATTCACATGCCACAAATATCTCCTGTTGTGTATGGAACTGACCAACCCTCGCTTCTTATCCCAGTCCTTTCCCCCATTTTCTACCTAGCTCTTCCATTCCTTCTCCTGCTCCCCCCTTCACTGCTTCGTGTTCAGCTGTCCAACTGGTCTAAACACAAGGAGGATCATATATGACTCCACAGAGCTCAAATATTCAGAGCCCACCGATCCTTAGCAGCCTTGGGGTGAATCCACGCAATTACAAAGGTTCCAAAATTACACCGGGCCTAACTTATTCCAAAGATCTTCAAGATCTCTACACTTGATCGCCCTACTGATTTTCTGGACACAGGCATGCCCTGCAGTGTTGGAAACGCCCTGTCTGCCATGAGATCAAAGGAGATGGTGGCCTTGTGTTTATCCTATCTACAGGACCGGACTGTAGGTTCTGCAGTCATTAGAAGAGCCAAGCATTCCCATCTACTACACTCAACGCCATTTCCTTGAAATCACTTCTGTCCCTCTTAGAGAGGGACCTTCAGCTTAGGTTGTCAGGAAGGGGGGCTAGATCTTCAGCCAGTGTCAACTGAATCCAACAAAATCATTCGAGTCATGCCGGTTTACAACAGTTGAGGACCTCGCCCTAGATAAGGGAAACACTTACGCTGTTACTGCCCGTGCTGTACCCATTCCCAGCTTTGCCCTGCCAACCAGTCCAGAGTGATAAGGGAGGGGAAAAGGTATCTATCCACCATGGACTGTGGCCGCAGCTAGTACAGAAGGTGATCTTAGTCTTCAACTCTCTAAACCCTGACGGTCTCCCCGTTAATGCAAATGCTCCAGAGAAGACCAGGGAAGGAAATACGGAAGACCCTGTCACCTTCTCAGAGTTGCCTGCTGTTATCTGACCTATTTTCCCTGTGAGCTCGCTGGCAGTCAGCACCTTGTTTAGAAGGCATTTCAGCCTTTCCAGGAAGGGAACAATTTCCTCGATGACACAAGAACAGAATTATCCATTTGGAAAAACGGAGCCTCATCAAGCTGACACATGCAATGAAGGCAGGCTTCCCCCAAGACTGACAGCAGCACCACAGGCAAGATCACTGGAATCCCACAAAATATCATTTGGAGGCATAAAATATTCACCATAAATTGCAACTCTGCTTGGCGCTTTGAATTCAAAGAGCAAAGATGAAAGCAAGAAATGGGGTCTGAGCAACCACATTCAGCTCCTGATCTGAACTTTCCTCCGTGTCTTGGGGTCTTCAGGCCACCAGACAGGGCACTGGACTAGACTGAGCTAGGCTGTCTGTGGCCCAGTGGGGAATATCTATTAATTATTATGAATAATACCACCCTTGTCCTTTACATAGCACTTTCCACCCATAGATCTCAAAGAACTTTACACAGGAGGTTAGTGTCATTATTCCCCTTTACAGATGGGGAAACTGAGGCACAGAGCGGTGGAGTGATTTTCCAAGGTCACCCAGCCAGGCCAGTGGCACAATCAAGAACAAAACCCAGCTCTCCTATAGCCCAGTGCTATGCTCTACCCATTAGGCAACACTGCCTTGCAATAAGGAGAAGGCATTAGATTGGGAGTCACAAGACCTGGGTTCTAGTCCTAGCTCTACCACTAACCTGCTGTGTAACCTCGAGCAAGTCACTTCACTTCTCCATACCTCAATTGTCCCATCTGTAAAATGGAGGTAACAGCTCAGCCCCAACCCTATTTTTGTAAAGTGCATAGAGATGGATGGAGAGAGCTATGGAAGAGCACTGTTAGGGTTTGGCCTCAGATAAGTTGGATGTGGATTTGAATCCAAACTCCCCCCAAAAGCGAAGCGTGTATAGATGCAGGAGTCGGTTCAAAGGCCCCTCTAAAAGGAAGCTAACTTGACATCCAGTAGCAAAGTCAGAGGAGGAAGTGTTGGCAAGAGGAGGCAAGGTTAGCAAAGATCTCAAGCAGCTGCAGCCATCAGTGCCAGTAAATACCATTATAAAATCACAGAGGCACTACCAGGAAATCCGGCTACATTCTCCCTACCCTCAGCAATGGTCTGAGGCCCGCCCCAAATCATCAGTCTGACACATCCAGAAACCAAGACGCTGATGAACACCACGTTGAGGGATTATGGAGAGAGGAGACGGAGTCCGAACGAGCTGAGACCATACCACTGGTGACATGAGTGAGAGAAGAAACCGAGGCTTGTTACGGAGAGAGGGGGAACAAAGCCACTTCTGGTAAAACCAGAGTTGTGTAAAACAGGATCAGAAGCCATGCAGCTCTCACCTAAGTTCTGTGCTGCGCTACAGATAGTCACAACTATGGTTCATAAGCCTCAGGCCCTGGGTTGAAAAACACTTGGAGGGTGAACATATGGGTCTGCAATGGAGTCATTGGATCTGATAGGCTACCAGGTGGAACTCCACAGAGTTTTGCTCTGCTCGGGGGATGAGGGAATGCTGGAGAGGGGTTTGCAATCTGATACGAACCAAAACCAACACAAACCCTTGCAAAGTGAAACTACAAAGCCCTAGCAAAAGCCTCTTTTTACACCAGCATTTAAAAACGCCCCACTATCGCATGACCTTCCACACCATTCAACTCTAGCTGCTGTTATTTGTGGGTCTGAGCACACTAACCTGTTCAGGAAGCCTGCTTGTCGAGGGAGATTGGAGCCTGCCTCTCTGGGAGAAATGGCCACTTTTCCAGAAGCTTAGTTTAAAGAGCCAGTTGGTGTCTGATTAGGGGGAGGTTCAGCCATTCGGGGTATTGCAGGCCTAAACTGAAAGGACAATCATAAGACACTAGAACTCTGAAAGTGTCTGACACAAAGCCCTTTGAAGGCAATGAGAAAGCTGCCACTGACTTCAGATCAAGCACTAAAGGAGGGATCTGGGATATGGCTTTCTGTTTGTCAGGAAAGGGAGATGAGAATTTGAGCTTTGTCTGACTAGATGAGGGAGCAATTGTCATTTTAGCCAAGATCGGAGCTGCAATGTGTTTTATATTGTCGTCTTATTTCTAGGGCTGGGCCATAACTGGAGTCATTTATCTTCATCCTCTGAGCTTATTTGTGTGATCAGGGAAGGGGTTAATAAAGGACAGTTGACGTAGGTTCTAAGCGCTTTGGGGGTAGGAACGGTCTTTTTGTTGTGTTCGTACAGCACCTAGCGCAGGTTTTCCCTAAAAAATTGAAAACCAGTTTTCAGCTGAAGACTTTTTCTTTTCTTGATGGAAAGTCACGGTTTCCTGGCCAAATCAGGCACTTGCCATGAACATTTTACTTTTATCAAGAATCCAATTTTCCTTCTAAAAACCACTTTCCACAGAAAATTTCCAACCCACCCTAATAAATAATTATTAAAGACACCTGGGTCTGAACCATCTTGGCTTAGCTTTGTTATTTGCAAACCTTGCTGGAGGTTTTGCCCACCTGGAGTTATGTCGTCATTCTTTTGTTCTTAGCTGTCGAGCATCGGCTCTTTATTTTTGTTTTAATCTTAGCACTGTATGTTTACTAATGAAAAATGTCGCCTTATTCACACGTGAAATGAGGGTCTTGTGCAATTTCTCTTTCATAAATCCCTGAAGGAATTTTACTCAAAGGCTCAAGGAAAATTAAAAGGAGAGACCAGCAAGGTCCTATTCTTCTTCTTTGTCCAAGGGTGCGGAGTAGAACGTCCCATTCTCCTGCCTCTTTTATTAGCGCTGTGGAGCAAACGCTATGTAAAATTAGAGAGAGAGAGAGAGAGAAGAAAAGGCTTTAAACAGCACAAACTGCAATCTTCTCTTCGGATGCGGGGAGGGAGGGTAAACTTTCTGAGATAAGTGAGCTGTACGGATGCCCAGCAGCCTAAGAACATAAGAATGGTCGTACTGGGTCAGACCAAAGGTCCATCTAGCCCAGTATCCTGTCTTCCAACCAATGCCAGGTGCCCCAGAAGGAATGAACAGAACAGGTCATCATCAAGTGATCCATCCCCCTGTTGCCCATTCCTACCTTCTGGCAAACAGAGGCTAGGGACACCATCCCTGTCCATCCCAGCTAATAGCCATTGATGGACCTATCCTCCATGAACTTATCTAGTTCTTTTTTGAACCCTATTATAGTCTTGGCCTTCACAACCTCCTCCAGCAAGGAGTTCCACAGGTTGACTGTATGTTGTGTGAAAACATAATTCCTTTTATTTGTTTTAAATCTGTTGCCTATTAATTTCATTTGGTCTTACTTCTCTCAGGAGGAGACTTCTTTGTCTGAACAGATGCACCCCAAGCACATGATTTGCTGACTCCCCTCTGGTCCTTTCAAACTGCTTGAAAGCAGCTCTTTTAATGTAACCTTAACAGCATCCCTCAATAGAGCTCCTTACCTTGGCAAATGGGCTTATTGTGACGGGGAGATGCAGGCGCACAGCTCTTCCTCTCAAGGGGGACTCCAACTTGCCTTGAGTGTGAGGAGGAAGAGGAGGATGGGGTCGGAGGAATACAGGCAGGTGCTGCCACGTTTCAGTGAAACCTGAGCTGCCTTTTATAACAATACTGCACATAGGATCTTAATGCACTTCACCTGTATTTATTAAGCCTCCCAACATTTGTGGCAGAATCATCCTCCTCCTCCGTTGAGCTCGTTGGAAAATGTCTCCCCTCCCTGCCCAGTGGAAAATTTCAGCAACACAAAATGGTGACTTTTCACTGAAGGAAGCAAAAAAACAAAAAACAAACTGAAAAGCAGAGTTGGCTGAAAGCAGCCAAACCAGAAAAACATAGGGGTTTCCTGACAATTTTGTTGTTGTTGTTGAGGAAAGCAGACTTTTTTTCCAAAAAAGGTCTCCATGGAAAATTTTCAACCATAGCGAGTGCAGGATCAGGACCAACGGAGGAGTAGAAAGCAGGCTGCACCCCTCCGTGAGAGCTGTCTCACTCCATCTCTCCTCCATGTGTGTTGACATGAGCTGAGAAGAAGGAGCTTGCAAGTGACTTCTAAAACAAAGTTGTCATTACAAAGGAGGAGCATGCTGTGCTGTGCGCTATGAGTCATCTGAACGGCCTGTGCTCTCGCCAGAGAGGCTTCAGAGGCAAGGCTGATGGGATTGTCAGCAGTGTTTTCCCTTTACTCTGAGCAGCCTTTTAATGAGCAAATGTATCATGTGTTTAATTAAACCATGCTTTTCATATTCATCGCTCCTAATGTTGAGTAAATTTAGTGCTGGTGAAAAGTGGCAGATTGATAGCCCTGGAGACTGGAGTCCTCTGCTTACATCCTGACGACAGCTCCTGTATGAGACGAGCATCCCATACGCGCTGCTCGCCCGCAAATGTGCCTCAATCCTCACATGCAACTTGAAAACCAAAAAGAATTTGGCCCCAAACGGCTGAAAACGGGGAAATTGGGGGGGGGGGGGGGGGTTGGTTGAAAATTTTCTTTTGTTCAAGTTTTCTGATGACAAATTTAAAAACGTGAAGGAAAGCAGAGTCATTCTGCCAACATTTTTGTTTCCCTGAACATCCAGTTTTCTGTTGAAAAGATGAGTTGGAGCAAAAATCTCAACCAGCCCTAGTTACGGAGCGCCGCGAGGCCCAAACCCCACTCCCTGCCAGGGCTCTTTGCTACCTCCACAGCTCACAGAGGTGCTGTGGTTTGAGTTTGGGTGTTTTGTGTCATCAAATGTTGAGAGCTATAAGGATCTGCCCAGGCTGCAGCCATAATTTATGTTGCAAGGCCCAAACTGCTGTTCAGTCACTTTGAAAGAAGTCACGGAGGAAGGGGAAAAAAGGGACTGAAAATTGGATCCATTTATTTTCCCTCTACCTTCACCAATAGCTGCTGGTTATTTACCATTATCTCTCCTTGCATGTTGGTGTTAGGCTGAGTCCCCGCTGCAGGCTGCTAACAGCCTATGATTACCAAGTAGTGGAACACTAGTCGTAAAACCAGCCAGTGCGGCTGCAAACAGTGGACAGCCCAATAAAGATCCTTCATGCCAGAGATAAAACAAACAGCCTCCAGGAAGGGGAGGAGGCGGCAGGAGAGGAGGGAGCAAGAGATCCAAGCAACATGCAGAACAGGGAGCTCACACTAAAGATACAGAGGGCTGAATTCTGCTCTCAGTGATTCCATTCCCCTCAGTAGACTCGCACCAGTTTAACAGAGTGCAGAGTTTTGGTCTACGCACTGGTATATTGACATTACGGGCCTGTCCTCCCCCTATGTAAATCAGTGGCATATTGGCCCTATTCCAGCAAAGCCCAAGGCACATGCTTAACTTTAAGCCCACAAGTAGTCCAACTCAAGTCAATGTTTCTATTCACACACTTAAAGTTATGCATGCGCCTTAGTGCTTTGCTGGCTTGGGACCAGAACGCTCAGTACCCTTGCAGGATTGAGCCCTGCTGGCATTGCCTGCAGGGGTGCACACATTCACAGGGGTTGAGCTGTGCAGGATTGACGTCTGCCTGCTCTGTGACATTGCTGAGGTGAGAGCGACAGTCTCACCATATCTTACAAGAACCCGGCAGAAGGAGGCCTTTGCTTGGACTGCTTTCCGCCCTGCTCCTGACTGTAACCCAAAGCTCTTGCCCAGCTGCATTCTCAGAGGGTAACACTGGGATCTGCACATGAAGTCCATTTTGTTCAAGTATCTTAAGAGCCAGTTGGGAAGGCTCCTAACAGGAAAAAAAAAAAGGCCGTAACGCCTGGTGTCTATGAGAAAGGGCACGCGCATATGAAATCGTACCCCAGAAGCATGACCACTGACAACTTCACCGCAACCGTGCTGCCCAGCAACTTCCTGCACCAATGGGGGTCGAATGCAGATTCTCCTCCTCCAAAAGGACAGACCAGTTGAGCCAAAGTCGCATCTGTCTCATTCAGCGTAGCACAGAAAGCAGCAGTGGAGGCATGGGAATACCAACCCATCTGAAACTGGTGGGTCTGTATTCAGCATAGCTCAGCTATGCCTCGGCGGCTGCTACTTGTCCTGCTGTTTATATCAGTGCTAGCTCGGTCAGAACTAGCGAAGCATGTGTACACAAGCAGCGAATCACAGCCTTAGGATAGTGTAGGCACAGACTTACGTCCCTTGGGACAAAGGTGCTGAAGGCACGGCTGGCATCTAACAATGAAATAATCACGTAGCATCAAATTGGGTGAGCTCTGACTTTTCAAATACTGGTCTGGAGCTTAAAGCACGGCAGAAAAAGCATGGGAAAGCAACCAGCTTTGCTGCCTTTCAAAACGATTCTAGGATTTTAAGATCTGTTTTCAACAGCTGGGCTGTATACTTTGAAATAATCAATATATTTATTAGAGGTGGTTGGAGAAAAAGGCAAGTAGGTTTCAAAAACAATGTGAAAGGAAGAAAAAAAAATCCCTTTTGTTTGAAAATTTTCCATTATTTTAATTTGTTGGGAAAAAATCTAAATTAAATTTTGGACATTAAAAATAAACGCTAGATCAGTTCACTGGGGAAAACACTGTCACTTTTTATTGATTTTATTTTGTTAAAAAGAGAGGGTGGGAGTAGTTCTTAAAAAAACCAAAAACATTCCCCATCTTTTTCCAGTGGAGAAAAGTAAAAACCTGAGGGAAAATGTCCCTTCTACTCCCCATTTTCAAATTTTTTCTTTTTATGACACTGGAAAAAGAGGTGGGGATGAAGTGAGAGGATGCACAATTATTATTTTTCATAGAAACAAGTGAAACATTTTGAACCCCCCCCCCTCCCAAACTGAAAAATTTAAACTAAAATGAAAATATCCAAGATTGTGAGCTCTTTGGGGCAGAGACCGTCTGATTGTTGGGTTTGTACAGCGCCTAGTTCATTGGGGGTCCTGGCCCAGGACTGGGGCTCCTAAATGCTACCACACTACAAAATAATTAATCGTAATTCTGGTCAAAACATCACGGTTTGACAATATGATGGGGAAATGTCCATCAGTTCTAAGCGGTATCAACACAAGGCCTGGATCCCAGACACACTGAACTCTCACCATTCTAGGATGAGTCAACAGGAGCTGTCAGCTCTGAATCAACATTGAAAACTCAGATTTGGACACAAAACTGCGAACTAAAGAGTCACGAAAGCAAACAAAGCCAAGAAGGGCTAACGGGGGGGGGGGGGGGGAGGGGAGGGGATGCAGGGAGAGAGGTGTTATTCCGTTCTGTCTTAGTTCTGTCTTGGCTTGGTTTTTTGTTTCTTTATTAAAAAAAAAACACACACCACACTTTGTCCCCTGGGCCAGAATTAGCATAATTCTCATTAATCATGTCGTCTTCTGCTCCTAGCCAACTGTGGATGCACTGTACCTTTAACAGATTTAGAATCAAATACGCTAATGGCTTCCACTGGGAGAGGGGAGAGGGAAACACCGCCTTGCAAATATCGATCAGACCCATATTATCATCAGGATTTAGGTGGGAGAAGGCAGAGAACCCATCTCTTCCCTGCCAGTTCTCTAACCCTGCCTATGATGGAGTTATACCAGAGCACCACTGACGGCCTCTGGTAACCCAGATCACAATCCTTGCCAAGAGAGCGAGCCAGGAAGAAAGCATTGCTTTATCGCTCTTGGCAGCACCGCGGCTGGGCCCGTCTACAAACCCAGCCTCACGTCTGAGTAACAAAAAATATACTTGGACCCCCTCTTGCCCCCATCGCCCAGGCTCCCCCCACCCCAATAAATGCCTTTCAACCTTTAGTCCTGTTTGTTGCAGTCTTTAAGGGATGCATTCATTCACCCTGCATCTCCCATCTCTCTCAGACAACTCCATGCTCTGTCCCCCTTTTCCACCCAGCTCCACTAAGGAGAGGGCTCCGGAGGGAGCCGTGGGGATCCCTCCAGATGTGTTGCACTTTTATTTAGTGATCCTGATCTCTGCAGCCCCAGCTTTTTCCATCCAGCACAACTGGAATGACAGTAGAAGTCACTGGATCTTAGTGCTACCCTAGGGAGTACACCCGGAGGGGTGGTAATAATAATAAATCAGCACATCATGCAGAGCCCTTTCTACCCAAGGCTCCCCATGCCTTTTATAGACATTAGGATTAAGGTGAAATTCACTCCTGTGCAGAAGGCCAGCACTACGCTCATGCACTAGTAGCAGCTGTTTTTGCATTACAGTAGCACCTAGGTTTTGGAGGGCCAATAAAACTTGCTGTGCATTGTAAATTGATTCTCCTGGCAGATCTTTAGAGTCTGTGGCCGAGGCAAGAACTGAACCCAGATCTCCTGAGTCCCAGACCCATGTCTTCACTGCAAAGTCGTTGTTCCTTTAATGCACTGTCTAACTCCCAGTTAAGTCCTGAAAATAGCACTTAATGTCACCCATTAATGCATTCCTCCTTACAACTTGCCTGGGTGGCACTTCATTGGGTAAATGAGGCAGGCTGAGTGGACATGATGGACCACACAGAGAAAACTGCAGAGCTGTGACTCCAGTTCTGAGCCCCTTAAATAATGAGGAAACTTCAATCCTGATATGAATGTTGTGGTTGGCCCGTCACTCCCTGAGCCAAACCAAACACTATTCTGCACAGGCCCATAATCTTGAGACTGCGATCGGAATTTCACAATTGACTCACGTACTTAAAACCTGCTAAACCAAAATCCTAGATCCAGCTATCCCTGAACTTTGGGGAAGTTCAGCTCCAAACTTTGCAGCTCTGGCCATCTCTAAGAATCCAGTCGAGCTGCATGGCCATGGGATGATGTATTGTGTAGACCCTGATTGAAGGGAGTCCCTTGTAAAACAGTAGTGTTGAGTTTAACGCTCTTCACTTTCCCTCTGTGATAAAATGTGCACCTATATTTGCATGTGCAATGCAGGTTTAAGCACATGCAAACTATGACAAGCTTTGCATCTATCTGGGTATTTGCATATACAAATACATGACTTGTGCATGCCATATACCAGATGGTGCACACAAAGTAGATGTGCATTTGACACCTAACGCTTTTGAAAATCAGACTGATGCTTTCTATGCCTCATCTTCCCCATCTGTAAGACAGGGATGACACTACTTCCTTGCCTCACAGGTGGAGTGTGTGTAGCTAAATGCACTACTGCTTGTAAAGTGCTTTCTGATCTTTGACTGGAAAGCGACATAGGACAATCAAATTAATTCAACCTGGCCATCCAGTCTCCACCCAGGAATGCTAGTGTTTAATTTCACCTCCTTCCTGGTAACCCAATGAACAGGACCCTACCAAATTCACGGCCATAAAAAATGCATCACGGACCACGAAATCTGGTCTTTTGTGTATTTTTACCCTATACTATACAGATTTCACGGGGACGACTGGCGTTTCTCAAACTGGGGGCCCTGACCCAAAAAGGGGCTGCGGGGGGAGTCACAAAGTTATTGTTGCGGGGAGGAGTCGCAGTATTCCCATCCTTACTTTTGCGCTACCTTCAGAGCTGGGTGGCCGGAGAGTGGCGGCTGTTGGCTGACGGCCCAGCTCTGAAGGAGGCAGTGCAGAAGTAAAAGATGGCAATACTGTGACCCCCCCTACAATAACCTTGAAACGCCTGCCCCCCCAGCCTCTTTTTGGGTCAGGACCCCTACAGTTACACCACCATGAAATTTCAGATTTAAATAGCTGAAATCATGAAATTTACGATTTTAAAAATCCTATGACCATGAAATTGACCGAAATGGACCACGAATTTGGTAGGACCCTACCAATGAAATTCTGAAAGTTATTCTCCCCCACACCCACTTGCATCTGGCTCCTCCCCAGAACCTCCAGTGGCAAAGATTGACAGAGCTGCCTGACAGCCAATGGAAATGCCAGGCTTCTCCAGCTGTGTGATTGAATTAGCAATAATGTATTCAATTTCCAGGAAGGCGTTTGACAGAATTTTTCCGACAGCCACAGAGATTAATGCATGAGCCAAAAGCAATTTTGTTAGCGGAGCCAACTACCCAGGGTCAATGTAGTTCTCTCCCCTCACCCAATTATTCCACAATACCCACTTCATTTTTCTGAGTAACAGATCAGGTAGTTAAGGGGCCAGTCAGAGAACAAGAAAAGTGGCAGGCTTGAGTCTTGCATTCTAGACTGCTGTTGACTGGCAAGCCGGTTTAGGAGATCCAGTTATTAAATGGTTAAAAAGGGAAGAGATGACCAAACTAGATGAGCAATGCAAGTTAATTAACTTAGGGGGTTTTGAGGAGTTTGCTGGTTGGTTTGTTTGTTTTTGCTCGCACCAAATATCAAATTGAGATGCAGGTAAATTCATTTTCATAAACATTGATTTTCATTCCCATCAAATCTATCTAATCCAGCTCTCTCTATGAAATCCCTTAAGTAGAGGCTCGCTCTCTCGCACAATGTATTCCACAGCTGTCTAAGTCTCACCGAGCTGGTAGAAAATACCAAGCGTGGGTGGCATTGCAAGTTCCCAGCAAGCTCCGGACGTGAATAGTGCTGCACTTAGACTTTCTCGCCGCGCAGTTTCAAAACATCTATGGCTTTAATGTATTGCAAGTCACCTTGGATCAAGATCAAGGTTCAGATCTATCTTGGGCCCAAGATAAGACCAGCAGGTGCTATTTGCAGGTGAGGCCTGAAGGGCGTTGGCAGAGTGATGTGTGTGTGGAGGGGCTTAGCTAGAGCAGGAGAGGAAAAACAGGGGGGCTCTGCCATTCAGGACTGAGGGGTATTGGCAGAGCCCAGGAGAGGAATGACAGGTCAAAATCGGGGTAAATTAGGAGAAATGTCTGTATTTGCAGAGACGTGGTGGTCAGAGGCCTGAGAACCAGTGAGGTGCATTGGCACAGCTCTGCACGTGTATTTAGGGGGAGAAGCCAGGTTTGGCAAAGCAGTGGGTATTATAACAGAGGGATTGTGGCTTGCCAAGGACTGGCTCAGCTGAGGTTGCTGCCAGTCAGGATTGAGGCACATTGACAGAGCTGGGGTGATGGAGGTGGGAACGAGGCGCTGCGGGCAGAGCTCAAGAGGAGCTGGTCTAACCTACTGGCATAGATGCTGCCTGCTTGCGTTCCGCCTGGCTCTCAACCCCATCCTTTCCTTGGACTCTCACGAGCAGAGTCACCAAAATATAAATAAATAAAACCTCTCGAGTCCCATCAAGGGGAAATGATGCTGCACTGTTGGCAGATAGGTCACGTCAGAAAGGGAAAGGTCATTCGGCACAGCCACGCTTTCAGGTGCCACTTAAAAAATGTGACTTGCTTGTGACTTGTTCGATCAATGCAATGGACTCAGTGGTCATTGCCAAATTGTTTTCTCTCTCCCTCTCTCTTTGTAGAAGTTCACAAATCACTCAATGTCTGGCTCAGAATTACAGGCTGAAAAGGCAGAGATGGGAAAAAAGAAAGTGCCATTATTCATTTATTGGCCTTTCTACCGTGCTCCTCTGAGTGCCCCACAATCATGAAGTGATGTATCCCCAGCACACCTCTCTGAGGTTACATAATGCTATTGTCACCCTCATTTGTAAAATGGGGAAACTGAGGCATTGGCAGGGGGGAAGCGACTTGCCCAAAGTTACACAGCGAGTTAGTGGCAGAGATCAGAATAAAATCCAGGTGTCCTGATTTGGAGGCCAGTGTCTTCAAAATACCACCCCCCCCCCTTGTATTACTAAGATTGTGAGCTCTTTGGGGCAGGGACTGACTTTTTGATCTGTGTTTGTACAGCGCCTAGCACAA
Organism: Terrapene triunguis; assembly: GCF_002925995.2. NCBI lineage: Eukaryota > Metazoa > Chordata > Testudines > Emydidae > Terrapene > Terrapene triunguis. The sequence continues at coordinate 8,435,228 of NW_020664725.1, forward strand.
TGGGTCCTGGTCCATGACTAGAGCTCCTACGTGCTATGGTGATACAAACGATAAACAGAAATAATAACATGGAAGAAGCTTAAGGTGAGGGTGCTGCCGACTCTTACAATATTTGTTTTTTTCTCTTAAAGACCCAGAACCTGGAGTCATGCGATTATATGAGAATCTCAACTTCAGTAATATAAAACGCAAGTTTCTAGCCCTCATGGTTGTGTAAGAAAGCTTGAAAGTGTGACCCAGGGGACGCTGAACAAAACGTACGGCAGTGAGGCTCTGAGCCTGGGTTGACAGACTCGGGCTCGCAGGGCTTGGGCGACGGCGCTAAAAATAGCGGTGTAGACGGTGCGGCTCTGGCTCTGAGGTCTAGCGAGGAGGGTGGACCTCAGAACCTGAGCCAGAGTGTCTACACGGCTATTTTAGCACCCTCGCATGTGCCCTGCGAACCTGAGTCTGTCGAGCCGGGCTTGGAGGCTCACTGCCACTGGCGGTGTAGATCTGCACCTGGAGACTCAGAAAAACCAGAAGACAAAGAAAATGAACCCAACATTTATTGTATTTCATTTCATTGTTTTTAAGTCAATCTCTTGAATTTTTTGCCCCGACTCATGATTTTTTGACCACTTGCAGTTGGCGCTCCTGGTGCTACGCCCCCCTCAACGCTGTTGTGAAACAGAGGCTTTGCCGGGGTTGCTAAGCCAGCTCCTTTCAGCCAGCTAAATTCACAATCCCAGCAGTAGGACTCGAACTCTCAGCCTCCAGAAAGCTAAAGCGGCTGCATTTCCACTAGGTAGCGCCGCAACAAATTTCACTCTAACCTAACAAACCTAAACCTAACCACACTGCAGTCAGCGCAGACTGGACCACAGCAAATTACTCTCACGGTGCTGCCTGCTGCTGTGCTTAAAGCATTTTTAAACAATCTTACTCAGAAAACAACAAGGTTGATGGAGGTAGGAGACAACCACAACCACCCCTGTCTCTATTTCGCACCAGCCCTGTGCTTCTCTTAACATTGGCCTTTCTCTGCACATTGTGTGCTGCATGGGAATACATATAGTCTGAGAACTGGAAGAAGGGATACAGGGGGAGTTGTGGTCGCTCAGTACCCGCACAGGAGGATCTCAGCACTTCCCAGGATTGAGCCAGGGTGAAGAGGGGAAGGAGGCATTTCAATTATTAAAGTGTCACATGGAATTTATCTTCCCCGACCACAAACAAAAATTAAGAAATGCACTGCCTTGCAGATTTAATATGGTCCTGGTGACAGGGCTGCCGGGAGCTCAGGAATTCGGAGCTGAGGAACCGGGAGAGCTCATAATAGAATCTTAATGGGTTTCCTTTTTAAATACAACTAAATAAATGACCAATTAAAACAAAAGCATAAACCTCTGCCTGGCGCCCCTGCAGTGAAATATCATTTGCAAAGGAACCAGCTACACGACAGGTCTTTTGCACCCAGGCCAAAGATCAGATGCTTATCAGGGCAATCCCAGCCAGCAAAACGAACTTCCCCTGTCCGGGTGAGATGCAGGCCCCTGAGCAGACGATACGAGAGGAGCGGGAGGTCGTGCACAGCTGATTGCTGCCCTCTTACGTGTGGGGAGCTAAGGAGGAAGATGAAGCTCTTAGGAGACAAGAATCTAGGGGAACGGGAGCAGGCGGAAGGACTGGGTGCGAGAGTCCAAGCAGGGTGGGTGAGCTCTGAGGAAGGAAGGAGCTCTCTGTGGGGACGTAAAATTTGGGTTGATCTAAGGCCCATTTAGCCTCAGTGTGTTCTTGGCATGGCCAGGCTTGCTCAGGCTATTCCTTCCCCTGTCATCTCTTATTACTTCTCCTCCCACTACCCAGGAGCACCGCCAGCTTTTCTGCCGCCCTAGGCGGTGGAAGGTCCCGCCCCGAAATGCCACCCCCCCCAGAGGTGGCGGAAGGTCCCGCCGCCGAAATACCACTGCGGTCGCCGCCCCCCAAATTGTAGCGCCCTAGGTGACCGCGGTGGTATTTCGGCGGCGGGATCTTCCGCCGCCTCTGTGGGGGGCGGGACCTTCCACCGCCTGCCCTGCCACCACCACCACCGCCACGTTTTTCTTTTTCACTGGTTTCCATTTACAGCCTAATGCTGCTGTCCAACGAATGAACATCAGCCTCTTGCCACACGCTGCCTCAAAGGGCTACCACAGGCACTTCCTCACCTCCAAGAGCATTTCACTCTGAACACCTCATGGACAAAGCAGCATGGTAATTAGCGATGGACCAAGGAGGCGCTGTGTGGATACAGATTAGGGTTGGGGTTTGAGCCTGATTTAAAGCTTGGGTTTGGATTTCATAGCACTGAAGTTTCACGGGCTGTTCTGAGGATATTTCAGCCCCAAATGAGGGAAGATCTCAGAACAAAGTGGATTCAAGAGGGCAGACATCTCGCAAGTAACTGACATTCAGAGTTTACTGCCAAGTGGAACGAGGGATACCTCATGAATTCAGCTCTTCCAACAAGGCTCCTGCTACACCCAAAACAAACCCAGAAGACCAGCCCTTTCCAAAATTTGGATCCAACCTGGAGCCAAAAACTGTAGAAGCAAAGGAGCTTTTATCTACTTCCAGAAGTCCCAAGGTGTTCAAATCCATGTGGGTGGTATCAGCCTGTCGCTGACAATACCCATCTGAATAGCAGGCTCTTCTCAACCAAAGCCAAAGAATTTTATCAACATGCATTAATTGATTGCCACATCTCCCTTGTAGCAAATATATTCCTCCTCATCCAGGAGACAATGGATCGGGCAGTTGAGTGGGACTAAGGAGACCTCGACTCTTCCATTGGCTTACTAGCTACTTCAGCTCCTTGTCCCTCAGTTTCCCCATATGTTAAATGGAGATGATATTTTTCTTCTTTATAAAGTCCTTGGAAATCTATGACTAAAAGTGATACTACGACTAAATAAAATGATAACAGAAGTATTATTTTAGAGGTGGGGAAATTGAGATATGGAGGTGAAGAGACATGCCCAAGGTCATACGGCGAGTCAGCGGCTGAGTTGAGAACAGAATCCAGGCATGCTAACTTGCAGCCTCCTCACATAACTCTAGATCTTTTGCCATCTTGTTTAAATAAGCAAAGTTCTTATTTTTTTTAAGTCAAACTAATTATATTTTAATTAAACTGAGCAAAAACGTACCTCTCGGAATTGGTTTGGCCGCAAAACTCGCTTATGAAGCTAACACTCAGAAGGGTTGTCTCAGCTTGGGGGGGAGGGGAGATAAAACAAGCTTAAAACCTCTGTGTGGCCCTTGTGAGAGAAATGGAAGGAGCACTTCAAGGCTCACACTCACAATTCATTTTAAACCATCACAAAACGATGCCCATTAGAGGAGAGAGAGCGCGTGTTAATGAGCTGAAGTGTGAGAACGGGGGAAATTAATAAAAGCAACAGCATGAATACAGCATGCGAGGCAAATGAAATAATTACTCTGCTCACCATTGTTATAACAACGCAATAAATTTAATGTAATTCCAAAAGGCCAACCAGTTCTTTCTTTCTTTCTTGCTGCTTCTTTCTCTCTTTTTTTTTTTAAATTCCTTTTTACAGTCTCAGAGTTGTGCTTTAATTAGCATAACATTTAAATTAGTGAATGGAATCTTAATTAGCTGAGGAAATAGACTTTTGTTGGAGTGGTTGCTAAAACAAATAAATCCTCTTCCTCTTTCAAGAGCCATTTGCTTATGGCACATTTAATAGTCTAGTGTACCATAAACCATTTGAGACAAGGATAAGTAATTAAATTAGAAAACATGCCGACAGAAGTACCCCGGCCTGGCCGTCTCGGAGCTATAAGGAGATAATGCAAGCGCTCTCCTTCCTCAAGGGAAACTGTCCACTTTGGTCTGCTCAGCTATCATTATGTGCATTACTGTAATATGCAGAGGCCTCTGTTTAGGGATTAGGGCCCCACTGTGCTAGGTGCTGTACACATATATAACACAAAGACAGTCTGTGGCCCACAGAGATTACAGTCTAATAAGAGATTACAGTTTCACACAACGGGAAGAAGAAATAGGGTTGAAGATCTAATAAACGGAAACAAATTATCAAAAAGAAGATCAAGAGGTAACTTGATTAGGGTGTGTTAGTACCTTCACGGTGAGAAAATACCGGGTAAGAAAGGGCTCTTTAAATCTAGTGGAGTATGGCATATCAAGAACCAGTGGCTGGAATTTAAAAACAGACGTTAAAATTAGAAACAAGGCACCAAATGTTAATAGCGAGAGTGAATAACCATCGGAACAAACTACCAAAGGAAGTGGTAGATTCTCCAGCTCAAATCAGGACTGGATGCCTTTCTTGGCGATAGGCTTCAGTCAAACACAAGGTTACTGGGCTCAACAGAGGAATAACTGGAGGACACTGAATGCCCTGTGATATACAGGAGGTCAGACTAGATGATCTAAATGGTGCCTTCTGGCCTTAAAATCTATTCAACTATGGAAAAATGTTATTTGGTTCTCCACTCATTTTCTAGCTTTTCCAGTCAATTATTTCAGCTCTCTGTGTTTCAAGGAAGCATTGCCTAGTGGTAAGAAATAAGGCCCAGAAGTCCATCCTATGTTGAACTCTTTGCTTCTTTCAGTGCTTATGGAGCTTGCAAGAGATTGGCACTATTCTGTGTCCGGTTTCAAATGTCTATATGTAACAAGAGCTTCTCAGCATTCCACCCAGAAGCTTAGCCCTTAAAGGCACAGTCCCCAATACCACATCTTCCCTTCTAAGCACAGCCTCTTTGCTCCAGTCCGGTTCTGCCACTAACTCGGCAAGTGACCTTGGGCAACTCATTTTATCTTGGTACCTTGCTGTACCTGTACCTTGATGTGCCCAACACTAAAACAGAATAACAATTTCTACCCAAAAGGAACGATAAGGGGCTTAATTGGTTAACGTTTGGAAAGTGCTTAGAGATGTATGGATCCAGCATGCTATAGAGAGGCAATGCATTGTATTGTTAATTCAGGGTTGTTTGTGAAGTATTCTGAGAACCTCAAAAGGAGTTATGAAATATTTTTACTCCAGTATTGCTTGAAGGCCCCAACCCAATATCAGGGCCCCATAGCACTATACACTGTATAGACAGGTGAGTTGGTCCCTGTCACAAAGAATTTACAATCTACATAGAGGAAGTGGGGAGGGGAAACAGAGGCACAGAGAAGTAATTTATGCCAGGTGACACAGCAGGTCAGCAACAGAGCCAGGAAGAGAACCCAGGTCTCTTGATTCTCCATCCAGAGACTTATTTACTAGCCAAAGTTACCATCCACGGCCAACTCCCATAGTCCTTGCTTAGGCAACATTCTCATTGACTCCAACGAGAGTTTAGCAAAGACCTTGTAAATTAGCCATTGGTAATTCCATCGGTTAGTGCCCATAATATGTTTGTTTGCCCATTGGCACGGCCTCCCTTTCTTTGTTATACTCATCGGAAAGCTTTGGGACATATTCTTATACATGCTAGGACCCCTTTCCCAGCAATTAAAGACTTACAAGGGATATTCTTGAGGAAGCCCCTTTGACATCATGTTACCAACTCACAGATCTCACAGCACTTCACTAAAGAAGATTATCTTTATTTTAGAGACAGAGAAACCAAAGCACAGAGATGGTAAGTGAATTGGGCGCAAAGTCACACAGTCAATCAGCAGCAGCGCCTCCCTTCTCCCAATTCACTGGGACACTATCCACTGGGACACCCAACCTAGAGGGAAGCGATGAGGACTAGTGGGAAGTTTTTCTTGGATCTTTCCCTACTCACCCCCAGCACAGCAAAACATGGAGACATACAGCACCTTATGGAAGATGAGCAAAAAACCTGGCAGATCTGGAGTTGAAAACCTGAGTCGCTTTGATCCCCCTATTGCACCCAGCCGCATACAACCATAAACCCTCCAAAGAGAAGACAAAGTATTTCCAGTTGCAGGCCTCTCTATTCCGCTCCAGCCAGGGAGCTGTAGAGAGCAATAAAACGTTAATGGCTCCCAGTGGGTCGATTCAGAAAGAATGAAAACGCTATCAATCCAGCACAGTGCTTATGCGGAGCTTAAAAACAAACTGCTCCAATCACACTTAGCGAAGCCATCCAGTTCTCACTCAAGATGGGAGTGAAAAGGGAACATTTAACCTTAGCCTTGACAGTGGCTACAGTAAGATTTCGGGGAAGGCAGGACTATAAAGGCAGAGACTGAACTGGTTGGAATGATTTTTACCTAGATGGTTTTATACACAAACACACGCTAATATGAAGCATCATGGCTCACCAAGCAGATCAGTTGTGTGAAACGAGGCGTATGTCTACACTGGTGTAATTTCCAGACTGGGGTAGACATACACACAGTAGTTTTGATCAAGTTTTCATGCTTTGATCGAGCAGTGGTGTGGGGGGAGAGATAGGATGCTGCCCTGTGTATGAACCTAGCTCTTTTTTGAACCCAGTTATACTTTTGGCCTTCACAATATCCCATGGCAATGAGTTCCACAAGTCAGGCAGCTAACCCATCCCACTGCCTGCACCACCACAGCTACACTTCTATTCCTAGCGTGCTAGCTAAACTCAACCAAAGCTAGTGCAGGTATGTCTATCTGAGCTGGAAATTACACAACCGGCTGCAGTTTAGAGACAACCTTAGACTACAACCAGAAACCACGCAACGACACTTCATTGCAATTCTCAAACTTGGGCCCAGTTTCACCCCAATCTGGAGCCAGTTTCAATTGTAGGTGGCCCAACATTCAAGCAAGCCAGGCCCCAGACTGATGCAACCTAGACAAGGATTTTCATAAAACAATTCCATGAACAATTTCTGAAGGTCTTGGGTTTCTTTCCACCCCAGAACGGAAACAAACATCAAAGCCTCAGTTTTTTTCAGTAAATGGAAATCTTGTTTTCCTAAGCCCTACTTAGGAGTTTTAACTGCAGGCACCCCCTACTTTTGGAAATCTTGGCCTGGGGCCCAGTTCTGTGTAGAACTGGACTGAGTTTCATGTGGAGTTGTGTGGAGTTACGGTTTGCGGTGAAAATGATGAAAAACTTGGTGCTTTGACATGATTCTGGCCTGAAACCAGGCACAATTTTGCTATTTAGGCTAAGTTTTGCTTTATTAGCATCCAGAGACTCCGATCATATTTAAATTCCAGATGCTAAACTAGAAGCAACACAGAAGCTGGTACTGCATAAATCTCAGTAGTTTCACCTCAGCCTTTACAATGGCATCTATCTATAGCACTTTTAAGGCCCTTATGACTATAGTATATGAACCACCTTTAATGTATTTATCCTCAAAACACTCCTGTAGATAAAGTTATGTAGTAGTATTATGCTTCATTTACAGCTGAGGACCTGAGGCACAAAGAGAGGTCTTCTTGGTCACACAGGAAATCTGTAGCAAAGCAGGAAACTGAAACTGGATCTTCCAAATATCCAGGCCAACGCCTAACCACTGCAACCGTCTTCCTTTTGATGCAGTCACCAACATGAGGGATTTTCAGCAGGACTCTTTCTCTCCAAAGCATGACGCTCTACTATGGTTTCCAGTCATTCCTATGCCCCATCCTATCACATCATGGCCCTCTCTCCTCCGCTTCCCCGTGCAGCTGCAGATAGCGCACTGCTAGTCAGCCAAGGAGCAAGCTAGTCAGTCTGACCCTGCAGGGTGAAGATGCAATGCAAACCCATCAATGGTGTGTCTTCTTGCTTGTCCGTGTTAATAAAGCAGAGGAGGGAGATGGTTACAGCTGACAATTAACCTCTGCTCTTCTGTAAAAAAAAGTTAATCAGCAGAGGGAATAGTGGATGCTAAAAAAAAAAGCCTCTCATCCATTCTGGGTCCTAGTCCTGCTCCAGTCCAGTGCCTTTTCTGCACGGTAAGATCACGTTTAGCCTCCCAGGGTTCTATTCTCCCTTAGCTTTGATGGAGCTACTCATATCCTGTAGGGTGAAGAAAGGAGCCCTGGAACTCAGACTACCCTCTCAAATCCTTTCAGTCAAACAGGATCTGAGTGTGTTTGCACTCTTAGCAGATGCACAAATCCACATCTGTCTCATCACCACACTTTGAGAGCCAAGACAACGCTTCGTAGGCAGCAGGGTGGGACAAACCGGCTTGCACAAAAACAAAGGCTGAGATTTTCAAAGTATTCTAAGGGTATTTAGATGCATCTTCCACTGATTTCAATGGAAGGTGTGTGTCTAAATCCTCTAGACTGATTGAAAATCTCAGCCCTAGGCTCCATGACCTGTTTCCAATCCCCAGGGTACAGAGGACACAATTACTCACTGAAAATAATTTACCCTGTGAATGTTGCCCCTTTTCCTGTTTTCAAATTGGTCAGGACCCCACTTCCATGTCTACCAACATAGGCTTCACTCATAAGTACCCACAAAATACTGGTTTTCTGCCAGCGTGATCTTCATAAATTTGTCTGCTATTTACAGAGTGTGATTGGGCACCTAAGCCACTTGGCATTTGCTTCTGCTCCCTGATTGGATGACCGTTAGCAGTAATACACAGAGGATGCTCTTATTGTTGTGTTCAAATATTGTCCCACCTACCGGAATTTCGGGTATTCATGTGAAGGGCAGACATTCCTCAAACATCCCCGCAAACTCCAGCTCATCCATGTTCATATTGGAAAATACAAAGGGGTGAAAATGTTCTCCAACTGAGCATTAACTGGAAATCCTGAGCGCCATTCACAATTCCTTACTGTGCAGCCACATTCGAGCCAACCAGCGCCCCGATAAAAATCCTAGAAGCATAGAACTGGAAAGGAACTCAATAGGTCATCTAGTCCAGTCCCCTGCACTCAAGGCAGGGCTAAGTAATAACTAGACAATTCTTGACAGCTCATTTTATAATATAAAGCTAAAGACTCATCCTTGGCCCAAGTCATTTAAGGGGCTAAACTCATTCCTGGTTCAGTAGTCACACTAAGTTCACAAGACATTAAACTATCATGACATGTGGACCCACATCGTTCTGAGATGTCATGATGCACCAAGGAGTGATAAATTTGCCCTGGAAGGTGATTTTTTTTTTCAAGCTTGTGGCAGCTGTCCGTACCCAAATGAGTTTTCAACTGGGCCACCATAGGCCTTGGAATCTATTGAGTCATTTGCCATCTGTAGAGTGGATCTTCTACTGGACAGAGCAGCATGTTTCCAGCAAATTGCTGGTTGGGAAGTGGGATTTTTTGTGCCTCCAAAAATTTCAAGGAAAGCAAAAGAGGTTTTGTCAACATTTGTCTTGACAAGCTTTTGGGTTTACAAACCAAAAACCACCAAAAAAAAAAAAAAATACCCCAAATCTTTTGCTTTTTGGTGAGCCAGAATGGAAAATTTTCTGACAAAAACTGATATATTTTTTTTTTTGGTTTCTGAAAACCAAAACATTTTCAGGTTTTGGCCAACATTGTTCAGGTTTCAATGATCAAAAACTGGAAACAAAAGAATTGCAGGTTTTTCAACAAAAGCAAGAAAAATTCCATTTCAAAAGGATATTTTCCATGCCATTTTTTTTCCAGGTGGGGGTGGTCAAATCTGGATGACAAAGTTGAGCAGATCAACCTGGACCACTGGGTTTCACTGGGAGCTGAGCGCACTGCGTACCTTGCAGTAGGTGCTCAGAACTTGACAGGATTAGGCCCCATATAAGGTTGCAGCACTGCAGATGGGGCAGCGAAGCTGGGGGTTGTAAGAGAGTTGGTTGGGGCAGCACTCCATAGTGTCAACATTCGCAAAGTGACAACCAGCACTGACAGCAGACACCCCACTATAGTCAGCTGAAAAATTCTTCATGTGACACTGGGCATCAACCTCATCACGCCCCTCTCAGTGAGCGATGGATGAAGCTATAGAGCAAGGGGAAATAGGAGTTGGAGTAGTAACCACGGCCATTAACTTTCCTATTGTGCAGTTTCCATTATTTTCCATTATGTCTGAGTCTCAGCTGACTTTTGTTCCGGACTAATAGCCTCGCGCAAGAGGGCTGGAGAGATGAGACTTCGCCAAGATACAAGACACAGAAAAAGGGAGGTGAAAATGTACAGGGGGAGAGGTGGTGTTGGCAGCTCATTGAAATCCCAGCTCACAAAGTGGCGGCGAAAAGCAGAAAGCTACGCTTATTTCATGCACTGGTCTGATTCTTAGATTAGAAGGATGAGGAAGATGATGGTACAAGCACCTCCCAAATTTTGCATCCGATGCCAAGCAGTGGAAGTCATTTCCTTCTTTAGACACAGCTTGAAACGTCACCAAACCCACCCTCAGAGGTCTAATAAGCACTGCTTAATTTTTTATTAAGATTGAGCCTCCTGGTATCTGGACACAAACGCGTTCTGGACATATCCTTTAGGCCGTCATTTATGAAATATTTACAGCATCGACACAGCTTTCCAAGAAAAAACCAAACCCCATCACATTGAATTCTTTCTGTTAGTGGCACTGCAGCGTCTGGAAAGCTGACTTTGGGGAAATCACCTCTGTGAGAGGCAAATGAGGATGGATGGTTGAGAAGGGGGGGGGGGAACCACTCTGCAGAGAGAGAGAGAGAAATTTGCCAAGTTCAGTGGAGTCATACCTGCTTAGCCCAGTGACAAATTTGCTCCGCTGGGACAAAAACCGTGCTGCGCTGTCGCTGCTCTGATGCACAATACAGATTCACATGCAGTATCGGGCCCGGCAAGGTAAATGCATGCAGACAAGCTCACCCAATGCCGAGTCTTTCCAAAATGAACCTTTTTCCCCCAAAAGGATTTAAAACCCCACCTCTCTTCCCCTTCCATCAGTCATCCACGCATTGATGGACAGAGCCTGCACTCAGACCCTTCGCTTCCTGACACTGCAAGGCTCCCTCACTGCAAAACCCCCTCTGAAAAGCTGTAAAGACAGATGCAACTATTCATCAATATTCTCTGAAAATAAGGAGGGTTTAGAGGGTAGGAAACTAGACCAGGACTCAGGAGATCTGAGTTCAAGTCTCAATTCTTCCCCAGATTCCCAGTGTGACCATGGGCAGTGGTTCCCCCTCTATCAAACGTGGACAATAATACTCTCTTTCTCTGCCTTGTGTAGAATCATAGAAGATTAGGGTTGGAAGGGACCTCAGGAGGTCATCTAGTCCAACCCCCTGCTCAAAGCAGGACCAACACCAACTAAATCTAGTTAGAATGTAAGCTTGTCTGGGCAGGGGCTACATTACGGTGTCTATGTACTACACCTAGTGCAGTGGGGAGCATCAGGTGCTAATGTAATACAATGCTTGATTCCACAGAGTCTTCACAATCATTACAGTGATCTAGAGGAGGAGCCCAAAGCACTGATACACCACTAGCCCAAGCTGTATTGTTTCAGACATTTCCCTTAACATATTATATTTATGTAAAGAAAAAAAGTGGAAGGCGAGAGGTCTAGTGGTTACAGTGGGGGGTCATGGGGCTGGGAATCCGGACTCCTGGGTTCTATTCCCTGCTCTGCTATTGACTAGCTCTGTGTGTTTTCAGGCAAGTGATTTCGCTTCTCTGCGCCTCAGTTTCTCCATCTGTAGAATGAGGATAATGCTCCTTCCCTCCTTCACAGGCGACTTGTGAGAATTACTGTGCTGTGAGATCAGATGATGAAAGATGCTACAAGGATGGCAAACTAGTTATTTGGGGACAAATTCTGAAGTCCTATCTTAATCCTCGGCTGCAATAGGAGGGCTGCCTCAGGAGCCGGCCCTGTGTTATTACAGCACTTCTGATGGGCTTGGGGGAGGAAGGAACATTCATTCCAATACCCCAGACACAGAGCTGCCATCTCAGTGATTGCTGGAACATCACAGAGGAAATCAGTTCCCCACCAGAGTGTTTGTGCCGCCAGGGGGAACTCATGACTGAAGCAGAAAATCCCCCATGACTGCTCCAGACTCACTGTGCAAGATTTGTTGGTGGCTGAAGAGCGATGCCTGAGTTTCAAAAATGCCTGTTCCGATCCCCTGGCATCCCATGCTTCCCATCTCCCCAGTGAGGAGAAATAACCAGAGAACCCTGCACCCGATTTGGCCCACTTCTCTCTGTGTGCCTGGAAGAAATTAAATGCCAGCAAAACTGTCTGGCTCTGTCCTACTGTCCCACAGGCAAGAGAGATGAGCTCGCTCTGTCTTTCTTGATCACGCCTCCCTCCCTCCACACTCTCTTACTTCCCTTTCTCTCAAACTCCTGCTCCTGTCCTTATTCTCTTCCTGATCACCTCCCATGGGCTCTCAATTCCTCCCTCCACACCCTATCTGCCTTCTTTCCTTCTCTTCCCCACTTCCATATTCTCTCCCACTTATATTTCTCTCTCCTCCTTTTCTCATTCTCCTACATCTTCCCTCTCCTGTCCTCCTCCTAATGCTCCTATCTTCAGGCCTTTTGAATCTCTGCCCCTCTCCTCTTTATTCACAATTACTACTCCATCCCACTCCCTGCAGAAGATGCCCTTTGACTCATGGATGTTCCAAATCTTGGTTATTCACAGGTGTCGCTCGCTCTGCAGTTTGCCGTTAGCGGTGCTGATGCACTGGAGAGAGATGACAGCTAAAATCCAATTGCTTTGGCCTAGCAAACTAAGCTGGATGTGTACGACAACAGGCCTGCATACTGGGCGCAGGGGAAAGGAGAGGGTATGCTGTGAGCTGATAAAAGTGAAATCATAGTCATCTATAACATGATGGTGATATTCATCCCCTGGAGGGTGGTGAGCTGCAGGGTGCAGGATGAGCAAGGGGATTGGTAATATGTCAGACCGCCTTGCCTGGCTCAACTCTAGCCCAAGTGCCCAATAACCAGAAGTAAACATCTGCAAGCTTCTCGGTGGCCTACACGAAATGAGCAGGTGGGTCCCAGGCCAGTTCCCAGCCGATGCAGGTCTGTGCCCTTGAGTGCAGTCTAGTGAAGGAGTCTTAGGCCACAAAAAGTGAGTTGGACACTCAGCCTCACGGCCATGCTCTCACGGTCATTATTTGCATGATGGTGGCAGCTAGAGGCTCCAGCCAGTAGCAGAGCACCATTGTGCTAGGCGCTGTACATACACATAATAAGAGTCCCGGCCCCCAAAAGCTTAGCTTCTCAAGAGATGAAGGGCACATTATTACCCTCATTGTACGGATGGGGAACTAAGCCAAAGAGAGACTAAGTGATTTGCCCAAGGTCACCTGTGGCTGAGTTAGGAACCAAACGCGGCACAGCTGAAGTCCAGATTGGTGCCTTCACCACCAGGCCAAAGGACTCCCAAAGGAGCAGAAACAGGCCCTTTCGCAAGCGGGGATGGGCCTCGTGCAAAGCTGCGGCCGGCGGCGTTCCAGGGAAGCTTTATCGTCGACTCCAGTGAGAGCTGGAGCAGGCCTCAGCGAGGAGAGCAGGGGGTGGGAGGGATGAACCGCCCCAGCAAAGAGAGGAACGTGCTGCCACAGCAGCATAACCCTCAATCCCTGCACCGAGACGGCGGTTGGCTACGAGCAAAGTCAAAGGAATCCCCACGGCCTTTTAAAGAGCAACATCATCTCCTGTTCTTGCCCTACAGAGCTGCGTGAAGAGCGGCTCCGCACAGCACGGGGCTTATTAAGGCTTCGGCGCCTTCAGAAAGCACCAGCCTGTGCTTTTAGAACCAGGCCGGAGGAGCCTGCACCAGAATCACTGGCGCATGTTATTGGAGCTCAGCAGGCTCCCGTCCCCTCATGGAGGGCCAGAGCAGCCAGATACTCAGACGGCTGGGCAATATTTTCCCAAAGGGAACTTTAAAGGGACAGATCATCAGCTGGTGTAAATTGATGTAACGCTGTTGGTTTCAATGGGGCTCGGCTGATTTACGCCCGCTGAGGATCTGGCCCTGAATAGATATATATTGTTGTCGTTCCCGTGGGTGCAAGGGGGCTTGGTTTGGTTTCTCCAGTGGGATTCTCAGGATGGAGTCCCTGGTTTGAATCAACCGGCCTGGAATTACACAGGCCTACCAGCACAGGGGCAGAAAAGAGCTCCAGGGGCAGGATGAGTTGGCAGCCACAACCTTCCTTCCGTTGGGAAACTGCAGGGGTTGCCATGGAGCCTGAAAAATATACGACAGGCATTGGCTGCTCCAGTGCATCCAAAAAAGGTGAGCGTGCACAAGATGGAGCGCACCTGCAGAATACAAGCAAAGAGCCCGGGCAGCCCTGGGGCATATGTGAAGAGCACACTGGGGAGCGAAGGGAGACGCAGGAAGGGGCCGAAGCACATGAGTAAGGATGCACGAGAGCAGATGTTGAGCTGTTGAAACTCGGCAGGCTCAAGGATCTAAGTGCACACGAGCCTCAGATCAACCCTGGGGGCATTTGGAAGAGAGACACCTCACGGGATCCCCAAAGGCAGCGTTTCAGCCCCAATGGCTCCAGCGAGGCTGCTAGGGGGAAAGGAAGAGGCGAATCTCAGCAGAAAAGGCAGGCAGGGGTTGGGATGGGGGGGGGCAGCCTCGATTAAATAAGGACCTTCTCAAATCAGGTTCCAAAAAACTGAACCAAAAAACTTTCATGAGGTTTTTAAAGGTTCCAATAACTTCTCACCCACCCGTGATTTTTCATTTCTGGTGCTGTAGGGACCGGCAGTGGAAGTGCTAACCACTGAAGTTATCCCCTGTGAGAAAGCCTTTCCACCCTAAAAAGGACGCTCACAGCAGAGACAACCCGTTTGAACTCCCCAAACCCCAGTACTAGCATCCTCTTCTATCTCCAACCCTATTAAGCCTCCTTCCCAAGGAAAGGAAATCAGTAACATTTTAAACAAAAGCCCTTTCCCAAGCAGAGTGGTGACCCCAAAAAGGGACATGTATCAGATACTCCATGAAATCCACTAGGGACTTCAGCAACACTATTGATTTTACATGGCAGATGATCAGACACTAGGATGACAGATGACAATAACCCCCCAAGATAGAGAAGGTAGACAGGAATGCTTTCCATGGGATATTACTGGTATGACCAGAAGCACCAGAGAGGCCACAAGAAATCCAGACCAAGATTTTCAAAAGTGGCTAGTGATTTTTGGCCCCCCCCCACTGGAGGTACCTTCAAGGGGCCTGATTTTCGGAAAATGCTGAGCACCTGTCAGGCCCCATTAAGGTGTCACTCTGGGCACCCAGAATCACGTGCTACTTTTGCAAATCTGGGCCCTTTGTCTTCAAGACTCTCAGCCCCGTTTTGAAAACTCAGGTGGTTCAGAAGGTTCACATGAGATTCTGAAATGGCAGCTGAGTTTTGTTATTTCTTTGGGGCAGAGATCACTTCCTTTGTCGGGTGTGAGTACAGTGCCTAGCACAACGGGGCCACAATCCCTGGTAGGGCCCTCTGGGTGCAACTTCAGTACAAATAAGTAACAACAGCAACGCTGAGGGTCACCCACCACTGCATTACGTGAGAGGCTGGGAATGAAATACAAGCACAAGAAAATTCATTCCCTGGGTGGGGTTGACAGCAGGAAGATACAAGCAAATCACAACTTGCTCTGCAACAGTAAAGTCCACATCAGGACTGACTCAGTGGCATGGAACTGCTCAAGTGGTGATAAGGAAAGCGCTAGGAAAATATAGTGCTGTTGGATTGTGGGAGACCAGCCCGCCCTGGGCTCTCCACTGAAGAAACACAGTCAGCAATGTGCTGAGAGCTGTTCCAATGAGAGGTAATAATTGAATTTGTTTTCATTTAATTTGGAAGGCCTTTAATTAAAAGCCAGGCCTGTGTGTGCGGAGAGATAAAGCCAAGCACATGGAGACATGGGGTAATTTGGGTGCAGAATGCAATAATTAATTGTAAATGCAGAGGTCAGGAGACTGGCTCTATCTCCCAGCAATCAGCACATCGCGCTGGCCAGCCGAATGGAATGGGCTCCTGAACACCGGAAACGCTTAAGTGATTTTTGAAGCCTTAACGGCAATTAGAAAGCAGCGTGGAGGTTAATTTGCAGAGTTCATTAATCAGGGAAATAACCACGTCAGCGATCGGCAAGGAAAAGGGAACCTGAAACAGGGAGGGCAGGCTCGGGAGCTGGACGCGAAACGCAGATGATGCTAGGCAATCCGTGACCCTGCATCGCTTCTACTGAATTCCTAGCCACCTATCATGCGGCCGCTAACCCTGTGCTGGAATTAGCCATCAATCCCAGGGCTAAATATATCCCAAATCTAGATGCTGCTAACTGGGATAGCTCTAACCTTCCATTTGATAATCCTGATCTCACTACTGCTAATTTGACAGTCCTACTCCTGCTCATAAGCACAATAAATTTTAACCTAACTCCGACTAACCCCAAAATCCTGGCCCCATTGCTGGTAATCCATTAATCCTGACCCGACTGCTGCTAACCCACTAATTATCAACCTCTTTGCTGCTAACCTGATAATCCTCATCCCACTGCCGATAAACCAACAGTTTTAATCCTAATCCTATAGTAAGGGATTTCCCCCAAATATTAGTCTTGAATGGAAAGCTAAAAATGAAGTTTTAAAATGTGATACCCCAGGATACAGGACTATTGTTAACGAGCAAGACAACAGCATTTAGAAAAAGTGAAAGCAAATGGCTTGAATTCAGTAGTAATCCCTAGAGTTAATATGAAAGGGTTAACCATGACCATACCTCTGTGGAGGGGTCCTGCTTCACGACCACTAAACAGAGCTAAGGCGTGAACCTGTTACAGACCAAAATGACATTCCATGAGGTCATTTTAGTGGTCAGATTGATCCCAGCATGCAGCAGGGTGGACAGGGATGCAGGGGATGGGACAAAAGAAGTGCTCTCATCCTCACCAGCTCCTAAAAGACTGTGGAGGACGACGTTCCAGCGGTTACTCTCAGCTGATGCGGGGTGATTCATTTGCAGCGCATCCCAAGCCCAGTATGACTGGCCAATGATTTGGTGGTTTCCTTACTGACTCCAAGTGGAGAGCAGCGTCCCTGTGAGAACTCTTGCCCTGGTCCGTTGCGACTACAGCTGGTCACAAGCTGGGCATCACAACATTTTTCTGACAAAAATCAACTTTTGGACAAAATGGAAATTTGGGGGGGGGGAGTTCTGGTTTGGTCCAAAACTGAACGCTATTTGCTTTTCAGCAGCTAGAAACGGGAAGTTTTCACTTTTCAAGTTTTCGTGTCTTTGACAAACCTCCAAAATTTTAAACAAAAATCATTCCCAGCTCTAGTTGTCACTGCTTCTCATGCTGATCACAATGTTGTGTGGTTCCTTGGGGCTTCCCCTTCTGTCTTAGCCTGTGTGTAAGACAGGTGGGTATGTCTACACTGCAATCATGGGATGTGACTGCAGCTAGAGTAGACATACCTGAGCTACCTTTCATCTAGATGACTTGGGTATCAGACCAGTAAAGCCACGGCAACATGGGCTCTCTACACAAATAATTAGCTAGGACTTGTACAGCCCTCATTGAAGCACGTGTTGCTGTGACTTCATTGCTCTAGTCAGATCAAAGCTAGCTCTGGCATGTCTACACAAGCAGCTATCCCACGTATGACTGCAATATAGATATACCCCTAGACTGCAAACTCTTTGGGACAAGGACTGGTGATTTTATTATTATTATTTATTGTATGTTGTACAACACCTAACACAAGAGTCCCAATGCTTGACTGAGACCTCTGCGTGTTACAGGAATAATAATAGTAACCAAAATGTTGGCCAACCTCCTTTACAAATCACGGCTCAGGTTCTCGTTGAGTTGGACTGGCTGATGGCCTGTGTGTCAGACTTACCTGCCTAAGCATTTGAACAGCACTCACCACTTTGATAGCTAGGAAATTAAGACACTCCATGTACAACTAAATGGTTCAAAGACATGTTGAGATTTATTCTAATAAAATAGGGCCAAGTTTGGGCCCGCTCCTAAATCAATGTGACGGGTGGTTCTCAGTGGCAAGGACACAAGCGGAAAGCACTGTAAGCAATCCCTCCAGCTGGAATCAGACCCTTCTGTATGGCGGGGTAGAATGGGAAGTAGAGGAGCATTTACCAGAGAGGGGCCTGAATTGAACAAACAGTCCAGATCCAAATCCACATTTCATGCACCCCCAAAATTCATGAGGAGCTGTCGTAATAACTAGGCCTATGAATTTACCCTTATTGTGAGCTCAGCATTGAGAGAAAGTTCACAGAATGTCAAAATAACCTAAAACAATAAATGCGGATGGGAAAAGGTGCAAGAGGGAGACAGAGAGAGAGAATTAGCACAAACACAAAGGCTTACTGATATAATTCAAGGACTGTTCTGACCATGCCTGGTAAATGAGAACAGCATGGGACTGGAAACCAGGGAGCCAATACTGATGCCACTGTCTTCTGGGACCCACTGTAACACGGGTGGGCTTTCCTCATCCCATTCCCGAGAGATGTCCAGAGCTGGCCAAAGAGAGGGGCTCAGGTGATACTGCCATCTCCACCGGCTCTGGCTAATTCCCAGTCATATGTGAGATTCTGTTGTCTCCCCAACCCTCCCCCAGTGTGTCCTTTTCCTTCCCCACCTTATGTCTTCCCTTTCCTCCCACCTCTCCCTCTCCCTTCTGTTTAATAAGTGCCTGGCTTAGACAGCCAAGACTGTATATTTCTCAACACTGCTGTAAGCCTGTGGCCAGGAAGAGGCAGTTAAAAGCAATGCCCCAAACAGCCCGATGCTGAGACAAGTTTGCCAGGTTTCAGAGTGGCTAATAAGACCGTGTGCTGGGCCTGGGAGTGAGTGTCAACATCAGAGACAGAAGCTGCATTTTCTCTCTTTGCTGCTCTTCTCTTTCCCCCTTCGTGCGGTTGTCCTCTTTCGTCTGCTAGGAAACATTGGACTTTAACAATAACAGCTCCAGCCCATTTCAACTAACCTCTCCCCCCCCCCCAAAGGACAGTTATCATCTAAGACAGTCAGACAATGGGGGGAGGGTTTCCTTCTCAGAACTCTCTCCAGCTATAAGCAAAGGGAACAAGGGATGACGTTAAAATGAAAGCCTTAAATAATACTTTACGTTTCAGCTGCTTTACCTGTTTTCCCTTCTTCTCTGTATCTTTTATAAAAGGTGTAAAGGATTGTTAATGGTGTGTTTGCCATGGGACTAAACAGGCTGAGGTCTTTGCAAACCCCAAACCTTGTTTTAAACTGTCTTATTCTGGACACTCACTAGGTCATGTTAGCACTTTGGTTCTATGAGACCCCTTAGACCCTCACAATTAATACAACAGGGACCAGGATTTGCCTTCAGCTCGTTACGAAGAGAGACCATTTGCAAGATTCAGATGTGGATTTTGCTCACTTCCAAAATTCATCGGGGTTTGGATCAGGCCCATCTCTAGCTTTTACCCCTCATTCCCCTGCATACACACTTCAAACACAGGTGCCAGAAGAGGGGGAGGAATTAGGGGGGAGCTACACCCCTCCTGAAGCTGGTTTGAGATGGAGTTACCCCTCTCTGATGAAGTGCTCATTCGGGGGACGCTTCCCCTTTAGAAGCAGAGCGGCTCCTCTTGTGGCATGCCTGCCGAGGGTCCATGGAGCAGGTAGTGGGAGAGGCAGAGGATCCATTTACACGGAAACGCATTAGAAGAGCGGAGCGCTCACAGCTTTTTTCTGGCTGATAATTGCTCCCTGGAGAAGGGCTGCAGTGCACGAAGTGCTGATTTTTCCTCTTTCCTCATAGTCTATTTCGGGAACCGGTTTAAGATTCTTTTTTTAAAGCCACGGAACGTACTCGCATGGAAGAACCGAGATTCCACGGCTCTCTGATGGGCTGGGAGACAAAGAGAGGAACACAAGCCTGGTTCCAAGCTAGGGAAATCAGGTGGTTAAAAAAACCAAAATGAAATAAAATAAAATAAAATAAACAGCCACCACCAAAATGCAGTTAGCTAGGTAACACTTTGGCTAGTCCACCACGTCCTGCCAGCATTTCTCTTGGGCTTACAAACATGAAATGAGTTTACCAGATCTTAGCCCCACTCAGACCCCCACATCGAGTAGCCATGTTCCTCAGCAAAGTGCATCTTTGCTTACTGGGAAATAGGCACCTCTTACAGGGGCTCAAACTGTCTCTCAGCATCTGCAGTGCTTTTAGCAAATCAGCCCATGGCGCTTCTGATAGGAACCTCAGCCCAATTCTGCACCTCGCTGCCCGGCCTTCCTGCTACATCTGATCAACGTCTTGGACTGACATCTGCCAGTCTGAGACTTTCCTCTCCTGCCATGCTCCCAGCAGTCTAAACCTGCCACTGCCCGTTGCTAACCCAGACTGACCCCTCTGCTCCCATAGAAGCACCAAGCCAGTCTCTTTGGTCCCTCAATCACCCACACCATTACTTGGCCTCCTTCCACCTTGGAACCATACTAGCAAGCCCAACATCCTAATCGGTATGTCTACACTGCAGTCAGGTGGTGAGACTGCAGGACACACACCCAGAGTCGCGGCCCAGGCTGCCATCCAGGCTTCCTTGGCACCGCTGCTATTTTTAGTGAGCTAGCTTGAGCAATACATTCACAGGAAATCCAGGAGGGAAAGAGGAGAGATAAGGAAGCAGCCAGATTCCATGAGAAGCTGGCCACAAAGTCCAACCATGGATTTACCTGCGACTGTCCCAGGTGAAAACCCTTAGCTGAGGGAGTTTGTGCTATCAGAGAGCTCCCTCGGCCTCTGAACCCAGATGATGGACTGAAGCTGAGCTGGATTTCTGTCTCCATATTGCCAGTTCATAGTATGTCGCCCCTGCACGTCTACAGCACAATCTGAGGATCTCGGAGGGCTTTGCAAATAATTACAAGTTGCCTGGGTGTTGGTAGCTGAGCATGAGCACTGGAATGGGAAGGAACTGGAAATGGGACGTTTCCACACTTCAGTTTCCCAAAACGGGTCCCGTTTCAGAACGGCCTGGAAGGAACCTGCAAGTCTTTTTGTCAAGTTGTACTCTTGGCTGGTTTTGCACAGCCCTGGTCAGTGCTTTTATCTGGATGGAGAATCCAATACACAGAGAGAGGTTACTGGCCTCTGTGCTTCTGGAAATCAGCTTTTGGGTGACTTGGCCAACACCACTCCGGGATTATGTGCCAAAGACAGGATTTGAACTCAGATCTCCTGATTCCTGTGCTTCAGCCACTCAAGTGTCTTACAGCAAGTTTGGAGGTATCAAGCCAAAGCTGCTTCTTACCCAGTCTCAGAGCAGCGGGCACACCTCTTCTCCTGACCTGTACCAACACCAGAGACGGGAAGCCAGTGGCTCCTTCCTTTAGCAGTGTCTTACCATGCTGATTACACTTGGAAGAGTTGGTCACATCCCCCAGCACATGGTTAAGAGAGGGCATGTAGTGTCACTGATGCCCAGCCTAATGCATCACCTCCAGCCCGGCTGAGAGGCCGGTTCTCTGCCCCCAAGCGCCTTCCACTGGCATCCTTCAAGAAAGAAAAAAACGCTCCCTTTTTCCCCCACCTGCACTGACTTGGCCAAGAGCAGCTTTAACTTTTCTGCCTTCTAGAACTGTGCTTAATTAAACATTTAAATTAAAACCTACAAGAGTGATTACTCCTGTTAGCCTGTGAAAGGAAGGCTAATAAAGTACCTTTCATCCATCCAACGAGCGACCCAAGGACGCCGCTCGGAGGAGGCAAAGCACCTCCCACGGTGGTGACAGGGAGCTCGTAAGGAAACTAGGCTGATACCCATCCCTGCAGCTGCTTCCCATTCTCCCCACATCCCTGAGGGAGGTACCAGGACTGAGTGAACCAGCCCGATGGCTAATGCAGAGCTCATTGCAGGAGTTAGGCAATGCACACTGGTCGATGTGTGAGTATGCACAGATGCAAGCGTGTACTAATGGGCATGCAGGAAGCATGCACCATTCACAGTGGAATGGGCATGCACAGGTGTGCGGGTACAGGCATGTGCCTGCACCAGCGTACAGCCACAGAGAAGGGCACACACAGATCGATGGGCAGGGCACTCATACAAACAGGCATGGGCAGACATGTGGAAGGGCAAATAGTGCGAAAGAGGGAGCAATTCCTTGACCAAATGATAACCCAGCTTTGACTTGCCTGTGCAGGACGGCTCAGGCAACGTTTTTTCATGTTCCTATAGTATGTTTCCATTACAGGCTTTGTTTCCACCTGCCCTGGCAAACCCAAACATTTTGGAGGGCAAGCCAGTTATCACGTGAAAACTGCTACTTAGCAAAACTTCCAGTGTAGATGAGCCGGCCTGGCCACAGAAACTAGCTGCTGCAACTTCACTGGTACATTTATTTATCTATGTTATGGTCGCAAGTCGTGGTCCCATTGTGGGACCATTGAGGCGCTGTACTGACCAATTGTCTCCTTGTTTCTTAGTGCTCCTCCATCGGTTTGTTTGTATCCATCTGCCATCACTTGTCTTATACCTCGATTGTAAGCTCTTTGAGGCAGGGACTAGGGTTTCACGGGGGTTTGTTCCATGATTGTACAGTTCCTGGCACAATGGAGTTCTGGTCCACGACTGGGGCTAGTAGGTGCTACTGCAATACCAATAATAAATAATAATGCATGTCGATAGATAAGACAGATGTGAGAAAGGAAGTATTATGACCCCTATTTTGCAAATAGGGAACTAAGAGATGAAGTGATTTTCCCAAGGTCACAGAGCAAGTCTGTGACAAAGATAGGAACCAAACCCACATCTCCTGACTCTCTGTCCAGTGCTTTAACCACAAGGCTAACCCCACCCCTCTTTCACTGGATCCCCCTCTTCCCCAGTCCCTTAGAGTGCTGTGTCACTGGGAAGACTGCAGCTAGACAGTGAAACCTTTTACCATTGACACTGATTGCCCGCGAAGCGTTTGAGCACGTTATCAGAAGTTTTCTCCCGTGACACCGATCAAGAACAAACAAAGTATTTGTTGGTGGTGGAGTAAAAAATTCATCAAAACCAACATTTAAAATGCCCAGATGCACACAGATGAGTTTGAGTAAGCCGAGAGACGACATTTAAAATCTTTCTGATCAGAGCACGGCGTCTCAAATCCTGACAGAGGAGATGTATTTATAATTTATTCAAAAATATTTTATAATTTATTTTAAAATTCACAAGATTTTTTTTCCCTTCTGACAAACAAGCTTTTCTGAAGTGCCCAAGAAGAGCAGTTAAGAGAATGGTATTGCTGCAGGTTGTCCCCTTTTATTGCAGTGCTCGTGAACATGAGGAACCCAGAGTGAAGCCAGTAGCCAGAGAAAATGTGGGCAAGCTCCCCTGCCCCAAGCCCTGATGCACAAGCTCCAGCTCTGCTCCCACATCTGTGAACGCATCTCAGTCCTGAACATGTCTACCTATTCCACACACAACTCTACCAATGCACCTCACTCAAGAGCAGCACCATCACCTGATATTCCAGCCCAGGGCCTCCACAGAACATCCCATCTGTAACATGTGTATCAAGTTCCTGGACACGGTCATGTCTTTAGCTGGACTGTGGAACAGAGATTCGTCATTTTCAAGGCAAGGCAACAAGGGACCACTGTGATCATCTAGTCTGACATCCCATGGAACACGCCAGAAAACTCCCCAGAATAATATCTTTTGAACCAGAACAAAACTTAAACAAAACAAACCATCCAATCTTGATCTAAACATTGCCAGTGATGGAGAACCCACCACAACCCTTGGTAAGATGTTGCAATGGTCCATTACCCTCACTGTTAAAAATGTATGCTTTATTTCCAGGCTGAGTTTGCCTAGCTTCAACTTCCAGCAAGCTAGAACATGAATTGCAATCACAGGTCTGAATTCGGTCATATGTTTAATGTCCATAGGTCCACTGCTCTGCTCAACACGCCTCGTTCCTGACCTACAGCACCCCCCCCTCATTGTTCCAGTCCTGGGCTCCTGCTCGTCTTTGCCAATGCACTTCAAACTTGATCTGCATTGCACCCTGCTGTTCCTCTACTGGGCTCTTCCAAACAAAGGCTTCATTTTGGCTGAATCCTGTGTGTTGAGGCGCTGATCTAATAGAACTAGATGCCCACATAGGGTGACCAGATGTCCCAATTTTATAGGAACAGTCCTGATTTTGGGGTCTTTTTCTTATATATTACCCCCCACCCCCTGTCCCGATTTTTCACACTTGCTGTCTGGTCACCCTATGCCCACAAAGCAGAGAACTGCAAACCACTTTTCCTACTGACCTAATCCAAATTTGAACCTGTCTCCTTTACAGTTAAAAAGCCAGGGCAGAAAGATGCATCTCTGAGCCCTTCTACTGTACGTTTTACCAACAAGATTATGAGGTTTACTGCTGCTTCACCATTATCCTAAATAAAGCAGCCTTTCAAAATTGCTCCAGACATATTAGATCGTGTACTTTTTACACTTCCAGGGACAGTGGGTATAATATCTTTTTAACAACACTGGGAAGAATCTATTTTCTTCTTCCATTGAGCTGAAAAATACTGTTTTTCTGAAAGGAGGAGGAAAAAAAATAAGCTATTGATTTTGTTTAGGGTCAGAATAAAATATCATTGGAGTGGGTGTTGAAATCTCCAGCCACAAATTATTTCCAAAATGACAGCCTTGGGTAGTGAAGATTTTTCTTGTGAAATAAAACAAAATGAATGAAATTTAGTGTTCTTGCTTTTGTGTGTGTGTGTGTGGGGGGGGTGTCACTGGATCTTCTAGCCAGATTTTGGTAGATGCTTCAGTCTCATCAGTTCTGTTCTTCTATTCATTCTTCCTTTTCCCACACCCCCTTTGCCAATACGGCAAGGTCATTAGCCAGGGCCAGATTCTACCGTCATTTACACCAACGTTCATCTGGAGTAACTCCGGGGACGTCAAAGGAGTTACTCCGGGGACGTCAAAGGAGTTACTCCATTGTGTAGATGGACAATAACTCAGAGCTCCACTCTGCCAGGTGAGATGCTGAGCACCTTCAATAGCTGCAGAGAGACCCAAAGGGAACCCTACCCACTCCTAACACTTGTATGCCCCCCCGCCCCCGCCAGCATGCTGGGGAAGGGAGAAGGAAAGGGGAGAAGTCACCAGCATACCTGGTCTGGCCAGAGAGTCCCAGGTTTTGAATATCTATCCAGATTGTGTATCAGGCCACTGCCTGGCAACCACCTTCCCAGCTTTCTGCTGGCTGCTTCTCTCCGAGGCATGCAGCTGTGTCTAGAATTGTGCTCAGCTCAGGGATTGAAGAGAACCAGGTGCATGCAGTGGAGAGAGGGAGGCAGCCAGCGGTGGGGGTGGGGGGGGAGACTGAGCAACTTGGAGATGAAACAGCAACATCGATGTTAGCAAAAAGAGGTGAGTAACCAGGAAGAAATAGGGCAAACCATGTGGGGAAGCCATCAGTCAAGAAGAGGGACGCTGAGAGGACAGGGAGGTAGACTGGGAACAACAATAATTTCCATGGAACAATATTACAAATCAGCCAATGGCTTCACTCGTCACCTTAAATTAGCAAGACCTGCAGTTACCTACGGGAAGATAGAACGGTGCCGGATGCATTTCAAAACATAGTCACTCTGCCCACGACATTTGTAATGTAAATAGCTCTCTGGAAGCTCCTTCTCGAAGCTCCTAACCCTACACTGTTCAGCCAGTCATTACGTCTCCAAAGAGTTAGCAAATTAACTCCCATTTATATGCAAAATCAGTTTTCCTCCAATCTATCCATCTATCTCTACTCTTATGCTGGTGTACAAGAATAATATTTGCTTTAAATACAATCATTTCTTGATAAATAAGGAACAGGCAAGGGTCTTGAAAGGGAAAAACAGACGTCTCCCTTCCTCCTGAAGGCTTTTTACTCCACAGCATTGTGTGTGTGTGATAGAAATATGCCACGAGAGTAAGAGCCATTGTAGGTACCTTCCTTTTGCTTCCATTTTTATTTTACTTATATTTAGACTTAGGCAAATACTAAAAACAGTCACTTCTCCATATACTCTGAGTGGCCTTGATGTAACTTCACAATATATCATAAAAATGCCCTACGTGATTTAATACAACCCACCAGTAAGATAGGTAACAAACCCTTGAATTCTCTTCCCCTGCTCACTGTTACTCATCCTCCCCACCGTTTCCAAATACCTGGGCTTCTGCACACGTACATGCATTTGAACTCCCCTTAAGATTTGCCCAGCACTATCTCACCATTCCCCATCCCCTTCTGTTCAGAGAAGTTGCATTTTCCCCCCCACATCTGTTACTTCACTGAACATCTGTGCACGATCAATCACTCTGTCCCTTGCCCTTCTGGAGCTTGAAGTTATGCAGAATTCTAAGGTTCGATGCTGGAGCCCTTACTCACGTGAGTTCATCGCACACTGAAGCCAGTGGGATAGCTTGCATGAGGAAGGGCTGCACAGCTGAGCGCCTAGGGAATTAATCAAAAATAGAGCGGGTCAGTTCCTTAAGTCCTTACTCAGGCAAAACTCTAATTTTCTCAAAAAGAGCTAAGCCTGAGTGAAGAAGACCACCTCAGGATGAAGCATGAGGAGGCTAGGAATGGGCCAACTAGCTTGAGTAAGACCATCACTCACCATCAATGACCGTCATTCATCATCAGAACACTGGCCTCCCGAATCAAAGTTTGATGATGTTCAGATAACTTCCCCCTCCCGCAACTCCTTCCATTGCAGAGAATTTTCACAGCAGTAGATTCTTAGCTTCTGGGCCAGGTAGAAGAAGTGGCAAAATACCATGAAAAGGCTGTTCTTGTTTTCCTACCCAACTGGAAGAGGGAGGTGATAGAAATGCCAGAAGCCCTGTTCTCATCAGATTGCCAAATCAATTCTGCAGTCCCAAGAGACCTAGTTCACTTCGGTGCTTATCTGAGCCAACCCTCAGAACCTTCTGAGATACCCCAAACTTTGGGGAGCAGCGGGGTGGTCAGATCCATGATGTTAGTTTGAACTATAATAGAGATGCTGGTCTGGGTTTTGGATGCCCCTGCAAGTTCAGGAGTATTTGGATCAGGCCAATATCAATGCTGTGATCTCTCTCGTATAGGTTTGGACTAGGAGGTGACAAGAAACCCAGTGGCAGATGATGGGGACTGAGGTGCTAGTTTTGACACACAGACACAACCAGCATGGCATACAGTACAAGTGACATAGAAGTCCAGGGGCCCATCGTCATAACCAGATGGGCCTGTTCAACACCTCACATAGGAGGAAGCTGCCTATTGACAAGGGAACTTCCCAACGGCAAAGCAATGGGAGACTTCAGCAGCAGATTTACGAAACCCCTGGAGTGGAGGATCCACCATCACCCAGAAGCAAAGTTCCCATTGCCTGATTTTCAGAGTCCACAGGATTTCTTTGCAGCAATTCTTCATTATTACTGGCCACCACTCCCTTGGGATCAAGCACGAAGACTGAACTAATGAGTCTATTAAGACTTCATTATACAAATGTGAAACTATTTACTTAATCTAGAAAAGTCTCACGATGGCAAGAATCCCAATAGAAAAGCATACAGCTGCCTTGCAAAGTCACATGTGTAATTGGGTTAAAATACACAACCGCATGGCAACAGGGACGAACTGAACAGGAAAGTAGAATAGCCTAGTAGTTAGAGTAAGGATTGAGCGTCAGGGCTGGCAACCAAGGCACCGGGGTTCTATTCCCATCTCTTCTTCGAACTCATGCTTTGTCCTGCTTGCAAGATGGTGAACAACAGAAATATTTAGGCCAAAGTTTCCAAACCCAGGTGCCTAAAGCCAGCTTTTAAATCCAAAGTTTGGCACCTGATTTTCAGAACCGTTGAGTACCTACAGATCCAATTGAAGGTGAATTTTACACACCTCCTGGGAGCAGAGCAGGGCCGTTCCTGGTCATTGCTGGAGGGATCCATTTTGCTTTCTGTCCTTGGTGGGGCATTGGCCACACTTGTCATATGGTGGGAGAGGGAGGCAGAAATCTCTGAGAAAAAAAAATTGAGGGGAGAAAAAACCTGCATATTGGGGCAGAGTCAAAGTTATAGGGACAGATCCACAGCTGCTGTAGATGGGCTGAGTTCCACTGAGGATCTGGCTTATAGGGTCACATTCTGATCCCGGTTACATAAGAGTGACTGTGTAAATCAGCAACAACTCCACTGGTGTGAACTGCGTCTAAGAGCCAGGCTAAGAGAGAGCAGAATCAGGCACACAGGATCTACACCAAAGCAGCCGGGGCTGTTTCTGAAGTCGCTCGTGTACCCTCTTCTCTGTCCCTAGCACTCACTGAAAGAGGGGAACTCATTGGGACTCTTGAAACAGAAGTCTAAGGGACACGCACAGAGTGGGGATTTCAGAGAGGAGAGGAGGCAATTTTATCCTTTGGTCTCCAGTCAATTTACACATCTTTCTTTCTTGCTTTTTTTTCATATGTAAAAAAGCCCAGTGTCTGCTTTGAATTCTTAATGCGGCCGAGTTCTTTCTGCCACTTATTTTGTTTTGTCATGCACTACATACAATTACACAGCCCTAATCCCCAAATCCTCCCGCGACATCAGAACACGTGCCAAGTCTTTCCTTTCTGCTGCTGCTTTAGAGTTCTTTGGAGGACGGCTCACATCCTATTACAAACAGCCCACTGCTACGGACTAAGAACAACTAGCCAGCTCTTCAACCTCTGAGCTGTCACAGTTCGCCTTGGGCAAGGGCTACACTGCTGGGATCCACTACTTCTCCCATGCGCCGGCAAAACCTAGGGAACTGTGTCATTGGCTTTGGAGAAACACCCCATAGGAGAACAAGAGGCCTAGAGGAGGTTTACATTAGCGCCATAAGTGGCGGATGATGGTACGGCAAAAATGGCAGCAATATCCTACTCACAAATCTCAGAGCCGCACATGCCAGTCGGGACACCGCACACACGCCGTTGTGCAATTATGTTGGCTCACCCGGATTTTGCACACGCAGATATGAGTCGACGCTCCAATTTTGCAGCCTCAGCGGAGGCATCGGAAATGAAAACGTGGCCCCCAAGAATGGGTCGACAGCAGCAGCAGCAGCACTGTTCTGAACACTGTACTGGGTCCGCCAGCTGTTGGCCAGCACTGGGGGGACTTGTCCAATTGACAGAATCCTGCATCTGCTGGCAGGACTCAGGTACAAGAGCAGGGCAGATTTACAGAAGGGCTGAGCACCTGCCACTCCCATTGGCTTCATCTGGAGCCACGGGCACTCAGCCATTCAGAAACTCACAACTGGGAGCCTGATGGTTACAAGGTTCTCCCAGCTGAGTGGGAGGGGAGGTTTCCTCTATCAAAGTCGACAGGAGCGAAGATCAGCATCTCTCAGACAGAAATCACATTTGGCAAATCCCCCAGACTGAATAAACTCACCAGTCAGATATTAGCTCAGCAAAAACCCGCCAGGCAAAAGAGCTAATTAATAATCAGCAGCATCGGGAGTTTCCACGTTTCTCAAGAAGCCGAAGACTTGCAAAGCTTTGATAACACTGTATTCATTGGAAGTGTCCCCTGCACACTTGCTACCTGAAACATGGTATAATTATTGCCACAAGGTCGGATGCCACATGCCATATGTCAGAGACCCTGGGGGTAGGACAATGGACCGTTAATGCCTGACTCATCTTCTTAGTCATTCAGCAACTGGGGGCTGAGTGAACTTTCAGTGACCCTTCTGGAGCCCTGGAAGGCAGTGACTCATGGGATCAGTTCAGAGATGGCAGACGAGTCACATGCAGGCCCGTTTTCCTTTTCAGAACCATTTGTTTCTTCGGCAGATTACCTGACCATCAAACACAGTGAAATCTGGGTAGAAGCCTATCCTTGTTAAGCAGTCACCTGCCCTAGGCCACCAGTTCAAGGTATCCCTCAAGCACCTTACAATGTTCCATTCTCCGCACTAAGCAACTACCTCCTCACCATGGCCATGGACCTCCCAGACATAGCAGGGCCCCCTCCTGGGAGACCAGTTGACCTGCTTTGCATGGGGGAAAAGGAGGTGGCTGCGTCCGTGGACAGGACACATTAACCTTAGCTGCCATTACATGCACGGGACAGTGCCATCCACCATGTCGATCCACACACGACGCTTCAGATGCCCCCCCCCCACACACACTTCATGCTTTAGTGTCATTGCTTGGTGCTTTCAGCCTGACTGGCTGATCTTTCCAGTCTGGATTAGCTCCATGCACCCATGCTGCCTTGAACACAATGGATTCTGTTGCTGCCGCTGCCTATTCTTTAGGGCACTGTGCCAATCCTTAGTTCATTTCCACCCTGAACTCTGAGATCTACCTAGCTCCTGCCTTCCCTGCACAAGGCCATCCCGTAGCACCCCATAATCCTGTGCGACTGCTCTGATGGGGGACGCTGGTTGGTTTCCCCTTGGCCTACCATCATTACAGATGGGCACAAGCAGGTAGCAACCATCAGATACCATCCGTCCTTCCTGGTGGTCTTCCCCTGGAGCCTGCCTGCAGTGGAGGTGGGTTTGACATCATGCCAGCCAGCAAACACCAAGTGTTGCCTGACAGTGATTCGAACACTTCAACTCCCCGGGGTGACATGGTGGTCAGTGCACGAGAAGTGGCCATTTCTCATAGCACTGGACAGGCATGAAGAGGCAGAGATGGGCATGTTTGAAAACTCATGGCGATCGAGGGAGGTCCTGGATGACTGGAAAAAGTCAAATATAGTGCCCATCTTTTAAAACGGGAAAAAGGATCCAGGGAACTACAGACTCACCTCAGTCCCTGGAAAAATCATGGAGCAGGTCCTCAAGGAATCCATTTTGAAGCACTTGGAGGAGAGGAAGGTGATCAGGAACAGTCAACATGGATTCACCAAGGGCAAGTCATGCCTGACCAACCTGATTGCCTTCTATGATGAGATAACTGGCTCTGTGGATATGGGGAAAGCGGTGGACATGATATACCTTGACTTTAGCAAAGCTTTTGATACGGCCTCCCACAATATTCTTGCCAGCCAGTTAAAGAAGTATGGATTGGATGAATGGACTATAAGGTGGATAGAAAGCTGGCTAGATCATCGGACTCAACGGGTAGTGATCAATGGCTCAATGTCTAGTTGGCAGCCGGTATCAAGCAGAGTGCCTCAGGGATCGGTCCTGGGGCCAGTTTTGTTCAACATCTTCATTAATGATCTGGATGATGGGATGAATTGCACCCTCAGCAAGTTCGCAGATGACACTAAGCTAGGGGGAGACGTAAACATGCTGGAGGGTATGGATAGGGTCCAGAATGACCTAGACAAATTGGAGGATTGGGCTAAAAGAAATCTGATGAGATTAAACAAGAACAAGTGCCGAGTCCTGCACTTAGGATGGAAGAATCCCATGCACCGTTACAGGCTGGGGACCGACTGGCTAAGCAGCAGTTCTGCAGAAAAGGACCTGGGATTACAGTGAACGAGAAGCTGGATATGAGTCAACCGTGTGCCCTTGTTGCCAAGAAGGCTAACAGCATATTGAGCTGCATTAGTAGGAGCATTGCCAGCAGATTGAGGGAAGTGATTATTCCCCACTATTCAGCACTGGTGAGGCCATATCTGGAGTATTACATCCAGTTTTGGGCGCTCACTACAGAAAGGATGTGGACAAATTGGATAGAGTCCAGCAGAGGGCAATGAAAATTATTAGGGGGCTGGGGCACATGACTTACGAGGAGAGGCTGAGGGAACTGGGCTTGTTTAGTCTGCAGAAGAGAAGAGCGAGGGGGGATTTGATAGCAGTCTTCAACTACCTGAAGGGGGGGTTCCAAAGAGGATGGAGCTCAGCTGTTCTCACTGGTGGCAGACGACAGAACAAGGAGCAATGGTCTCAAGTTGCACTGGGGGAGGTCTAGGTTAGATATTAGGAAAAACGATTTCACTAGGAGGATGGTGAAGCACTGGAATGGGTTACCTAGTAAGGTGGTGGAATCTCCATCCTTAGAGGTTTTTAAAGCCCAGCTTGACAAAGCCCTGGCTGGGATGATTTAGTTAGGGTTGGTCCTGCTTTGAGCAGGGGGTTGGACTAGATGACCTCCTGAGGTCTCTTCCAACCCTGATATTCTATGATTCTATGTTATGGCCAGCCAGAGGCAGGGGATGAAGGAGGACCTTTGGTGAAAGAAAGATGGAGAGACCCTTTAGAGAAAGTTGTATTTGCTAAATTTGTCATGGATAGAGACAACAGCAAAAATATATAGAACCTCAGCTGGTGCAAGTCAGCATAACTTCACTGTCTGCACTGGATGCACATGCCACTTTACACCCTCTGAGGATCTGATCTTAATGAATTTCCATATGTCTATACAGCAGGAATAGTGAAAGGGAGAGAGACGCCGACAGAGCGGGAAAGGGAAGAGGTGAAGAGGAAGAATGGAGGTGCCTCCAAAGATTAATCGAGTTTGCCAGCAAAACCATTCAGCATCTTTTGTTTTGGATGTTGTGACTGTAGGGGAAACAGTATTTTCTCTTTTCTTATCTGCCTCTCTCCCTCCTTCTCCACACATCTCTCTCCTCTTCCTCCTGTATAAAATGATGCACACATCCACATCGGCAGCAGCTTGAAGTGTCAGGAGGCTGCTAATGTCACTAATCACCGGTTGGAGACAGCGCTATCTCGACTCCGCAGCAGGGAAGGGGAAGAGATATGAACTGGGGCTTTTCACCGAGGCCGGAGCCCTCCTCTGGGAGTGGGGAGTGCTAGGTAGGCAAGTAGTAATGCTGATAGCACAGCAGACCTCTCCGTCGCTGTTTGGTTAAGGAAATAAGAGAGACATCAATTTCCAGAGCTCAGCACCAAAAATCCAGCCCTCGCCTTTGAAAACATAATTTATTCAAGCCACTCTATTATTGCTAAGCCTGGTGTAGATGAGGGATTATGTAGAGGTCATCGCTGGAGCGACAGCAATAATAAAAACTAGTCAGATCAGAACAGTATCTTGCAGGAGTTCGTGCCTCACGAAGAAGCTTCTTTTCTAGCCACGGGGAATTAAAGAGGCGGAGAGAATGTGTGCACTATGGAAAGGGGGCAGACGATGCTTCCTCTGGCCCCACTTCAGCAAAGCATTTAAGCATATGCCATAATCAGTCCCCGCCCTCCTTCTCCATTCAGTAAAGCACTTTAAGCACACACTTAAATCCCTCGGAACACATAAATGCTATTCTGAATAGGGAAGGCCTACAGAATCAGGGGCCCTACCAAACTTAGGTTAGAACTGGATACTTCTGCAGTGGAAACCAGGAGGCACACAGACTTTCCCCTCCTGGGTCTAGGGTTTTGTTGAGCACTTATTATTCAGATCATGTTCGCACAAAAGTTCTGAGGTTTCTGAGCCTTTCAAGTGAACCTGAGCTGAGTCTTGAGCAAATCTGGGGCCCGTTTCACAGTTCTGTGGCAAACCTGCATTAAATGTATGGTCTCAGAGTGCAGCCAATGGAAATTCATCAGAGGTGACTGCACTTTTTTTGGCTGGTTCCAACTTGAACCTCTGAAAGAAACCACTGTGAGGTTCAAAGGTGAAGGAGCAGCTTGCCCAAAGCCCTAGTTATGCTCCATGCCGTACAGCTGGATCTTAATTCCCACTGGGGGAGATGAAAGTATCAAAATCGTCCAGCAACACCCTGGAAAGAGGATCCAGTGTCCTGAGGACTAAACTTGGACTTGGGAGACTCTGCACCAAGTCCCTGCTCCACCAAAGCTATCTTGTGTGACCTTGGGCAAGTTACTTAGCCTCTCTGTGCCTCAGCTCCCCATCTGTAAAATGGGGATATGAACCCACTAAGAATTGTGATGTGCTCAGATACCACAACAACGAGGCCATCTAAGTACCTTAGGAAGACAACACCTCAAAAATCTGGGCAATCTACAGGTCATGTCTTGCATGGTGCTGGAACCCAATGAGATTCACTCCTTTTAGAGGGAGCTGAGAGAGCAGAAATGAAATGTATGGCCACAATTTGCCAGCCATGAGATTCCTTTCACATAGCCCCACCTCCTTCCACAGATCCAGACTCAGACTCACCAGCAACGTTACTTGCCTTCTGGGAACAGAGCATGTTATAAACTCTTAGCAGCTAGGGTTGCCAGGAGTCCAGGCGAAAGGGGACCTGTACAATGTCCGGTCAGATGTATTGACCGGACACCAAAAGTCTGGTTACTCTGGGTTGGTGGGGGGAGGCTCTTGGTCACCAAGTTGCAACATAGGGGGGAGAGGGATAGCTCAGTGGTTGGAGCATTGGCCTGCTAAACCCAGGGTTGTGAGTTCAATCCTTGAGGGGGCCATTTAGGGATCTGGGGCAAAAATCTGTCTGGGGATTGGTCCTGCTTTGAGCAGGGGGTTGGACTAGATGACCTCCTGAGGTCCCTTCCAACCCTGATATTCTATGATTCTAACCTGTGCCAGCCCCTGCTCAGCCAAAACCACCTCCTACCTGCATCTCGTGGGCAGGCAGACTCTATGTCAGGGGCTGATGCTCCTGCCCCAGTCCTGGGGCAGAAGGAACCCAGCTTGGGAGTGTGTGGGGAGGATGGAGTAATGAGGAAGGGGGAGGGGGAGAGCAGCTAGCGGGGGGCAGGGCCTCAAGGGACGAGGCGGAGCAGGGGGAGATTCCAGTGCTCCTGCTGTAGCATTCGGTTTTCAGATATTAGAAAGTTGGCAACCCTATAGTAGCACAAGTCTGAAAAGCAGAGGGGACGGAAAACCTGCTCCAAGCTATGCTTCCCCAGTGGTACAACCGCACCTCGCAAGGCACCATCTGCAGTTCTCTTCGCCACGCGGGGTGGAACTCAACTTCAAGGCCACACAAATGAAACCAGCGATAGGCCCTAACAAAACCCTGGCAACAAACACCCTCAGGCCCTGGCCTGATTCTTGCCTCTTCGTCCCAATTAAAATATTTTAGTTTTCCGTGTTCTGTAGGTGGTGCAGAGCAGGGGAAAGAAATGGGACTATGGTGCTACCCCTCCTTCCCCCATATAGATGCATATGAGAGTGATTTGTAGCTTGCAGACTAGCAGCTTAGCCAGATGCCAATGTGTGATTCCTTCACTTATCACAGCAACACGCAACTAAAAAGGGAAATTTGAAGAACTTTGCAGAAGGTGACAAGAAAGGGGGCTTTAGACTGCCTGTCTTGTGAACCCAATTAGGCATATTTTGAGGAAAGGGTGTATGTATATTAGATTTTAATTAAGTAGTGTTAATTATAATCTATGAGATGTGCTTACTGCTTATCTGATAATTATGAGAAAGCCAATTTGGCTGCTGGCTTGTGACTAATTAAGTGGAATTAGTAATGATAATTATAGATTTAATTTTTGTTTGCCTTTATTGGCGGGGGGGGGGTAATCTACTTAACGGGTTGGGGCAGGAGGAAACGGGATAGGATGTGTGATCGGGGAACATTTTTTAGAGTGTTGAGGTTCTAGTCCAATAAACTAGAGATCATCGAAGGAGGAGCTAATAGGAGAGACATGTATCTTACAGAGTTGGAGCTTCCCCTTCTTCCCCGCTTCTCCTGTTTGCTACCCATTGGGATGCAGAATAGAGTTTTCATATATTTCTTATATTTCACAGCTTAACAGAGTACACAAATGCCAAATATTGCAGAAGTGCCTGGTCCCCCATTACAATTCCTGTGAAAAAGACCCCAAATCTTTCATATGCATTGAAATAAAATAAGATTGTGCTACAGGCTATACTGACTTTAAATAAGAAAACAGCCCAGCTGTCTACTAGCAGAGATGTATTAAATCAACATCATCAGCTTTGTTTCAGCAAAGGCAGAGTGGGGCATAAGGAAGGGAACAGGAAGCCGGAGTTCTATTCCTGACTCCACCATTGACGCACTGTGTGATCTGGGACAAGTCACCTAGCCGCTCTATGCCTCAGTTTACCCCATCTGTAAAATAGTAGTAATCACAATTATTCTCAATAAACATGTATATTATGGCGACGTAATGATACTGACCCACCTTTCTAATGTGCTTGAAGATGTATGGATGAAAAAGCGCCAGTGAACATTATTATTCTTATGCATTTGTACCAAACCACAGAACAAAGCTTCAGGGAGAAAAGCATGGCAATTGGATTTTAAAAAGAAGTGGATAATTTTACAGCTTCTGCTCCCATTTGTAGTTATACAGGCTAAGTTAATGATCAGATTACTTAAATCTCATACTTCAGGGTTGAAGAGGAACTCCCCACCATACTCCACGCTCAGTGTCTTCGGTGCTAGAGGCCGGGCAGTGGACTAGATGGACCACTTAGCTGATCTGGTCTGTTCTATTTGTTGTTACAGCTCCTCTGATCTATTTGTTGTTACTATTGGCAGAAATCCAGTGAACACTACGGACATGGACACCTGCCTATCATCTTAAACACAAACTGTATTTCTAATCCCTTACTGAGTTAAATAATACATGGCAATATATGGTATAAATTACAGATAACGACGGACCGAAGGCGTCACGTGGTGAATGTATTCAAGCACCTGGCTACAGCTTCTCTATTACAGCGTGACTCATTTGCCGGATCTTACTGTAAAAGGCTTAGTTTCCTGTTGATGTACCCATGGGTAGCTTCTATTAGCGGCAGTGACAGTTGTGCAGGGATGGGTCTGTACAGTGCCTAGCGCAATGAGGGCCCAGTCTGATTGAGGCCGCCAGCTGCTACCGCAATATATATGTTAAATCAGCAGCAGCAGCATAATGTGTACGTGCTTATGGAGGAATAGGCTAACCTCTGACTGAGGACAGGCCAGGTGAATGTGGGGGCCAATTTCTGTTCTCAGATCCGGGCAGCTATTGTGACGCAGGGCAACTTTTGACCCCCAGAGTCCTCTCTCTGTCTCCCCAAGTTGGGCAAGTCCCTGCCGCTCAGCAGCAGCTCCTGAGCTGAGCCGAGTGAGAGGCATAGAGCCAAATTCATCCCCTTGGATTATGGTGGCACAACTCCTACAAAACTGCCACTTACCCATTAGCCACATTTAGTCTCTAGTGCTCCAGGAGAATCAAAGGGGCACATGGCTTATGGACACACTATTGTGTCAGGTCACAGAAGCTAAACAGGGACAGGCTTAGCCAAAACTTGGCTCGGAGACCACGCAAGTGCCTCAGGCATGTGGCTCATGGCTCAGTGCCTCAACATGGTGTTAGGCGGGGCTGTGCTGCTGGAAGTATCATCCTTCACATGAGATATGAAACTAACATCTTGGTCATTAAGGGTTATTTGAAGAAGCAGGAGTGTTCGCCGTGATACCATGGCCAAGTTCCAGGCTGGCTCGTTATCAGAAGCTGACCGAGGTAGAATGTAGAATGGGTTTTTTTGCATTTCGACACAAGCTTGAAAATGAGCCCTTCTATAGAGGAAAGTTTTACTAAGGGTCACACATTTTTCCAAGCAAAAGATGGCTAATTTCCAAGCCAAAATGGCTGGAAAATTTAACAGTTTTTAAGCCAAAATGGCTTTCCCCCGACAATTCACATTTTGCATATAAAGCAAAATCCAACAGGGTGCAAAGTCGGGCACAAACCCCCAAGGTTTTCACTGGAAATTCCAGGTAGCAAAAATTGTGAATTTCGCACGGCCCCAACAGCTCTATCTGTTCCCCTACAAATTCCCCCTACAGTTTCCATTTTAAATGGCATTCTAAGAGCACATTATAATCCATTATTTAAGAGTTTAGAGTATCAGAATTAAGAGCATTTGCTGAATCGTATATTCAGGATCCTGTACTTAATATCTTCATAATACATTTAATCCATTCACTTCCTGTCCTAAAGAGCCCTGGAACCCTTTGGGATGATAGCACAAATGGGCCTGCCTGACAACATACTCAGTTTTACTCTGCTCTAACTCAGTTGGCTTACTTGGACTTGCTTCTGATTTGCACTGGGGGTAAGGGAGATCGCCAGCTGCTCTGGGAAGATAAATACAAGCTCGGAGATGGGTCACAGCTGCAATGTGATGGTCCAGATTTTTCCAAAGTTCAGAGAAGTTCGGATCTTGAGGTCCAGTGTGTGATCATCTCTAGGTACGGCTATCCAGGGATGGATGGCTAGGAGCAGAGGAGACTAGCAGGGCATCTAAAGTGAGGGGGAAATGCGGTTTTAAGAGAGTAACGTCTCACAATGTTAGACAGGCTGTTGGATGAGAGGAAAGGAAAGCCAGAAGCCAGGGACTGATAAAAGCTACAGCCTGTAATTTCATTGCACCTTCTCTACTCAATAAAAGGCTTTCAAGTCAGAATGTCTCTCCCATCCAACCCAAAAAGGACCTGAAGGGTAAGCTGATTGCATCGATCGCACACATGTTCTTCTGGCAAGAAAGTGGCAGGGTCCCGCAGAGCTCCTGCACAAAGTACTCCACTTACTTATTATGGGGAATATCGCCAGAGACTGCGGGGCCAGGCGCTGGGATAGCACAGCTCACTGAGTGATAGGGACATTAAGAGAGAACAAGAAGGGGCGATGGGAGAACAGCAGCAGCAGCTCTGCCTTTTCCCCTTCAGAGTCACTGATAGGTTATCACGTATGTTACGAGTTTTGACAGCCCCTGGGGACCATTCTCACACGGCTGTCATTAACCCTTAGAAACTGATGAGTTAGAACACGCCCTTGGGTAAACTGCACTGATCTGCAGAGATACGCGTTCCAGACACAGACACCCCATCTGCCCTCCTCGCAGCTGTTAACCTACCGTGTTCTCAAGCACCCCAAAACCCCTTCCAGCTCACGCTCTCCCATTCATCCCTCCCTTGCCACAAGAAAACTCCAAATCCCTCCCTAGCTGCCCAGCCCAGCACCCCCACAATAAACCCAACATTAAGACCTCCCCCAGCTGCAACCCCCCCCTTCATTTGCCATCCCCTCCCACACACATGGCCCTCCCTCTAGATAATCCACCTGGTACTCCCTACTAATCATCCCACTTGCTGGAATACTGGCTCTTCTCTTTGGGGAATTTATTCTTGTCCATTTTGTGGGAGTGTCTAGAGACCTTGACTAAGTTGAGGCCCCGTGGTGCTAGGTGCTGTACACTTATAGGTGTAGAAATCTATGCAGAGAGCTTTGAAGGCTTTATGGATGTTGTTATTTTGCATGGAAGTCGGTGATTGGGGGCAGAGGGCAGGGTTCTTCATTTGAAAATAAAGACAATACACCATGTGCAGGGGGGTGGTTTAGAAGGGAGAATATGATCTAGGAATGGCCTGGGAGATAGGACTTGAGTTCCATTTCCAGCACTGCAAATGACTTGTATTATGGCCTTAAGTCACTAAGTGGCTCTGTGCCTCAGTTTCCCCACTTGTAAATGGAGGGTAAGTCCTGTCTACCACTATGGGCATATACATTGACATTTATCTTGTTGCAAGAGATGTATCTCACCACAATCTTACATTGGAAAGTGTGGGAACATGGTGCAGTTCGTCACAGTAAAATCAATATTGCAGTAAGACGAGAGGCGTCTCAGGGCTCGGTAACATCACTGTATTTATTCTATCTAAAGATATAGTATTGGGTGTTATGAGGGGTGGTAAAGAAGGGTCTAAACCAAAACTTCAGAGCAAAAGAAAAACATCCCAAAAGGCATGTGGGGGAAAGACTAGGAATCCGAACCCAGATTTGGATCCGAATTTGATGTCTGACTCCTCTTGTTATGCACCAGATTCTCTTCCCATTGCAGTCAGTCGCAAAGCTCCCATTGACTTCACCAGGGCCAGTAATGAGCCAAAGTACAATCCCAACCGTATATGGCCCCGACCTTTGTGGACTGGGGTAGGGATTCAAACCCACAGGTGAATTTCACAGTTGCTCCATTCTTGTCCTGGAGGCAACCAAAGCCCAGGTTCAAACACCGCTAAGGTTTCTAGCATATGAAATCTGGATCTGGTTTTAATTATGATGTTTTCCTCCCAACTCGGATTCAGTCTTTACCGTTAGTACTGGTAGTTGAACGTATGTGCATGAGGCTAGGGGTGTGGGCATGTATGTGCAGGTGAGGAACACACCTATGTACACAGGAGTGTATATGTGCACACTTGTTTGTGGAGTATGGGCGTGTACATGATTGTGCACGTGTATCCCACTGGTGACCATGTTATGGGTCCCGCTCTGTGTAGGAGTCTGCTACAATCCCAACTAGAAAACTTTAGCACCAGCTGTAGCAGCTCATGCATTTAGCTCTAGAGGTTCCTGGTTCAGTCCCCAGTCTGTCAGCCAAGATGGGAGCTGCCACATATGGATGGATGAACACACAGATACACGTATGGAGCATGTGTACACACATGCTGGGGGAGCAGGGTGTGTGCATGTAGCATGTCCATGTCCCACTTAGCCAACTAACCAGCAAGAAGTTTTTCCTTTAAAAAGAAGCGTGCTCCATTAAGCGACCTGCCAGAGCCATTCCCTTGAAGAGGCTGAGCTGGTGTCTGCTGTACTGTCTTGGAAGGAGAAGGCTATCAGCTCGAAACAGCCGAGACCTTTAGCTCAAATCCATTAATCCTCTTTATTAAACCCAGGTCACCTCTGAGTCCTAGCAAATTAACCAGTATCTCCCCACTGCAAGTACATCAAGAGGAAACGCACTGTACAGCGCCTGTAATTTTCATGGACCAGGGCTCCGGGGTCAGAGGGCTTCCCAGACTCCATTCTCAGCCTTTGTCAATTTAAAAGGGAACATCAGCTTGTACTTGTATAAATTACGAGAGGCTGTGCGGGGACCTAGGGCGGCTGCAGCGTTTCCGAACCACACGGGAGGGCCGAGCGCTCGGCAGGCTGCAGCCGCGCTTGTGAATGCTGAACTCTGCTGAGCAGATGTTGCTTTGTGGAGGAGGAGGAAGGGGGCTGGACGGTGCCAGGTGGAGGTTCAGCGTGGAGAGAAGTCATGGGGGACAGAGCAAGTCCAGGCCACCCTGTTGAGCCTGGCTGCGGCACAGATTCACCGCTGTTGACCTGCACCCAACCAGCATGGAGGATGAATTCCCCTCTGCCTCCTCCCATGAGACTGCTGCTGCTCAGAACTGACCCGCTGCTATATAGGGAGGGGGCCCAAACTCGGCGCCTTCAAAGGCCGCTTGCCTTGCAGATGCAGCCCTCCTAATAAGTTGCAAATACATCATAGCAAACCTGGTGGGGGCAGAAGAACTGTTTGTTGCTAGAGCTCAGCAGCTACCGGCCTCTGCATTTAATAGCCCAGGTCCTCACCCTGCAGTTCCACACAGGATGTATTTTAAAGACAACCTTCCTGTCAAAGTTCTGCCCTGTGCCGGGACAGATGACAGGGATTTGGGGGGGCCACAAACCCAGGGCCCACAATGATCACCACACAAAGGTTAGGGGAAAATGTTCAAACCCAAATAGTAAATTGGGCCAAATTCTGCTCTCATTTTCCCCAGTGCAAACAAACAACAGGCCGGATTCTGACCTCGTTTAAACCACTGTAAACCAGGTGTCATCCTACTGAAGTCAGTGGAGTTACACCAGGGTAAAGCAAGTGGAAGATCAGCAACTGCAGATCCAATGGTTTTGCTGAAGTTATTCCGGATTTACGCCAGCTTAACCCAGCGGGATCAGAACCCAGGAATTTAAATCCATAGACTGACATGCTCGTCCTCGATTTAGTCTAATAGTGTTTGGATTTTTCCCCACACTGGCGCGAGTTACGGGTGGGATTATCGTCCATCACTTTAAACCTCCAGCTCCCCATCAGCTTGTATTACAGCTTCAGTTTTATTAAAAGCATCGTTTCCTTCTGTATTTAATCACTGCAAGGTCATTTCAGTGACAGTCGCAGGCATCCCAGCCAAGGGACTGGAGGGGATGAGCACCACACTGCTGACCAGATAAAAGGACCAGGCGCTGGGCTTCATTTCTTCATTTCCAATTGAAAGGTGCCCACCTCAGTGTGAAGATTAAGGCGTGGGTGAGCTGATGTCAGACCCCTGCGGGCTGCGTTGGGAAGCCACTGTCGTCTCTGCTCATCAGGAGCCCGGAGGAGAGAAATTGCCTAGCTCTCTCAGCAGCCCTCTGCCTGCCTCGAACCAATTTCTAGTCCTTTTAATTCAATTCTGCTCCTCCTGACCTCGGCAGGCTGGAGTTACAGAGTTTCTCTCAACAGATAGCACCAATTACAGAGGTGCGAAAATGGAAGGTTTCCAATTCGGAGAACAAACCAAGTAACTGGAACTTCATTGAACTGAGAAACAGCAGGTGGGAAGGGGGACGGGAGGGAGACTTAGAAGAAACTTGCACTGGTAACCAATGTATCGCTCAGATTCACTCTATAACCAAAGGTGAAGGCTGCACATCTGGAAGTCAGCAGAAGGGGGCTGATGTTTGTCCCTACTGCATCTGGAGACTGGGAGAGCCACTCCTGGCACCTCTGGCCTAATGCATGGCTCCTGGTGCACTCAGAGAATGGGAGAGTGAATGTAAATTATAGAAACAGAGGAACTGTGTGGATCTGACTGTGCTTGGAGGCTGGGAATATGAAACCTTTCACTAGTCCACTGGGGTACATCCTTGTTTATTCAGAGGCTGCA
Organism: Terrapene triunguis; assembly: GCF_002925995.2. NCBI lineage: Eukaryota > Metazoa > Chordata > Testudines > Emydidae > Terrapene > Terrapene triunguis. Next base: position 8,477,760 of record NW_020664725.1, read on the forward strand.
AACTTGAACCTCTACCCTCATTCCCCCAAGTGACCAAATCGAGTTGGCATTTCAAATGTGATTAGGAGAAGGGCTTGGCCAATGAATCTGAACCGAGACTGCAGAAAGGGAATTCATTTCTAACTGGAGAATTCAGATCCTCACACTGGATCTGACTCAGATTGGAGTTAGCTCACACCATTCCTACAATGCTAGCTGAAAATAGCCCAGGACCATTGTCACATGCAGAAACTTCTCTATCATCTGAGCAAACTACAAGAAGCAGGTCCATAAAGGAATCTTCTCCCAGCCCTCCAATAGCTTTGTCCCTCAATCATAAGTTACTCTGTTTTTATGTACCTACATATTAAGAACAGACCAAACACTGTAGGGCCAAGGCCATGTATACGGTAGTCCTTAAAGCTTCAGTGTGGTCCCAGTTAATTCCCTGTGTGGTTGCCAATTTAGAGGGTTCCTTGCTTGGCTGTTTTGTTGTGGTATGAAAGACCACCTGTGCTGAAAGAAGTTTAGCACAAACAGATGAGTTTTTCATTGCAAAGAGGCAGGACATTAGTTCATCCTAATTTCCTGTGGCAGAGAGTTCCACAGATGGACAGCCTTCATCGCGAGCGTCTTCCCTCCAGCTCATCCCTGCTAGAGAGCACGAAGCTGTGATGGCAGAAGAGACCCAAGGGAAAATCCATCCTTCTGGATTCTCAGTTAACTGGAAGCACTCAGACGAAAGACCTGCTTGTCATCAGGGGACAGCTTGATGCAGTCCTTTGCTCAATGTGAGACAATGAAAACACAATGTTCAGCTGCATAAGGAATGGGATGGAAGATATTACCCATGTTATGATCGAAATCAATGGGATGCCCTCACCTTAAGTACTGTGTTCAGCACTGGTCACCTTGTCTGGTGTGGGGGGCAGGGGGTGGGGAAGAAATATCAGAAACAGAGGGGTCCAGAGATAAACAATTAATATGATTGAAAGCATAGAAAGCACAAGATGATGCTGGAAAGATTAGGGCTGCTAACCTGAGAAAGGGGACATGAGAGAGATATTCAAGACAATGGATGGTACAGAGGAGATGAATCAGGCACTCATATACGTCCTCTCATAATACAAGAACAAAGGGATGTCCAATGAGAAGGAAAGGGGACAAACTGAAAACTGACAAAAGGAAATATTGTTTTTAAGCGATGTGTAATTTTATCCTGTGGAACCCACTGCCACAAGATAGAGTCCAAGAGTTTAGCCGGATTAAAAAAAGAATTAGCATTTATATGGCTAATGAAAACATCCACAGCTATATTAGAAGGATTAAAAAAGATAAGGGATATAACACCCCCATGCTTCGCTAGTCTGGGGCTAGGAATGATCCCCTTTAAGAACCAGTTTACCCACAATTGTCCTTTCTCTGAAGCAGCTGGTACTGGGCATAGTCAGAGACAGGATGCTGGCTGATGTGGTACCCTGGTCTGATCAGCAGGGCAGTTCCTCTGTTTCTATAATTCACATCATCACTTGTAGAAAGGGGATGCGGATTCTCAAAAGATTTGACGGACCAGATGAGTTCACAGAAGTCTGATCTGGACCATCTGCCTGCAGCTCTCCAGAGAACAAGTTCTCCCATGCCATGTCTATCCAGGTTTGCACACAAACCTATCAGTTCAGAACCTAAGCAGCAGCAGTAGTCTCTTGCGTCTACTCCCACTGGAGACCGCACCGGAACAGCCTCAGAGCATATCCTGCCTCCCACCTTTTCTAAACCTCAGGACGAAAATGGCTTGGATGTGCTTTGAGTTCTAGACAAGGGTTCAGGCTGCTGGACGTTCTGTCTGAGCAGGCTCATCTGTCCCTATTGATTCCATATTCTGAGGCTTCTCCCCCGTCACACGCCCCACCTGAGACAGAGGAACTGCAAAAGCAACCAGCTGGCTGTTCCTGCCTTCTGCTAAAGAGCCACTGTGTGTCCTCGGGAGCCCTGCGGCTTTGAAGCCAGTACACAGCATCTCCTCTATCTCCAGCCAATCGGCAGCCACAGCTCCCTCCACCGACTGCCCATAAATCCTCTAACTCGGTAAACAGTCGAATTACGGCTCCCCTCCATTGCTTAGCTGCTTTTGACACTAATTGCTCTGTGGAGTGTGTGCGACTGGCAACACCTTATTAAAAGTGAAATATATTATACTGTCCACTTATTGCTACTTTATAAAGATAAAGTATCCCCACTACATAGAAAGGCTGGCAAAGGAATTGACTAGCAGCCTCTCAGCAGCCAGTGGACAGTACAGCTTACAAAGAGGAAGCACAGCAGGCATTACCAGGACAAATGCTTCCTCTTAGTTTAATTGGAAAGAGCATTTCCATTTTGAGCTGAAGGGTTGAGCCGAAGAGCGCATTTACAAATTTCTGTTCCATCCGCCCCCCAGGTTTTCACCCGAGCTCAGCCCTGAATCTTCCAGGAATCTGGTGCAAGTCCCCGCCAGAGAGAGCCACTGAGGGGCTGGCTTTCAGAGGTGCAGAGCACACAGGTCCACAGAGCCAAGCTCAAATGACTCACCAGGCTCAAGTGAAGACTTGGCCACGCTGTGGACATGGCAGCAGGTAGCAGCAGGCATCCAACCTGGTGGAATTCTCTTCCTCTGGTGGCGTCTGTCACAGCAGGACTCTGTGTTGTCTTTTAGCCTTGAACCAGGACAGGATGGGGTGGTAAGGCCACAGCAGAGAGACTGTTGAGCCCAGAGCAGGAAGCATGACATTATTTTGATGTGCAGTGTCAGGCCCTTCCAACCACGACGAGAATAGCATTGGTGCCTGTGGGTAAACACAGCAACCGTGGGCCCAATTGCCCATGGAGGCTCCACTTCCATTCCTGGCAAACTCAGGACTTGGGGTAAAACTTGAATAATTCTTTAGCCTTTCACAAGGCCTTTCCTCTGAGCATCTCTCTAGACAACGAACTCAACTCCAGTTAACCAAATAAACCTTAATTCATCCATGTTGCTACTGTGCTTTGGAAGAGGCAATGCTAATCAGTAAGTAATCAGGCTAATAACGTATTGTCTGCTTATAAAGGGCTGGAGGTACCAGATACTTCCTCTCCTCATTTACAATGCAGTTAAATCCCAGACGGTGCTTTGCTCATATCCGAAAGGGAACAGGACGCTCTGAACAACAGGTTTGAAATACCCAGATTCCCTGGCTCACCAGGTTCAGATCCAAGCAAGGTCAATCCAGCCCTTCTTGTCTCTCTGGCATGAATAGATCACCTAGGTACCATGCAGTGACATGCAAGCTGTTTTGCTCAGAAGCTGAAAACCTGAACCTTCACATTCATCCCCGGAGGTACAGATCAAACCAGCATGACTGGCTAACGGGATTCAGCAGCCAAATCAAGCCCTCGCTCATATAAAGGGGGTTTCATCTTTTCATCTTTTCAGTGAGACCTTAAATAAAATGGCCCGATCTTCTAAGGCTCAGAGTCACTGGCAGCTACAGGTGCTCTGCATCTCTCAATATCAGGCTGCAACTTACTTTCTGCTCTGCACGGACCATCACGATCCCATGGCATTTTCCATAACAGTTTGGGATGCCTTGTTTCCCCTTCCCGGATCCTCTTCTGGGGTGCTGGCTCTATGGCTGGCTGTCACCTTTCCTTGCTGGAAATGACTGTGCAACCCACTGGCACCGTGTGTGTCACCTCCACCTTAGCCTACTACTGCTGCCAGATAATGGAGTTAGTTGTTCCTTCAACTCAAATGGGAGAGCCTCATGTGTTTTTAGTGCTAAAGGTTCCCCAGTTCAGACTCAAACAATGACCATACCGGGGGTTGTTCCAACTGCATTTCAGTGCCTAAGCAATTCTTGTGTCACCATCAAGGGTGACATCCTGTTCGCTTTTCCCTTATGTGATTTGCCCAGGTGCCACCCTCAAGTTAAGGTAAGCAGAATCCAGTGTGTGCTTTGTACAGGGCTTGGGGGATGAAAGGTGCTATATCAAATGTAAATGATTGCCATTCTGCTGATAGAAAGGAGAGGGGCTAGGTGGATGGATGGGCAAAGACAGATATAAAATGCCACGAGGAGAAGAATGACCTATTTGACAGATTTCCCTGCCTATCAAAGCTAACTCTGCTTAGAGGTTCTGACATCTGACGAACTGTGTCATGCTCACACGTTCAAAAGGTTCCATTTCCGACAGCCCTCGCCTTTTATCCTTGCAATGTTTTACTGCCGAACCGGGTCCCCGCTCGCCTGGAGGGGGGACGCCGCATGGCACAGCCCGGCCCTGCGAGCTGGGAGATAACAAGAGAGATGGAATGGCGGGGAGAGAAGTCTATTGTCTGGCATGCCTTTTGTGGTAGGCAGATACTAAATTGCTGGCTCACGTTGATATTTCAATGACCAAATTAAAATGCGCCGCCGTGGAGACTAAATGTCATTAGCCTCATTAGAAGCGATCGCATTAAAATAAATACAAAAATAAAGTGGAAATTAGCCAAAGCCATTAAAATTAAATAAATAAATGGGACTAGCCAGCAGGGAGCAGGTGCGTCCGAGACAGGGATAAGAGCTATAGTCTGAGTCTACAGAGGTGGACAAGAGGAGAGAATAATAGCAGGGGTGATTTGAAACGCTATGTGGCTTGGTTTTAGAGTGTGGGGCTGGGAGTCCTGGGTTCTAGCCTTGGATCTGTGACCTCGGTCACTGGACCCAACATTTTCAGAAATAGCCACTGACTTGGGGTTCCTGACTTGAGACATCTGGGGGACCAATCTGAGGTGCTGGGAACACAGAGCTCCCATTGACTTCAACTAGAGTTGGGGGTGCACAGAGCCCCTAAAAGTCAGGATGAACAGATCTCAAAGGGTTCCATGAAGTCTCATGACATTTCAGTCAATTTACCAAAAATGATCACTTCACCAGCCACAGCAAAGCAGCTGCCTCTGGAGTGGAACACGGTGGTCGTCCACAGCAACATGGACCGACAGTTTAGCACAGAAAGTGAAGAATATTGTATCCAACAGAAACGAAAGGGAGAAACTAAGGAGACCGGGGCACCCACGTAAACCGGGATTTCCTCAGGACACTGGGATTAATGTTCCTAGACTTGACAAAATTACCATAGGATCTTTAATGGCCGCGAGTGGATTAGTACTTTGATTTTATAACCCAGCAGCAAAATCTTCAGCAGCACAGCATGCCCCTAAAATTACGCTGAACGCCTGGAGATAGGCCCCACCCAAAATTTCAGATCCATGCACCCCTCCCTCCTACTTTAGAAAGTGTGCCTGTTTGAAACTATGCAGCTTGGTCCCATCTTTATGTGCTGATTCAGAGCAGAGTGCCACCTACTGATGCACCAACTCCACCTCCTGATTCCCTCTAAATGGTTCTATTCCATTCAGTTCCCTAGGGTTCTTCTCTGTGGCTTCTGAGCAACATTAGAGAATCAGCACTTGCCAACAGGTGCCATACAGTTAGCAGAGGAAATAACCATGGGTGCAGTTTTCTGGCAAGCAGGGACTTTTTAACAGCAACCACTCTAGGTGTCCCTGTGTGGTCTCCCATCCAATTACTGACCCAGCCAGGCACTGCTTAGCTTATGTGATGTGACAGGATCACAGAGCAACATGGAAGAAAGCGCTATCTTTGTTCTCAGAAGAGAAGACTTTTTTTTTTTCTTTTAACCCATTCTTGCTCCACAAACACCACTTCCTTTGGGGAGGGAGAAATCCACAGAAGGCCCTTGCAAGATCCTGTTTCTGACAAAGCAGATCTGAAAGCACAGAGATTTCCCCCCACCCCATGCACACTTCCCGTCTGTCAAATATTATAATCGTCATTTTCCAGCTTGCTGAACAATCAAAGTGTGGCCTATATTCGCTGGAGCTCCTTCCACACGCTGCATGCATAGCAACAAGTATGGGAAACAAAAGCCAGAAGTAAACAGTCAGGAGAGAAGAGGGAATTGGCTGGCAGGCAGACAGCAGAGGATTGTTTTTCTCAAGGATTGTGTGTGTTTTGGGAAAGTGTGGTGGGGGAGAAGATACCCCATCATCCCTCCCAACCCCCACATCTACTCAGGTCTCCGACTCAGAAGCCCAAATCTCCCCTTATATACTTTGCGAGGAACACACACACACGCGCGCGCGAAACGTACTTGGGCAATATTCCCATTGGAAATGTCAATGGCTTTTCTCTTTGCTTGAGCTCTGCAGCGAGCGAGGCTGCAAGCTGAGCCAGCTCCTGCTTTCTCGCTGGGCTGAGTGGGGTTTTGCTGCTACGACCGATTTGTTTCCAAAGAAGCATTCAGGCTGCCTTCGATTGCTGGCCTGGTTTAACTAGGGTGGGGACAGGGGTGAGCAGGGGGAGGCAGAAGTGGGGTATAGAAAAAATGCACTGTAGTTACAGGGCATTGCAGGTAAACGCTCAGGAGTTTCGGAGAGACGGGTGGACGCTCCTACAGCATGCATCCTAAAATGTGGAGTAGGATAACAGTACAAGGCCTTCCACCGCATGAAAGCCTTCACCATGCCCTGACTTTGCAGCAATGAATGGCTGCCAAGCAAGTGAGAAGGCCACTCACTGCAGAAGCACAATGTCAATTTGGTGCTCGCGAGAGTGAGGAATTAGTAGCCACGGAGTGACCCAGGCAGAGCACCAGGCTTTGTCCAAGTTTTCCCCCCAATTAACCTAAACCAAGACCTGTAGCAATGCCCCCATGTCCCACACTCCCAAATCCTGCCCGCCAATAGGTTTCCTACTTTGCTCTGCCAATGCACCTCCACTTGGATCCAGAACAATCTGTTATCTGGCCCTAGGATCCCATGTTAGCTCATCAAACACACCAGACACCTATCCCTCCACCCTGCTGTGGCAGGCCTAGACTCCCTATAAAGCTTTTCCAGTGCTTCAGTATTCTAACCTGCAGCACCTTCTGCGATTCCAGTCCCACGCCTCTCTTGAGCAGAGACTGGCATCAAACTGTGGGGTGCTCTTGTGATCTGACCAGCAGGGTATAGGCAGAGAACCTACAACCTCACTATCATTTGTGACCTAAGCCAAGAACTGAAACTATGCCTCACTGATCCACCACCCCCACTGAGCCACTCAAGCAGAATTGCCTTCCAGAGCGAGCATCAAGATCTAGTTCTTGTTTCCGATATGCTTTGTAAGCGACCAGTTCTCCAAAGGCTGCCTTGGCTTCCCATCACGCCCAGGGAGACAAGGTGGGGGAGGCGATATCTTTTTTATTGGGGAGAGAGACAAGCTTCCAATCCACAGAGAGCTCTTCTTCAGGTAAGGTATTACCTCACCCACCTTGTTGCTCTAATATCCTGGGACCGACACGGCTACAACTACACTGCATATATCACTTCTAGGCTCACATCGAAAAGATTGACACTAATCCATAAAGCCCTAAATGTGCTTTGGGTGCTGGCTAAGAGACCCACCTTTTCCCTTCCAGCCTGCTGCCACAGTAGAGTTGACCTGAGAAGTTATTTTGAACAATCCCTAGATAGGGAGAATTCAGGGACATATGGTGGGGTGTTCTCAGTGTTTGTGTGTCTCAGAGCCAGCCTGTTAACCTGGAGTGAAACCCATCTCTTTTGTCCAGAGAGGACCACTGGAGGAGGGAGAGGTACGGCGATTAGCTGATTTTAAGACATGAGGTTTCCTAATGTTGACGTTGGTCAACATGATGCATGTATTGTTTTAAGTACTAACGGACTCTGATGGGTACATTTTTGCTAGAGTTGGGTGGGAAATGGTTTTGCCGTACTGCAAAATGTTCTGAGATATTAAAAAAAATTTCCCATCCTGAACTGGAGCCACAAAGCTGAAATTTCAAAAATTTTCACAAATTGAAAAAAAAAAATTGGTTTGTGTCAGTCAAAACATTTCTTTTTGATTTTGACCTGGGATTTTTCTCTTTTTTAACAACCTCTCAGCTTAAATTTAGTAAAACATTCAAAATAAAAAATGGCTTCAACTCAAAAAAGTTTCCCGTTTGAAAATATCAAATTGGTATATTTCGACCATTTCCAAACCTTTTTCTCCCAAACATTTTTCAAGTGGGAAGATATGTCAAAACCGACCCTGTTTTGTGAACTGTTTTGGTTTTGATGAATCAGCAGCGTTTGTCAGCTAAAAACAGTCCATCAAAAAGTTCCCAGCAGCTCTACATTGTCTAAACAGAGTGAGAATTCACTTTTACTCCTTTACTTGAATTTTTCTTATCTGGGCCCACAAGCCCTTCAAACCTGGGTCCACCCTAGCCATGTATTTCCTCTGAAATAATTTGAGCACTTTACGAACATCATTTAATTAAGCTTCATTAAATTAGGCTTCGCGAAACTTCTCCAAGGTAGGTAACATTATCCCCATTTTGCAGATGGGTAACCTGAGGTGCTTAACATGCTTAAAATCACACAGATGAGTGGCAGAGTCTGGACTAGAACCCACGGCTTCAGTGGTATTTTTTGTGTTACGGTGTGTGCAACACATGCAAACATACTTTTCCATTTCAGTGTGCTGGATCCACAGCCCCCTTGAATCCTGCCTTGCACCTTGCAGTCATGATGCACTTAAAACATCACAGCAAAACTCACCCGTTTTCACATCAACCCTAAGTCTTAACTCCCAAATCCTTTTTCTAATCACTAGACAACTACCTGCCCTGCTTTAACTGTACAACCTATAATGGCAATTTTCGAGAATCAACATGGCTTAGAGAAGAACACAGAGATTTCATGGAACAGTCCCCCTGGAAGGGAATAAATCAATCACTCTTATAAAGATCACCTAAACCCCCTCTCCTCCGCCTGCAAGCTGTTTCAGAGCCGCAGAGTGAAACAGGCTCTGCCCATGAAGTAAGGAAAGTCACTCAAGGGGGTTCTTCTGCCGCAGTGGGTTAACAGTGCCAATGCAGAGGACAGGCTAATCAAACCCCATTAGATATAGCCCCTCATCCGAAGCATTAGGCTCAGAGGAACAGGGAGCGGTACTGGTGCCAAATGGGCGGGCCTTGTGCTCAGAGGAATCGCTTCACACCCCTCTTGTGACAGGGATAGCAGGTGACATGCTCCGAGTGCCTGGCTGTGAGTGCTACGTGAGGAGTAAGCAGAAACTGAAGGCATGGACTGAATGTGCCAGGGAGGTCAAACTCCCTCTGTCTCGCCTTTAGCGAGTGCCCCTCTGTTTCAGGACGGAGGGTGGGTGAGGCGTCACGGATGGAGCTAGAGCTACTCTGTGGACACACAGATGGCTTCAGTCTCCCGGTCGGTCAGTCCAGCACTTTCCACTAGTAAAGAATTCACAGGAAAGCAAAGGTAACGGTAACTCCTTTGATTTTATTTCCCCCCCTCCCCCACTTTCGTCACGCACATGCTCCGGGTGAGTGGAATCAAGCAGGTTTCACAGAGAATGAGCCCAGCTTTCAAGAAGGGCTGCTCTTGCCACTCAGGCTGGCCCTCAGGGGCACTTTGGGGCCTGCTTAGCCAGCCAAACATTGGACACGGGTGCCCTCCTGAGGTGCTTGGCTTGAAACATTGGCCCACATGGGTCACTTATTCCCCAGAGACACATCACACATTTGACCAGATCTATGAAATGGGCGCAGTCAGGGCTTGCCCTCAGCGTGTGCCGGCAATGCCAACAGACTACTTTGGGCTGCCCAGCTATCAGCAAGCCTTGCAAGGGAGCACCTATGAGCTCCCTCGTCTGCTCTCCCCACGCTGCCATCCGGCCCTTTAAACGATAAACTTGAGGAGCCAACCGCCCTCTGAACACGTCCTGACTCAACCTTCCCAGTTGCTAAAGCTTCCCAGCCCACGGGAGTGAAAACCTTCCACCGTGAACCTGGAACACGCACCACCAAGCCACCCTGCTGCCAGCCCTGCCCTGCAACAGATGCTGTTATAAGGCCCCATGTGGCTAGTTAGAGTCCTGCACATCTTATTTCAATCTGCGCCTCACAAAATGTTGACAGCGGCACCCATCGCATAACTCCTATCTTCTCAGTGGACGGGTTACATCACCAAGCCATGGTAGAGCACACTTCCCATGCCATGCCAAGCTCTCTCTCTAACCCCGCTGCTTGGGGCACCTTGCTTGGTAGCACTCCCTCCCTCCCTCACGGGGTGATAATCTCTCTTAAGAAACAGGCAGGAAAAAAACTTTTCTTCCCTGAGTCTGAAACAAAGAGGAGTTCCCTGAAAAACCCGCCCACCGAGCAGTAAGTGTCAAAGACCCTTTTGTATGTGCTGTTGCAGCACTGGTAATTATCGCTACCATGCCTTCATTAGAGAGAGAGAGAGAGAGATGACTAGGAGGTAGGGAGGTTGCAGAAGAGCTGTTGTTATTTTTAAGTTTGGATGAAAAGGAAAAGCGTGAGGGCTGAGTTCTTTCCCCCTCTGCACTCGTTGATGGCAAAGAACGGCTAACAGGAGAGCTCAGCCTGATGGGGTGAAAGGTAGCGGGGAGGAACGGGGTGCAGGGAATGACCAGGCTGCTCAGAAGGGCTGACAAAGCAACAGGCTGCTCCTGTATAGCTGGAGGGCTTGGTGAAGAAAGCCAAAGCACCCGCAGGATGATCTCAAAGGGAGTTGCATGCGCACAGGAAACCTCCTTGATTTGTCTTCAGTCCCAAAGAGATTTCATTAGAGGAACTCTGGCTGCAGGCGCAGCTCTGACAGAGCAGAGACGGACTAAATACTGAGTAAAGGCCTCAAGATCGAGTCAAAAGAAAGGAGGATGAATGCTCCATCGCTGCCGAACATAACGGGCACAAAGCAATATGCACACGCACGTGCCCAGTGCTAAACACTTCCTGTTTGCTTGGGTTCACACTGCGCACACGCATCCCTCCCAGTTACTCTGAACCAAATTTTCTACTCAGTAAGTTTGTTTAGCCTCCATTGACTTTAGTAAAGCTAGGCCTATTTTACATCAGCGGACAAGCTGACTCTTTCATCTTAGGGATTAACTAGCTCTGGGCGAACCATTCAGAAGGCCTCATTTAACTCAGCAGATTTTACCCTTCTTCTCAGTTTTGCATGAACTCCCACTGGCGCCAATGGGCGCGTGCGTGTGTGTCTGGCCCTTCAGAGCAGTGTGTTTAAAATTATTCACAATTTTCTCAATCTGCAGGCCATTGCAAATGCACACCGGGTGAGTCACAGCAGTCCCGTAGCATCGCTTCCGTGTCCTGATTGGAGGACTTGTGTCATAAACCAAGCAGGGCATAGATTTCAAATTGCATATCAGAGGGTAAAATTTGTCTAGCTTGAAATCTGCTGGAAGCAAGTAGGCAAACCCAGAGAAGTTAAGGTGCTCAGTTCCCATGGGAGCTGCCCTTCATGACACTTACAAATCTCTCCTTTTGAGTTGGTGAAGGATTCACACCAGCAAAGTTTATCCACAAAGGCATTTGTGCCTAGTGACCACACCAGGGACATGGAGTCTATGAGAATCTGTTTTAAAATGCAAAGGAGTCGTAACTTTTTTCTCCCAACTCTGATTCAAACTACTCCGAAAGCTTGAAGTGATGCTCAGATGGAGAATTTTGCCTGTGGTGAGTCTGAGATCACACAAAAACCACTGGCTGACATTTTTTCCTAAATAACTAGTGACTGTGCGTGCTTGGCTTAACACACCTTAAAGATGCCTGATTTCCAGAAAGGGGAAGCCAGGGCCTTTGAAAGGTATCTCAGGATGGGGCCCCCAAAAATTGAGGCACTCAAAATTAGTCACTTCTGAAAATTTAGGCCACTGTGTTTCACATGATACTGGCTCAAAACCTTCGCTTCCCCAAGCTCAACAGAAATGCAGCACAGGGCTGGCTCCAAAGATTTGAGATTTGCTTTTCAAAGGCAAACTCAAACTTCCCCCATACCGAAGATCTATCACATACCCAGCAGGGAGAAATCACCCAGTGGTGGGGGGAATTACAGCCTCTATCTATGCTTGGCCCCAATCCTCAGCCAAAGAGATAAAGCAGTTACATTATGCTGGTCTGAGCACTAGGT
>NW_020664725.1:8489788-8521766 GCF_002925995.2 Terrapene triunguis
TGACACACAGGAAAGCAGCTCTGATTCTACCCAACAGGCAGCAGTGGGTGGAATAGAAGGGCCTCTGTGGTCCTGTAGCACAATTGAACCAGGACACTACAGAGCGGGACGGGGGTAGTGAGACAGAAAAGGGGGATCGGTGTCAGGGGCACAGAGGTTATTGGTGAATGTGGGCCACAATTAAAAGGAGCAAGAGCTGTTTTACAGAGACAGCATTAGGGACAGGAGAAGTAAGATAGGGCTGTCTGAATAATTCAATATTCTGTTCAGGGGCAGGTTAAAAAAATATTGTTTCAGGCCAACATGGAAGGAAAACGTTTTCAAATTTGCTGCAGACCGAAAAGTCAAAAAATGTTTTGATTCATGTCAATTGTGAGGGTTTCAAAAAGCTGCTTTTTTAAAAAAATTCAAGGGATATTCCAAAATGAAACATCTTTCCATAATGAAAAGCCAAAATATTTTGTTCAGGAAATGCTGAAATGAACCAGTTTGATATTTCCATTCTTTTTCTTTTTTTGACCGATACAATTCACTGAAGTTCACAAATCATTTTTTTCAACCTGAAGCTGCATTTTTCAGGGGGGAAAAGAAAGGTTTCCCATGAAAAATTTCATCGAGCTCTGAAGTAGGGGTCACCTCCCGGGGCGCTGGAATGCTACGGTTGCTATAGTCCCTCCTCAACAAGCCAGTCTCAAAGCCATTTACTGAGGTTCTGGCCACCAGGTACAATGAACAGTGCTTTACACTGGCAGTTTGGGGGCTTAGACGCACCCTACGATTCTCCTCATGGTGGCTACAGCGCCTCCTTTGAAGCAGGGCCATAGCTACTCTAAGCGATTCTGGATAGCCTTTGGGAACTAAAGGATTCAACTGCAGGTAACAGCGCAGGAACCGCTAAGGGACCAGGTGGGACGCTGACCTTGTTCAACTGGTGGCGGGAAGCGAACGGGAAGCAGGAGAGGATGAAAGATCCCGTCTTCACCTTAGGATGCCAATCCCCGGGAGCAAAAGGTGGAGCTGGCTGGGGGACTAAGCCATTACATAGGCAGCAGGCTTCTACATGGATCCCTTGGGGTCTGCTGGAATGGATTTATGGACCAAGCCCCCGCGACAGGACAGTGGCAGCAGGAGATGGGGAATTCCCTGAGGGGGCCCTCCCGGAGATTTCTTCGCCCAGAGATCATGCTAGTGGATGTCACCAAGGGAGGGGATGAGCTGCACCTTGTGGACCTCACTCATCTGCAAAACAGAGGTGACGCTTACCTACCTCGGAGGTGGGAGAGGGAAGGGCTGTGAGGCAGAATGAATTGCCCAAGGAAGACTCTGGAGCATTCCAGTGCCAAGTATTTGCTAGGGAATTATGGGGCAGAGATGAGGAGCTGGCGGGCAGAGGGGGGTAGCAAAACAGGGATACAAGCAATAAAGGAAAATTTATAGCCAGCCACAAGAGCTAAGTAACAGCTGCTCAATTCCAAGGCACCATGTTTTGGCAGCAGGAAATACAGGACCACAGAGGCCCTTCTATTCCACCCCTGCCATTCATTAACCAAGGGAGCCAGTGCTCAGCTAACAGACTTTCCTACAAGGATCAGACATTAGGGGTTTGGGGGGATTTTGCAGGGGGGCTTGGGGGCCAGCAGTCCAGTGACTCCCCTGGCAAAGTATCATCGCTCCACAGATGGAAGTGTTGGGGTTGGAGATGGAAGATAAGGAACCTAGTTTGAATAGGGCTGTTGTCTTGGGCTTCCTTGTTGGACCGGGCCTTTGGGCCGTGGGATCCTGGGCAAAGATTCGCAGCACACACACCCTCATTGCTCTGTTCACCCCACCCAGCTCAGCAATCCTCCGGGACACAGAACTGTCTCCTCCTCTCAAAAAGCTGCTGCTGTTTCCCCACTTGGTCAAACCCAGCAGGCACCTTTCATTCCCAAACTGCCCCCAGAATCTGAGTGTGTGTGGAGTAGAAGCACCGAGGCAGCCAACGTGAAAAAATTCCAGGCCACGGCTGTGACAAAGGCCATGGGCACGAGGACGCAGAAATAGGGAACCCCTTACTGGAGGGGACCAGAATCTCCACAGCCAAAGCAGCTCAGCGTGGCCTGGTGGGGAGTGACCACAGAATTTCTCATGCTATTTCACCAGCTCCTCCTTATGCACAGCACTCCAGATGGCTGCCTACTCAGCCTGTCCCCACAGAGCCCCTGCTGGATTCTGGATCTTCTGCCTGGATTCTGTGTCAGGAAGGATGAGGCTCGACATGTCTCAGCTTGTCTCCTCATTCCCAGGACAGACCCAATCTTCGCTGGTCCATCCCACACTCTAACAAGCCTAATGGAGGGGAGTCTCACAGGTGTCTCGGCGTCAGAGCAGCATCTCACTGGGATAACGTAGGATGGCATCGCTTTGCTATGCAATGACATTGCAGGCTAACCACGCCAAGGCATGAAACTGTCATGGCATGTGGCCCAATTTTATCAGTAGTGGGTAGCCATTGCCTCAGCCACCTCTAAGATCTCATGTCCCAGATTGGCTATTGGGATTGCACTCCGTGGAGCTATACAGATTTACCCCAGATGAGGATCTGTCCCTGAGTGTAGTCTTTAGAAAAGGACTGACAATGAATGGCCTAACTCTGGTCTCACTCCAGTTTTACACTGGTGTAGCTCCATTGCTTTTCGTGGCGTCGCTCCTGATTTACACCAGTGTACATGAAACACCACTCACAGTTACATTAGTGGGTAAGTTCAAAATAATTCTACTGACTTCAGAACAGATACACGCCTGTCGCTCGGGGCACAGCTTGGCCCTGAACCTCTAACAAGACCTCTGACCCTGAGGGCCAATAGGTGACCATCCGAGGGACTCCTCTTCAGACCCCAGCCTGGAAAGAAGTGACTAACCCAGCTTCCATGAGAACAACTCAAACTGCAAGGGTAGTGAACACGTGTCCCTATGAATAAAGCAAATATCAATGCCAATGGAAACTGAAACACATGCATAGAGTGTCTTGGTCACCTACAGAGCTCACACATCACGCTATAGGCCATGCAGAGTAACTCATGATACCTCACCCCTCCTCCCCCACCCCACCCCCAATTTCTTTATCTGACCCACAACATCCCCCACAGTCCAAATCATAACTCAGTGCCCAGAGATGCCCCTGCAGTTTGAAGCACTTGCTGTTGGCTTCACAATTAAGTTTCCCGCCCACCACCTCCCTGTCTTGCGACTCCAGGCTCGTTAAAAATCTTCATTGTCCTTCCCATCAGAGAGATTCCGCCTCGGAAAGCAATTTATGGCCACCGAACCCCTTCCCTAAAGGCACCAGGAGACAACAGCATTAGCCTTAGAAATTATTCCGAGATGGAAACGTGTCTTACCAAGAAATGAAAAGCTGCAGAGTAAGGCGCTATCTGTGACCGGAGGGGTCAGGGTTTCATTATTGCATTAACCTTTCGTGTCTTTAGACTCCACAAGAGTAAATTGGTAACGAGACGACATGAGCCCCTCTGGGAGAAACGCATCTTTCCAAACAGAAGATACAGAAAAGAACAGAGGGGAGAGAATGAGTGAGAGAGAGAGAGAAAAAAAACCTGCAAATAAGCCATTATGGCTAATAATAACTTTGCAATGCTATTTTCTGCAGGAGCCTTCAAGTTGTGATGTTTCCCTTCACTCTAATTACACCTTCTGAGCAAGTTCTCTTCTCACACCTCACACGAAGCACCCTGCAGGATTAGCATAAAGATCGAGGGGAAGCAGTTTAAGCTTGAGACCTGCTTCTGAGTATCCCGTGGGAGTTTCACACGCATAAAGCATGAGGGATCAGGCTCCCCAAATAATTGACATTCCTAAACAACACTGTGGAACAGGTGCCTGGGGTCGGCGGGCTGGATTCTAATCTCAGCTACGCTGGGCTCCATCTGGAGGGACTGAACGGATGTTAATTGAGTTACTCCAGCATCACTGAAATCAGAATGTGACCTAAATACTGTTGCTGGGTTTACAAAAGCTGGATAATATCGATAACAGTTGTAATTATGTAAATAAAGATATTCAAATGTCATGCTTCAGGGCATAAACTGATCGCTGCAGGGGTCAGGAAGGAAACTCTTCCCCTGTGCACCACATTGCATGGCTAGCCAGGTGTATTAAAGGAAGGGTATTTGATATCTTCCGAAGTATCAGGCATTGTTGATCAATGTAGGAGGCAAGTTTCTGGATGTGATGGACCAATGATTGGTTCAGTATGGCAAATTCCTACAGTCTGGTTCAGACCACAGGAAAATCAGAGATAGAGCAGACTGGCATCTCATCAGAATGCAGAAGACAGGCTAGAGCTTCAAAGTTCTGTTCCGGAACCGGAATCAAGCTTCCACCAAGTTTGAAGTGCTCGAACTCTGGCTTTTGGCTCTCCTCATTACCGATAGCGATGCCCCAGCCTGAAAGTTGGATCAGTCCCATCCATCATTAGGATAGCAGGGGCCCAGGACCTGCAGAGCACTGCACAGCATGGGAGCTGCACTTCCCAAGTACAGCAGGGCAGAGCTCTGCCTGGCTTTGGTGGGCACCTTTGCTAGACCCCTGCAACTCACCACTGAGAATTCACCGAACCTCACACCAGCATTTCACCCGCAGCAATTCCACACCTGTCAAATGTCAATTCATTTGCAATTAAATGGGGCACTTTCACGTCTCCACCAGTGGCACATAACAGTCTAGTCTCCTGTGGGTCTTGTTACTGTCGGGTTTAGCATACAGGTGCCGGGTGGTGCTGGTGGCCTGCGATACACAGGTCAAACTAGATCAGGGGTTCCCAAACTGGGGGTTGTGACCCCTCAGGGGTTTGCAAGGTTATTACGTGGGGGGTTGCAAGCTGTCAGCCTCCACCCCCAAACCCTGCTTCGCCTCCAGCATTTATAAGTGTTAAATATTTAAAAATGTGGTTTTAATTTATAAGTGGGGGGTCGCACTCATAGGCTTGCAGTGTGAAAGGAGTCACCAGTACGAAAGTTGGAAAACCATTGGACTAAATGATCTGATGGCCCCTTATGACTTTCAACTCTGGGACTCTAAAAGCTGCCAATTTTTCAGTAGAGCTTTTTAGATGCAAGCCACCGTCGCTCCTAAAAAGGGGCCCTGTCTTTCCCTCGAAAAACTGGTGTGACTTCAAGAAGTTTTCCAGGAAAAAACCAACCCTTGAATGCAGAGGAGCTTTGCAGTTCACACACCCCTAGCACTACTCGAACACCGTTTCCTAAGAGCCTCTCTTTGCAAAGTTACCTTTGCACCTCTTTGGTTTAGGAAAGGGGTTCTCAAACTGGGGATCGGGACCCCCTCAGGGATCACGAGTTTATTACATGGGGGGTCGCGAGCTGTCAACCTCCACCCCAAACCCTGCTTTGCCTCCAGCATTTGCAATGGTGTTAAATATATAAACAAGTGTTTTCAATTTATAAAGGGGGTCACACTCTGAGGCTTGCTATCTGAAAGGGGTCACCAGTACAAACATTTGAGAACCACTGGCACAGCCTTGGGCGGAGATTTTAAAAACACTGTGGCAAGTAATCCTCCATAACGGCTCTGAACTGGCCAAGCTAGGAACAGTGTGTGACTCTCATCTTTGAGCCTCAGGCCTCCCCAATGGCAGTGCCCACTAAGAAGTGACCAACATGTCCTCTGCTCAGGAGCAAATTTCACAGAGGATGCTGTAAACAGGTATCAGATATTGGGCTCTCTCTTGAAGTTGGGGATGCTCCACTGATGGACCTGTGGTCAGTCCAGCAGTATGTGGCATTAGCCCCACAGCTCATGCCCCACTGATTCTGCCCCACCAGGTCTTTTTTTTGGTATAGGAGATCTAACACTTCCCCAGCCTGCCTCCCTGCCCACCCACCCACCCACACAACCCCTGCGGAAAAAATACAATTGCACACTGACAAGCTATTTAAACACAGAGCTCTACGCTGTCCCCCCGCCCCCATGCCAATGTAAATCACAGCCAGGACCAAGGAGAGACATTTGGATTACAGACCCAGGATGGGATTAGGACATCCAATTCCCATTCATTTTAACAGGAACTGGGTGTCCGAGTCTCTTAGGCAGCTGGGCAGATCTCAGCCTAAAAGCACAAACCATCATCAATTTCTCTCGCCTGTACCATTCCCCTGCCCCTCTTTGTCAGTGTTATCCCTCCCGTATGGCCAGTGGGGTGGCACATGCTGGATTGTGTTTCGGTGCCCACGCTGAGACCTCGTCTGTTGAGTTTCAGCCCGGAGTGACTCTCTAGAGGCAAATTACCATAAACCCCATTACAAGTGGCGTTTTCCAAGCCCTGATGCTAAGCTCCCAGCGAGTGTCGCGAGGAGGACAGTCCAGCATTCGCAGCGTTGCATTAAGGCTTTAAGGAAGTCTACACCTGCTCAGCTTGCTACGGTTGCAGCATCTGTGCCTCTTGCCGCAGGCTGATTGCCCAAACAGGGGAACAGTGGCAGTGGGTGTAGGCGTGGGGAAGGAGAGGACGACGATTCAGGGAGGGAAGGAGAAAACAGGACGATTCAGGATAGAGGGCTGAGTCTCCCAAAATACAAGAGGGGAAGCAGGCACTTTGGGAAAGAAATGGAGATGGAGGGCACTGAACTTCGAAGGGAAAGGTTCCCCCATTCACTGGGTATGTAATGGGTGGGGGGGAGAGAGTGTGTGTGTGTGTGTGTTACAGAGAGACTTCTCCGGAGCATCCCTGCATGCTGTGCCTGGAAATACCATTCAGCCAATTCCGGCGCATGCAAGAGCCTCTTCTCCCCACGCTGTTCGGACAGCAGCTGGTCTCTGTGCCAGCTCAGCACTCATTTGGGAGGCAGCAGCCGGGGCATAGATCTTTGAACCCAGCTCACAGTGGCTGCTAAAAGCACTCCACTGCAGAGCAACTCCTGTGTGTGTGTGTGTGTGTGCGTGTGATGCACACACCATTTCATTCTCCCTCCCTCTGGTCTAAGATCCACGCATCCCCTAGACAGAGAGAAAAAAAAAACCAATTCCCCGCTGTACCTGGGATGAAGAGCAGGGCGGTTGTGGCTGTGAAGACGATCCAGCAGGCAGGATGGTACATCTTGGAGCTGCAGGAGTCTAGAGGCTGCTTGGCTTGCTGCTTCCGCTGCTTTCCTCTGTGCTGAATTCTGAGCAGGTTTAAATCCAATGTTTGCAGAGGGAGGGAGAGTGAGTTAGTGAGCTAGAGAGAGAGAGAGAGAGAGAGAGAGAGAGATGGGAACAGGCAGGCAGTGTCTCTGATTTTTTCCTGCACATACACACAACTAGCAGAAGAAACACCAGCACTAGTCTGTGCAGTGGGGAGAGCAGACCTCCTACCAGGCACTCATTGGTTCGAGCCTCCTGAGTGACACACAGCCACTTGCCTCTTCTGAAGGTTCCACTCTATGGGGAGCTAACTGCTGCCAGCTGCCCCCTGGGTGCACCTCCCACTTGCGCCCCTGGGTCCTGGAGAGGGCTCTGTGGGACTGGCACAATGGCAGGGCAGGGGAGACTGATCTGCTGCCAGCAGCACCGCACTAGGGGAAAGGAATGCGCACAGTGCCACGGACGCTCCCTGGGCTAGTCCTCGGTAATGGCTCTGAGCTGTCCTTCATGCAAAAGGGCTGGGAAATGCTTCATCAAATTAGATTGCTTGGGGATTAGAACTTGTTGCCGCCATTCCAAAGCTGCTGAATGAGTTAGAATCTGGAGCATGCCTGTTGCCTTCCATCTGTCGCCCCTTCAGCCTCCGTTTCAGCCACTAGCGTTACAATCGCGGTAGGGTTTCCACTGCAAGGTACACGCACCCGGGAGCTTCTCAGGGTCAGGCACGGAATGCTTAGAGCTTTATAACCCAGCAGCTCTGCCTGCTCCCAAGGGAGGCGGATTTAGCAGTCATGTATCTTAGCACCTGGGCGTCTTTTAAAAGAATCATAGAATCGTAGGATGGGAAGGGACCTCGAAAGGTCTTCTAGTCCAGTCCCCTGCACTCAGTATTATCTAGACCATCCCTGACAGGTGTTTGTCCAACCTGCTCTTAAAAATCTCCAATGATGGAAATTCCACAACCTCCCTAGGCAATTTATTCCAGTGCGTAACCACCCTGACAGTTAGGACATTTTTCCTAATGTCCAACCTAAACCTCCCTTGCTGCAATTTAAGCCCATTGCTTCTTGTCCTATCCTCAGAGGTCAAGGAGAACAGTTTTTCTCCATTCTCCTTGTAACAACCTCTTATGTACTTGAAAACTGTTAACATGCCCCCTTTCAGTCTTCTCTTCTCCAGACTGAACAAACCCAATTTTTTCAATCTTTCCTCATAGATCACATTTTCTAGATGTTTAATCATTTTTTGTTGCCTTTCTCTGGACTTTCTCCAATTTGCCCACATCTTTCCTCAAATGTGGCGTCAAGAACTGGACACAATACACCAGGTGAGGCTTTATCAGCGCAGAGTAGAGCAGAAGAATTACTTCTCGTGTCTTGCTTACAATACTCCTGCTAATACAGCCCAGAATGATTTTTGTTATTGTAATACAAACAATTAATCATGCACAGGGAGTATTTTGCATTACTGTTTCCATGGGCAAACAGAAGACTTCAGTCTCCAGGGCTGTCGATGCCTCAACTTTCACCAGCACTAAACTCACTTTAAAAAAAGGCAACAATCCCTCCCCCGAATATGACAGCTGAGACTCCTGCCCTGCTGCATACTTCCTCTAGATAGGCTGCAAGGTACAAACTCACGTATGCAGGTGTTTTAGCAACACAGAGAAGACAAGATGGATGGATCAGTTGCCTGTGCAGTGGCTCCTATATAAGCCCAACTCTCACATGGCAGCACATTGTTCTGTCCTGGATGGATCCAGTTTAGGTACCATGCTGGCAAGGCTGGGATTGCAGCAGACAGAGCTAAGAAAGGAGATCAGGCTGCCAGTGGCGAGGAGGAATATCTGTCTCCTCTCCATGCACCCCCTGTGGCTGATTGAGGAATAGGGCAAGGAGGACACAAATGGAGCCCATAACACCACTGCTTTGCACTTATATAACACTTTACCACAGGGCCACCTGGGGGGGGGGGGGAAGTGGGGCAATTTGCCCCAGGGGCCCCCATGAGAATATAGTATTCTATAGTATTGCAACTTTTTTTATGGAAGGGGACCCCGGAATTACTTTGCCCCAGGCCCCCTGAATCCTCTGGGTGGCCTTGCTTCACCATAGGAAAGCACCATACTAACATGAAAACTAACCCTTACAATACTCGCTGTGAGGTGGATAAGCATTAGGATTCCCATTGTACAGATGGAGCAGTGAACCAAGGGGTTAAGGGAATTGCCCCAAGTCAGAGAATGAGTCCGTGGCAGAGCTGGGAATAGAACCCAGGAGACCTCACTCCCAGTCCACTACTGCCATATAGAGCCTGTCTCCCCGCATCCAACTGCCAGCCAGTCCTAGTCTCAGCAGGCTTTCTCTTCCTCCCATCCAACTGCTGCCCCCTCTGCATTTGAATCACATGGCTTCTTCCTCCACACTGCCTGGGTGCCAGCTGCGGGGGGGGCGGAATGTCACTGAGAGCACATCAGAGACAGGATCCCGGCTCTCCATTCTAGTGCCCTGCCCTGCCCCTGCCTGGAGCAGCTGTTCCAGGGAAAGTCCTGCTGGGCCCTGGGCTGGAGCGTGCTTAGTCGCTCAGTGACTAGTGCGTACACACTCTGGTCACCACAAGGAACTATGAGAGACTCAAGCATACTCAGTGAAGGTGGAATCTTCAGCGGTTTTATCTGCTAAACACTAGCATGTGCTAACTGAAATTTTGCAAATTCAAAGGCTTATAATTTGGCCAGATTTGGCAGATTTTCAAGGAAATGGCAAAGGCTACCCCCCCAACCAACCAAATTTCAAGCTCCTGTTTCGAAGCGTGGGGATGCTAGAGCATTTCAAAGAGGAAGGTCTCAAGATTTTTTTTTTAAACATGGGCAAAACAACAGTTTTCCATAGCCTCATTCTCAGAAACAGTTGAACCATCTCAACTGAACATTTCCCAAAAAAATCCAGCCTCACACAAACATCCACCATGGAAAACTTCAGGCCAAGCAGTTAAAGTATGGCAAAGTTATAAGCAGTTGAAAACAGGGTCTTGTAATGGGAAATGTCAGGCAACCTTAATCATAAACAGTGCTACCAGCCCTTCTTTGTTGGAACTAACTATGTCTTTCAGAAGGGAAGTAAAGGACAAAATTATATGATGGATTCCAAAAGACCCTGTGCCCTCCCAACTCCCCCCTCCCGCTCAAAAAAACCCCTGGAGGTAGTAATCTAATAAAAATAATTTGCTCTTTTGTCAGTTAATTACTTTTAAAGGATGTTTAATACATTTCTAATGCACACAGCCATACACACCTCTGCACACTGCCTTAATCCACATGCAGAGGACAGAACTAGAATGTGCTTCAAAACGGTTACGGCACTAAACTAGAAATCTATTCCCGACTCTGCAAAACACTTCCTGTGTGGCCTCAGGCAAGTCCCTTAAATCTCCCTGTGCCTCAGTTTCTAAATCGGTAAAATGGGAACAACAACTGTGATCTAGCTCTTGGGAAATTAAGAGGCTAAATCCATTACAGTATGCAAGGTGCTTCAATTGTTGTTTTCAAAAATGGGGGGGGGGAAGAAAAGATATAAATATGTATTTCCCCAGCAGAGCTTTTCTTGGTGATGTGAGGAAGGAGTTGTTTGGGTTTTTTGACATTAAATAAAGAGACTCCAAACTGCATATTTAAATTTGACAGGCAGCACCAGCTCTGAAAGAAAACATTACGGTCTACTGGGCGCATTTAAACATGCTTTTTAGATGTACGTTTTGGGGTGTTTTTTTCAAGCTGCCTCAATGCAAATTTACTAGTGGGACCAGTCTAGTCACTTGGGTAAATAATACACTGTCTTAAACCTTCAGAGAAAAAAGAAATTCCACCTCCCCATCCCTCTTTTGAGCAAAGAATTACTGGGAAAAAAGACACCCAAAAAGCATTAACATACGCACAAGATTACAGAAAACAGACACTTTAGAGAGATAAGAGACTTGGTGTTCTGGGTGTGGATTGTATGCAAAGCAGTAGGACTTTGCCCTGATCCTTTTGCTGGTTTGTGTCACTGCCCTAGCATCATATAATGCTTCTGTGTTTGTACAGTACGTACATAATGGGGTCCTGGTTCATGACTGAGGGTCATAGCATGTGCATTGTGGTAGCGCATAAGTAGTAGTAATAATGGTGTGAAATCAGATGGTTAAGGAGGAACTAGGGGTCTAGAAAGTGAACATGTAACATGCTGGCTAAGTATGCTTTCCCCCTGTAATGGACGCTCCACATAGCGGACCATAGCCTACAACTGCTACCGGGTAATATGTTTAGGTTAAGTGGAAGAGGCCCATGCTTTAAGGCTGAAGGTCTGGTCCAACTGATGCCCTCTGCTGGGGAGTTGTTTCATGAGCATATCTAAGCAGGACCCCATCACAACACTAGCATAGTGTGAGTAGATCCAGCAGGAAGAGACTACCCCCAGCCGCTTTGCCCAGGGCCAGATTAATGCAGGGGCTTTAGGGGCTGCAGTCCAGGGCCCTGGGCTAAGGGGGGCCCCATAGGCCGGATGAGGCCCGCTGCTTCTTTTCATCCGGCCCACGGCAAGTCTCCATGCCCCGGGCCGGACACCCATTCCTGAGCCTCGGCGCCCACCCTGGGCCTGGAGCTGCAAGCGCCGGCATGCCCCTGTGACCCCTAGGTGAGGGGCGTTCAGGGAATCTTTGCGTGCTGCCCTCACCCCCAGCGCCAGCTCCGCAGCTCCCATTGGCCAGGTAGTGCAGCCAATGGGAGCTGCGGGGGTGGCGCCTGCGGGCATGGACAGCGTGCACCACGCAGAGCGGCCTGGCCCCTCTGCCTAGGGGCCGGACATGCCGGCCACCTCGGGGAGCAGAGCAGCACGGAGCCAGGGCAGGCAGGGAACCTGTCTTAGCCCTGCTGCACCGCTGACCAAGAGCCGCCAAAGGTAAGCAGTGCCTGCATCCCACATGCCAATCCCCTGCCCCAGCCCTGAGCCCACTCCTCCGCTCCAAACCCTCAGGGGCCCCACAAAATCGAATAGCCCCAGACCCATCGGAGAGTTAATATGGCCCTGGCTTTGCCCTGTGGTGCCCTTCCTAACCCATGTTTGTTATGCTGTGGATTGTTAATGTAGATTTCTCAGTGCCCGTCTATGGCTCTAACATAGGTATTCTCCAGTTCCCCATAGTGCAGGCCACCTCCCCAACCCCATGTGCTAGCTAGGGAGGAGAACTTAAGGACACATTGTTTTCCTGAATTCCCAGATCATCAGTGATATTCAGTCTCTCCCGATTGCCCATGCGTCCTGCAAAGCCTATGAGTCAACTCATGAAATAACTAGTACAGATCCCCTTCATTCATCTAGGGAGCGAACTGCTCTGTACTTGGGGAGCGGGGGGAGGAGTGGCACGGCCGCCAAGGACTGCAGTGGGGGAAGACAAGGGAGCTGAATGGTGGAGGGGGTCACAGGGAAGGGGAATTTAGCAAACCAACCTACTACCTAATGCATCGTAAGTAAACCCTGTGCCAATTGCCCCACCCTGGGTGCTCAGCTTCTCCATCCCCTCCCGACCAACCCTACAACTGGTTTTGGCTTTTGAGGCTCCTCTGTCTGTCTCTGCATTTGGGCAGCACCTAGCACGGCTTAAGTCATAACAGCTTGCATGGTCCAGCAGAGCTGTGATGAGCCTCTCTGCGGCCTGGAGACACACTCTGCATATCTTACACTCCCTCCCCCCCACTTCCTGTGCTCCTCTCCATCTCTCCCCCCCTCCCTTTTTTCTGTCCCCTCTTCCCTGTCTT
Source organism: Terrapene triunguis (assembly GCF_002925995.2). NCBI lineage: Eukaryota > Metazoa > Chordata > Testudines > Emydidae > Terrapene > Terrapene triunguis. Next base: position 8,502,714 of record NW_020664725.1, read on the forward strand.
TCTCTTCTCCCTGTGTGTGTTTGTGTCTCTCCCTGAATGAAAGGCTACCCTTTTCTCCTTGACATCTTGTTAGAATGTGAATACAACATCTATTGATTTGCATTTCATGCAAGCACACACACAAAAAAATCTCACTCTCTGAACTCACGTTTACCAAAGGGATAAGCACAACACACAGGCAAAGGCGGCTTTAACTCCCTAGCTATCTGCCATCAGAACCCTCCAGAGACCCGTTGCATCAGATCTTGCAGCCAGGGCACAAGGACCATTTGCGAGAGGTGCTGACGCTTGCCCTGGGAGGTGTTCCTTGCTCATGCACCTCGCTGCAGGTGGGGTTTAAAGTTCGTTCGGATTGAAGAGAGCAGAAATGAATAAGCAAGTGAAATGCCAAAACAAAAGGTCTTTACGAAACCTGCATTTTTTGCTGAAAAAACAGTTTGTTCAAAAATTTTTGCCCAAGCTCTTCGAGGATGAGTTAGAGGCAGGGTGGTTGAGCTGTTAGTCTTCCACTCTTCCTTCTTACTCCAGTAACTGAGCCAGGCTCGGATTCTGCATCTCTGCTCTAGGGATGCTGAGAAAGGCATCGAAATAGCCTATTCCAACTGGGCTTAGATGCTTATCTTACCTAGTGGTAAGCCCAGAGTGGGCTCCTGTCCATGCGTGCATGGAAATAGAATCCCATTTCTTCCCTTCCAGCCAGGGGCTGCAGTCTGTCCCAGATGTGTGTGCATATAAATGCATACTTCAGGATCTTCTACCCAAGTATGATCCCTAGTGCCAGTTCCAACTGAATACAGATACTTAGCTCAGATTCTTCTGCCCAAGGACCATACCCCTCAGCACCCATTCTAGTAAGGCAGAGATAGCTGGTTTAGATTCTTCCTAAGATAGTTCAGCGAGGCCTGGTGTTGACCTGAACTTGAGCTCTGGACCGCCTGAGGTTACCCATGGCCACCTGTGCTGCCCACACAGACTGCACACAGCAGGCTTTCCCGTCATGCCCACTGGACGTCACCACGGCTCCTGGCAAGCAGCAGCTAAAGGAGCATTTACCTGGCAGTAAGATAATAACCGAACTGTCAAAGGCTGGGACAGTGGGACTTCTCAGGGCTCCATACTGGAGGCAAACTGAGAACAATCAGGCTGAGCCGTATGAATGGATTAATGGCTGAGGAGGATAAGGATGAAGTGGGATGGAGTGAGGGAGGAGATACACCAAGGTGCATGGTTCATCCCTTGAAGTGGCAGCTATTGAAAGCCTTTAAGAGCATTAGAGTCTCAGTTTTGTTCTTTATTTTTTCCCCTTCTTTTCTTGTTAATCTGCATACCGTTGCCTCTCCACGTGGGACTCTGAAATCATGCAGCTGAGGTGCAAACAAGCCAGCTGACAGAGCATTGGAAATAAAGCAACCCCAACCCCTCCAGAACAGAAAACAGTACCGCATGGATAGCAATCGGGGACACCACCGTGGATAGCAATCGGGGAGACCACCCTGAGGTCACAAAACAGGCACAAACCTTGGCAGGTGTGTAAAATGGGGATAGCAGTCCTTGCTCACCTACCACAGCGGGGTTTGGGGAGGAATAATGAATATTTGTAAAGCACTCTGAAGATAAAGAAGGCTGCATAAGTGCTAATAACTAGGGGACAGGCAGGGAGATTGGGCTGAGGAATCCAGCTAGGCAAGGATTTCTTATCTCCGACTCGAGCTGCAGACTTGGCAGAGGGGATGCTGCCCAGGTCCAGATGAAAGGCAGAGTGGGAAAGTTTCCTAGGAGAAAAAAAAATCAAGTGTGCGCTGCTGGCAGAAAAGGAGAGAGATGAAAAGAAAGGATCTAAAAGCCAGAGACACCTGTTATTGATTTAGGGTTGGCAGGAGCTGGTGTCCTGCTGAGTGCACTTAGTTCCTCTTGTTCGATGTCAGAATGGGGTCAGATGGACAAGATACTAATTCCACTCAAGAGTCATTACTGTCTCGGTGTTAAAACCAGGGGCTTCTGAAGTCGCCCTGTGCACACCCAGAACCCATGGATTCAACAGCTGCTGGAAGAGGCCGGGACTGCAGAGAGGAAAGCGCATTCCAGACACACATGCTCACCTCTCCCAGCGCCTCATCTAAAATGCTGGGATGGGAAATCCCTGAATGTATGTTAAGCAACTAACTTACAAGCTACAAGGCATGTGGAGATGTTGGATGATGAACAACTGGAAGCTCCGTGAGGCCCTCCCTTCCCCAGGGCCCACACAATAAAATTGTGCACTGCCAGCACTGCACGGTAACTGGTCGGCACTCCACGATATCACTTCGAAGCCATGGCCTTGGCAAAGCGCATTGGTTCCAGTCAAGGAGAATAATGGAGACAGTGTCCAGAAGGAAAGGGCAAAGGTAATGCAGGTATGACAAAAAGGATGTTGCTGGGTTTACTTTTTGCTACACAGTGGGGCTCGGATGCATATGTGGTGTGTTTGCAACTATACATCCATATTTTCTTTCATATGTGTGTGTGTGTGTGTGTGTGTGTGTTCACATGTAAATACACACACACGATCGGTGTGTGCATATGCATGCTTTTGTGTGGGTGTTTACAAGCACACAATACACTAATTCCTATTCACTAACATACACACTTACATTAATATGAACTCAGGTTTGTAATCAGACATGCGCGTGCACACGCACACCCCTGCCCTAGCTGCCCCTGATATTCCCCAGGTCGCACACCCACACATGCAGCTGGATTCAGACATGCCCTGGTAGGGAGGGGTTCGTTCCTTTCCCACTTGTTATTCCTGCATTTCCATGTGTTCCTTCTGCTGTTACGGCAGACTGTTCCCATGGCTAATGAGCGTATCCCTTCCCACTCCGGTGTGTCTCGGTCAACTGGGCCCTGCCACTAAAGTCACTCTCCCACCTTTGGGGCCCATGGAAATGAATGGCATACTCCACACTCAGCAGCATACATTGAGATGCTCTAAGGGCACATCCTCATCACTAGGGTGCCCACTTATACCTGGACGGATGGATCCCTTGATCATTACGTGTTCTGTTCATTCCCTCTGGGGCACCTGGCACTGGCCACTGTCGGTAGACAGGGTACTGGGCTTGATGGACCTTTGGTCTGACCCAGTAGGCCATTCTTATGCTCTTATGACCCAGAGTTGCAGGGGACTTCGCCGCTCTCACTCCCCGCACTCCTGGCTTCTTTCTTGGCCCTTCACTGGCCAGTTCCAGCTGATGTCTCCTCCCAACTTTCTGACTCTTGTGGCCCAGCCCCGCAGCACAGTTCATTTCCCTTCCAGGGTACTCAAAGTCCCAGTTAATGCACCCAAAAGATCCTTTGCCTCTCTTGGGCTTCTGAATTTTCCTCGCTCTGGTCGGAGCAGTGGCTCCTCAGGCTTTTCTCCGCTAGGAATCCAAATACCACAGACTGGGCTTCTGTCCCTACTGGGCTTCTATTCCCTTATCCTTGCCAGCCCTAGCTCAGGGCTCCCTCACAGGAGCCTGTTCTGCTCCCTGTGGGTGCCCCAGCCTGATTTCTTGAGGCTCTTCCCAGAGGGGAACACCCCTGGTTCCTCCCTCCAGAATCTTCCCTCCTCTACTGAGCGGCCAGCTCTATTGAAGTAGTGCTCTCCCTGCTTCACCACCACAGGGTCAGCTTCTAGTCATGCCCCATTACACCCAGCTTGGGTCATTCATTAGCCCCTATGTCGCCAGCCCATCAATGAGGCTGAGGGATAGCTGCTAAGTCATAGGCCAGTCTGAGCCCAGCTTGCCTCAGAGGTCCAGCCAGCCCATGACAGGCACACAAAGGAGGCCAGACAGATCAACTTCTCTACTTCAGGGAAGGGAGGATTTATCTCCTGCTCATGCAGGACGTAATGTCCATGCAGGAACACACATTTACAGTCTGGCTCAGATGCATATTCACACACACACACACACACACACACACACAAATGGCCATACTGGGTCAGAACAAAGGTCCATCTAGCCCAGTGTCCTGTCTTCCAACAGTGGCCAGTGCCAGGTTCCCCAGAGGGAATGAACAGAACAGGTAATCATCAAGTGATCCATCCCCTGTCGCCCATTCCCAGCTTCTGGCAGACAGAGGCTAGGGACACCATCCCTGCCCATCCTGGCTAATAGCCATTGATGGACCTATCCTCCATGAATTTATCTAGTTCTTTTTTGAATCCTGTTATGGACTTGGCCTTCACAACATCCTCTGGCAAGGAGTTTCACAGTTTGACTGTGCATTGTGTGACCTCTCATGCTCATAGGCACTACACGTGCCTGGCAGAGATAGGCCTCCACACTCCGGTGTGTGTACACACACACACACACACTCACACACACACACATGCTCCTTCCCATGTTCTATCTAAGGTCATGTTTCCTAAATGTCTGAAAGCTACCAGTAGCCCCCATGTGTGGCTGAAGCCCCAGCCATCTCAATTTATGCAGCTAGTGCTGTTTCACACACCTGGCTGGGAGAGGGGCACCCTCACTCCCCATACTTCAGCAAACCCAAGCTCTCTATCTCAGGTACTTACATGGCCTCCATGACCACAGTAGCTGAGCCCCTCACAATCCCTAGGGGCAGGCAGTGCTATTATCATCCCCCTTTACTGATGGGCAATTGAAGCACAAAGAGGCTAAGTGACTTGCCCCAAGGCCACAAAAGTCAGTGGCAGAGCAGGGCCTGGAACCCAGGTCTGGGGACCGTCCACCTGCTAATCACTCCAGCACTCAGACAACTTACTGGTTCAACTGTGCCTAACCCACACAGGGACACTCAGATCCATGCTAGGAAGGGGTAGACCAAACTCAGTCACTGAAAGGAGAAGCTGGGGGAGAAAAGAAAAAGAGAAGGGGGTGGGGGGAAAAGTTGGCAGCAGTTTTGTTCCCCTCCCCAGCAGCTGACAGTGGGATCCTCCCACTCCAGCAGATGATGAAATGTTGGATACCCTCATGCAAATCTTTGATCAGAGTGATTATCCCTCTCGGTTGTATACAAAACACTTTATCTCTGAGCAGAAATCAACCTCCCTCGGCATACGCTTCCCGCCACGGCCCCCCACAGCTCTGTTCTCCCCCTATCTGAGCCAATGTATCATTGTCACTGATGGCAGGATTTCCATTTTGCATCAACACAGTGATGGGGTGAGAGAGGAGACTCTTGTTCCTCTAGCTTTGATCAAAATGTCTGAGTGTCAGAGAGAAGGGGGAAAAAAAGAAGCAGGGCAGAAATGATACATCCTGATCCTTACGTAGGAGACAGTTCAAGGATAATTCAGGCATCATTTACTGGCCGCACATTTCTTTGAGAGAGAAAGAAAACATTTTTCTAGCTTTCCTCTTTTATTTTCCTCCCAGTCTGGAGGCTTTGCTCATCAGTTCTCTGTAGCTCAGGTAAGAACAGAGGGCTCTAGATTAAAGGGAAACACAGAAGTAGAGAGAACATTGTACAGACAGCAAAGGGGACAGAGTCAGGGAAGAGAAAGGAAGTTTGCCATGCTAAGATTTACACTTCAGCTCCAGCAGAGGTTGAGTTTAGACATGGACACCAAGCTGCAAAATTCAGACCCAGATCTAAACTTTCCCACAGTTCAGGGTCCTTTTGGATGCAAGTGTTGTTGCACTGCCTTTAGGGATGTTAAAATAAAATGGGTAGCACCGACCCAACCAGCAAGGTATGATTTGTCGGGGGGCGGGGGTGTCTCTCAAAGATATTTAAAATACACTTGATTTTAAAATATGTACCTGGGTAGATAGACAGCATGCTAGGGTGACAGCACAAAGCACATGCATCAGCAAGGCACACTGTCTCCTGCCAACATTGATCGTTGTAACCTGTGGGAGGGACCGCTTCCATGAGTGAGAGACGATTTCAGTCTCTCTGGTCCATTCAAGCCCTGGCTTCTCTGCTAAGAGAGCCAATGTGGTGTCAGTTTTGGAGGAGAGTTTTGTGCCAAGGTTTTCTTCATGTGGATCTGAACTGAGACCCACCAAGTCATTTCAGATGGAACCACAACATGGTAACTATTTTCCCTCACTGCTGACACAGGCTGGAGTTGAACCAGCAACTTGGAGGCAGAAAGCACTGTTCCTTTACCAACCTCTTGAGCCCCTGACTCTCCCAGTTTGAAGCAAGCAATCTTTAAAGCAATTGTGTGTCCCACTAACTCTTCGGGAGACCAAACCTTGAGATCCTTAGTTATTTCTTTGCTGTCGCAGAACATCACTGGAAGGTGTGGGTGTTTATTAAGAAGTTCACGTTTTGTCCCTTTAAATGTATATTTCCTGTGATGTATCTACAAAGATGGAAATACAGAAAGAAGCCGGAACCTGTGGAGATTGAGTTTTGACTTCATGGAGTACAAAGACCTCGCTCTGAAGCAGTTGCTCGTAATAGATCATATACCCCTTTAATCAAGTTTTCCTCCCAAAGCACAAAATGTTCCAGGCAAAAAGTCTTTGGGATAACTATTGGCAACCAGAATGATGGAGATTAGTTTGTCCTGAGTTTTCTTCTAATCCAGAGACCTGTTGATTAGTGCTGTAGCAACATTTTTCGACCAACAATTTTTCAGCCAAACCAAAACATTTTGCAAGTTTGTCACGATTTCATCAAATTGTTTCAGTAAAAAAAACAAACAAACAAAAAAACCCACACATTTCAAAGATTCTGAAAATATGGAGAGGTTTTGTTTTGACACTGTCAAAGGGAAATGTTTCCATTTTTCGGTTCAAAATGAGCTTGCTATTCTGAACTTCCTTTAATTTTCTTAAAAACAATCCCCAGCTGACCTACAAGGGTGTGAAGAAAGGGCTTGCCCAGAGCGGAGAAGCCTAGATTAGAGTAGATGGAGGAGGAAAGAAGGGGATTCTCTCACTAGATTGTTGTGGAACAGGGAGCAACCCTTACAACCAAGAGTCCCTACAAGGGTACAACACAAAACAGGAAGGTTAGCTCTGTGGTTAAGGTGCTAGGACTCTGGAGTTCAATTCCCCGCTCAGTCCCTGACTTCTTGTGTGACCTTGAACAAGTCACCTAGCCTCTCGGTGCCTCTGTAAAATGAGAATAATAGCACTGCCAACCTCACAGGGATGTTGTGAGGATAAACACACTAGAGATTGTGAGGAGCACAGCTGCTGTGGTGATGGGGATCATCTCTACATACCTGAGAGACACAAACAGGTGTCTAAAGAGAAAATTCCCCACCCCGCCTCAGCAAAGAAAGTATTTTCCATATGCTGCCTGCTCGGTTATACGTTTCTTAAAATGCTATTGCATAGATATTTCAGACGCATCATGTCGTACCATCTGTTATGTTCTACATGGCAACCAAGCCCGGCCAATTTGAGATGCTGCCTTTTCATCTCCTCCATTTCATACACAGTGCAGGCATTTCATGAGGCAAGTTGATGACGAGAGGGAATTTGAAAGGGGATGGGCTGCTGGGAAGAAAGAAAGAACAAAAGGTTTGGGAAACAGATGAGTGCCCTGAAATGAGACCCTTTCTGAAGGAGGGAAGCCGTTGCAGCCATCAGCTCCTTGTCTTTCTGAAGAAAAAGAGAAGCCTCTGATCCGTACACAGAAGTTAGCTGTATGGTTGCCTCCCTGATGACGCTCACGTGATACCCACGTGCCTCTTTCCTTAATTCTGCCTCCATGCCCCAGTCTTTGATAGCTATCGCGCAGGGAGCAGAAAAAACTCCAGCGTCATCTGGATGCATCTCTAGCCACTAGTCTTCTCCCTGCCCTTTCCGCAGCAGTTGTGGTTCATGCTAGGTCCCTCCTCCCCCGTCCAGAAAACATGGCACAAGCCTCACCTGGTACCACGCTGCATCAGAGGCACCCAGATCAGACACTGGCTCCCTTGCGTGAAGCTGTCAGATCTGGGCATGTCTCTTAATGCACACAGCAAAGAAAACCACTCAGCAACGGCATCCTTCAGAAGAGCTGCTCCAAGCTGAGGCTGTCCTTTTCATTAGGAGGCCTCCTGAGAGTGCAGAGGTGGGGAGAAAGAGCTCTAAGGTGCCAGAGAAGCTCATTATTCGAGCCATGCCTCTGCCCTGTTTGAGGGGCCCAGCTGTGAAACTGCCCCTGATGGAACAAAAGATGAATCAGAAATTGGCCAAGGCAAGTGGCATCAGGGTGAAACACCCAGGCTCATGTCTCTGCCTGAATGTACTGGTGTCTGGAGTAATGGTTTGAATGACCGGGGCAAATTGGGGGGGGGGGCAACTGAGTTTATAATGAGAGATTAACTTGTGAGGAATGCAATTGAAACTCCCTAAGCAGATGGGAGAGGGGGAAACTCCGCCCACCACTATGTCACCAAAACAAAAACTCTCCTACTGGCTGTTTGTAGGTTTATGCAAATTGACTATTTCATGGGTGAAACATACATCTGTAATGGCAATCTTAATTTCATGCAATTTTTTATTCTGATTTTATTCTAAATGTGTTTAAAAATTGAATCCTTAAGATTTACCATGTTTTGTTGGCTCCCTCCTCTGGCACTTGGAAATATTTTTACTATGCAACAGTTTGAACCATCAAGTAATTTAAACAATGTTGGGATTTTCCTTTCTATCATTCACAAAGTCCTGCTTCCATTCAGCGTGTGCAATTGGGGAGCCTGATTTTAAAAATTAAATGTTCTATATCTGTTAGAGCAATTAAAATCGCATCGATATTATATCCTTTTCTTCCATTGCCTAATGCATAAAGAACAAATGCTTGTTTAAAAAAAAAAAAAAGTCCCTCCCATACACTATAGAAATTATAAACAGGAATGGAGGAATAGCTGTACCTGATCAGTGGTCCACCTACAACAGTGATCAGCTTTAGATAGTTCAGAAGAAGATGCAAGAATCCTAAAGTGAGGAATTATGAAATAACCTGCCCTTGGAGAAAGTTCCTTCCTAACCTCCCCATTAGCTAGATGTTAGCTTATGCCTTGAAGCATGAGGTTTTATATCCTTTCCCCTATTTTGTATTTTATATATAATCACATCATATAATGTAACTGTGAAAGTTCTCATTATTAAGGCTATGATTTAGTTATGGTTATTTTTAATAAAATCATGGACAGGTCAGGGGGCAATAACAAAAATTCATGGCCCTGTGACCTGTCCGTGACTTTTATTAAAAATACCCATGACTAAATCTTAGCTGGGAGTGGGGGCACTGCTGGGGGGTGCCCTGGGGGGCCACTGGTCTGGGGAGGGGGGGCCTGGGCCCGCTGGGGGCTGCCAAGCAGTGGCTGCTTCGGCCGCCCCCAGGCCACATCCCCACCATTCCTGGGACTGCTGCTCAGGCGGTCCCCGGGGCCAGCTGCCGGGGGCTGCCCAAAAAGCAGCCAGTGCGGCTAGCCCCGGGGCAGCTCCAGCAGCGTCCAGTGTGACTGTCCCTGGAGCCACCTGAGCAGCTGGCCCTGGAGCCTGCTGCTTGTGCGGCCCTAGGGTCAGCCACACTGGCCACTGCAGAAGTCACAAAGCCCATGGAAAGTCATGGAATCCGTGACTTCCACCACCACCGTGACAGAGACAGAGCCCTACAGATTCATTTTTTTAGAATCTTGCTAAGCCCTTTGAAGTCAAGAGGAGTCTTTACGTTGACTTTAATGGATTTGGAATCAGCCCTCTTCCCCCTCTTGGTCTCTGTGGCAGATTTCTATGGGTTACTTATGCACAGGGTAAAAAAAAAGTGTCTCCTTTTATCACCCTTAAATCTGAAAAAAAAAAGGAAAAAACCCTAATTCCTCAGGAGCCCAGGTGAGTTTTATGTCATTTTCTTTTTCATATTGTATCATTTTATATTGCACAGCTCCTGTCTATATCTTTGTGGGTAAGAGTCTGGATGCAGGCATCATTATTTTTGTAGACACTACGGTGTGAGTTAAGCACAAGGCAAACATTTATCTCAATCTCATCAGGTCATTAACGCAAGTTAATATCTCTTTTTTGGTGTGTGTTTAATATTCTCCCTGGCTCTTTGATTTTCCATTTAGAAAGGGCTGTTTCAAGGTCTTTCTAAACATTTATTTATTCTTCACAGGACACGACGGATAGGAAGCAGCTTTTCCATTCTATTGCAAAACTTGGAAACAACTGTCTCCCTGTAGGAGAAAGGAAGTCACTCAACTCAATTATTGGGATTATTCAGGATCCGGCCCTATATAAGTAACAAAGAGTAATGACATTCTCAAACTTCCTTCACAAGTTTCAAGGATTTAAAAAGATTAACTCGTTAACAGCATTGCCAAATGAAAGCATTCCAAAAATCATCAGCCAGGCTCCAAAATAGCCTGAGATTTTTAAAATAATAAATTGTGGCTTTTGTTTATTGGCTCTCTGGGTTCTGAGCCCACGGGGCTCATGTTTTCCAGCTTTTCTCTGCAACTGTGTGGGCTAGAAACTACCTCTTTTTTAAAGAGCTGAGATTGTCAGATAATCACCTGACTCCAAAAGGAGCTAGGGCCTTAAGAAAAGCACCAAATATTGCAAGAGTGGGTGACCCTGTTTTGTCTGAGGCTGAGGGCATTGCCATTGTTAGTAGCACCTTACAGGGAAGCCTGAAGATCATCTCTTTTTCCCCTGTTGATCCAGGTCTATAAAAGTTTGACCTCATGGAAGCACTTGCCAGCCTTTTAACACTCCCGGAGCCAGGACCTCAACTGTGGCTGTGAGTGCAGCTGAGAGAGAAATGGAGCTAAATATGTCCTTTGCCCTTATGCCATACTGGGGCCACTCTGCAGTGTAGAAGACCCCTGAGAAGCTGTTCTACTTTGTGTCAGCAGCTCCAAGTGGCCATTACAGTAGCTGGGGACGTCCAGGGCACACGGGAGACCCTACCACATTACAGTAATCTGCAAAGAACCAGGTGGGAAGAACATGGCTTCCAGAAGGGAAGAGTTTGGAGGAGGCAGCAGTCTCTATGCAGGTGGCCAGGAACAGTAACCTGCAGTGGGGGCAGCTTTGTAATTAGTTGCTTTAACACAGAGCCAGATCAATTTAATAAGGATGGAACCCACTTGTGTTACTACCCAGCACGTGGTACACAAAACACATGCCCCCTTCCTGACGGCCGTGCCCTCTAAGTTTGCTCTAGTATCTAGCTTGTGTCTGATCAGAGCTGCATGCAAAGAACTGCACAGAGGAAGCCATTTGCAGTGCCCAGATCCTATTGGTCCTACAGTAATAACAACGCCACTTAGCAATGATATAGCTCTTTTCATCCGTAGATCTCAAAACCCGGGAGCCACGCTCCACACAACTGCATGCCATTGACTGGCACCCTATCTATATATAATACAGACACACACGCAGCCATCTGATGTACAGAGCACTCCTGGAACAACGCTAGGGAACTGCCACTGCATAGTTACAGCACCAAGGATCAGGGGAGCTCAGGGTGGGCTTTACCCCACTTCTGCTCCTTCCTTCTCAGCTGAAGATCTGGCCCAAGGCTGTTGACAAGCATGGCAGGTGCTTGGAACGGTGACTACCATTGTAATGCTCAGAGCCTCTGGGATTCAGGCCGCTGAGAACCGTCTCCTGATGGTGACCCACTGCAGTGTAATATATGGAGATATACCTATCTCATAGAACTGAAAGGGACCCCGAAAGGTCATTGAGTCCAGCCCCCTGCCTTCACTAGCAGGACCACTAGCATGACCATCCCTATTCAGCATCCTTTAACTGGTTTCCCAGATGTCCCAACTAAGTGCAAAGGCTGGGAGCGGGAAGTTTGGAAGAGATTCCAGACAGGGAGCACACCAAGCTGCCCCTGGTCAGAGCTGAGCAGTCCACTGCCCCTAACAGCACAGAGCCTCGGCCCCAGGGTGGATGATGGGAATAAAGACCAACCATATTGCAGAGGCTGTGAACTCCATCTCTTGAGGAGCCAGGGGTAACTGTCATACACTTCTACTGGAAGGAGCATAGCTACCAGCTTCCTGAAGCAATAGCACAGGGAATTACCGAACCAGCGTACATACACGCACATACACAACGCTGGTAAACTGGACATGGCAGCAAAACGCCACCTACCAACACTATGTGCACATTCAGCCCCGGGAGGAGGGACCTCGGAAAACTCTGCATCGCCATAGCAACAGGCCTCCCATAGTCAATATGTTCCCCCTTTGTTTCTAGTTCAGGGTTTGTTTGGGTTTATTTTATTCCAAAAGGTGAAAGGAAACTTGCGTCGACAAGGGGACAAGGGTAACATCTGGCAGGGCTGGCCTTACCATGAGGCGAACTGAGGCGGCCGCCTCAGGTGCCAGACTGTGGGGGGCGCCACTAGGACCCAGAGTGTAGAAAATTGTGTCTGCTGCTGGTGCATATGTATTCTCTCTGCTCTAGATGCACAGAGATGGTGGAGTGCAGTGCTGGAGGAAAGAGGGCACAAGAGACGTAACAGGCAGGCAGGAGAAAAGGTGAGCGGGAATAACAGAAAGCAGCAGGAGCTGCAGGGAGAGAGAGAAGGAGGCGCTTCTTATGTACCTCTCTAGCACCCCCAGGAGCCTGGACTGATTAACACCAGCTTCTCAGGGAGCTTCCTGTTTCCCGCTGCTTCCCTGAACCCACTTGAGGAGAACAAGCAGTCAACTTAAGTAGTAGGAGCCAGTTAGGCCCTTAAGACGCTGATATCTTCCCTCACTCAGGCCCTGCTACCAGCCTGCTTATTTGTCCCCTTCAATTGAGTGTTGAGAGCCACTATAGCTGGCACAGAACATCAGTCATGAGTAAAGAAGAAAACGCCCCTCTGGGGCAGCATTCAGAAAAAGAAAGAAAGCAAAGGAAGCTTTTCTATCTAAGCAGGAAGGAGCTCTCCTGAGATACATAGACACAAATGTTCACGGCGAGCCTTCCGGCCCCAGTTAGGATGTGAGTGGTGAGGAGATGCCTGATCTTCCAGTTAGTCAGAGTGCAGGTGACCTGGCAGCTACTGCAGCATCCATATCTCCATCTCAAATGGATGTAACCATGCACATTCCTGAAGAAAAGTGTAGATCAGAGAAGAGTGTGGTGGAGGCGCAAGAAACAGCTTCTGCTGAGTTTAGTTCCTTAAGTCTAGATGATCCAGGACTGTGGACCCACTTGAGCAGTAGCCTGAGGGACTTCCTTGTACTGCATGGGCCACAGCAAGTGAAAAACTTCATGTTCCCCAAAGACAATGAAAATAGAAGTTTCCACCCAACACATTACTGGCATGAAATCCCCAGTGGTGACAAAGTGGAGAGGCCATGGCTTATGTACTCAAAAACCAAGAATGCTTTATACTGTTTTTGTTGCAAATTCTTCCAGTCTAATGTTCCAGCCACATTGGGTTCTACAGGAACAAAGGACTGGAAAAATCTGGCATGCCATCAGAAGGCAGCAAATCACCAGAGAGCATTCCATAGGTGGAAAGAGCTTGAGATGAGACTAAGTTTAAAGGCCACCATAGATGATCAGCATCAAGAGAAGATTGCATCAGAGTCTCTTTCCTGGCAAAATGTTCTGAAAAGGCTCATTGCCATTGTGAGAATGCTTGCTACCCAAAACCTAGCACTGCGTGGCACTTCAGATCAGCTGTATGTGCCAAACAATGGAAACTTCCTTAAAATTGTGGAGCTGGTGGCTGAGTTTGATGCTGTACTCCAGGAACATCTAAGAAGAGTCACCACCCAAGAAATGTACACACACCACTATCTTGGAAAAACAATTCAAAATGAGATCATAGAGTTACTGGCAACAAAAGTCAAACAGAAGATTGTGGCAGATCTGAAGTCAGCAAGATATTACTGTTATTCTGGACTGCACACCTGACATCAGCCATACAGAACAAATGACTTTAATGGTGCATTTTGTAACAACAACAGAACCTAGTGAAAATGTCCCTGCAATGGTGACTGTCAGAGAGCATTTTCTAGGATTCATTGATGATACTATAGGAGGTGGTATGACAAATGTGCTTCTTAAAAAGCTGGAAGATACAGGAATTGTGATAGCTGACATGAGAGGTCAGGGCTACAATAATGGTGCCAACATGAGAAGAAAGAACAGAGGAGTGCAGACACGGATCCGAGAATTAAACCCTCGAGCTTTTTTTGTCCCATGAAGTTCTCATTCATTGAACTTGGTGATCAGTGATGCAGCATCAGCTTCTAGTCAGGCTGCTGAATTTTTTAATGTAATTCAAAGCATCTATGTATTTTTCTCTGCATCAACTCATCAATGGCAAATTTTGAAGCAACATCTGGGAACATCCTCTCTGACACTGAAACCACTGAGTGCCACACAATGGGAAAGTCGAGTGGAGGCGATAAAGCCTATCAAACACCAAATTGGGAAGATAGATGATGCCATAGTTGCATTATGGAGGATAATGCTATGACAGGAACTGTTCGTGGGAGGACAGTGGCAGAGGGAAATGGAATCACCAGAAACAAATTTCTGTGTGGCTTAGTGTTTTGGCATGACATACCGTTTGAAATAAATGTTGTAAGCAAGAAACTTCAAGGTGTTGACCTTGATATATCTGGAGCAATGGAACAACTGGACAAAGCAAAGTCATACCTACAGTCTTACTGGTCAGATGAGGGATTTCAAAACATTCTGAAGAGTGCACAGAAGTTGGCAGAGGAACTTCACACTGAAGCTATTTTCCCACCCATTCAAGAATACAAGAGTCACCGAAGAAGACGACATTTTGATTACAAGGCACGGTATACTCCCATAAGAGACCCCAAACAACAATTCAAAGTTGAATTCTTTAACCAGGTGCTAGATTGTGCAATACAATCAGTTGAAGAACGTTTCATGCAGCTCAAGGAACACAGCAGTATATTTGGGATGTTGTATGATATTCCAAAACTCCTCACTATACCTAAGGAAGACCTACACCAGCAATGCAGGGCACTAGAGACAGTGTTGACACATGATGAGAGGCGCGATATTGATGCGAGTGATTTAGGTGATGAACCGAAAGCCCTTTCAAGATACATTTCAGCAGGATCAACTCCAAAGGCTGTTCTGGAATATATGTGCAAAAATAAGATGATCACCCTCTTTCCAAATGCTTTTCTTGCTTTGTGCATACTTCTAACACTTCCCGTAACAGTTGCCAGTGGAGAACGCAGCTTCTCCAAGCTAAAGTTAATAAAAACACATCTATGCTCCACAATGACACAGGAGAGGCTGGTCAGCCTTGCAACCATCTCAATAGAGCATGAGCTGGCCCAGCCTGTGGACCTTCAGGAAGCAGTTCAAATCTTTGCAACCAAGAAGGCATGGAAAGCACCACTTTGATTATTGGGGGCAGGAATAGCTCAGTGGTTTGGGCATTGGCCTACTAAACCCAGGATTGTGAGTTCAATCCTTGAGGGGGGCCATTTAGGGATCTGGGGCAAAAATCTGTCTGGGGATTGGACTAGATGATCTCCTGAGGTCCCTTCCAACTCTGATATTCTATGATTCTATTCAAACAGATAAAAATGCCAGCGTTTACTATGCAGACAAGAAAAGTTACATTTGCTGTTCAGGCGTTTGAAAGTTAAGTGTTACTTAAAATTTTTGAACAAGGCATTTTAAGTTGTTAGTTCTTCTTTATTGGGGTAGGTAGCAGAGCAGTACAATGAGAGGAGTAGAACAGGAAGAAGGCAGAATTGAGACCTTTCAAAGTTTTGGCCCAAGCGAGGAAGCATGGGGGCATCATTTGAGCTCCCCACCTCAGGTGCCAAAATATTGTGGGCCGGCCCTGACATCTGGCCAGCTCTGCTGTGTGTGGGAAGCTAGGGAAGAGGAGAGTTCAAGCTGTCCAGCTGGAACAGTGCATAGCTGCTCAAATACACCCCCGTTCTGTGAGTCTAAGTGGGGGGCTCAGCTGTCTAGGCCAGGTCTTCTAGCCGCCAGGTTATTTACTGAGTAACTTGCCTTCCAATCACAATTTTTCATCATCTCCAAAGATAAATGGGCCTCATTGGCATGGCTGTAGAGCCAGGGGGTGAATAAGGTAGGTGGATCTGAATAGAAACTGGGCAACTATGAGCAATGATCAACTGGTGGAAATCAAACCTCATCCTTCAGGGTGTAGGTGAATCACTGCAGGGAGCAGGAAGGAACCTCCCACACCCCCTCACTCCCTGAGTACGCAGCACTTTACAACTGGCTAGGTACTTCTGACACGGGTAGTCATTATCTGATACTACAATCAGGGATACTGAGTTTGTTAGGCACTATATAAATGTCAATAGAGTAAGATTATTAAATAGATATATCTGCTGCAGCATCCAGTATTGACCCCTGCACGGAAGCAAAATAAACTGCGTGCATCTGTGGTCTGATCCAATAGCAAACTGTGCATTCCCCATATACAGTCCATAATTCAAATACTAATTATGCACCTAATAACCGATTTTTGCATAGCCCAGCACACTTTCAAGGTGACAGGGAAGAAATGAGCAGATTCCTCACTATTTCAGCATCATATGAAAAAGGAGGGAGCTGCAAACTTGACCCATGCAAATTAAACCTTTACAAAATATTTGGTTTTCTGACACAGCTTCCATGCTGGTCAAACAATTTGGAAACTCACAAGCAAGGGGAAAAAAAATCTGTTTCTTTCTGACATAGCCACTTGCAGAGGGAGTGCTGCTGATCACCTCCCTGGCTGCTACAACACCTTAATGGGATGGATTGAAAAGATCCTGACAAGGATAAGGGCATATTCACTAGAATTGGCATGAGTCTCAGAGGATCTCTCTTTGCAGGTGTTCTCGCAAACTTTTTCTTTCAGCTCCCAACCATCTGGAGTCTCGCTATGGAGTTCAATGGGAAACAAACGCTCAGAGCAAAACTTCATTTAAGATCAGTGGGGTGCGCCTGATTCTGCGTCAAAACTGGGCAACATTGCAGAAGTTGCATCAAAATGATGCAACGTCCATAAGCCAGTAGCCCAGGCTCTGTAGAAAAGGTCCATGTCAGTGAGTCTTGAGACTAAGCTGGTCTGAATGTAGAGTTTGCAAAGAAATTGAAAACCAGGTGAATTCTGTGTGGTTTGGGGTATCATGAGACCAATATTTTCCATTGCTCTATTATTGATCCATAGAGAAGCGGTAACTTTACATTTGGAACCTCCTAGAATAAACTAGTTTTACAAATCAACCAGGTTGGATCTCTATAGAACCAAAATACTTTAAATGACCTACAATGGCAGAAGTCTCTTGGATCGTAGTCTTAAGTAATAGGCTATCACGCATCAATTGAGATAACAATCCAAAGAGAATCACGCTTGCTAATTGTTTTTCAACTTCACATACAGCTGGAGGAATAATGCCGGCACAATTCTCATAAAAACATGATCATAATCTATCAGTTCTATGAGCTATAGAACAAAACCTAAGATATAATTGGTGTAGGCACTGAAGAATAAACATGTCAAGATTATGATTTCTTTGCTTAAAAACGAAACAAAGAGATGATTGGAAAGGCAGTGCTTTGGGATACTGAGCAATATCCCTATACTCCATCACCTAAACTGGTTTATGATTTGCAAGCATTTGTATTTTTAGGAGCAGTTTAAAGACAGGTGAGCTGAAAAACATGAGGTGCCAAATATCATAACCTTTGGCCCTTCTGGAGCATCTTTCATCCAAAGACCTCAACATGCTTCACAAATGCTCTGTCGGCCTCGCAAACGGAGCCGTGTGATAATACGGAGGTGTTGGTTGGCAGGGGTTCCAGTGAGACTTTCCTATGCTTCCATTCTCCAGGGGCTCATGATCCAGGAGGTTTGTTTTAGTTTGTGAGGTTTATACAAACTCCAACTGCAAAGTCAAACTCAAAGAGCAACCGGTTGTGATGTGAAATCACAACTGCTGCCAGTTCCCTCGACCCGTGTTGAGTTCAGCGTTTGCAATAAAACCCAGGCAAACTTCACCTGCTGTCAAATTTTGCAACAAAGCTTTTTTTTTGCGGGGGGGGGGGGGAGGGATAAATGGAAGTTATCCCCTTTCAGAGACAAGGAATTTAAGAGGGAGCAATTTTAAGTGGTTTGTCCACTTGGTCACATAGTGAGTCAGTGAAAGAGTTAAGAACAGAGTCCAGTGCTCCTGACACTTCCCAGCATTCCCTGATGCCAAACTGTGACTCAAACACCTTTACTGTATGAAAGGGACATGTGGGCATGGAAGTCTGAAGAACACTGGATGGATGTTTTTAATGCTCTTTGTCTTTGTCAGCTGCTCCATAGTAAGTGGCAGGACAAGGTCAGCAATGAGGATGAAGCCAAACCCAGCAACCGTCTTCCTCAGCACTGGTTCAGATTCAGCAGCCTTCTTGGTACAGACGTTATTAGGAAGGAAGACCCAACAGATTCCAAAATGCATTTACCATGGAATGCTCCTATACAGCCAGCGATCTCATGGTCACCAAAAACTTTGGTGGTGTGATTAGATTATGCCCATCACTTGCAATCCTAACATCCAGCCAGATCACCTGGAGACATTAGCGTGAGATTGATCTGATGGCAATTGCTTTGACGGGAGGCAACATCCCTTTGGGATTTGCTAGATGATGACAAAACACCTCTCATGCTCAGGCATATCTAATGCCCCTCGCCACTATTGGTCGGCACCAAGACTGGAACCCTCAACCTTCATCAGTAACCTCATCCACTTCAGCTAAAGGAATAACTCTATTAGCAGGCAGCAACAGTAGGTTCCGATCTTCTATGAGGATTGACTCATGGTGGTCAATGCATATTGACAGCTGTTCAACAGTAACCGTGTTAAATAACAGTGTTACTTGGTTTATGAAGGGCTTTATTTGGCCTTTAGAAAGGGAGATTAGTGATATGCAGGGCCAGCGCAACCCATTAGGTAACCTAGGCGGTCGCCTAGGGCACTAACATTTGGGGGACGGCGACCGCGGCAGCCGGATCTTCGGCTGCCCCGGTCGTCGTCGGTATTTCGGGGGCGGGACCTTCCGCCGCCTCTGTCGGGGGCGGCATTTCGGGGACTGGACCTTCTGCCGCCTCTGTCGGGGGCGGCAT
>NW_020664725.1:8521776-8788577 GCF_002925995.2 Terrapene triunguis
CGGGGACTGGACCTTCTGCCGCCTCTGTCGGGGGCGGCATTTCGGGGGCGGGACCTTCCGCCGCCTTTGTCGGAGGCGGCATTTCGAGGGCAGGAACTTCCGCCGCCTAGGGCGGCAAAAAAGCTGGCGGCGCTCCTGGTGATATGGTAATTACAAGCCCCACAGAAGTAAGATGAGACTAATGGCTGAGAGGCTGCATTATTCAAACTGCCTGTTACAGATCTCTGGTGATTCCAGGGCAGACTCAGTTGGTGGAGAATGTTAGGTTGCTAGTACAGTAGTGGCATGAATTTGCTCACGCAGATATGCCAGTCTCCAAAACATCCTTCCATAGTGGTTACATCTTGCAATTTTCACAAATCCCACAGAAGTTGGCTCTTTTGTGGACAGAGACTAAGGACTGAATGGGCCCCTCTGGTCACTAGAGCGGGAAGCACCAGGCCAGAAGAGATCATTAGATCATCTGGTCTGACCTTTCGTATAACACATGCCAAAGAATTTCACCCAGTTGCCCAACAACTTGTGTCTGAGAACTGGAGAGTCAAAGGTGATGGGAAGAGCTGAGCTCAGTGACTGTAAAGACACAGGGCCAGGGGGGACTACAAGGGCCTTTTCACAGCAGAGACACTTCTTGATCCTGTATCTTTTGGGGGCAAAGAGACTGATCCTCTCTGCCTGTCCCTTTCTCCTTTTGTCGTCCTCTCCCCTGACTACTCCCTCATTTCTCGTTTTCTTTACCCACACTGCTCCCCACCGTAAACTGACCCTCATTACTCCTCCCCCATTCTATCACAGCAGGAGAGAAACGTGTCCACAGCTCTCTGGGTTTCCCAGAACAGCAGACCTCTCCTCCCAGGTTCCTTAAGGGATTCCAGGTGCCAAGAGAGTGAGTCAGTCCTCTGACAAGGCATGAAAGAAACACCTGGACTCTGTTAGCAACCAGGTGAGCTGACATTACCCATAATCTACCAGATGACCCTGTCCTGTGACTGAATGGGAGCTTGGGGACAGGGGTCTGCTTATCATCCCAGCAGAACGAGCTCCTCTTGGAGTAGTTATTCAACGACCATTCCTCTTATTCTGCACACCACCTTCACTCACAGCATCACTAGCCTCAACACTGCAGCCGCAGCTCCAGTATGATAGTGAACGTTTACCCTGGAGCTAACCTGGTGGAGAATCTCTTTCCCCCTCACATTAATGCAATTCAACCTTGACATAACTATTTCTTCTAGGCTCTGGTAGCTCCCCGATTGATCCCAGAGAGAAAGGAGCCCGAGGGCAGTACAATGTCTGAGCTTTGTTCATTCCTTGACCTCTCTCTCAAGCCAAATCAACCAAAGGGCGGAATTACGACCAAATGCAGAGGTGGCTTTTCAAGTGCGGCCACCTGACTCACCCAACCCATTTCACACAGGCCACTGGACAGGCAGCAGATGGTAATGACTGTGTTACTACTGTTACGGGATGGATTTAAACTGCTGCTCTAGAGTTGATAGGTTTCGCAGACATTTACCAGTCCCTCTGGGCTGTCCGATCCCTCTTAATTGTTTCAGAGCAAAAATCATTGTGAAAAAATAATTCAAAGTCAGATGCCTGCAACTAGGTTACAGCAGGTTAAAAACAGTACGTACCTCACAAGAAAACAAATCTAATCCTTTAAAAAAAGCTATGAAAAAATTATTAAATTCCCCAATTTTGATTAAAAACCCAATTTTTTTTTAATTTTCATTTTTGGATTTATTAACCCCACCCCACCCCCACCTTTTCAGCAGCAAAATAGAAAAAGGTGGGGGAGGGAAGAGACAAAGGAAGGGGGGGGCACAAAATAACCCTCCCAAAAAACATACAAACATTCAGTGGTTTGGTTTTCATCAGCGTGTTGTGTTTCTGATTTTTCAGTGGGGGGAGAGGGGGGATCCACATCAAAAAAAAGGAAAATTTTGGTTAAAAAAGTAAAATGCATTGACCAGCTCCAAGCTAGACACCCTACTGTTAATTATCATGTGTATTGCGATCGTGCCCAGGAGCCTCTGCCATGGACCCATTGCCCTAGGTGCTGCACAGAACAAAGAGACGTCCTCTCCCCAAAGAGCTGCATGGGCTGGTTTTCAGAGGGCTGAGCAGCCACAGCGCTCCCAGGGGAGCAGGGAGCACCAGTGGGTTTGGTTAGGTGCCTGGAGATTTAGGGGCCTACCTGGAGATCCCCAAGTTTGCAAATGGTGGCCTCAGTTTACAGCCCGAGAGTCCAACATCTCCCTTGCAGCCACTGTCCCCCTGGACTGCAGCTGGAGAGAGGAGTTTGGCCAGAGGGGAAATCACAGTCCCCGTTTTGACCGCCCTCCCTGCACAGGTGGAAAGAGCCAGGCTGCAGTGCAGGATCTAACTGCTGCTGTCACCTGAAGCCATATGCACAGGATGTTCCCAGCACTGCTCCACACCTAACACCGCTTCCCCCGTCCCCTGGCCTGCAGCCTGCAGGGATTCCCCCAGAGAGCTCCAGGTAGAAAGAGAGACTGACGAACCATGAAAGTGAAAATAACGAGCCCCTTTGTCCGTGACTGTTCCTGTCTCATCCCAGCGAAATCCCCAGGGGTTCCCCTGGGGAGGGTGGGGAGAGAGAAACAGCCAGCTGCGCTACTTGCTCCGTCTGGCATCCATTAGCCCATCGTCAGGCCTTGCTGAGACAGCATCCAGCGGCGCGTGCGGGGAGCCTGCAGCCAGCGAACATTCAGAGGAGTCTGGTGAAGAGCGGACGCTCCTCTCCACTCCGGAGTAGCATTCTCCCTATGGAAAGCCCAAACTGTTCTTTTGGGGGGGACAGAGTCCTAGCAGCAACTTCTGCTCTGAAAAATTGACACGTTCCGAATGCTAACCACTTTGCCCAAAGGATCTCAAAGCACTCTGCCAACAGTAATCAAGGGGCAACCCTCCAGCCTAGACTGCAGGCTGGGGAGAGACACGGGGCCCTACGTCCCATTAGTACCTATCTGCCTCAAAGCTGTGCTCCTAATGCCTTGGGGGTGGGAGGCTAGATCTCGGGAGCAGCAGGTCATCCTGGCCTCCACAAGCAGAGCTCTGCGTTGCGCTGCTCAGGGAATGGGCACCCCCCTGTGTGGCCCCCACTCTTGCATGGTAAATCATACAGATCATCACCAGGGAAGCCTCTGAGGCCTGGAATGCAGAATGTGCCCCTAAGTCCTCACCTATACCGGGATTTCAGACAGAGGAAAAGCGGCCCCAGTGCAGATCTCCGGCGCAGACATGGTGGGCACTAGGATGCAGCTGTTTAACCCAGTTACTGTGAAACGAGGGATTAGCCTTGGGGCAGCTACACTGGAGGCTAACACCCTTGTGGCCTCAGAGACAGGCTCAAGCTGCGATATTCTAGCATTCAAAGACCCCGAATCCCAGTGGCGTTGAGATCCAGGGTTTTGCCACCAGCCCCACCTGTGATCTCATGCATCTCAGGGAGGTGGGTGCATGTGATCCCAATGGACAAGGTGGGAAAAGGTGAAACTAAGGCTCAGAGTTGAAGCGACTTGCCCAGAAGAGCTAACGCATGTGCTTTGGTGAAGCTGCAGGGCAGCAGTGAGACCAGCCCGAGCCTTCTCATGCTGTCATCAGAAGACACGCCATCACTCAGCCCAATCCACTTGGCCCGCCATGTGTGACTCAGAGCATTGTAGACATCCCCTGCTTATGCATTGATAGATGTGCCTTTCAGCTTCTCTTTCAGCTGAGCTCCTGTAATATTCCCCTTGATGCATGTGCCCATTCCAGCCTGGCATATCTGCTTCCCACCATCCACAACACCCTCAGTCCTGCTATTGCTGGAGAGAGCCTCTCCTCTGTGGGCTTTGCCTATTCAGAAGAGCGAAGAGCAGGGAGTGAGCGTGCGAGAGCGGGCACGTGGGTGTTGCACACAGAGGAGATAGAGAGGGCTGAGAGATCTCATTCTGTCTGGGATTCCATGTCTCAGTCACTTCAGTTCCGCTCACAGGCCTTCCTTTGTGCTAGAGCATCACAGCGGGGCATTATGCCGGCTGAAGCCAAAGTGTGGAAACAAAATCAACGCCTGCTCAGGGCACGTGAAAGGAAAGGTTCCCCTAGGTCAGGGGGAGATGGAGAGAGGAAGAGACAGGCAGAGGGCTGTGAGATCAATTCATACCCTTAAACAACCCAGCTGACCCCCTGTCCTGCACATCTACCGTCACCCCCCTGCTCCTCCTCGCTAGCTTGTTCTGCATTTCGAAACAGCAGAGAGGTTTTCTGCAGCAAGAGCCTCCTGCTTACAGAGCTGCAGTTGTGCCACTGCAGGGCAGCCATCTCATCAGTGTAAGCAAACTTGACCCCTTCCCCTTCTCTGTCTGATCGCCTGTCCCACCTCCCCCTGTCTAGCAGGCTCATCAGAGCACGCTTCTCAGAGCAGCAGGGGCACAGCAGAGGGCAGGGATGTTAGCCCTAGTGTCCTTTCCAGATTCCAACTCCAAAAACTACATCCCATCTTCCCGAAATTCCCCCTACGGCTTCAGGTGTATCAGCAACTTCTCCTCCCCAAAACACCATGCAATACTGCTGACATGCTGCCTGCTGCATTTCCACCCCAGAGGCAACTGCAGCTTCAGCAACAGGTGAGGTGTTCCCCGTACACACGCCCACCGCATCCTGCACCATGCAAGGGGCAAAGGATTCACGTGCTCCTGCACTGGGGCTGCTGGTTTTCACAAGTCTTGCTGTGCCCCCGCAGACCCAGGTACAAATGGATCCCTGGTGCTCAGCATTGCCTGAGACGCATGAAATCACAGCCTTGATAATGCCGCTCTCTCCAGTCTCCAGGGGGTTGTGCTGTTTTACTCAAACATCCCAGAGCTCGAGTTTAGATGTTGCAAGCATTAAAGGAGCAAAACATGTACAGAGGATGAAAAACAGATGCCAGGTGTTCGGCTGCAGAGTCCTGCTTTGGGGGCTGAAGCAACGATAGGTGAGCTGGCAAAGGCTCAAAAAAAGCATCATAAAAGGGGCAGGTGCTGCTGGAGTGTTTCCAAACTTCCCTTCGGGTAACGGAGACCTTGCCCATCTCATGCCGACAGATGAAAGCAGGGAAGAGCAGATGGGGAAGGGAAAGGGCCCTGGATGGATCTGGCCATCTCAGCTGCCCTCTCATTGCACCTCACTCCTAGAGCAAGAGCAGAGGTGCAGAACTGGCCTTTCAGTGGGTTCCGGTTTTCTTTGTGCCTCTTGCTGCACCGTTAGCTTTGTTAATTGGCAGTGGCTCCGGATCTGTGTGAAGCACAAAGGTGCCTGGGCCTGAATCGAACCCTGGAGTCCAAGTATCCCCCAAAGTGCGTGGGGAGTTCGGATCTGGAGATGAGCCCCAGCCCGGCCAGCTGGTGGAATGAGATCCAGGGTTTTGCCACCAGCCCCACCTGTTTGCAGAAACAAACCCAGGCGCAGTCAGTGAGGTCTTTCCCTTAAGAAACAACAAGGCCCCTGTCATAAGCCAAGGGGCTGGCGGTTAGCTTTGCCAAAGGCATTCTGCGAAAGCGAAAAGGAGGCCGAGCCGGAATCAACCCCTTGTTCGCCAGAGACCAGCCACAGGCCCCATGTCAGGTATGAAGGATGCAAGGCAGCTGGTCCTCTTAGCTCTTCTCTGCACTTCTTGTTTCCCTCCCTTCCACCTCCTGGAGTTCCCAAGTGGGATGGTGGCTAATGGATTCCCTCCAGCATCCCCAGCCTGACAGCCAGCACCCTTCCTAATGCATTCCCAAGGGCTTGGGTCGCTAACGCGGCACTAGCACCAACGCAAGAGCTTTGGACGAGGGCAGAAGAACCGTAAGAGAATTCCCGCCCCCCACCTCTGCCCCGCCATGGTATCGCCTTCTCCTCAGGCGCAGAAACTGCAGCACTGGTTAAAAAACTGTGCAGACAGGAGGCTGACAGGCCATCTGCAGAGGGGCGCGATTGCTCCTGACAGGTTTATCAGCAGCCGGGTTTGCCTGCAATGAGATGTAAAACATGGGTTTCATTTCCAGAGCAGACGCTGCTGCTAAGAAGCCGTTAGACACTTCATCAGACAGGCTCAGAGCTGGGCCCTCTATTAGGAAGTGACAGCACCTCACACGCTACAACCATGCTCCAGGTATTCCTCCCCCCCTCCCCCCAACTTTGGCTTCACAGCCTTCAAATCCTACCGAAACAGGGGCTGTTATTTTTAAGCAGGAGCTCAGTGTTGCTCAAAGGAATCCAGCTTGCTGAGAAAGGAAGCCCCTTCAGAACAGAGGGGAGGGCTCCGAGAAGCACGGAAGAGAAGTGGTCAGTCTCCACAGGGTTTACACTCCGGGCAAGAGCGGACAAGAAAAGGGAAGAGTAAAGGGGATGTGCTTAGAGTGGCAGACTCAGCACAGGGCTTGTGCGCATGTCAGGGCCGGGGGAGATAATTTTGTTCTTTCAATGGCTCAGCAGGGAATGGCAAGGAGGGGCTGAGATTTGTAAAGGGAGGGAAGGGGACGAAGATGGGAAGGGGAACAGAGGAGAGGAATAAAGAGGATGGAGAACAGATGCAGGAAAGACGGATGTAGAGGAGTTTGGAGCTCAGTGATGTCCAGTAACGCACGGAGACCAGCGGACAGGTGTTAAACGTAAAGGGAAAGCAGGAGGCAGAAATGCCATGAGAGTATTGACACTCCTGGTCCTCTAAATGAAAACAGCAAGTCCTATAAGGAAGTCTCCCAAATGAAGCCCAATTTCACGAGATTCCTAGCCCCGCAACACACACACACAGGACAAAGACTTCGAGGCCCTGTTCAGAGTTAGAATCAAAGCTTCTGGACACTGATCTGAACAAGAGACAAAGCTTTCGAGGTCTGCTTTGCACATTTTAAGAGAAGCTCCTACACAAAGGATCTCATAGGTTTTGCTGGTCCAAATTCCTGCATCCCAAAGTCCAGCCCCATTGAACCAAACCCATCTCAATCGCCGTTATTCACATCTGCGGATGGTGTGAGGGGAATTGGATTGCTGGCTGCTTCTTATTTTATTCTTCCCTTGACATGTTTTTTTTTATTTTTTTATTTTTTTTAAAGCCCATCATGCTTTGCATTGCCTAACCTTACTTCCAGCCTAGGCATTTTCCCTCTGCAGCACAGTCACGTGGCTGGTAGCTTGAGAACCCTGCAGGACATCTCCCTCCCAGCTGAATAGTCCAGGTCCCTTTGCATTAGCAGTCGACAGCTGTATCCCAATCTAAAGCAAGGTGGCTCCGGAAGATTTAGCAGCATGTGCCTACACACCCACACTTAGTATGCCAATAAATCCACCTTTTAAATAAAAGTTAATTAAAATGTGATTAGAATGGGGACTATAAACAGATGCCCCTCGGCTTAACTCGTCTGCTCCTTCCCCCCACACCTTCCCTGTATGAGATTCAAACAGCCACTGGTGTCACTTTTATGGGAACCAGAAGACATGGGCAATTTGGTCAGCCTCCCGCACGCACATGGCAGAGATTTGCACACAGTAGGCTGCAGAAGGCTCGGAGGGAGCTGAGCAGATTAGTAATGCTCTAAGCTGCGGCTGTAGAGGAGCGGAGTGTCTTCGGTTGTCACGACGATTGTCATATTCGGTGACCAGTACCTGGACAGAGTGGGCCTGGTTGAGTGCTCACTCAGGTGCTATGAGGTGCGATTCTGTTGGTTTCAATACAGTTACTCCTGAGTCACACTGGGGTAAATGAAAGGACAATCAGACCCCATGTGCATTCTGCATGGGGGAACACCTCAGCTGAGCCTCCCTCCAGTATAAACCCAAAGGGTCACTAGCTCATACCTGGGATGCTGAATTAAAGGGACAATGTCGGGGCAATTTAGGCCAAACACTGATTTTTTTTTTTTAAATCCTCCCAGTCCCTGAGATCAACAGTAAAGGTGCCACGATTTTTACTGCATTCCAATGAAGACTGTCCCCTGCAGTGTTTGCAACCCAGACATCACACAGTTTTGTGCAAGTGAACTGGAATCGGGAAGTGAAACTGACTAATAACCAAAGCAAATTGCATTACTTGGTGCAAATAATTTATTCAAGGAGGGTTGGCAATTTTTGTCAAATTAATCATGAATATTTATTTTTCTGTTTTTTCCCCCTAACACCGTAGATCATCAGATAACGTTCAGTGAATGATTTGATGATTTTTTCCCCCCACCATCAAATAAAGTTATTTGCGAATGTGCCTGCAGGAAACCAAAATGAAAAAGGACAAGTCTATTTTCATTGCCTGAAATGAGCGAAATGCACAGCTGCCAAATTCGGTGCAGCTCCATGTGTGACATTTTATGCTAATTATTTAATGAGCATATTTGTGTATTTACAAACAAATTACATATACCATAAACTTCATCTTCGGGGGAAAACCCATGTGGATCTAGTTCTGGTTAAAGGCATCGGCATGACTTTAATATTCATTATTATTATAGTAACAAGAGGCCCCAACTAGATTAGGGTCCAGTGAAAAAATGTTGGGACCCTGTGCACTATGGCAATGGCTTCCCCAACTCTGCCCCACCTTGCTTAAACTAGACAGCATGAGATAGCCATAGTGGAGGCTTACACTACCAGAGCAATAGAGCACTCTCTCTCTTGCAGCTGCAGCAGCAGCATGCCCTGGGTGGCCAGGCCCAGCAGTAGGTCACAGCAACGCGGTGAGATTAGGATGCGGGGAGAATTCCCCCTTCTAGCTTGTGGGGTAATGGGGTGGAGAGTCAAACAAAATGATCTGGCCAGCCCGATGTGGTCCCCAAGCCTTTAGGTACCCAACCTGTTTTTTCCACCTTCTGGGGTTGGGGTTCACCCTGAGATGGGGGCCCTATGCAAGTGCACGTAGTTGAATCCAGGCCTGGCAAACAGTTCCTGCCATCCTCATTTTACAGATGGATAACTGAGAGACTAAGTAAGTTACCTACGATTACAGAGGGAGTCTGTATCCGAGCCAGGAGCTGAATTCACATCTCCCGAGTCACAGGCTAGTTCCTGACCTGGAACAATATTCTTGCTATCATACAAACTATTAGAAACCTCACAAATGGTTCCATGGGGTCAGTTCTAGTTTTGCCTAAAGACTCATGCAAAACTGCGATCTCGATTTTGTGAGATTTCCAGACCCAGAAGGTTCAGATAAGAACCCAGATGTTGGCTGCTCAGCAACACCAAAACCAGACACTCTGAAGATGCCAGTTCTTCATTAAACCCAATACCTGGGGTAGCATCTCTGAAACCTGATGTAGCATTCTCTAGCTATTGGAAAACAGATCTGCTACTGGAAGGATAACACATCATTTCCCACTAATGAGGGGAAAAACCCATCACTCATGGGGAAAAGGAGATGGTTTTGGTAAGATACGGACTTTTCAGTAGTTATATTATCCCAGTGCAACCTATTACAGAGTCATTAGCAGAGAAGTAATATTCTTGCTGTTAATAATTTGACTAATAAGCCTGTCTGGCAAAATGAAAAATCTCTCCATGGATCAGATTAAAGGCATTGCACGAACTGGCAGTTTGTTTGGATAACAAGCACCTGAATTGGAGGCAAACCCGAAGTATTTTTCTATGTGGAACATCACTCCTCTCAGATGGGAATTTACCTCTGCCCCTAATGGAACTGGAGCTGTATTGCACATTATTGATGTTGATTATTTACATCAGTTTCATAATCCATTGTTCCTGTAATCATAATAGAAAGAACTCCTAGTTATACAGTGAGTAGAGGAGTTATCATGCGCTGTTCCCTATTATTTTTCATTTGCATGGTATGCCTTATGCCTGGAATGGCCGCTCCAAATCACTCTGTAATCCTCCACTTCTTCCGGTGAAAATTTGAAAGAGGTAAAGTAAGTAACCATTGGCACAGCTTACCTAGGGAAATGATGGATAGAGCAGTGTCAATACCAGATTTTTTGGTTTGCTGGCAATTTTAAAAAATCAGAAAAAAATTGCTGTCAAACCAAAACTGAAATTTTTGACAAACTGAAAAGTCACAAAAAAATTATATGGGGTCAAATGAAATGTTTTATTCACTGTTGAGCACTTTTGAATGTTTTTATTCTTAATATAAAATTACGGGAAATGTTGAAAAAAAAATAATTAATTTCAAACCAAAACATTGAAACCTTTCATTTTGAAAATCTCAAAATGAAACACTATTTCTACTGAAATTTTTAAAGAGTTTTTTCCCCCGCGTACTGAAATAACTTAGCAAAACTGATGCCAATTCATGAAATGTTCCGGTATACCGAATCTTTGTTTTTCACCGAAAATGGTTTTGTATGAAAAATTTCGCCCCGCTCTAGTGGTGGATTCTCCGTGTCTTGGAGTCTTTAAATCAAAGCTAGATATCTTTCTAAAAGATTCGCTCTAACTTAGCCACAAGTTATTGTCCTCGATGCAGAAGTCACAGGATGATGATCTTTGGCCTGCATTGTACAGGAAATCGCACTAGTTTGTAAGACCATGAGGGACCATTAGGATCAATCTATGTGTCTGAAATATCTCCTCAGGATGACGCCTACAAGGTATTGCCAGCTGATAACAGCTACCAGGTGGTGTTTTAAAAAAAACCCCAACGTTTTGATTTGAAACCCACACTAATTGTCATACAGCTAGGGTATTATATCTAGCCTCATGTTCCTATCACTGTCACCTCCTCCGCCCCCATAGTCTCCAACTGTCTGTTTCACCCACTTGTTGAGACTGGTCTTAATTTAGATAAGGACCAAGGGCCAGATCCTTCATGGGTGCAAATCAAAGCTACGCTGATTGACATGAGCGGAGGATCTGACTCTGAACGTGTTTGTGAAGTGTCTGGTTCTATGGGCCCTTGATTTTGCCTTGGGCCCTATAGGTGCTGCTGTGATACAAATATCCAAGTAATAGTAGCCTCTGCGCTTCTGGTTTCTAGCCAGGGCCTGAAGAGTAAGAGCCAAAACACCCCCAAGAAAAGTTGTTAAGGGACCACCAGTCTTGCCAAAACCAGGACACATTCCTTCTAAGAAAGCCTGTCCCACCCTAAAGGTCTGTCCGTATGGGAAATGACCAGCCAGGGTGGTGATTCTTTCCACTCCTCTGGCCTCTTTCATTTGAGCTGCTCACCACAGCAAGCAGAAGGAATTAATAAACCATACAATACCTGTGAGACAAGCCAGGGGTGTACACTCATAAGCATTTCAACCACCAGTGAAATGGGGCCACAACAGGAAAGTGTCTGGCTGTTCAATGCCAACACTGCATAACAGCTCAGGACAGGGAGCAAAGAACATTCAGTTTGGAACTTCAGGAGGGATTAAAACAGAATGTAACGACTGTGCTAGAATTTGGCCAGGACACCAGGGCTAAAAGGTGCCACAGGTCTTTTAAAGGGCACAAGTGGTCAAGGTCCTCAGTTTTACGTCTGTATTGAAAGGCTGAGAACAAATAGCTCAGCTTCCCTGCCTGATTTCTGCAGCCTCCCGGATGAACACTACTGGGATTACCCAGCTGTAGCTCTGCAGTGCATTCTGGGTGTGGATCCCCACTCAAATGGGGTGGAGGCTTCTGATGACCCTGCTCTTGGCTGAATTGGATTCTTCATCCACCTGCCTTTGATCCTCCTGATTGAGAAACTCAGCAAATAGCAGATGGGTTGGTGGGAGGCGAGGAGGGGGAAATGCTACGTTTCCCCTTCTCTGAAGGAGAACTCTTCTTTCCCCCAAATCCAAGCTCATACTGTCATCCCCCTCAACATGGTTCTGCCGTCCTACCCCCCTCTTCATCGTCTCCCCATCTTGTTCTCCACCTTCACTGCTCTTATCCTTTCTGTGCCCTTTCCTATTAGCTGCCTGCTGGAGGACTGCCTTTGAAGCGCGAGAGAAAAAGACTCATCAGCCCAAATGTATTTGGTTTTTAATCAGCTTATCACAGATTCTCTTTTGGCTGCCGATGAGAAGTTGACAGGATCTCCCCAGCCATTCGGAGGCACCAGCGGCCAGACTCACATTCCCAGAGCAGTGGAGCAGTTCTTCGCGCAAGTTCCAGGGAATTATTAGGGGCTTGTACAGTAACTCCCCTGGCTCAGTACCAGAAATGCTAGTTCCTTCAAGTAAATTTATGACTTCTCTGCATGCTCGCTCGCCACACGCATGCCCACAGAGATTCTATCTAGCTGTTCCCAGTAAGGGACAAAACCACAACTAAGACCGCAGCGTCGCCTCTTGCTAACCCACAAGGACAGTGCAATTGAGTTAAATACGACACACACACACCGCCAAAAAAGGCAGAGGATGGAGATATTTTACTCCACAAACAAAGACAGGGGAATCAGCATCCTTAGTGAGCATGCTGGTCAAGCAGAGTTGGAAGTACAGTGTCTTAAAAGAAGTGGGGAGCTCCCAGGGGACCAAACCATGCAATTGAGTGTTCATCCAGGAGAGGATCTGGACAGAGGGGGCTGTAGTCTCCATTCCCCTCCCGCCCCTCTGAATCACTCTGGCAAAGCAAAGAGGAAGCATAAAGCTGATGTAGGAAGTATGGTCTAGTGGGTAGGGCATTAGTCTGAGATTCAGGAGACCTGGGTTCTGTGCCTGACCCTGACTGCCTGTGAGAATATCTTCCCCGGTCTCCCTCTCCACTTTTCCTTCTACCATTGATCTGTCATTTCTGGGCAGGGACTGGCTCTCACCATGTGGATGTACAGCTCCTAGCACGAGGGAGCTCTGCTTTCAGTTGGGGCCTCTGGGTACTGCTGTTACACAAATAGTGTAAGGCAGTTCTCCGTGTTGCCAAGAGCTGCTAGATGGCTCTATATTGCCATCCCGTCACCCCACACACAGCCCCAAAGTGTACGGGCTTGGACACCACAATGGACCCTGAGGGCTGCTGCAGCTGAACATGGGCTAGTGTAGCTCTGAGACCAGAGAAAGTCTGGGTGGCCCCCCAACACAGGGAGGCTTAAAACCAACTTTGCTCCTGCTGCCTCCCCCTTTCCATTCCTGTGCCAATCATCGCTTGAGAACAACTGAATCTGGCCCCAGGTCTGTTGGCCCAGACAAGCACTGCCCGTGTAAATCACACATAGAATGCAATCAGCGTCAGAGCAAATATAATTCCAATCATAATGTAATCAACATGGATGCAAATACCATATTTGTACAGGGCCTTTCATCACTCACACAAAATATTCAGTGCCAGTGCAAATAAATACTCCCAGTATCTGAAACCAAGTATTTGTCAAACATGACAGCTGCATGCCTGCAAGGCAGCCTTGCAATTTGGGTTTTTTAATATACATATACACTAGGAGCTGAAAGTCCGAGCTGTCACATGGGTATAATACAGAAAGTTATATGTGTAAATATAGCAAAAAATGGCTGAGAACTTTCCAGTTGGACAGTAACAGATTGTGAATCCCAGTGATGATTGAGCCTGGTGATATTCTAAAGAAAAGGAACTCTCATCCATTTGTGTAGCGATTGCCACTACTTCACTTTGACTCAGACATTCTAGTCTTCAGAGTGATGTTTGGGGTTATTGTGTATGCTGGTTGTATTGCTGTGTGGATACTTGTGCTGTGTGAGAGTTGTGTTGGGAAAGTTGTGGGGATGGCGAATGGGGTGTATGCTGCAATAAAGAGCTGTGTGTGTTTGGAGTTGCTAGTTGTGTTGTGTGGATGGCTGTGTTCATTTGTGGGGGTGGTTGTGAAGGGAGATTTATGTGGATTTGTGCAGGTGGTGAATGAGGGGGTGCTAACAGGAGCTATTTGGAGTTATTGCATATGCGGATTGTGTTGTTGTGTGGGTAGTTGTGTTGATTAGCATGCAGGTTGTGTTGGTCTGGGAGAGCTGCATGGATTTATGCAGGTGGCAAATGAGGGGGGGGTGTTGCAGTGAGGGCTCTGTGTGACTGGAATTATTGTGCATGCTGGTTATGTTGCAGGGGTGGTTGTATCAGTCTGTGTGTGGAGGAGTTAGCTATGCAGGGAGATTAGTGTTGATTTGTTCAGGTGGCAATTGGGCCAAATAATCCACCATTTCTTAAGTCCCCGTCATACAACCAATGACATTGTTGCATGCAAGATAGCTGTAGAGTAAGGTTTGTGATTGGCTGAGTTACCTCTGATCTCACAATGGTCTAGGACTCTTGGCATGGCATAGATACATGCCTGACTGTAGCTATACCCTGCACGGGTATAATTCGTAAAGTCAAAATAGCAGCAAACTCAACAATTGGACCATAACAGACCACGAAACCCAGCGATGATTGAACCTGGGGATATTCTGAACAAAGAGCTCTCAGCCATGCTTGTAGCTGCTTCTGTCGCTTCACATTGCTTCACCAGGCGGCCCCCACCCATACATCCATTAAAAACCGCTCCCACATCCCCATTACATTTTGGAAAATGGTAAAACCTACATTCACCCCAATGAAATGCAGGACCTCACTGTACTGGATGTCAAAGAGAAGCAGCCCCTCCACAGAACCCCAAAATACTGGACAGGCAGCCTTTCCCTCTCTAAGTACAATGAACCAAATCCATCCCTAGTGGATCTACTAAAGTCAATGGCGTTACAGCCTGGATAAATGCAGCCTGGGGACCACAAACATGACACTAAGAAGGTGGGGGTCTACTTAACTCTTCCAATGCCCAGCCCCCAGAAGTAGTCATAGAAATTCTCTACATGACAATATCCTAATCCTTCTCTAGCCCTTTTCCCATCCGTTATCTCAAAGTGCTGTACAAACCAAGGGCCAGTATTATTTATCCCCATTATACAGAGGGGGGCAATGAGGCACAGGGGGCAGTGACCAACTCAAGAGTCCACCAGCTCTCAAACACATCCACATGCACAGCCTTTCGTGAGCACATGGGTCATGACTAGAGCTGAGTGAATAACTGATTTTTCACTTTGGAAGCCAAATCGACAAATCCGAGGGGGGAAAAAATCCACCTCAGTTCAAACTGAAAAACAGTTTTTTTTATTCCCCCAAAAATGTTAACTAAAATGGAAAACTTAATTTCTTTTGAATCAACCAAACCATTTTCGCTTGACACAAAATGATTTTTTTAATTTAGTTTTTCATTTTGATTCAGACGTTTTCAGGGTCCGTGCGGTTTTTTCCTTCCCCCTTTTTGCACTTTTTTTTTCAATTTAATTATTTAAGTTGGTCACATTTGAAAATGAAGTGCAGTTTCAAAACGAAAAGTAGAAATGAAACATTTTTCCTACAATTTTTTTCTATTATTTTTAGCTAAAATTATCCATCAAATTTGACCCAAAATCAAAAATACTTTTGAAGGCCCCAAAAATGCCATTTTTTGTTTGGTTGGGTTTTTTTTTTTTTTTTATCTAATAGAAATGTCACCCTTCCCTCCAGCCCTTAACCCTGGGACAGCATGTACTGGGTACCCACAGAGCCATGCTCTAGGGTGAAGCCCTTTGATTCATTTATTACCTCAAGGGAGGCATATTTTAGTCTCCTTTACCCAGGGCTGTCTGCCAAACATAGCCTTCAGTTACAACTCCTATAGAAGGCAAGAGGTCTCCTGGCCATGGTGAGTCTGAGTAACACATCTATTGCAGGCTTCGCTGTGGCTGCCACTAACCCGTTATATTGATTTTCACATTGTGCTTGTGACATTTAGAGTCTGGCCCTGCCTCCACTTGATTCCTCCACTCTTCTCTTTGCACCATCGTTGTGTTAGGGCATCGGCCTGGTTTGTACCACTCCTTTGGGCAGCCATTAAAACTGGAGTTTTCTGTCTAACCTCAGGAGAGCTGCAGCATGGATAGCAGACAGCTTCCTCCACATTGCTTTGGCCAGATGTCTCATCCATGTACCTCGACAGCCCACATTCAGGAATGAGAATGGGCTTTATCTTCATGGCCTCGCGGCTTAAGATGGCCAAAGAGAGGCTCTTTGGTGATGAGGACACTTGGTCCCTAGACAGCAGACAGATCCAAAAATCGTTTTGTACATGCCAGTAAAAACCCTCAGTCACCACTGACCCAGGCTGGGTTTGACCTGGTGACCCACAGGCAAAGACTTTAATGCTCAAATTGCCATAGACCCTTGAGATCCATTGAGTACAACACAAAGAGAAGGGAGAGGAGACCCTAAAAAATAGCATCCCCCAAGCTGTCAGAAATGTTTTGTGGGATGTGCTAGAGGCTAGAGAGGGTCCAACCATCCCTAAAATGCAGTGATCAGAATCACAGACAGTAACACTCTACCTTGCATCTCTCATCTGATTTGGGGGGAAAGGCGTCAATCGGAACCAGCACAACGCAGAGAGGCATTTGATGGCTTAACAGGAGGAAGGGACAGCTCTGCTTCTTGGTGAGACCTCTTCAGTGCAATCTTCATTCCATCCCTACTCTCTCCCCATCATCATTATCCCTTCCCGTCCTTGTCAGTCAGCCTGATGATAGCGTTTCCCCCCTCTTCCCTTTGTTTTTTTCCCTGCACCTTTTGACAGTCACCAAACAGTTCAGATCTACATTCCATTCCATTTGTTGCAGGCTTCTGAGCAGTAGGCAAGAAAGTGTCCCCGGCTCCCAGCTTGCAAAGAGCCTGGCTTGTACGCATGCATAGCCCAGCTGGCTAAGGCTCATAACTGTTATTTAACAGTGTGGGGAGAGTGATCGTGAGTTGACAGTGGGCGGCAAACAAAGGAGCCCTTAGGATTCCTGACAAATAGCAGGGGATGGGCCAGCGACGGGAGTAGCTTCTAAATTGAAGTCAGTCAAATAATTGATGGCACAGGGCAAGGGGGGAATCCATCCCACAGCCTATGGTACTGGGCCCAGGTTCCCCCAGGTATAATGGTAGTGTATGTTCTGATTCTGGCTTCCCCTGTATACATTCCATCTGTATGGCAAACAGTACCAACCAATCGGCATTAAGGAGTGAGGAGCAGAGACAGGGGAAAGGTGGCAAGCTGTGCATTAAGTTTAGGAACTCTAACACCACTCAAGCTTGCATGAAAATGAGCCGTGAAGACTCAAATGCCCGCCCCCCTCCCCCCCCAGCCACAAAATGGGGGGCATTTGGATTGGTGACGTTTACCTGCTTTGGCTTGCCCTTCCATCCCTCTTGCCCCTTGAATACAATCCAGACATTTCATCGCAGGTCTCGACACATTTAATGTCTCAGTAAAGACAAACACCAAGCACTGATGCCCCTGTAAAGCTCCTTGACAACAGACAGCCTAATGGCCCCTTATTTTTTCCCAGCTGCAGTCTGGAAAATGAAATAAATTTAGCTCCTTAAGCATCCTGCCAGCTCTATAAGCAACATGTTTGCTGCTCTCCTAGGCTGTACAGTTAGCAGACAAGGCAGCGCAGAACTGTGGGTCTACGCAGCAGCTACACGGGAAGTGACAGGCTCTAGGAGAATGCTAATGGATGCAGAGGAAAGCAAGATGCTTGAGGTCAGGACTGGCAATGCAAGGAGGCCCGACAAGTTAGTGAGGAACCAAGGGCAAAGTGGAAAACCACTGACTTCAGAGGGAGAATTCCATCCCCCGAGTCTATTCACAGACCATGGGAGGGCACGATCAAGGAGTCTAGAGGACGGGAAGGGAAAGGCAGAGTGTGAGGGACAGGGTCTGTGAAGGAAGATCAAAGATTGACAATATCTGGGATGGGGAAGACATTTTGTGCCACCCAAAGTTTTGGTGTGTCCTGGCTCTAGTCACCTTTAATCTCACCATCCCTTGAGCAAGAGACTGGGAGAAGGATCTCTCCTTGGGCCTGGCTTTCTCTGTGCCCAGAGGAAATTAGCCTGTCAGGCAGTGTGAGGGCTCCCTCCAGCCTAAATTCCTCTGTGACTGTCCCTGAGGGAAAAGCACACGGTATCAAAGCCTATGTGAGCTTGAGAAAGGGGTACCTGGGCCTGGGTCTGCCGACAACAGGCCCTAGAGCAGCAGTTCTCAAATAGGGTTGCCAGGCATCCGGTTTTTGACCGGAACACCTGGACGAAAAGGAACCCTGGCGGCTCTGGTCGGCACTGTTGACCAGGCCGTTAAAACTCTGGTCGGCAGCACACTGGGGGCCTGGGGCTGACTCTGCCTGCCCTGGTTCGGTGCGTCTCCTGGAAGTGGCCGCCAGGTCGGTGCGACCCCTAGGCACATGGGCAGCCAGGGAGGCTTCGCCCACTGCCCCCACTCTGAGTTCCGGCTCTGCAGCTCTCATTGGCCAGGAACCGCGACCAATGGGAGCTGTGGGGGTGGCACCTGCAGGCATGAGGGCAGCACACGGAGACTCCCTGGCCGTCAATTCACCTAGGGGCTGCAGGGCCCTGGCGGCCGCTTCCTGGGAGCCACGGTAAGCGCCACCAGGACCCCGCACCGCAAACCCCCTGCCCAGCCTGATGAAAGTGAATGAGGGTGGGGGAGAGCAAGTGATGGAGGGAGAGGGGATGGAGCGGGCGGGGCCTCAGGGAAGGAGCAGGGCAGGGGTGTTCAGTTTTGTGCGATTAGAAAGTTGGCAACCCTATTCTCAAACTGTGGGTCGTGACCCCATTTTAATGGGGTCGCCAGGGCTGGATTAGACTTAATGGGGCACAGGCCTGAAGCCGAAGCTCGGGGCCAAGCTGAAGCCCAAGCCCCACTGCCTGAGCCAAAGCCACTGCCTGGGGCTGAAGACCTTGGGATCAGGCTTCAGTCCCCCCTCCTGGTGTAGTAATTTTTGTTGTTAGAAGGGGGTCGCGGTTCAATGACGTTTGAGAACCCCTGCCTTATGGGGAATCATTAGTGCCAGACAGGTGGAGGGCTCCCTTAATCCATGGCTGCCAGCCCGTAACAGACATGAATCCATGGCAAATGCTTTTCCCCTAGGCCAAGCCCAGGACAGAGGGTCACAATCCCTCGGCCAGAGGCCCCCGCAGTGCTGCTGAGCGATGGATGTGAATAGCCAGCCCTGGTGCAGAGGAGGCAGCAGATGCTCTGGCTCATTAGACACCCAATGGCTCCACACCAGAGTGGAGGCTCATAAGCCAAACCATTTATTTTAAAAGTTCATACACAGGTTACAGCAGGGAAGGGGCGGAAAGCCATTAAGCAATAACACACTGGAGGCGAGGCCTCGGGAAGCATGTCCCTGATCCAGTAACAGGGAGGAGGTCCCGCTGCATAATGTACCCTCCTCAGTGGTGTCTGTCACTATTTCCCGGAGGGTGGAGTATCAGAGAGGGGCAAACCAAGGGATGCGGATTGGGGTTGCTGGACTTTGGTCTGTTTTTCTGATTTGCAACCCCCAAATCAGGGATGGAGAGGGATCTGGGTCCCACCAGATCCTAACTCCCACAGGAAGGAGGGGGTCAGATAACCACTTCCAAGCTTTGACCCCTTTCCTCCCCACCTGACCTAGGTGCGTGCGAAATGGCTCTGCTCTCTGCTTCCTCTCCCAGCACAAGGCTGAGAGCTCTGCCACCTGCTGGGCCAATGAACAAGGAGATGTAACACATAAGAACATAAGAATGGCCGTACTGGGTCAGACCAAAGGTCCATCCAGCCAAGAATCCTGTCTACCGACAGTGGCCAATGCCAGGTGCCCCAGAGGGAGTGAACCTAACAGGTAATGATCAAGTCATCTCTCTCCTGCCATCCATCTCCACCCTCTGACAAATAGAGGTTAGGGACACCATTCCTTACCCATCCTGGCTAATAGCCATTAATGGACTTAACCTCCATGAATTTATCTAGTTCTCTTTTAAACCCTGTTATAGTCCTAGCCTTCACAACCTCCTCAGGCAAGGAGTTCCACAAGTTGACGGTGCACCAATTCAATCCTGAATTGGTGATTCCTCTGGGTGAGGGCCCAGGAGGCACAATGGCAGGAGAAGCCTTTGAGGATGAACAGAGGACTCCAGTCGCCAAGGCTGTTAACCCAAGTTTGTCTGATTCATGAGCCGCCAGCCCTGTCCAGCAGAGCACGTAAGCATGTGCTGAAGCCCCATTAAAGTCAGTGGAGCAACACCCATTTGCACCAGCTGAGGACTGGACCCAGCCAGTCTACTAAACACAGACAGAGCCAGAGCATCAGCCCCTACATTGCCCGAGGCCAATACCTAACCCTCTTCAGCAAAGGGAGAAAGACAGGGTTAGGCATCTGCCTCCAATTACACAGGCCCTCAGTGTGGGGCAGGGATGGCCAAGGCATGCTTTGGCCAATGGAGCTTCTCAGGCTGTCTATGGTGATCGAGGAACCCATCCATTTCTAGGCCTAACCAGCTGGTGTGACTCCATCTCCCTAATTCAGATGAGTAGGGGACACCAGGCTCTAGAAAGCTGCTTTCCCCCTCTGCCACGGTTCACCCAGTGCTGCTCCTTATATCATTTCCAAAGCCTGGAAACAGACAGCAACCCTGAGTGAGAAGCTGGATCTCGGCCACTCGGCCTCTTAGTGACATCAGCAACATCTGACATCATTTAGAAGACGCTGCAAAGGTAAGAGCCTCTCTGAGCAGCGACACACACCATTTGGAGGTTTCAGATTCAGATTCTAAAAGTCTGGACTTTTATGAATTCCTCTTAGGAGACTTCTTTTCTGGTTTGCTGGAGGGGATGGCTTGGAAGCAGCTTGCAGCCATGCACCTCTCCATAGGCACCGAATGGAACGAGACGCAGGCACTGACTGCAGAAGGATTCTCTGCTCACCTCGGTTCTACCATCTGCCATAAAGAGTTACCGCAGGGCCCTGCCAGAAACTACTCACAGCTAATATCAACCCACCGGGAGGGGAATCTCTCTCAAGATGTTTCTGCCACAGAACATATCTGGGTTTGATAATTAAACACACACACACACACACACCCCAGACACTTGGGCAGGTTTCACTGGCCCAGGAGGATGTTTCTAGAAAAGGCTGCTCTCCACTGCCTGTGGTCTGAAAGTAAAGCAAAGAGGAAGGAGCACCTGGAAAAGCCGATAAAGATGGATGGGAGGGGCACGGTGACAAAGGTACTTGCCGGCACTCTGTCAGCTTCCAGCTACTCGGCTCATAAACAATCTCATCCATTATCCAGCCAGCGTGGGCACAAACAGCCCCCCAGATAGATACACACGAGCCGATTCACCCCAGTGAAAATAACCCCTCGATACACACACACACACACACACACACACACAGATCTCCCACTTAGGAACTAAGCCTCAGAATCATGCACACAAGCGCGCACACACGCTGAAAACACAGCTCTAAGGTGTACACACAACCAACTCTGCCATTGCAAAAACAAGTCACACACACACACACACACACACACACACAACACCACTATCACAGAGAACCCATCACCAGAAACATGCACCGCACACATGTCCCTCTGCCACTTAAGAAACAGCTTCCACATATAAACACAGAGAACTGGCTCTCCCAGTGTAACATATGCCCCCCTCCCACAGCCAGGTGTAGCCCTGATAAATCAGTCCCCCCAAAACACATGTACACACCAAGCTCTGCCAGGTACAAACAGCCCCCAGATACACCCAGAGCTGCTAGCCTGGAGCCACCACTCCCCAGAAACACACACAGCTCAGCCCCCGAGAAAAGCAGCCTGCAGAGAGAGAGAGACTCCTGAGCAAATTACGGTGGTACCTGCAGTAAGTATCTCTCTCACACACACACACGCCAAGCTCTGCTGCTGAGATTGGACACACACACACACACACAAAGCTCTGCTGCTGAGATTGGCGCCTGGATACACGCCCACACTCAAGCAGCTGGGTGAGAACAGCCCTGAGAGACACACACACACTCCACTCTTGGGCACTGGCCAGGAAACACATCTGCAGGGGCTTTCCGGGCAACAGAAGGGCCCCACTCAATGCTGCCTGCCAGGCTATTCCATTCAATTGCAGGGATCTGCCACCAGCCTCTGGTAGTGACACAACACTCCCCTCGGCCCCCCGCACTGTCTAGGAAAGGGCTCCTGATGCAGAGCAGCTGCTACATGGTGCAGTTGGGGTGCTCCTAACTGGTTCCCCCTTCCCCCATGCGTAGGGGTGTCTCAGATCCTGTCCGGCTCCCCTTGCCTGCTGCCCAGCAGACTGCTCTGAGGAGAATCCAAGCCAAGTTTTTTCCTGCATGCCTTGGGTGTCAGGCGGAACTTTGCAGCAGCTCCGTAGCCCAGACCCTGTGACGTGGAGCTCTGGGAGGGGGTATCCTTCAGTGACAGGGGAGCCTGAAGGGTCAGTACTGAGCCCAGGAACCAGGCAGTTGTGCAGTGGATTCAAGTCCTCCGGTGCTTGGCAGAGAGTCTGCACCCGTAGGGATCCCCAAAACCAGGGCAGCGGCTGGACTTCATTCAGGCCCCAGAGGTTTAAAATACCCAGCGATCCAGAGAGTTGGACTCCCCTCACAGTAGTCTGGTGGGCGGCTGGGTGGGGGAGCTGGACCAGATCTATGATAAGGGACTACTCTGTGCTCTCTGCAGAGCCCCTCCTTGCAGCCCAGCCTTTGGAGTGTGGTGGGGATTACTGCAGAGGGATTAAGCTGGGTCACAGTAAAAGGGGTGTGATGATGCACAGCCATGGGGCAAGGTGAAGAACCCATTAGCAATTCCCTGTTGTGTGTGGTGGTGGGGGCAGGGAACAGTCAGAGTAGCATCCGAATTGTGCAACCATTGACTCCCAAAAAGATTAACATGGTCACGAACCGCAGAAATATCCTTTGAACATGAGAAAAGATGAAAACTAAACAGGGCCTGTATGTATCACAGATTCCTTATCTCAGCTTCCCTCCCACCTCAGCCTGCTTGGCCTTCCCTCTCACACCCCACCTGAGGCAAACTCTTAGCTTCTCATTGGTGCCTCCTTGGACCCATAGACTTGGTTTCCAGGGATCCTGCCTTAATCCATCCATGTTTAAGTGCCCCATGTTTAAGTGCCCAGCGGACAGCATCCTTTACTAGGTTCCAGAACCTCTGGCCCCTGCAGCTTCTTCTCAGCAGGGTCCACATGCTCCCCCCAGAGGAGTTGAATGCATTCACACTCTCAAAAAGTCAGTCAATATCTGGGGTGACCTGACTTTTATTGGGAGCATTTGGGAGGCGGAGAGGGATGAGCAAAAAGGAGAAAACTGCCAATTCTATTCAACTGGCCTGGACAGCACCATGGTTAAGAACCAGACTGAAGGAGGGAAGGGAGACGGGCCAGGGATAACGATGATAGGACTGGAAATGAGAGGGAGAGAGGACAAAGGACAGAAAACGAAGAAAGGATGGCAAAGGCACAAGACTAGGACTCAAATCCCTGCTCTGCCACAGACTCTATGTGACCCTGGGGAAGTCCTTTAAGGTGCTCAGACACCATGATGAGCACAGTAGGAGAACCTACAGACTATCTTCTCTGTGCCTCTGTTCTCCGTCCATGCAATGGCAGGAGGTTCAGACACTACAGTGATAAGAGCTGCATAAAGGCACAGATGGAAGAAGGGAGAGAGAGCAGAGGCGGGGTGGACCATCAAGCTACTATTTAACTATGGCTGCTGGAGCCCCCTGGAGCTAGTTCCAAGCCAGTTTGAAAAAGGAGGAGGATTGGCATCAGGCTGGCAACCGGCCATAACATTTTCCCAAAGAAATCCATGAAATCCATGGATGTCAAGTACAGCACCCTCGTTTGAGTGCCACTGCATTATTCTGCACAGTTTCAGTGAAAGAAGTGAGTCCAGGAAATAAGACCAGTACCTTGAAATATATGACCAAAGGAAAGTGCAGGGATGGGTCCTGCTTTGAGCAGCAGGTTGGACTAGATGACCTCCTGAGGTCCCTTCCAACCCTGATATTCTATGATGATTACCTGCATTCGAGAGACCAAATAGAAGGAAGCAAAGGTAAGATATATTGGGGAAGGCTACAAGTGACCACGCTATGGCACATCAACTAAGAGAAATGGAGTTGGTGTAGTTTTAGACAAAGTCATGTGGGAATGTGTTGTGGATAGGATAAGTGATAGGATTATTTCAGGTAAACTAGCTCTTGAAAATGGCTCCCTGAGTGTTACATGTGATTATATGTCCCCAGTCGGATGTGAGGAACAAGAAAAATAATTTCTAGGGGAAAAATAACCACTGCGGTACAGGAAGTGATACAGAATGAGTAATCACTGGAGCCGACCTTAATGGTCATGTGGGGAGTGATGGTAAATGCTTCAAAAGGTACCATGGCAGCCATGGATATGGATATAAGATCAAGGAAGGGGAAACTATCTTACAGTAGACCCAGACTAATGATTTGGTAGTCTTTCTTCTTAATGACAAATGTATTAAAGAACATTGGATTACCTATAAGAATAGCTGTATGAGGGTGCAGACAGATTACTTCTTGATAAACTGAGCTGAAGAACATAAAAAACAGTAAAGTCATCCCAGGGAAAGCATTGAAACTCACTAAATTCTGGTTCTTGACTATGGATACACATTGTATAAGAGAAAACTGTCCAAAGCAATACAGAAAACCAAGTGATGGAAGCTTAGGGAAGTTGGGGAGGAGTTTAAAAGGAAAGTGTTGGAGAAGAGCTCTTTAGAGAAAATTCAAATCAATAGTGGAACTTCAAGGTCATGCAAAGAGCCTGCTTGGTGAAACAAAAACAGAACCTTATCTCCAATGTGATCTGGTGGTGGAATGAGAAAGTTCAAGAGACCACAAAGGAAAAGAACTTCGGCAAACAATGCTCTAACCGCAAGATTTTCAAGAGTATAAAAAAGCCAAAAGTTAGTAAAGAGTGACAGCCAGCAAGGCTAAAGCCATGGAAGGCTTGTATGCTCATCTTGCAATGAAGGAGACTGAGAAAGAAATATAGAGACTTGCAAAGACCCTCTATAAGAATGAAAGACATTGATCTCACCAATATCATTAGAGATGAAAGTGCAAAGACATTAATCAATGAGAACCAGATTAAAGTAATTTCTCCACCATTCCTTAAAAAGCTGATGACTCAAGACGCTCCAAGAGAACCACACCATATGATAAAACCAAACCAGGGTCTCTAGTACCAGTCCTAGAAGCATGGAGCAACATGAAAAATAAGAAAGCTCTCAGTCCCAATGGCATACCAGCAGAAATACAGATATGCCTGGGGCAAATTAACATATTGATAACCATTTAATTGCATTATGAGGATTGAAGATGCCTGATGCCTGGAGAAAGAGCTACATGAGTCCAATATTTAAGAGAAGCTGAGACCTACAAGACTGTGGTAACTATGGCATCAAACTCATGAGCCACACAACAAAG
The DNA here is from genome assembly GCF_002925995.2 of Terrapene triunguis. Taxonomy (NCBI): domain Eukaryota; kingdom Metazoa; phylum Chordata; order Testudines; family Emydidae; genus Terrapene; species Terrapene triunguis. The sequence continues at coordinate 8,547,037 of NW_020664725.1, forward strand.
CCCTGGGAGAAAGTTATTGATACGAGTCTATGAAGAGAAGTAAAGGTCAGTGACATCTGGTTTCGTTCCAGGCAAGTCAACAACGGACGCTATCTTTGCATTAAGATTGCTTATGGAAAAAGATGGAGAACAGAGGAAAACCCTGTTCATAGTATTCATTGATTGTGAGAAGGCTTATGACCACACTCCAAGAGAAGTCATCTGGTGGTCTATGAGAATGAAACAAATACCTGATGACTATACCAGACTTGTCCAGGACATGTACAAGGGTGGGTTTTACCACAATCAGAAGTCAATGTAGAGAAATTGAACAGTTTCTAATAAGAGACAAAATACATCATGACTTGGCTCTGAGACTCCTTCTTGTCTATGTTGGTGCTCGGTGGACTTACAGGCAACATCCAGAGTGTCGCACCCTGGTGCATGCTTTTTGCAGATGACGATGTGCTCCTGGGAGAGAGCAAAGAAGCAGTGGAAAGATTTAGAGAGCTGGAGGTACACACTTGAAAGAAATGGCATGAAAATCAGCTAAAATAAAACACAATACATAGATTTGTTGATAACTTGCAGGAAAACAGCAAGACTAAGTCGGGGGAGAGGGGGCAACAACTACCAAAGGTACAGAAGTTCAAGTAACTTGGTTCAATAGTACAGGATAATGGTGAACTCAATGACAAACTTATAAGCAGAACAGGAAAGACATAGATTAAATGGAGAAAAGTGAGCAGAATGACCTGCAATACGAAAATGCCTAACAAATGGAAAAGTGAGATCTACAAGACGGCAATTAGACTTGCACATTTGTGTGGTTTGGAATGCTGAGCACTGAGGAAGAGACAGGAGCGGACCTTGAATACAGTGGAAATGAAAATGTTGAGATGGATGCTTGGAGTTACAAAGATGGACCATGTTTGGGACAAACTAATTGGGGAAAGTGTGAAAGTGGTAGCAATTGTAGAAAAGCTGAGGGAATCCTAGGCTAAGATGGTTTGGGCATGTGAAAAGATTGGAAAAATATATAGGAAACGGGGCATTCAACTTAGAAGTGAAGGGTAAGAGATGGGCTGGAAGATGCAAAACTAGGTGGATGGATGTCATACAAAAGGATTTGATTAGCTATGGTATTTGAGAAACAGCTTCAAGACAGCCCAGAATGGAGAAGGAGCCAACTCCAGTAAAAATGGGAGGAAGGCTAGAAGAAGACCTGAAGCCCAGCGAAGGGATGAGATGCATGGACTGATGAAGCTGCTGAGAAGTTTGCAATCAGGAATAATAGTGTGAGGTTCTCAATACCCCTGCAATGCAATAAATCAACAGCATTAAATATGAGCGAGATAGGCAAGCGCCAAATCGACAGGACACATTCAGTTCAACTGCGCAGAGCGATTTCTCAAACTGTTTGTTCCATCTGAACTAACAGAGAGCTCATAAACAAACCAGCAATGGGAGCGGCTGTGGGGCACTTCCAAACAGCGCCCCGTTGATCCTCTGGCCCCAAGCTCTGCCTTAGAGAGCTTCCTTCCCAATGCAACTTACTTCCCCATGTTCTTTCAGAATGTTCCTTCCCCTTACGGGTGATGATGATAGCTGCACCCACCTGCACTTGACGTTTGCAAAGCACTGCGTAAATATTAACTAATTGCTCCCTGTGCTGCGCCATGGGTGTTGGAAGGATTAGCTCAGTGTTTGCATACTACTTTGAGGATGCACGTAAATTGCCATATAAGTGCTAAGAATTATTATCAGTGATCCCAAACCCCACAGTTTACAATAGGATTACCACCCCAAAGCAAGGCTTCTTATAACCACAGATGAGACAAAGATGCTGTTCACGACCTTGCTATGCCAGGCTGATTAACCTGGGATGGACTCAGCTACTCAGGGGATGAGTGCTAATGCATTGAAAATACATATAATAATGCCACTGACCTCTTAAATAGCTCTTGATTCTGGTTAGTCTCAAAAGGGCCTTACAAAGGAGGTAACTAACTATCATTATCCCCATTTTACAAGCATTTGGAATGCTAGGCTCAAAACAGAGAAGGGAGGTACAGAACAGCAAGTAAAGGAACAGGTACAAACAAAGGAATTGGATTTTAGGGACGTGCAAAGAGTTTTGTAACTTGTAAAATCATCCTATAAATTCTCCTAGCTGAAATGTGCAACTTTGGAAAGCACACCTTCTCTATAAGGTGAATTTAAACAGCATTAGACAGCTTCCAAGAAACTGAATTGTATTGAAACCTTTTTTCCCTTATTATACTATTACTGATGTTTAGCAATAAATCATTGGTTATCTGGGCTCTTGAGTATGTTTCATAACAAACCAAAGTGCGATCAAGCAATTGAATATACAATGTATCAACATTTGGTAAAGAAACATGTATTCGATCGATTAACTTTCTATATATAGGCTTTAGCGTCCTAGATTATCTTTTTTTATTATTTGTATTGCAGTAGTGCCTGGGGCCCCAGCCCTGGACTCTATTGTGCTAAGGCGCTGTACAAACAGCAAAGACAATCGCTACGCCCAGGACCTCACTCTCTGTGAACTCAGGAAAAAGATGTAGTGTTGTGCTTAGCTCCATAAGACCTCAGATTAATGGGCAGTTGGGATCAAATGAGCAGGCAGAATGTTAGGAAGCAATAAGGAGCAAGATGAATAAGAGGGAGGAGTTCTATGGCTGTTAAATTAATCAACAGGACATCCTCACATGGACACCGTATTCAGTTCTGGTCAGCCCATCTCAAGGAGGATATAGCAGAAATAAAAGGGGTTCAGAGACGGGCAACAAAAACGTTTAGGAGTCTGGAAAAATTCCATTTGAAGAGAGATTGGATGGATTGGGATTGTTTATTTTACAGAGGAGATGAATAAGGCAGCACACGATAGAAGTATATGAAATGATGAAAGGGAGAGATGGCATATCAGAAACGTCTGTTCTCCCTGCCTCGGTGAAATCCCAGAGCCACTTTTAAAGGACTCCAGCCGTCAGTCATTACAAAGCCCTGAGTGGTGCGGGGGTCAGTCGTGCCCTTTGCTGAAATCTCTGGACTACTGTTGCCTCTCAGCACTTTTTAGAATTACATCCCCTGACCCCCTTTCTTCTCAGCACTTCTGCTACTCCTGGCAGGGTGATTTTGTCTGATACAGCCACCCATGTTTGAACCTGTGATACTCAGTGCCAGAGTATTCTGGGTGGAGTAGTCACAACTAGGGTACTTATGTTCCTGGAGATTAGTTCTGAGCTTTATCTCTGGGCTTTAAAGCATGTGGCAAGAGATACCCCTATAAACTGGCATTTCCCCCAAACAACCATGTTGTAAGACACTCCGTGCATCTACCCTGCACATCTACCATTATAAGAAATTGGCTTTCAAACAGGGAAAGAATACTTCACTTTTAAGGATAAGCTGGGAGAATTAAATGCTAAAAATGCCCAATTTCCACTGTAATGGGCTCTTTAGAAATGCCTGTAACAACCTGAAAAATAATCATCTCAAAGCAGACCTCAGTTGAAACTTGGCAGTTGAAACCAGGAGAATTTCACATTGAAACCACGACTTTCACAGGATTGTAAACTAAAGCCATAAATCAGTTTGGCTTTGCTTGAAGGTTCATGAACCTCAGCAAAAGTACAATCCCCAAAACTCTCTGGATGAACACTGTCTGACTCCTGAGCTTGTGAAGAAATCTGGCAAGAGTTGCATGATGCCATATCATTGCAAATATTTCTCAGACCCCAGCCGTCAGGCTGTCCTTCCGATGATACACATATTACTATTCAGCATCTAAACCTGTGCTAAGGGCTGCATAAAAACAAGCAATGATACAATCCTGGCTTGGAAGAACTTGTATAGGGGAGGAATTTCAAAGGCTTGGTCCCTGACTTCCATGGGAGCGGGACACTGCCTTTTTTGTCTTTGAAAGCCTCCGCCATAATCTCCACTAACCCTAAACAGTTTAGCCCCACTGGACATTCTCAGGTTCAGATTAGCAATGTGAAGAGCACTCAGGCATCAGGTTGTAACTGAAAGAGGCAGTATGGTACAATGGTTAGAGTGCTATCTTGGGATTCAGGAACTCGGCCACTTCCTGTGTAACCTCAGGCAAATCCCTTAGTCTCTCTTTGCCTCGGTTCTTCATCTAAAATGGGGATAACAACACTGCCTTACATTATAGGCCTGGTGTGAGGATAAGTACACTGAAGATTGTGAGGTGCTCAGATACCGTGGTGTTGGGGCCAAGTAAGTACTCTAGATAGATAGAACTGGATCCCCTGTGGGTGCTCAGCAAAGAAGATTCTACACACTCAATTTGACAATTGGTCATGATGTTGGTTTTCCACCATCCTCTTAGATTATTGTCTCTTGGCCAACTCTGGAGGACACAAGCACTTGGTGAACCAACGGCATGATCCCGTCCTTACATTTTGTTTTATGTGGACACATGTATATTAACAAACACAGTTTAGCCCGGGGGTAAAGTTGCAGAGGAATTTCATTTAGGCCGTGTTGTTTCCATTCAGCGTAGGCTATCCATCTCTCTGAAGAAGAGTCAGCAGCCATGGCTGACACACCGTCCCTCAGCCAAGTAATTTATAAGCCTATTGGGAACTGCGGCTAAACTGATGAACCTATCTGGCAAAGGAACATGATGGATTCACTCTCCGTTCTAGTACTTAGACTTTTCACCCTCAACAGGCCACAAAGCCTCGTTCATCATCTTCATCAACCCAACGGGTAAATATCATTAAATCTGCCGGTCTCTGGCCGCAGCACTGATATTTTTTTCTCTTTATTTTATGTTTTAAAAGCTCACGGTCCCCACCTTCTCCCGCTGAAAAATGGCACATACGCCTGTCGAGGGGACACACGTGCTTGGAACCAGAGAGGTGAGATGGAGAAAGACTTCACATTTTGTATCACTTCTAGCCCGCTGAGGGAGCCCATAAGCATCCATCTTCCAAATACAAGGCACAGATAGTGATCTCCCTTCAGCGGTGGGTTGCCTATTATTTACCGACTAGTCGCAAAACCCAAGAAACTGGTGATGGCTCCACGTTACCCAATGGAATGAAATGGTATTGCTGCTGTATTGACAACTGCCATGGAATGCAGTGCTTAGAAACGGCCTAAGAAATGCAAATGCAGATAAAAGCCCAGGTGCAGAGGTGGTGTAAATCAGCGGAGCCGCACTGAAGTCAAGGGAACTGTGCCCATTTACACCTGCTGTGGATCTGGCCCTGTGATTCCCAATGGACAATTTCCCACCATGCGTTAGGGGAGAATGTAAGCTGATCATTCGTCTTTGCTATGCTGAGGTAACGAGGTGCATTATCTTATGTCTGAAGTGCCCAGATCAATTACGCAAAGAGCTCAGAGTTGGAATATGAAGGTCTGGGGGTAAGGTGTATTGGTAGAGTTGCAGGAGTGAAGCGTAAGCGGTTATGTTAGCTGGTTTTATGACCCCCTTCATTTTATAAGGGATAAGATCTTCCATTTAAATAGTTCCTTAAATACCAAAGTGCATTACAAATGACCCCACCACAGAACATGGGAGCTGTTTAACGGTGCAGAGCAGCACTGCAAAAGTGGTTCAGTCTGCGAAGAAGACACCATACCAATTCAAACAAAGGAAATGTAGGGAGTCAGGATGTAATTATCCAGGAGACCAGGGCTAACTTTCCCAGTTTAGCACAAAAATGGCTGTGGGATCTTTGACAGGCCTAAGTTTTATATCCCCTCCAGACAAAGGCATCACAAGCAATAGGACAGCCGCTGGTGCCATGTATCAACTTAGGTTCAGTAGCGACTACGTGGGATAATTGCCTCCTGCTGAACCATGAACACTGCTTCTGCCCACGAACTGACTTTTTAATCTTCCCAGTCTCCCATCCAAGCCTTGCACAGGTCCAACCCAGTGTAGATTGGCCATCCAACAAGACCACGGCCCAATGACAGATTGGCAGTGGAACAAATTCACTGCCTGCTCTCAACAAAAACCCACCGTGAGGCAATTACATTTAAAAGGGTATTTCCACTTAGAAAACACCCGACAAAAGCAACCTGACTCAGGCAAATCTTGGTTGAACCGGGAAAAACCTTGAGTGAAAATCCTCGTCTGACACTATTGTGTGAGCAGCGTAAAGGAACAGACACGTCATTCAGGCCATAAATTAAACCTGGCAGCGCATCTGGAGGAGCCAAGCAAAATTTCTGCTGGCCATTTCTTCGGAGAAAGTAATGAAGGGGAAAGGAATGAGCATGCCATTGGCTGGCCAGCATTTCAGCGATGGATGGGATGGACGAATCACTTTATTAGCCCTAATTGCTGCTTGAATGCCTTTCCATGTCTGCACGTAAGCCTTCATTCTGAAGGAAGTTGTCAGTTCAAGTCCTGAATGAGCAAGGTTGGTTATCAGCAGGCAGTTTACAGCCCCTGTGCTGTGCATTAATTAAAAAGGCTTTGTGCTGTGACTCATTCGTTAGCACCGCCGCTCCTTTAATCACTGCCTCTTCAGCCACCAGGACAATCTATAAATCTCCTCCAATATGAAATAATGAAGTAGAATGGTTCAATGTATTACAATGTAATAAGTCAGGATAGTGTGGGGGTGGACACGGCAGTGCCAGCGCTGTCTCCTTGCCCGGAGCCTTCCCATCTCATTACCAATGGCAAACATGAATGAGAGCAGCAGAAAGAATCTAGACAAGATATATATATATATCTCCATGCAATACAGCGCTACACACAACACGCTGTACCTCTCTGATTCTGACCCATCTGAACACAAACTTGCTGCAGCTGATTAATAAGGATCCTGGGGACAATATATAATCTATTTTACTGCTGTGGATGGGAGACCCTTGGCTTCCTAGAAAACACCCCAAAGGGCCCCCTAAAGACATGTATATTATTTAAAGGGGACACCACTTATGGGTCAGTCTTGCATAGAAGGGCTGTAGTGAGGGAAAAGCGATGCACTGCTCACAGGTATTAACCCCAACACTGCTGTCCAATCCACTTCCAATTGCTTCTTTTGATATTTTTCAGCGTAACCCAGGCCTGCTTGGTGTGGCGCTCTGTCCCCCTCTAGTGGCACCGAGCCCAGGTAGAAATTGATGAGTCTGCTACAGCCTTGGCTAGGAGGCACGTGGCTTTTAGCTCAGGCAGTAGCGGCTCATACACTAAGTACGATCCTGCCCACTGACGACCGGGGTCTGTCGGGGTTACATTAGCACTGCCGTAAGGTGCCAGCCTATTGGATGATTGGGATTGGTAGGCGGAGCCCAACAAACCAAAGGAAGGACTGTCACAGAACCTAGAGCTCAGCTGAATACGGTTATGTTCACAGCAAACACACAGAGAAGTTAGTTAAAACCTGAAATACTTTTGCTGGAAGGTTGCGACGTAGCGCTACTTTATTTCTTAAACTCCAGAATCTTAACACACAGGAATCAGAAACAGAGACACACAAAGCAGGCTGCTCCCTGCAGTAGAAAGGCACGGAGGCACAACTCACCCCACCTTACTCTAGGCAGGCTCTGAAGTCAGTCTGCAAAGACAACGGAGATTGGCTCAGTAGGGACGCAGGCACCTAGCCTTCAAGCAGGACCAATAAACGAAAAGGGATGGCTTGTAATTAAAACCATGTTCAATACACCGCAGACATGGGAGGCAAAAGATGAACAAACGGGCTGACAGCCCGGGTGAATACCGTTCTCTGTCTAGCCCCAGAGCAGGTACAGCAGAGGCAGGGCAAGCTTCCCACATGTGCTGCCTCACTAGTGCGGCTCAGGCCTGACCCAGAGGGATGCTGTTTCTAAGGACTGGGAGAGAAATCCAGTCTCTTCTCACTGGATAACACTAAAAGCTAAGCCTCCCTGCTAAGGGTGCTGAAGAAGGTGTGAAGGGGGTTGCGATATGGACACCAGGGACCTGGACTAAGACCAGCACCTCATTTCTCACATGCCAGGGAGTGACCACTTTCCCAGGATCGCAGAGAGTGGAAGGCCTCCCCCCATCCACCACAGACACATCGGCCCTATCTTATGAGCTGTCTGGTGCCCTTTGCCTGCCTTACCGGCACAGCACTCAAAGCGATGGGTCAGAGAAAAGCCCAGGTTGAAGTTCACAACCCAGCTCAGAGCTCCAGCCTCCCTCTAGAACCCAAGAAAGCTCAGGTCCAGACCCTCATTCTGACTCTCCATGTTGGGAGCATCTCTGGAGAATTGGGTTAAATTCAGCTCCAAAGTTTGACTGGGGTCGGCTGGAGCACTGCGCCAGATCCCAACGCCCGACACTCAGGTGAGCGTAGTCCTTTCCGTTCACGTGCAGATCCACACCAGCAGATGAGTGGGGAAAGATAGTCCTCATCCACAGCTGAGACTCACTTTGCCATTCCCACCAGAGCCAAGGAGAAAAGACAGGCACCGCAGAAGAGTTGGTTTCGGTGAATTTCCAGTTTTGAAAACATTTTGGAACAAAACATTTCAAAATCGCCAAAAAACCCTTTTCAAAACGATCCGTTCCATTATCTCTTTGAATTTAGAAATCAACTCCCCCCACCGTGTGCATTACCCCATTGTGCCGACAAGCTCTTAATATGGCTTCCAGTTAAGTGACAAAAGATGCACTAGGTTATCTCCCTCCTCCCTCCCTAAAGGTCTCACCCATGTGTCTTTTCATTGATCGCTTTCTGAAAGTCATTTGGTTTCTCCTTTGGGGGATTTTGTCCTTTATGATCAACTAACATTAAGCTATATTTGGGCCCAAGTCCCCTTCCGACACATATGTACCATGCCTATTGATTAGATAGGGAAGTGAGAGCTGTGGATCCAGGGATAGATTTTGGTCTACTCTAGAGCAAATAAGCCACCAGCAGACGCTACAGCTGAGTAGATGAGAAATGACAATGAAAATACCCGGAAAATCCTCTATCCGGGAGATGGAGAATGTACTGCGCAAAAGCTTCAACTTTAATTTGTTACGAGCCCTGGGAGCTCAAGAGGTTACCGCATGAATACCAGTGGAAAGGATATCACCATACAAGCGCCAACAAGCAGCATGCCCACAAACCTATTAACTGGTAAACACCAATCTTCAGTAATTCCAGCTATTAAAAACAGCTTAAAGAGAAATCAGACCTCATTTCACAGGGCGCGCAGGGGTCTGGATGACTATTTTAAAACTTTTCCTTATTCATCTGAGTTAATGGCCTCTGACTGTCAACTGCTCAGCTCCCGTGCCGTTTCCCAGGTTTATTAAACTCAGAACCAGGGAGACAAGACGGCTTTTTTTTTTTTTCCCCGGATGATGACTCCCCACTCAGAGAGAAGGAACATCGCAGATCTCGCGGGGTCTCAAACTGGGAAAGCATATCCCTTGGAACAGCACGAGAAATTAGTATGACATTTCCTTCCCGGCTGAAATCAATATAGTTATGTATTCCAATTTAAAGAAAATATGTTTAAAAAGACTCTAGGTGCCCTCACAACAGTTACATTTACAGATTACAAAATTATACGCAGCAGCACACCACAGTAGAAACACCATTACCCTACCAGCCAGTAGATGATGAATATCACAGTAGTATATGCTCCACCTAGAAGCCCAAATCCTCAGCAACCCTATCAGCTATTTACCTTATGCAAGCCCCCATCTGAGCACCTCATGATCTTCACTGTATTTAGCCTCACAAAGTCCCTGTAAGGTAAGGAAATGCTATTCTCCCCAATCTACAGATGGGGAGCAGAGGCACAAAGATGCTTAGGGAATAGGGTGACCAGATGTTCTGATTTTATAGGGACAGTCCCGATATTTGGGGCTTTGTCTTTATAGGCGCCTATTACCCCCCCACACACCATCCCAATTTTTCACACTTGCTATCTGGTTACCCTATTAGAGAACATCTACGCTAGAGATAAAGGTGTAATTGATCGAGTCGCCCTGAGTGCGTAACTAGGGTTTTTGGGATTTTCACAGCAAGGGGTTCGCTTTGAATCACTGTTTTCAATGATTGGCTCCTTCCTCTGGGGGCACTGCAGAAGAAGTGATTTTTAGGAACAATCCATAGGTGGGCTGAGATTGAGGACAAAGCACGCATACAAGGCGAGTCAGGAAAAAGGCACAGAGTTGGGACGTACAAGGAAACGAAGGCGTCACTGATGGGGAGGAGAGCCGCGTGAAACCTGTTAAAAGGCTGAGGTGCGCATTGTGCAGATGATGTGTAATTTAAACCTGGCAAAGGGCAACGGGAAGCCAGCAGAGGGAGTCATGGACAGGCAGTGATGTGGTCATAGAATCACAGAATATCAGGGTTGGAAGGAACCTCAGGAGGTCATCTAGTCCAACCCCCTGCTCAAAGCAAGACCAATCCCCAACTAAATCAGTCCTGTTTTAGACAGACTGTTTGGAAGGTGATAAGGAGATCAGAGAGGCCAGAAGAGAGTGCAGTAGTCAAAGCTAGACAGGTTTAGAATGTGGACAGTCGGCAAAGGAGAGGGAAGTGGCCCCAAGACTGTGAGCCTGCGTGATAGGGAAGTTGGTGTGATCAGCAGGAAGGGAGAAGTAGGAAGGTTTTGGAGAGGAAAGAGAAGGAGCGTAGCGCACTGCATACCACACAGACCAACACAAACAGGAGGAGAGGGATGGAATGCATAAATAGGACGTGTAAGCTCAATATCAGGACAGAGGCACTAATAGGGAAATCTATTCTGTTGAGAAATCATCTTCCCATGGGAGTCATGGAAGCACCGTAGCTCAGGCAATTTACAATTAGGCTGAATAATATATGCACTCCTGGCACGGCCAGAGGGAGGGTATATATGGCCTACGGATCTTCCCCCAGGGCGTGTTTCTAGGATGCTAAGCATCTCTCATCTGAATACAGGGGAAGGGTTAAGCCAAAGGGACACCCATCAGTGACGAGAATTATTGATGAGGAATGCTTTGCTGACTGCAATTGCACTGAAGGTGAAATTGGATTGCTTAGACTTGGGCATGTTTCCACGCTGTCTTACAAGACCTTTCTAATGCTAAATTCCACGCAGGTTCCCCTGTCACCAGCTGGACTCTTACAGAGCTAAATGATGCTGTAGTGAGAAGGCAAGCAACTAAATACTGACAAAATGTACAAGTGCTTACCTACAAATATATACAAATGCTGTAAGTCTAAACACTAAGATGGGCGAACTAGAGCACCTGGTATTAAATGAGGATATGGATACAATAGGCATTATGGAAACTTGGTGAAATGAAGATAAATCAATGGAATATGGTAACACCAGGGTCAAAAATATATAGGAACGACAGAATAGGATGCACCAGTGGGCGAGTGGCATTATATGTAAGAGAAAGAGTCAAATAAAGTAAAAATCTTAAATGAAAAACTGTACCATAGCAGCTCTATGGATAGACATTCCATGCTAGAATAGAGTATAGCAGTAGAAAGAGACTACCATCCACCTGACCAGGAGGTGACAGTGATTCTGAAATGTTAAGGGAGGTTAGAGAAGTCACAAAAGCAGAGAATGTAACAATAATGGGTAATTTCAACTAGCCCCATACTGGCTGCATAAAAGTCACCGCTGGGCGTGATGAGGAGATAAAATTCCTAGACACCATAAACAACTGTTTCTTGGAGAAACTAGTCCTGGAACCCACAAGAGGAGAGGTGATTCTTGATTTAATCATAAGTAGAGCACAGGTTCTGGTCCAGCAGGTATCATAGAATCATAGAAGATTAGGGTTGGAAGAGACCTCAAGAGGTCATCTAGTCCAACCCCCTGCTCAAAGCAGGACCAACACCAACTAAATCATCCCAGCCAGGGCTTTGTCAAGCCGGGCCTTAAAAACCTCTAAGGATGGAGATTCCACCACCTCCCTAGGTAACCCATTCCAGTGCTTCACCACCCTCCTAGTGAAATAATGATAGCGGAGCTGTTCAGTAATAGTAACTATAATTAAATTTAACATCAGGGGAGGGGGAGGTAATAGCAAAAAATCCCACCACAGTAACATTTAACTTTAAAAAGGGGATCTACACAAAAATGGGGATGCTTGGTAGGTGGAAAGCAAAAGGAACGGTCGCCAGGGTTAACTGTTCAAGAGGACTATTTAAAAACATTATAATAAAGTCTCAGACAAAATGCATACCCTATATCAGGAGAGACAATAAGAGGACCAAAAGTATGTCATCATGGCTAAGCAGCAGAGTAAAAGAGGCAGTTAGAGGCAAAAAGGCATCCTTTAAAATTTAGAAGGCAAACCCTAGTGAGGATAATAGGAAGCAGCACAAACTCTGGCATGGTAAGTCTAAAAGTACAGTAAGTAGGGCTCTACCAAACTCACAGCCATGAAAAACGTGTCACGGACCGTGAAATAAGACCTCCCCCGTGAAATCTAGCTGTCGGAGGAATGGGGATGGGGCCGGGCTGGGGGCACCCCAGTCGGGGGCTCTTACAGTTCTCCAGGCTCCAACTGCTAGTCCCAGTGGGGCTGGGGAGGGACAGGACTTCCTCTTCCCCTGCACAGCCGCTCTCAGGGGGGAGATCAGACCTAATTCCAGGTACCTCCCCCGGCTGCAGGAAGCTCTGTGGTTGTGCTCCCTTCAGACCTGGCCCTTCAGGGGAAGAGGAAGTCCTGTCCCTCCCCAGTCTGGCCAGGACCAGCAGCTAGGAGCCCCCAGCTGGGGCACTCCCAGCAGCACGGGGAGATCAGACCCACTTCTGGGTACCTCCTCTGGCTGCAGGAAACTGGTTGAAACTATAGTAAAGACTTGTTGAAACTATAGTAAAGACCAGCATTACCAGACCCACAGATTAACCCAATTTACTGGGGGAGGAGTCAACACAGCTTTTGTAAAGGGAAGTCATGCCTCACCAATCTATTTGAATGCTTTGAGGAGGTCAAGAGGTAAGGGTGATCCAGTCAATATAGCATACTTGGATTTTCAGAAAGCCTCTGACAAGGCCCCTCAAAGGCTCTTACGGAAACTAAGTAGTCATGGGATAATAGGGAAGATGCTGTAGGATCTTCTCCTGTATCAGTAACTGGTTAAAAGATAGGAAACAAATGGTAGGAATAAACAGTCAGTTTTCACAAGTGATAAACAGCAGGGTGCCCCAAGGATCTGTACTGGGGTTCGTGCTGTTCCACATATTCATTATTGATCTAGAAAAGCGAGCAAACAGTGACGTGGCAAAGCTCGCAGATTATACAACATTATTTAAAATAGTTAAATCCAAAGCTGACCATGGAGGGCTACGGGGGGATCTCACAAAACTGGGTTACTGGGCAACAAAATGGCAGATGAAATTCAACATCGATTAGTGCAAAGGAACGCACCTTGGAAAAAACAATCCCAACTACTACACATATATAATGATGGGTTCTACATTAGCTGCTGCCACTCAAGATAGATCCTGGAGTCATCCTTGATAGTTTTCTGAAAACTTCAGCTCAATGTGACTGTCAAAAAAGCTAACACAACATTAGGAACTATTAGGAATGGGATAGAAAATGAGAGAATATCATAATGCCACAATATAAATGCAAGATGTGCCCACACCATGAATACTATGTCCAGTGCTGGTCACCCCATCTCAATAAGGATATAGTAGAACTGGAAAAGGTTCACAGAAGGTCAATCAAGATGACCAACGGTTTAGAACGGCTTCCATCCGAGGAGAGACTAAAAAGATTAGGGCTGTGGATCGTAGAAAAGAGACAATTAAGGCAGGATATGATGGCGTCTATGAAATCATGAATGGTGTAGAAAAAGTGAACAGAAATGTTATTGATCCTTTCCCACAATATAAAAACCAGGACTTATAAAAGTGAAATTAAAAGGCTGCTGGTTTAACACCAACAAGAGGAAATACTTTTTCACACAATGCACAATTAACCTTTGGAACTCACTGCCATGGGATGTTGCAAAGGCCACGGGTTCAAAAAAGAGCTAGATAAATTCATGGAGTATAGGTCCATCATGCTTGGGGCGACCTGACGCCTCTGATTGCCAGAAGCCAGGAAGGGAAGACGGGTGCATCTCTCCAAAATTACCCTGAAGCTCTGGCCCTAGCCACAGTCACAGACAGGATACCAGGCTAGATGGACCCTTGGTCTGATCCAACAAGGACATTCTTATATTCTTAATGTTGCATGCATCTGAACCAAGATCACCACAAACAGCCAAGCAAGTCTAAAGTCTGAAGAAATTTAAAAAACATCTGCCATCAGATAGTTTTCCTGCATCTTCCTTCTTTTCACAACTGAAAAAACAAGGTGTTATGTCTACGTATTGGCTTTTCCCTTCATGATCATCCACCATCAATAACTTGATGTTACGAGAATAATAAAATAACGCCCATACTACTTAACAACTATATCACCTTGCATTCATAGCCCTCCAAGTGCTTTACAAAAGAGAAATATTATTCATATTTAACAAATGGGGAAACTGAGGCACAGAGGCAAAGTGACTTGTCCAAGGTCAAAGTGTGTCAGTGGCAAAGATGGCAACAGAACCCAGGAATTCTGCCTCCCTCAGCCGCTGTCTTTGCCTTCAAAACCCTTGGGCTGAGTTTGGTTATTTTCAGTTCCTGGGGTGAACATCTGAAAGAATCTCTCATTGCCACTGCATATCACTAGCAGGCTGAAGTTGAGAACTGAAGAGTAGACAATTAGAGATGGCTGAAAAATATCAATTTTTAAAATAAAACTTTCAGGGTTTTTTTATGTTTATTGACATTTCTTGTGAAAAGATTTCATTATTTTTCCAATGAAGAACTGAAATCAAAAACAAAAAAAGAAAAAAAAAGGGTTTTGAGGACCATTTGCAGTTTAAATAAGCGACTGTCACCCCAAACTCTGAAAAATGCTGTTGAAAATAATTTTTCCCCCATGATCATTTTCAACAAAGTCGTTTTTCATCAAAGTTGCCTTTCAACCATCTGTGGGGAAAATGAAAGCCTTCGATTTGACCTAGTACATTTTTGCAGTGAGTTTTCTAACACATGAAGAAAGGAGTTTATGATCATAAGGTTTATATGACATTAGCATTTCCTGGTTTCACTCAGTGTTCAGTGCCAAACTGATGGAGAGATATATGGGAATGGGATAGTCTCTGTTGTCACCAGTAACAAAAATAAAACGGTGTTAATTACAGACCAATGTGTATATTCTCTTTCTGATGTCCACGCACAACTTTAATTAATTCCAATGAGGGTTATTACAAGCAAGGTAAGAGGAGGAGATTCATTACATTACATAGCTGTGCACTATTGACTTTCTACTGTGTGTGTTTATGGGTTTTTTGTTTAGGTTTATGTTACTGGGTTTTTGTCTCTATCCTTTGTTGTTTTCTAAACTCTTCAATCTATACAATATTTATGTCAGTAATCATTCGAAAATTTTCAATTAAATGTAAAAAAAAAAAACAGAAACAAGTAAATCTATTCTCTCTTTTGGCTGTTTTATTGATTAAAATGAATGTCTGAGCTGTGGCCACTGAACCATGAAAAGCAATCTGTCTTAGATGGGTAACAGATCGTTAGGAAATCATTGTGCTGAGGCAAGAATAACTGTATGTATACACACACACACACACACACACACACACACCGTAAATACACAAGCTATGCGGAACAAGCCATGATCACGCAAAATTCCCATATTAACAGGACACCAGGAACTTGAAATCTAAACCACTTTTTCAAATTGAGTTTAAGGTAATTTGATGAACAGCTCCGAAGCCTCCTTCTATTTGTTTTCAGCTTTACAATCACATTTTACTATTTAAAATTCTCTCCCTCTTGCTACCTGAAAGACCCAATACAAACAGGTGAAACTGACTAAACAGGGGAAAGAGTGATACTGATTAGACACAGAGTGAGTTGCACCTTTGCTAGTTGTAACAATAGTAGGTAACATTTTTCAGACTGAACTGTGATTTGAGTTGATGCTGTCCTTTTAAAGGTGGCTGAGAGGTAAGCACACAAGGGTCAGGAAACAAAATTAAGGTTGAATGTTCCATCTTAGATCTGCTGCTCTGAATTAAGACAAAAGCGGGGATGTTTGTGTCTTGTGGTGGGAGGAGGTGTTGCACAAAACCTTGTTGGTCACAATCAACCTTTGTGATTCAGGGCATAAGCCAACCTCTAATTAACTGGGGCTAGGAAGTAACTTCTCCCGTGTGCAGTTTATATCATTCCACTCTGGAGATTCCTGAACCACTCTCTGAAGCATCTGGCACTGGCTGCTGTCAGATTCTGGATTTAATGGGTCTTTATCTAATAGCGCAACTTCCATGTTCATAATCATGGCTACTCTGAATCCAGGTTCCATGTTATCTGAGCTCACAGAAGGGAAGCTGACTCATCTCCATTCCAAATACTGTACAGAGGACAGCTGCAATTTTGGCTTGGCAAAGCCTCAGAGGCTGTGGTTTTGGTTTAAGAACCAGTTTGCACTTCATACAAATGCCACCTTTGGTAAAAGGTTCCAGTCCCTGCTCATCTCTAATTACCCTGGATTGGCCGATCACTCTCTCTAAGTTTGGATTTGGATCCATATCCAGATTCAAATCTCAGGAGGTCAGGATGGTGTCTGGTCAAATTTTCAAAGCGACGTAGGAGCCTAAGACTCTAAGACTTAGGCTCCTAATTGCCTCAAGTCAATTACGACATTTTTTGCCTTTGAAATTTTTACCCAATGCCTTCAGTTGTGGGATCACGCCCTCTTCCCTGCATGTAAACCATTTAGCACAATGCAATGTTTTGTACTGCAAGGTGGCACAACATCCATGCAGACTGCCCGTCTCTGAAGTGGGTTAACATCCAGCAGGGAGGCATTTGCCTCACCAGTCATGGAACTGCAGAGACTGAGAACAGAATAGCAGGATGACAAACAAGAAGAACCCCCCTGCTGGCTGCTTTTGCCACTGGAAGGGGGGGCCCTCCTAGCGAGCTGGAGATGCTGTGAAGAAACACTAATAATTTAATGAGCAAGAACAAGAGGATGGGAGCATTCGTTAACGGGAATGTCGCTAATGAACGTGCAACAAAAACAAGCTGTCACTTGAGATTGGGAAATATTTCCTCTCTTTGCTCTCTACTTGCCCGAGATGTTTGTTAATGGAGAGGAGCGAGGCACAACAACAGATTCCACCTGACTCATGCTGTCTGCGTTTCTATCAGGCACTTTTTTTTTTAAGGTGAGTTTGCAGCAAGGCACATGTGGGCAGCCACCCAGGTTGTCAGCCAGCTGCAAACAAGGCAGAGTATAATAAAACCGACCTTTCCACAGCATCCTTCTGCGAAGGATCTTATAGCACTTTACAACAACAGTTAATCCTCACAATAACTTTCTGAGTTATCACTGGAAAAGGCAGGGGAGCAGATGTTGTGCACGTGTGCTGATAAATGTCCATAGTCGTTTTGCCAGGTTGTATTTTCTCCATTTTACTGATGGGGAAACTGAAGCATGGAGATGGTAAACTGCATGCCCAAGGTCACATCAAGGGAATACCTAAGTGCAAGAAAAAGAACCTAGGTTTATCCTCCCGGCCAATGCGCCAACCACTAAGACTATGCTTCCCTGCAGTACTGCAACTTGCAAACGTTCAGGTCTAGAGCCAATAGGGGGGAAAACAGAGATATCTTCACTAAACAGGCCAAAGGAAGAAACCAATCAACAGTTATAACATTCCAGCCAATAGAAAAACAACGACCAGAATAGACCCAAACCAGCACTCTCATAAGGAGAACCCTAGGGTTAGCCACAAGCAACTTATCTGCCTTAAGGCCAAAATTAGATTTAAGATTGTGCGAGTTGAAATGCATTCATACTTTTTCAAGTGCAATGTATTTTGTCTGGAGCGACAAGGCCACACATGAAGGATGGGGCACTGCTGGTTTTATGGGCCGCTGGCTCTTGTGATGGTTTGCAACTTTGTCATCAGTGCAGACGAAGAGTGAGATCAACTCTCATGCTTCAGGATGCAAACTAATCACCACAGGGGTCAGGAAGAAAATTTACACACACTCCCACACCACACAGAGCAGTGCACAGTCAGCGAAGTGCTTGATAGGGGACTTTTCACCTTCCTCCCTGCTATGAGGATGGGGCAGTGCTGGAATCACGCTGCCAAAAAGAAGATCAATGGCTGATCTGGGAACGCAATTCTCATGTCGCCTGCACGTTAAATAATGGAATGTATTATTTATATTATAGCCTCATTCGCACTTTGCAATCATTTTGGAACATCTTCATTTAACTTTAGAGACACAAGTCTGGTGTCTCAATGCATTTTGGAAGCAGGCGGGAAACTGCTTTGGGGGTGGGTGATTTATATCTAGCACTGAGTTAATAACCAAACCAGGAGAGGATTTCAGAGGCTGGAGGTGGCAAGTTTACCTTTAAAAAGACAAAAAAGGGTCTCAGTTAGTAATGTCAGACCAGAAGCAAATTAAGAAACAAATGTAGCTGCTGAGCTGTGTTTTTGGAGGGTTTCTCTCCTTATTGTTTTGATTTCCTTTGTTTTAGCTCAGTTTGTTTCCCAAGAAGCCCCGATATAGTAGAAAACTTAATCCAACAGTAAAGCTGGCTGGACAATTGGGTTTCCCCCTCCATCAAGGAACATTTGTTTTTTTTTTCCACCCCTCGTTTCTGAAAGCCTCAAAACTCAACATTTTGAGATTTCAGCTGTAGAGTTTTAATTTTCAGATTTTCAATTTTCCACCCAAAAATTCCTGGCTTCCGAAAAGGGAAAAAATGTTCATTCTACCCCAAACCCTAATTTTCCATCAGAAAAAAAGTTTTTTGATGGAAATTCAGCTCTAGCCAGTAGTTCAGAACCATTTTCCATCTCCCCTCCCTCAGTGTCTTTGCTTCAGCCGCACCTGAGCTACCCTATGTGCTCCTCATATAGCCCCACCCTCCATTTATCTCTGCCCTCCTCCCAGCAAAACCCTTCCCAGCAATGTTTTTAAAAAATACAATAATCCTGGCATCAGCATGATGGTGCTGACCATCCCCACAACCCTGTGGCGGCCTGGTCTATTTGGCTTCTAAGTTCTTCCGGGCAGGGACATTCATTTTGTACAGTATATAGCATCATCATAGCCCCTAGGACTCTTGGACAAAATAGCTGGAGGACTTGATTCATTAAATCACTTAAGCATGTGAAGTAAATCATAGAATCATAGAATCTCAGGGTTGGAAGGGACCTCAGGAGGTAGTCTAGTCCAACCCCCTGCTCAAAGCAGGACCAATCCCCAACTAAATCATCCCAGCCAGGGGTTTGTCAAGCCTGACCTTAAAAACCTCTAAGGAAGGAGATTCTACCACCTCCCTAGGTAACCCATTCCAGTGCTTCACCAACCTCCTAGTGAAAAAGTTTTTCCTAATATCCAACCTAAACCTCCCCCACCGCAACTTGAGACCATTACTCCTTGTTCTGTCATCTGCTACCACTGAGAACAGTCTAGATCCATCCTCTTTGGAACCCCCTTTCAGGTAGTTGAAAGCAGCTATCAAATCCCCCCTCATTCTTCTCTTCTGCAGACTAAATAATCCCAGTTCCTTCAGCCTCTCCTCATAAGTCATGTGCTCCAGCCTCCTAATCATTTTTGCTGCACTCCGCCGGACTCTTTCCAATTTTTCCACATCCTTCTTGTAGTGGGGGGCCAAAAACGGGACACAGTACTCCAGATGAGGCCTCACAAATGCTGAATAGAGGGGAATGATCACATCCCTCAGTCTGCTGGCAATGCTCCTACTTATACATGGTTAAGCACATGCCGAAAGTTAAGCACATACTTAAATCCTTTGCTGAACTGGGGCCTGAATGAAGCCCTGATTCAGCAAAGTACTTAAAACCATTCCCATTCAGGCCAGTAGTTAAGATCATGCTTAAAGCTGTCCTAAATCGGGGCCCGCGTTTGCTTTGCCAAGGTACCCACAATGAAGTCAATGCTTTACAATGGAGCTCAGACCCCATGTTATGACTGCCCCAGCAAAAGCAAGACTTAAGCAGCCTCAGTTGGGACTGAGATGGGTCTGAGCTGAAATGGTTGGACCCGAATTCTAACATTCCCAAAGCTCAGTGCGGTTTGGGCCTGTGCTTATCAGTACCACCTGCTATGCAACAGTCCTCCTGCACACCATGCAAGACACTTGCAGTACGTGTGCGTACACAAGCACACACATTCATGTATACCAAGGAGGTGCTAAATGAGGCAGAGTCTCTCAGATCCTTTAATATACTTTGCCTAATTAAGCTGTTCAATTCTCCAGTTTAAATAGTTGCCAAATAGCTACTACAAACTGATTTATCTTTTGATGAAGGTAAAAATTGCTGGAAAAACTGAAGACAAAAACTGTGAGTTTTCTGTGATTAAATTATCTTCTCTTGTGTTCTGACCTGAATAAATTTTGGAGACAGGATGAATCTTTTAAACCTAAATTTTTCTACTACATGGACATTTCTATACAAGTTCAGCTATTATTATTTAGACACACACACTTATGGACTATATAGGAATGGGATATCCTTAGAAACAGTCTCATGAAATCCACATGTGCATACACACACACAACTAAACAACAAAGGACATTTGTAACACTCGTTCTGCCTGTCCTTAGGCAAGTCACTTCCCACACCGTGCCTCAGTTTCCCCACCTGTAAAATGGGGATAATGATACTGACCTCCTTTGTAAAGTGCTTTGAGATTTCCTGATGAAACGTGCTATAGAAGAGCTAGGCATTATTAATAAGGAGAAATGTTTCTCTAGCAGGGAGGAGCACTGAAAACAAGCTAATGAGACAGATGAGTAAAGGGACTGACACATGGAGTTTAAATGCCCATAGCACATCCTACTCCAAGTGCTGTCAGCAGGCAAAGCATAATGTTGTCAGACATCCTCATGTTGGAGGGGCCTATGTGGCCCCATCCCTCAATAAAATCCATGCTAAACCCAACCTAAAAGCAGAAAGGGAAGTCATGTACATCTCTAGTTGAAATCAGAGTTCTCAATCTCAGATAATCTCTTTCCCTGCTTCTGCAGAAGGTCAGGGTGTCTCCAAGCAGCCAGCTCAGAACCACTCACAGAAACGGGACATTCAGCCAAAGACACATTGGAACATCGATGGGGATTTCTCCTTTAGTAACTTATTTCGTGCAGGCCTGTTATTTTGGGCATGTGTTTTAGACACAAACACCGCATGTATGTGAAGGTGGTATCCACACGATAATTTGCACAGACATATGATAAATATATTTAATCCGATGCCTCTCCTGTAATTTGCCTCTAACCATGTCACATACCCACTGAGTCATCACCCGGGGACTTATTCTAAGGTACAGTCCAAACCCTTCAGACAGCCACCACTTTAAAAAGAAACCCAAGAATATTTCCTCCCTCTTCCCCCTCAAAAATGTAAATTTCTTTCTTTCCCCAACATTTTGGGACCGTGCATGGATAGAAACAGGAGCTGTCTAACTCTCAAAAGGGAAATTCCTGGCTTCCCAAAAGGACCCACAATACTTGATCCCACATCTGTAAGGGACCTAGAAGCGCTGCTATTTCTAGGTATAGAGAAGCTGTTTTAGATCTTCTGTATTTTTTTAAAGTATTAGTTCTATTCCACCCTTCTAGTCCACTGATCCCTGTACAACTGGAAGCATAGAACCTGATTTGCTCACTATGTAGTTGTACAGCACCTCGTACCGTGGGTGCCCTATCTCGGTGCTACTGTAATACAAATACTGTATATTGTAGTTATGAATGTCTGGCACCCGTTTTCTCTCCATGGTGCAGAACAATGACTCCTGGGCCCTGTTCCAGGTGCTGAACGCACACCTTAGCAAATCCCTGGAATACTGCAGGTTGGGTGGAATCCAGCTATGAATTTAACTTTTGAATGGGAAATAGAATGAAGCATATTTATCTGTGTTCTTGTCATTCTGCACTGTTGTAACAGCCTTTTCTTCTGCAGCTGGGACGATGTACCCTTCCCTGTCTGTCTCTGCCTTCTCCATTCTGTGTTCAAACCTCATTTGAGAACCTCTCTTTTCTCTCTTGACTCTGTCTTAATCCTTTCCTCAGCCGTTATTCAATATTTAACTTTGTAACTGCATTATTTAACTCGGCAAAGTGTTTGGGGATATAATTTGCATGGAAGATTCTATTTAAAAAGTTGGATGATACCCTGTTTTGCAAGCATGTAGTAGGATGCATTCAATGACGACCACAAAAAGGAAACCAAAGCCTCAGCCTTCAAAAGATTAACTATGGGCAAACTAGTCTGGTGCTCATGACATCAGCCCTCATGGAAATAAATCAGCAAAGCAAACACTGATGTCGGTAATTTTGTGACGCAGAAAGCTGACTCGTATTTACGATCAACACATTTCTCCCTCGATAAAATGTGCACTTGACTTTTTAGCGTAATTATTTGAGCAATATTTTTAACATTTGCTGCCTTTCCTGGCTGTCAAACCTGGAAATAATAAATAAAATAAAAAATACTCTCCTTCAGAGACAGGATTTACAAAAGAATCAATCTCAGAGAAGCCTCCTTTGTATTTTGTTGTGACAACACTGAATTTAAACAGCCTGTGAAGTCAAAACAACAGGAGAAATATCAATACACATTAATTTAATCAAGAAACACTCCTCTGCCATTCCAGGCTAAACTCAGATTTATTCCCATAGTGGTTTCTGTGGAAGCTATATCGACATCTTGCTTGTTTGTCTTAAGCTATCTGTGGTGGCCAGTGGTCTTTTAAAATTGCTCAGAATGCCTCAGAGCCCCCTCAGTATTTGCATGAACTTTTGTCACGTTGTTTTAAACCACACGCACACACACGCAAACCCCAAAGTGTTACCCTGGGGCACAGCCCTGGTTTCTTATCTGCATCTTCCCATCTTAAAACCTGTTTTAGCTGGTGAACGAGCCACTCCCGGCCCTCCTGGGTGACCATCCTGCCATAGCTTCTTTCATTACTCTATAGGGAAACCCACTTCCAAAGGAGAGCCCAATGAAAGGATAAATACATTAATGAAAAAATAAATGCACTGCATTTGACTTCGTCAAATCCTGCGTGCGTGCGGAACCGCTTTGAAACAAGCATCGCATTAAGACGGGGAGAATTAACAAGATAAGCCCCTGCATACCAAAGGCAGAAATCAGATTTACTTGACCTTTTAAATGCATGTACATTTTCTGACTGACTTTTCGTGCCAAAGTAATTCAAACAGACACCTGGCAATCATTTTAACAGACAAGATTTTTGACGCTGTCTCAAGTACAATGCGTTGCCATCACAGGATGGTCTGACCTCACGGCTTGGTTCTGTCTCTGCCACTGATTTCCTCAGAGACCCGAGGGAAGTCACCTCACCTCTCTGGGGGTCACTTTCCCCATAGATAAAATGTTGGGAGGTTCACTGTCATTCATAATGTTGTTCATTCTCCCTAGACCAGCGTCACCCCTCTGCTGAGCAATCACAGATGTGCAGGGCCTGGCAGGTCAGCTTCCCAGTGGAGGAGAAATCAGTGACAGAGTCTGGATAGTTTAAGTGTCACTTGCTTTATTTCCACCAGCCCTGGAATGGAGATGGTCAACACAGCCCACAGAGCCAGCCCATCGTCCACCAATCTTAACCCAACATCTACACCTAGTCCCCACTCTGCCTCAAGAACTGACTCTCCTCAGAGACCAATGCAGAGAGCAGCTCCCCCTATCCCAAACCCAAACCAAACGCTGCCATCACCTGTCTTCCAAGGCTCAAATCTTCCCCTCGTACTAAGAAAACCACCACTTAGGAGATGAATAATAGCACCCCGTGGTGATGCTGACCATGTAGACATTAGATGGAAAGTGCTATAGGTGTGGAGTGCGTTATTATACTACCATCTTGGAAGACTTTGCTAGGGTCTAACTGGGACACAAAATTCAGAGATTAGTATCTGAAATAGGGTACCCCATTGTGCGAGATGCTGTACAAATGCAGGGTAGGAGACAATGCCTGTGTCTAAGTTCACCATCTAAATAGACAAGACAGACAAAGGGCAGGAAAAAGGAAGTAGTATCTCCGCTTTACAGATGGGTAACTGAGAGATACAGCGATTTACCTAAGATCACATGAGGAGTTTGGGGCATAGCCAGGAATTTAACCCGGTTCTTTAGAATCCCAGTCCAGTATCTTAACACCACAGGCAATCCTCCTCCCTTCGGATGACTTCTGCTAGCTAGTAACATGAGTCGTATAACATGAACTGTGGCAAGATTTGCAAAGCTGGATTTGTGCTCAGCACATTTGAAAAATCAGACTCAGCTTCCTAAACATGGATTTAGGTGCTTCATGTTTAGCGCACATTCTGGAAAATGCTGGCTCTGTCCACTAGGAACTAGGCTTAGATCCATCGGCCTCATTTCAAACAGACCCCCCCAAATACTGACCACTCCGGGGTTAAACTGGGGCAGAGGGTATGATAAGTTACCCTTGCTTTGGTCAGGAGTCCTGTATATATTGAAGTACATAAACACACCTACATGGAGACAGGGAGAGATACCAGCCCCCCTATGGCTTCCCACTGGACTCTTCCATAATGAGTCTGTTGTTCCAGACTCTGAGGCAGCACCTCCTCCTACCAGCTGAGGGGCAGAACCACTTCAAACCGAGGCAACCCCATGCACTGAACAACTTGGCTAGAGGCAGCAGCAGGAGGATTGCAAATAACATTTTTCAGGATGTTAAGATGGGCTTGCTAGGCAGATGGGATGCCCCCCCCCCCGCCCCCCATCCATTTCTTACTTGGCTTTGGGCCTCCGTTCTGAAACTCTGGCTTTTCTACTCTGATCTAAAAAGGGTCAAGAGTAGGGTGACCAGATGTCCCGATTTTATAGGCCCAGTCCCGATTTTTGGGTCTTTTTCTTATATAGGCTCCTATTACCCCCCTCCCCCCCCCGGTCCCAATTTTTCACACTTGCTGTCTGGTCATCTTAGTCAAGAGAGAAAACCAATAAAGCCCTGCCCCAAGTAGGCCTTCCTGTACCTAAAGAAGTGAGAAGCAAAGACTCCAAAAAGTCCACTGGGGACTTTGCTGTATTAATCTAGTTAACCAGGGAAGTACTCGGACACTAAGTGACGGGTGCTAATACAAAACCCAGAGAGAAAGCAGGAGGCACCCAGAAAAGCAGCAGTGAGCTCAATTCTGTATCCATCCTTGCCAATCCCTTGTCCTCTAGCTCTTTTAGCACCTCCACAATGCGATCTCCAAAGAGACAAGTGGAAAATTGCCCGTTCTGCTGAGCACAGCAGAAGGAGAAGCATGCTGCTGGGGGAGTTGCATTGTTTATTACCTGATTGGTGCTAAAAATGTTCACACCTAATCAAGCTTGCTCTGTAATCACTTTTCTGCATGTGGCATTGGTTTGGGGTTTTTGGGTTTTTTTTTTAAACAGCTGCACTTTTAATGAGCCGCCGTTTCCATTCTGACATTTGAAATTTAATCTGGAGCAGCAATTTAATGGCAGGTGAGCACCTTTCATTTTGTATGTTTATCTGTGCAGCATTTGCAGGCCTCTGCTAACAAAGGAGGGTCAGTCTCTGCTTTCCAATCAGCGGATATTAATTACTCGCCAATGACAATGCAAATCCTATATAATGCTGCTATGCGGGTGCCACCCGCGCCAAGGTCAGAAAGAGCTAATGATGATTAATCTATGGCACTGGAGGGCCTACGGAATTAAAAAAAAAATAATCTACCACTTGTTTGCGATGTGTCACCCATGGGTCTAATTGCACAAAGGAATGTGCCATGGCTTGGAGTCCCATGTGTCTGTAGCCTCCTCTGCTCTTGAGATAAGAGATGGTAAGGATAAAATGGGATGAGGGCAAGGCTCGAAATTTTGTTTGCAGACTGGGAGAGATGGTGATCTCACAGGTAGTGAGGAACGTTAATCCCATCCTGCCTAAACGTTTGAGAGCTAATCTGCAAAGCTGGGCAAATGACTCAATGGATGCACCTGTTATATAAATAAATATATATATATATAGATATATATATATATAAAATCACCCAGAAGTGTGCTATGCATGTTGCAGTGCCCTGGAGACATCCAAGAGAGGAAGGATGGGCCAATGTTTAGGGGCTCAGGCTGGGACTCAGGACACCAGGTCTAATTCCCTGCTCTACAGAACTATGGGTGACTCAGTCTCCGTGCCTCAGTTTCCCATCTGTACAATGGGGATAATAGCCCAGCCCTGCCACCAGGGGTGCTGTGAGGATAGACACGTTGAAGATTGTGAGGGGCTCAGATATTATGGTAACAGGAGCCCTATAAGCACCGGAGATAGAAGCTGGATCCCCACCTTGGAGAAACTACAGACTATGTTGCAATGGATGGAGCATGGGGAAAGGGAGTCAGCATCTAAACAAAGGGCTGGAGCGTGTCTGACCTTGTGCAGCTGCATGAAGGAGGAGCAGAGGGACGGAACAAGGACTCTTCCTCCAAGTTGTGGGGCCATTCTAGGAGCCAGCCACAATCACACAGTCCCTGCGCTCAGCACCTGCTCCTGTCATATGCCAAGAGAGCCCCGGCCCTGCCTTCCTTTTGCACAGGACTGCCGACTGGGTTGCCCACAGGGAAACAAGCTGAACCACCCAAGGGATGATGCAGCCTGTGCAACTATGAGAAACGCCCCATTACACACATCTGCTAGACAGCACCTAACAGCTGCAGAATGTCACCCTGCAAACAATCCCCACAGACACAGCACTGTGGTTAGAGCAAGATTCCCCTCTGCTTCCAGTTTTTGGGGATCCCGAGGCGCTGGGAGAACATCTTCGCTCCCGATGCCCTTTGTGACCTGGGACAAGTCCCCCTCCCGTCCCAAGACCTCATTTGCATTATCTGCAAAGCAGAGATACTGACCTTTGCAAAGCCCTTTGGAGTCTCAGATGCAAAGCGCTACAGGAGAGCAAATCCACACAAAGGTGTGTACCCTTGGGAGAGGGTATTCACTATTTGTTTATGGACTACACCGGCTGACCACTCTGTGACTAATAATAGACTTAGCTTCAGGGAACATTGACATCAGCAGCCTGGTATTTCTAGTGCGTTCTTTCACCAGTCAATGAGAAGTAACCTGGAAACACAGCAGCTTCTTACTGGTTTTGCAGTCAACTAAATCCAACTAAATCAAACTAATGGACTGCGCAGCAACCGAGTTATATTTTATATATGCACACATATAAACAGTACGTTTCTTGTCCAAGAGTACGGTTGATTATTGCTCCTGCCACAGAGCTCAACAATGGGAATGCAGACCAAATATCCAATGGCTTTATGTGCTCTGGCTGGACTTCCCTTCCTCTGAGCTCCCCTGCATGTAATATTAATTGGTTAATATTTGTTTAGATCATTCCTGCCACTTTGCCTTTCGATTCTGGCTGCAGTTCATCACCCGCTTTGAGACTCCCGGCCTAAGGAATGCAACAGAGAACTCCAGTTGCTAGGAGGGAGCGGGACGTAGGGCCGGCTCCTGGCACAGCAAAGTCAAGGGTTGGGATTTGCAGGGTTTCTCTTCCAGCCTAGCATTCAGAAACTGCCCTGGAGACAGGAGGAGTTTGAAACTAACTCATAGCAAACGTAGTCAAGAAAGGATAAAAGAGCCCTCCGGGGTATTTCAAAATTACGCAATGTGGTGGCATCAGAGCCGGCTCCAGGCACCAGCGAAGGAAGCAGGTGCCTGGGGCGGCCTATAGAAAGGGGCGGCACTCCATACGTTACTGGGGCGGCACGTCCCGGTCTGCGGCGGTAGTTCGGCGGCGGGTCCTTCGGTCCCTCTCTTCTTCTTCAGCGGCACTTCGGCGGCAACTCAATCACTCCACTTCTAGTCCTCGGCGGCACTTCGGCGGCAGGTCAATCGCTCCGCTTCCAGCGGCACCTCACGGGGTTTTTTTTTTTTCTATTTTTTTTTTTCCGCCGCTAGGGGCGGCAAAAAAGCTGGAGCCGGCCCTGGGTGGCATTCTTTACTTTACTACCCATGTGAGGACAAAGAAACCAGCTCAGGCAAGATCCCGTGAGATGGCCACTCGCAAACAACGGAGCTTGCTTTTGGGGTTTCCAATCAAGTTTAAAACCTCCTCCTAACTGGCCTGGGTTTTATATATATATATATATCTTTGGGGTTCACACACGCACACTGCATGTGGTTTGCAACAAGGGCTCTCTCTACTCGCCCTGCTGGGTTAAATGGAACTTTTCCAAACTTATGCTGGCCCAAAGTCCTGAACTGGATCGGGACACGTCTGTATCAAAGACATACGTCACGCCTGGCTTGCCCTGAGACCTCAGGGGAGGTGCAGTAAGCTGAGCCCTTTAACATGTTTATAAGGCCCAGTCTACTCTTAAAAGTTTTGCCCGTGTAGCCTTGCCAGTCTAGCTATATCAGCAAAACCCTCCTAGGAGGGACCCAGCGAAAGAGTGCCTTGGCTAGGACAGCTTCTAGCAGTCAAGTCCCTTTTAAGCCTGTATTCTAGGGCCCGGGTTTTTCAAGGTATTGATGTGTTGCTGCACTCAGAGTTGCAATGCCGCACTGATTTAGGAGCCTAAATCTCATTTTCAAAGGGGATAAAGATAAAGGTAAAGGTGGAAGTCCTTTGTCTTTCGGGTCAACCAATCTGTTCTGTTCATTCCCTCTTGTGCTGGCCCCTGTTGGAAGATAAGACACTGGGCTAGATGGACCATTGGTCTGACCCAGTATGGCCATTCTTAGATTTTTCATCAGAGCCCTGAGCATCCTCTAATCCTCATTCATAACAGCCAGAGCTAAGGGCATTCAGCACCACACAGGATCAGGTCCCGTTATTTCTGAGGGGGCCACGGCTGTAGGATCTAGGCTGCACAGCTGAAAGGAATCCGCTGGCAAATCCCCCAGAGGAAAGTTAGTCATTGAGATCCCAGGGGATCAGTCTGCACAGCTCTGAGCACCAGCCTCCGTTCCTTTAAGAAGTTAAATAGTTAAATGTCTATTTGAGTACTAGCCCTAGATAAGGGAAACTAATACCATCGCCTTCACACACACACCCCCGTCTGCCTCTAGTCCTCCACCACCTAGTCACCCCCCCATTCTCTCTCCCCGGGCACGGCTTGAAGCGTTTGCTTTGTCTGTAAGCCCTGCCCTGTCCCCGCAGCAATCGGCCCGTAATCGGGGTGCAGAGATGCAGCAGAGACTGTGCAGCTCGCAGACGCCGCTGCTCAGGAGATTGGCGGTCACATCCCTGCTGTTTGTTGATTCGTGAGGAGTATTTCCCTCCCCCCCTCCCACCACACATCATAACAGCTCATGAATTTTATAAACTAAACTCATTGTAACCAAACCATGAAATTGCAAATTTAACTGTCAACAAACAAAGACTTCGAGGAAGCTAATGCTGCCTGACTCACGTCTGTAGCGCTGCTGACATAACCATCTCAGACACCCGGGGAGCCAGCCGCATCCCCTGCCCAGCTCCCAGACGGGGCGCAGGGCAACCTCGGAGCCAGGACATCCAGCGTGGGGCTGTGCCTGATACCGTCTCCATGGCCGCAGGGGGATTAATGCAATTCCACTGGATCCTCCTGTGCCGTGGGGCGTCGCTCTCTGGCCACGCAGACCAACAGGCCCCTCCAGGCATACAGAAGGGTGCAGAGGCACTAGCCTGGGGGGTGGGGAGGATTCCTTTCCTCCAGCTGTCACAGAAGCTCAGCACTGGCCCTCCCTCGCAAAGCCATCTCAGATGCAGAGCCATGGGGAGGAACCCCACACAACAGGGCTTGTGCCCATGTGCTGGCGCAGATCCAGGGCGTGGAGTGGGAGCAATGGGGCAAACAGCCCCAGCTCAGCACCAGCCACATAAAACCACCCGAGAAGGCTCCCAAGAGTCAACCCAAGGCATGTGCCGGCTTCCTGGGAAGAGCAGCACAGGGAGGGGGTTAAGAAGAGGGCACCTCCAATACACAGGTGCCAGGCCAGTGGGACTGGCCAGCAGTCACCACTGCTTCAGGGGGAGTGTTTCCATCCACCAGCCCCTCCTGCTTGCATTCATAATCAGTGGAGAGTGGAGGGAAGGTTGGATGTTAGCTCCCTGACCTATCCCCGGCCCTACAGTGCACCGGGGATCTCAGGCAGAGCCAGCCCCAGGTCCCTGGCTACAAGCAGGCACTGCTTCCGTGCCCCTCAATTCCAGTCCAAGCTTGGCTCTACCACAGCCTGACCCGCCCTGCCAACTGCTTGTGCAGTGTCAAACACCCTGTCAGGGGAGGCCGGGAGAGTCCTCATTAAGCTAATGGAGTGCTAATTCATTCGCAGGCGAGGGGGAGGGATCGGAGGCGCTGCCTCATTTGCTCTGTGGAAGTGGGTCATTAAAATGAAGGGTGGCAGGCTCTGAAGATGGAGTGGGCAGGCGAGGCTGCCAGCTGCTGGAGGGATGGAGGAGGGGGGCTCCCCAGGGAGCGCTTGGGTTAGTCGCATCCTTTTAGCAGTGCGCAGCGCAGGCCTGTTAGGGCGAGAACAGACAGTCAACGGGAGCTACCCCACCAGCTGGCCGGATCTAAGACCCAGGCAGAGCCCTGCCAGCAATCACCGTCTCTGACACTAATGGATCGCAGCAGCATCTAGTGCAGGATAAACCCACACAGCCCTGAGAGACAGAACGGCCTAGCAGATAAAGCAGCAACCTCTCTCCCCGCCTCCCCCAACATCCTGAAATACAAAATATAGAGCACCAATGTGGTATGAAACTGGCCACCACGGCTTGGGGGGGGGGGGCGTTTTTAAATGCATAACCCTCTTGGAGTTGCCAATTCCTGCAGCCTTTGCAGGGCCCTCCAACATGTTAATAAGGCCTAATCCATGCTTAAGTTTTATCGGTGTAGCCACAGCAGTCTGGCTATACCAGCAAAACCCTCTTAGTGTACACCCGGCTTACATCGGCAAGCGAGTGCCTTTGCTGGGACAGCTTGTGGCAGTTCAGTGAGTGAAAAGCTACAGAGGCCAAATCCCTCTCAAACCAGTAACTTTTAACTGCCCGTATTCTAGGGCCTGGATTGTTAAAGGAATTGAGCTGTTGCAGTGCCTAATTGATCCAGGAGCTTGAATCTCATTTTCAAAAGGGATTGAGCGGGGGTGCTGGAACAATTTGTATAGTCGGGATGTGGAGGGCCACTGAACCAAAGTGTAAACCCCGTATATAATGGAAACCACTTCAAGCCAGGGGGTGCCGCAGCAACCCAGTTCCAGCATCTCCTAAATCCTTTCGAAAAGGAAATTGAGGTCCTCGGTCAGTGCATTGCTGAGTGCAGCAGTAGCATTGGAAATCTGAGCCTGGGGCTGTGGCCAGCAAAGAAGCGTCACACGCACACACAGTGTCACACCCATCCCAACATTGCCATAGCCGCAAAAGTTTCCAGCATTGACCCAGCCTCAGACACTACAACCGAAGCCCCAGAGAGCCAAACACTCCCCAACGTAACAGTGCGTTCTGGGCATCCCGCTCCTGGCGCTGACCTGCTCCTGCTCCCCTCTAAGACCATATTGACGAAGGTGGTGAGGCACCTCGTGGGACTTTAAAAAAAGCACCTAAGTGAGTTATGTGCCTAACTCCCATTGGCTTCAAGCGCCTGCTGGAGACAGAACGATGGGGCCTGACACACACTTCCAAAGTTCAGATGCAGCTCGATCTCCGTCTCTATTGCTGATATCTGCCCAAACCAGGAGGCACTGACAGCATTGGATTACGCGCCGCGCAAGGCTGCCTGAAGGAGGCTCAGCAAGCCCACTGCACCAAGGCCCACTCCAAGACCAATTCCTCTCTGCAGGTCTCTCTTCCCACTGTGCCTGGAAAGCCCGTGGCTGCAAGCGCCTGGGAGGCGGGGTGGCTGACGGAGGAAGAGATGGAAAGCCATGTTATCAATAACGTTGTCGGTGGGGGAACAAGACTCATTTTTCCTGCCAATCATTTTCTCTTCCCGAGCCACAGCCTAGGAGGATCAGAGAAGAAACGGAGCCACCTTTGGTGAGGCTGGCAAAGAGGCCACCGAAAAGCTCCAGGTGGTTTGTGACTTTCCACTGCCTGAGTTTTGGACATAACAGGAGCTCCTGCTCCCTACTTTTCTTGCCCCCCTGCTGCAAATGGGTGTCAGTATTGTCTTGTCTCAGTCCCCCATTGGGTCTAGCCCAAAGCACAAGCCACACAGATTTCCACTGTGGGACTCCAAACATTCCTTAGCTATGAGCAGAACCAGCACACAGGCCAGATTGATCTACACCTCCATTATCTAGAGCGGGGGGGAAATTACTTCCCATCTGTTACCCTTCCCTGGGCTGGGCAGCACATGCCCTCTCCATCACAAACGCTCGGCCACCAGCTCTGCTGCTGGCCCGAGGAGCAGCCCCGGTTCTTTGAGCAGGGAGCAGCAGAGATGAAGTTAAGCATCATTTATGGAATGGTGCTACAGACAGTCCAGTTCCTTACCCCCACGCGCCTTGACTTCCTGGACTCAGCTGAACAAAGACAAACGTTTTTTGGCTAGGAAGCGTTTTTGTTGCCAAAAGGCCAACTAGTTGAAACCAAAACTTTTCAGGAAAACGTATTGGTGGCAATGAAAATTTCAGCTCCGGGATGGAATTGCTGGTAAAAGAAGAGGGGGAAAGAGAGAGAGGCGTGACCAGCAGGCTACAGAGTCAGCTCCCTTCTCCCAGCCCAATGAATATTTCATTTATATAAGGTGGAGCAGCTCCAGCATGAGAGGTTGAGAGAAAACAAAACCCACCCTAGAGAAGCCTAGTGGTTACGACATTCACCTGGTATGTGGGAGAATCACGTTCC
This sequence comes from Terrapene triunguis, assembly GCF_002925995.2. NCBI lineage: Eukaryota > Metazoa > Chordata > Testudines > Emydidae > Terrapene > Terrapene triunguis. The sequence goes on from NW_020664725.1 coordinate 8,579,927, forward strand.
AGTCCCTGCTGTTCCTGATTCTTGTTAGCCCAATGGATGCTTCCTGACCCTGCCTGATTGAGAGCAGGAGCTTGACACTGGTTCTCCCACCTCCCAGGCGAGTGCACTAATCACTAGGCTGTCGGCTATTCTGGGGGGTGTCACTCTTGTTTTTCCATGAACATTTTCAGAAAGTCTTGGTTTAGTTCTGCTATGGAAAGAAAACAAATGTCAAAACTTCTATTTTTTTTTTTTTTTTTTTTTTGCAGAACGGAATTCTTGTTTCCTGGCCAGCCCTGGATAAATGCAAGCTGAACACAAGCAGCAAATCCCAGAAAATAAGGTCTTTGAGTCTGTGCAATGGAACAGACTGCCCAGTACAAAGCTTCAAGCCCCATCTCTTAAAACTGGCTTGCATTGTTCTGTTGGAACAAACCTGCACTGGCCCTTGGAAGAATCAATGAGGTAGACTGACTGACTATTGAGTAATAGGAATTGCCAGGCTGAATCAGACCAATGGAACCTAACCCTTGGTGTCCGGTCTCCATAACAGTGGAAATTGCAGAGAAAGGTACAGGAATATTCAAAGGACAATTATGCAATCAGGGAAGTTTTGTCCTCACTTGGTATATGACCTGGAAGCATGCAGTTCTCCTGTGCGAGCGGGGAAGCACCCAGAAAAGTGACAATGCAAAAAATGGTACCTTCTCATTCCAGCAACCTGCTCTCTCGTGCTGTTGTTCACTAGAAGCCCCAATCAGAGATTGAGGCCACATTGCGCTAGGTGCTGTACATGCATAATGAAAGGAAAGTACCTGCACCAAGAGCTTACCATCTAAGCACGTGATGAGACAACAGGTGGAGACAACACACACACACAAGTAACAGAGACAGTCATGGAAAATTAGCTGCCTCTCCGCTATCAAATGTTTTGCAAGCATCGTGAGAGAGGCAGGCTTTAAGGACAATAGGATAGCGGCTTTGCATGGAGTTCCTCCCATGTATAAAAGGAAAGCATGAAGATGCTTGTGGGAAAATTTGACTAACTGGCACCAAAGGTTGGCATCCTTGGCAGAGCAGAGGCAGGAGGGGTCAATGGAGTATAAGAGCTAAGGGCACGGCTGAGCCACAAAAAGCCCGAAAAGCAAAAAGTAGCAGGTTGTGCCTGATGCTGCAGAATTATCTGCTGTGATTGGCTTCCAAGAAGCAGGCAGATTCTTGTGTTACGTTGCTACGTTTCACCCTGTTAGCACTGCAGAAGAAACGTAGCCCTGGAACAGAGCTGGGCTCCAATCCAGCTCCCACATCATCAATACAATTATTCAGTTCTAATCCCAGGGCTCAATTCTGCCCTCGGTCGTGCTTGTGCAAAGCTTTCACTGTGATTGCACCGGCGCAGCTTTGGGCAGACTGTGACCTGCAGAATCTTTATTCCAGCCCATTGTGTATAAGCCAGCCAGAACCCAGCGTGATTTTCAGATGCTAGGGGGAGTTTGTATGAGGAGAAACATCTTTATCATCTGTAAACCTGTGATGCTGGATTTGTAAAATCACTTCCTAGAGTGGAATCATGGATGACTTGTTGCAGCATGATTGTCTATTTTTTTTACAAGTGCTTCCATTCCACCCTCTTCCTCCCCTCCTCCCCCCCAAACCGTCACTTTAAAGTCTTTCCAGTCCAACTGTGCCTTGTGGAAGTTTTTTTTTAAGGGAAAGTATTTAAAAGCTTTAAATCTAGTTCTCTAGTCTCCGACCCCCCGAAGATTCCAGCACAGCAAATAAAGTGCTTAGCCACCCTCCTTAAAAAGATTTAATCTCCTATATTTCCAGAGCTCGTGTGATTAAAACCCACTTCAATTTCCATTCCCAGAGCTACAGCTGATTCGCTGCTTAAAGGAAAATGGCACGGGCAAAGCTTTCTGCACCACACTCTCCACAGTACAAAAAAGGCAGCTTCGGGGATCTCTGATGCCCAAGTGTTTTATTATCAGGAAGGGAACTACCCCATTTCTCCAGGCATCTAGACACTACTCTAACCTTACCACTGGCAGTTCAAAAATGAAATGGGACCTGTTGTCTTTTCTGGCTTGACATTCAGATGACTTAGCTGATTAGAAGCCAAGCCCGCCAGCACAGACGTTTTCATTCCCAAATATCATCAGCAGTAGAAAGGGAAATAGCCCAAAAGCAACAATAGGCAGGGAACAGTGTCTAAAAACCACAGATGGGAGAGCGAGAGCACAAGTGAAAAAGCATCAGATCTAAGACCCTGGTGAAAACACTGCAGCAACTTGATGACCGAGTAAGATGGCTGGAAGCAGTGACACATATCTGAGATGCAAGGGGACAGGAAAACCCTAACCAGAACAGAAGTTGCAGTGTAAATAAGAAGCATCTTAGAAATGAATGGGTTCTACTGGATCAGCCAAACCCAGGGGCGGCTCCAGGCACCAGCGCACCAAGCGTGTGCCTAGGGCGGCAAGCCACGGGGGCCGGTGTGCCGGTCCCTGTGAGGGCGGCAGTCAGGCTGCCTTCGGCGGCTTGCCTGCGGGAGGTCCGCCGGTCCCGCGGCTTCGGCGGTGGGTACGCCAAAGGCGCGGGACCGGTGGACCTCCCGCAGGCATGCTGCCGAATCCGCGTGAGCAGCAAACCGCCAGCAGGCATGGCGCTGAAAGCCGCCTGACTGTCGTGCTTGGGACAGCAAAATACATAGAGCTGCCCCTGGCCAAATCCTGCGGTCTTTTTCACTGGTGTCAACCTGGAGTCGGGTCAGCTCGCTGAATGTACCTTTGTGCGTTCCTTAAATCCTAACCATTTGTTTTTCCTGAAATTTACATTATTACCCTTATATGTAGAGCTCATAAATATACACAGTGCTGTACAGGAGAAATAGATGAATGGTCCCTGCTCCCAAAGAGTTTATAATCCAAAAACAAGAGGGGGTGGGACATTAGCAATGAAACAGCTAAATAAAGAGGTTGTTCTAATAGAATTCTCTCCAGATAAATGTTGTTAATATCGCTGTGTTTGGGTATTGTATTATATGCATGAAGATTGTTAATAGCCTGTGACAATGGGGCTATGAGTTTACTGAAAATCTAGAGGAAATAGACCTTCCAATGAGAGATGGCAGCATGACCTTCACCTGCCAATAGTTTGGCAGGAGTTCTAGGCCAGCCGTTCGATAAGTTCAGAATCGCAAGTAAGCAACAAAACGATCACAGGTCAAAATGGAGATAACCCTTGAAAGGACAATGCAGTAAAAGGAACAACAACAAAAGAAAATTCATGTTAATAAGAATGTTTAGCACCTGCCAATATGGAGCAATAGAACTGTCTGGAAAAATAAAATCAATATTTTCATACAAAATTTCCAAAAATTTCTCATCAGCATTTTTAATTGTTTCAAAAATTGGAAAGTTTTTTTTTTTTTAACCAGTTCAGCTGATGCTTTTGAGCTACCAAATACTAATTGCTCCTTTCAACACCTCGGTGAGGTATTATCCATCCATAGCAAGTACGATTGTTGTCTAAGAGCAAATCAGAAAATGGTTGGTATTTTCCATTGAAAATGTCAAAAGAAACAAAAGACATTCATTTTTCCCCTCAATTTTTTACCATTTTAAAATAATTTCATTTTTTCTATGATTTTTTTCCTTTAAAAAGACCGTTTTTTTATTTTAAAAAATGCAGCCAAAACTTTTCAACCAGGTATATTATTATGCCGCAAGTGGAAATGCAGAAAAAGGTAAGACTGACATTTCCAAACTTAATTGGCTAAACTTTGCCTCCCTGCTGAACATATTTCTGACAAAAAGTATAGACTCTTTTGACTTGAACTAAAAAAGAATCTGTTCACAGTATAAGGCCTATGACACACAGATGAGCACTTTAATACAGTATTAGTTACACTAAGCAGAGATCACTAAGCACACAGCAGCCAAAGCTCCTCCCAGTAGGAGCTGACACCACAGTGCACAGTTGTATTTGCCTTGAGAAAGAAGAGTCCTTCAATATCATGCAATATCCCAGCCCTCGTACCAGATGGAATCAAGTTTAATTAGCAACAAGAGCCCTAAAAGAGAGCAGGTTAAAAGTTTGCAGGAGCTACCTGGAGCCAGCCTGCCAGAGGTCTGCTGGACAGGAGAGCTGGCTGCTCATCTGGCAGCACAAATCCAGCAATGCATCTGTGATCTGTAGCCAGAGTAGAACGGCTGCTCCGATGCTACTAAGCAAAAATAAAACCCGAAAGAGCGAGATTGAGAGGGAGAGCGTGCACATCTTGGAAGCATGCAGAAAAAGCATCACTAGCCCATAAAGTAGCACATGGTCGTTTATCTCACCCTATTTCATCAATAGAAAACAGCAGCTTCGTTTCTTGGTTCTAAATTTAGCAAGAGACAAAAGTAAAGAGCTCAGGCTGAAGCCCAAGGGGAAGATCAGGATTAGAAGAACTATGAGCTTCCCAACAGCTAATACTTTTACGCTATCTTCACAACTGGCTTCTGCTGGGAGACACTGGAAGAGAAATAAATAGATGGGGGATACTGGTATGTTCACGACGTATGAATAGAGAAATTAGATAAAATATACTCTTGCTGGAAGGTTGCAGCAGAACACTACTTTACTTCTTAGAACTCAAAACAATTACACACAAGAACCTAGTAACAGAGAGAGAGAAAACAGACTGTTCCCGGTGGCAGCAAGGTACAACTCACCCCACCCTCCTTGCTTTAATCTGGCTTTTTGCACACTGACTCCTATTGCACACTTTGCTACAGAGCCCCCTAGCCTGCTAGCAGGTCCAAAAGAACCACCCACTCTTAAAGTGATAGCTTGCAATCCCAGCACAATCACCAATATATCACAAACACCTCATAGCTAGCTCTTTTACATCATTTCTTACAGTGATACCTGCTGGGAGATGCTATGACCGCAATAGCTGTGAGTTCCCCTTGAGCCAAACTTTTCACTTTAGAACTAACAAGAAAAGAAGATAAACATACATTTAGGGCCTGAATTTCAGAAACAGCCCTTGATTTTCCTGGTGCAATTTTGCAGCTACCAATAACTGTCTATACATTTTGCACTTGCAATTAACTGTGGGTGCAAATGGCAGCATTTACCCAGCTGCCTGACTGCAGAATCACACACATCAGTGTTAGATGTCTAAACGCTGTCATTTGCTCCCATCGCTAACTGCTGCCCCGAAATTAGAGGCGAGACTACTGTCCTTTTAGAAACCCTTAATCTATGTGATTTCGCTTTGAACATCACAGCATTTGCTATATTTGGATTACTCAGAAACACCAGCTCCTTAATGTCAATCAATTTATTGTCTCACCACCGCTATTAAATATTTTCATGTCACTTTTTTTAAAAAATCTGAAATTCATATATACGAATGGTCCAAGGTCACTCAAATGCCTATATAAGTGAACAGGTGGGTGCACTTGCATCAAAATCGCTGCATTTAAATTAGCCAGAGATGAGATTGAAGACATGAGGTTAAAAACTTAATTGACTAAATCAGCTGAGACACCAAGCACTGATTGTATCATTTAAAATAAATGTAATGTTGGCCTTCAAAACATTCATAATATATTATTACATATCAAGAGCCATTATTCAAGGAGCACAAATATTCCCTCAATTCCCTAATGGGGAAGAAAATCTCTCACATTTTTTATTTCCTTGTTTTTCTTTCTTTTCTGAGGAGGATGGAGTGAGGGATGGGGATAGCAGTTCAATAAGTAAAACTTTTCTTCCTGAAACTGCCCCCTCCCCCCTGAACTGGAACCAATCACCTTACTTCACTGTTTTTAAGACCCCAATAAACTGAATCATGGAAGTTGTGATGGAAAGGTCTGGGGATGTTTTCTTGGATGTAGATTTGACATGAGGACCAGGAGGGAAGGCGCTAAAATCACATATGGAACCAAAAGCTCTGGTAGTTCTGGGCCCCAAGAGTGCACACAAGTTTTTGGGGACCCGGGACAAAATCTGAAACTAAGGGCCCCCCCTTCCAAAAAAGTTACCACTGAGGGGAGGCCCAGGGAAGAGGGGTTGGAGAGCAAACCCACCCCATACTCATGCCACAGTGGTGGCTCCGGTCCAGTGGGGCTAGGGCCCAGCTCCTCATTCCGGGCATGGTGAACTGCCCATGGGGTTGCAATGCCACTCATTCAAATTTGGTCCGGCCCCTCCGGCCAGGTCAAATCTGAGGGAATAGCATTGCAACCTGGCTCGCAGGGTTACAGCACCCCTCAGGTTTGGCCTGGCCACCCTTCTGTCATGACAAAGGTGAAATTGAGTGAGAGGAGTTGTGACCCCCTGCACCAGGTCATGATGCCGCTCCAAAGTGAGGGTCCAGAGCAAACTTCTCCTTTACCCCTCTTTCCCAAGCAGACTTGCTGGGCCCTCAAACTAACACAGGGGTTTAGGAGAAAACTTCCCTTGTGGTCAGGTTGTTTCATAATTACCTACTGCAGGGTTACTTGCATTTGAAGCATCTGGCACTGGACACTGATGGAGCACAATAATAACCATATGGATCACTAGTCTCATCCAGGATCATAGTTTAAGCCCAGAAAAAAAACTATTATGATCAACTGGTCTGACCTCCTGCATAACCCAAGCCAGAGAACCTCACCCAACAATTTCTGAATGAACTTCCATTTGAGCTGTAACGTCTCTTTTAGAAAGACCTCCAGCCTTGATTTAAAGACAGGAAGCGATGGAGGATCCACCGCATCTCCTAACTCAGTTGTTCCAACCAAACACCTTTTCATAATTTAGTGGCTGTTTCAACTCCGAACTCACATCTGGGTTTGAACTTCGCAGGTGGACCCATCTCAGAGCCCCGGATCCAAACATCCTATAGTGGGGGTTCAAAATCCACATCCAAATTCATTAATATTTTTGTGCATAAAGCATGAAGCTCAGTTGGCTGCTATTCAGAGTCGGGTGACTCATGAGTTTTTGGTCAAACTCTGGGAGGCTGAATGGAAATGTGTGTCCTTCTTCACAGAGAATAAAAGTCTATTGCTGCTACCACCTTTACTCCTTTAGCTCACGTGAGAGAGGCCTGCACTTCCGAACTGAAGATTCAGACGTCTATCCCCACTGCAACCTGTTTCACGGGGAGGAGGGGAAGTTGTCACCAGCATCATTCATTCTTCAGCTGTTTAAAAAAATCTCAGCCATCCAATCCGGAAGCATGTGAGATAGGCGACCAACCACACGCCATGAACAGTAGAAGCCGGCAGGTCACTGATAGAGTATAGTCTGAAATCTCTTCAGGGAACAATGAAGACATTTTAAGAAAACCCCGCTGGGCTTGCAAGTGTTTTGCTAATCCAGAAAGGGAGCTAACTACAACACAAATATTATCAATATGAATAGGTCCACTGGCTCCAGAGTTTGGGGTTGTAATTTTAGAGGAATAAGTTAACTCAAAACCAGATCTTCCCCAAAACTTCTGCTCCCAGAAGCTGGGAATGGGCGACAGGGGATGGATCACTTGATGATTACCTGGTCTGTTCATTCCCTCTGGGGCACCTGGCCTTGGCCACTGTCGGAAGACAGGATACTGGGCTAGATGGACCTTTGGTCTGACCCAATATGGCCGTTCTTATGCTCTCCTTCTTGCAGGGTGTCAAGACAGGAGCAATACCTTGGGCTTAACTCAGTCCGGCCGCAACCATTACAAAAAGACGCAAATTGGTGGAGGGGAGGACCCAACAAAGTCTTTAGGCAATGTTAAAAATATGCAAATCAGCCCCAACAAAAGGCCCTGGGGCTCTTAATTACATTCTAATCACAGGCAGTGCTATCAAGGGCTTTTCAAAACCCATGTCTGTTCTTAAAGAACGTGTCAGGGAGAGGCTTCTTTGCAGCGCGAACACCACATTAGCGTGCATGCTTGATGCGGATGGAGAAACAAGAGCAGCCTCCCCAGAGTGGAGAGACTGGACGGGAATTGGCCTCAGAAACAGCAAGGAGCACTAGGGGACTATTTACCATGTGGGCCTAGAGGAAACCGCAGCTGCAGCTCCATATCTCTCAGCTTTGCCAGGGCTGGCCGGGGGCCCATATGGATACTTCCCTAGGAGCACTGAATCAAGGCGCGAGCGTGGAGTCAGATTAATACTCTCTATGTGCTCTGCTAGGGGACTCCATCCTCTGTCTGCAGCGGGATGGGCTCCATGATCTAATGGGGCTTTTCAGGCTCTGAATATTCACCCCCATGCACTCCCAATGAAGGGCAATTCCTCTCCACAGAGACCCCTCCCCCCCCCGGCCAGTAACTCAGTGGGGTCCTGGGAAACTCCACAGGCAGGGGAGGGAAAGGGGAATGCTCTCACCTACACAGCAGCATGAGAGCAGAGCTGTTCTGCTCAAGCTGCAGCGGTCTGATGGCTGAAGCGCCTTTGTCGCTGTAGCGTCTCCTCTCTCCACACAGGGAAAGGACTGCAGGGTCCAGCATAGTAGCAGGCCCCCCAGTTCTGTGCCCCCGTCTGAAACCCTGCTGCCCCAGCCCCCGACACACACTTCTGCAGCAGAACTGCCAGGGTTCCTTGGCCAGAGGGACTCTCTGCTCCCCAGAGGGGTCCCCCAAATTATTGAACCTACTCACACTCCTGGCCCTGCTTTCACTCAAGGGCTGCAGCCACAGGACCCAGCTAGGCCAGGTCCTGCTCACTCCTTCCCAGCAACATGGCCACCCATCTCCATCTTCCCTTCTGAGAATCAATAGGGTGGAGCGAGTCCTGCAGGAGCATTTTGTGCCTGGCCCCTGTGCCGGTGACAAACCGGAATGCAAAAGCCCTTGGTTTTCTTCAGACAAGGAGAAAGCAGGCGGGCAGCTCCTGGCAGTCCTGGGGATTTTTGGAGATGGCTTCACGCAACCCAGAAAGCCCCGAACCCGTCTGGCTCCTAGAGAAACAGTTCCCCGGAGTCCTGAGCTTTATTTAGAGCGGGTGTAACTGCCAGCCTGAGAAAACTGATCCGTGCCAGCTCTCATTTTGCGAGCATGCTGAAAATAGAAGCATAGCTGTGGTGGCATGAGCGGCATGACGGGCTAGGCACCCCGAGTACAATCCCCTCTGAAACCCTCGGTATGTAGTTGGGACAGCTAGCCCCTCCCGCCACAGCTAGACTTCTACTTGTAGTGCTGCAGCTCAGAGCCAGGGCAGGTACCGCTCTCCGAGCTGGTATTCACACTTTCCAGCTCCAGTTTCCAGATACAGCCCCAGAGGCCACTGCTGGGGGCACAGAGAGCCGGTGTGCAGACAGACTGATTCACCGGGAAAGCTCTCCCCACCACACAGGGATGATGACATGTGCCTTCTAAAGCATGACTCTGGAGTCAAGCAATCGTGTGCCTAGTGACCCCTTACACTGGACCCTCCCAAAGTGCAGGGCCATTGTCCGCCGGTTGGTGTGATCATACTGCTGTTTCCTCGCCCCAGCCCAGCCGTGGCTGCAGAAGAATTCAGCTCAGTCCCAGGGACATTATGCGGACTAGGCCTCTTCTCCCCCACATGGAACGCGCTCTGTGGGGGTTTGGGAGAGGAGGGGGCTGCATTACAAGGCTGTTTACTGAAAAACAGCAAAAATACCCAACAAAGCGTACCATGACGGCGGGGCTTCACAGCCCTCTGGCTCGCTGAATCTGGACTCAAATGCTTTTATAAACCAGGGCTTGGTGCAGGTCAGGGCTCGCACAGAAAGCAGTTCCACCCATTTCCCTTCCCCTTAATTTCAACCACTTGGAAGATGTTATCCCTGTCACGCTGTCCTTCAAGTCCCCTTCTCCCACCAGGTGACTGAGATGCTCACAATAAAAGCCAGAGTAAGGGGAAAGGAAGTCAGGCTTCTTCAGGGAGTGAATCCAGGAAAGACACAGCACATGTACTCTGTTCAGACCCGCAGCCCTGCCCTCCACAACCAGCTCCCGGCAATAGCACTGAGCGCAAAGCAAAGACAGGGGGAACATCTGGCCTCTGGTGGGCTAAGCCTGCCTGGATTGCTCTTGGTTGACCTGCTTTTCTTTCCCCGCCTCCTCTCGCCTCTAATTAATGTAAAGGTGTGTAAAAGAGATCAAACTTAACATATCCCAGGCCAAGCAACTTGTTCTCTTTCACCCTGGACACAGGCAATGAATCGAGGCCAAGGCAGGACCCAAAACCCAGAGGGATCTTGAACTTCCCAGTGGGTCTTCTTTGGCCCTGAGAGACGAGCTCAGTGGGCTCTCTACGGTTCATGCTTTTATGTTGTTTATGCTGGCCAGAGCAAAAGGGAATTCATGAGATCCTGGCCCTGCCACAGACATCCTGTGTCTCCCTGGACAAGTCACTGAATCTCTGTTCCTTCGTTCTCCCATCCGTACAATGGGGTTCACAATACACACCCCTACATGTGAGGAAAATTCCATTACCTCTGTGAGGGACTTGACTGTCTTAGTGATGAGTGTCATAGAAAAGCCGACAAGCAAGGCCGCAGAGAGCCTAGAAATATATGCCAGGCAGCGAATAGGTTTTAGAAAACTAAATACTTCTATCCATCAGTCTCAAAGCACTTCATAAGCCTTCGTTAACAGAGCATCCCAGCACAGCAGGGAGCTAGTGTATGGTCACTGCACCCATTTTACAGAGGAGGAAACTGAGCCACCAGGAGGTCAGCCATCAACTTTACAAAAATGGTCACTAGCTTTGGGGTGCCTAGTTTGAGACAGCTTGGGCCAGTGGGTGCTCAGAACCTCTGAAAACCAGGCCCAAGGACAATGAAGTTTGGCACCCAGAACACCAAGGCACCCAAAGCTAGTGGCCCCATTTGAAAGTTTGGGCCTAAGCAACTTGGGTCAAGGTTACACAGTGCATCAGTAGCAGAGCTGGGAACCCAGGACCCTAGCCTTGTGCTCTAACTCCTAGGCCTGACTACCTCCCCAGCACTCCACATTTCAACTATACACAGATGAAAATTAATCTGGCCTATTTTGAAATATTTAAGACTTTGGCATTCCTACCCCCAGCTCCTCCTGAGCACACAATGCCACTCCTCTAAGGGTTAAATCATACTCGCTGGTGAAAGGCACTGGATTGCCAGCTAAAGAGACTGAAGTACTCTACTGATCCACAGAGCAGCAAATCAAGCTTCCCCCTGCATATTTCCCTGCCAATGTGCTCCAGCCCTGACCCAAGGTGGTAGGACAACCTCCACTGCTCAGTCCCGAGCGCCTTTCCAAACCAAGACATCATGGACACTTGTAACTAGGCTGAGACCCAACGACTCCTTCCAGAGAGCCAACAAATGTCGCAACTTTTGGTCACAGCTGGGGCAAGCTCTAATCCAGAGCACAATTCATGGCAGCCGCTACCGTTCCTGGGCACCATTCAGCTCACCAAGTTCCAAAGCCAGCACAGAGACAGAGATGAAAGGCTCCATGGCCCATTACCAGTCCCCTGGGGCCATCTAGTTCCCCAAGCTACCTGTCAAATGTGCCTACGTCCTCTATGCATCAGCCCCGGGTAGCTGCCTCCACCCCAACTCCTTTTACTCATGTTTTCCCCAGGGAGTTGTATTGGTCTGAGAGCAGCAGGGCTGATTTATCGATGTCCTCCAGTAGCAGGCTCTGCCCTGGGCCTTCTGCGCCATGGCCCCCGAGCACATGACAAAGGGGTGCCCCTTCTGCAGGGATTCAGGATACAAGCTGCACAGGGCTGCACTCTTATTTCAGTTACCCCCCACTGTCTCCAGTACAGTCGCTGGCTGTGATCAGATTCAGTCCTGTCCCGGTTTAATACCCTGGTCCCATTCACACACACACACACACTCCACACACACACTTTGTGCTGCCAGGCAGGGCACTGCAGAGGCAGGCTGAGCCGTTAAGATTCCTGGCACGGGTGGAGAGGCGAGATCCACCGCATCCTGCTGCAGAGTAAACTAATCCTACCAGGTTAATTCTCTTCCGTGGCTCATTCCGGCTTATTAAAGCCAGCAGGCACCCTGCGGAGGATTCATTACCTGTGCCACTTGAAGGCAAGGCTGCGCTTTAATGAGCCAAGGAACGCGGGGGGCCTGTCTCTGCTGCAAGCCTCAGACGGCTACATTTGTCCTGGAGGCAGGGAAGCCCTCGACCCCTGGGGTCCCATTCCCTCGAGCGGAGCTATTACAAACAAAAGGGGGACGCGCGGGAGAGGCTTGCCAGCAATCGTTTGGCTTCTGAGCTGTTGTGCCAGAGATAGTCCGACATGCGTGTGTGCATGTGCGCGCGCACGCACACACACACACACACACACACACAAACTTCCTCCTCGCCCTGCTCTACATCAGGGCAAGTAGCTCATGGGAACTGCACTGCCGTGATTTAATGCCTTGTGGTGTCGGTGAACAGCCATCCCTTTGCCCTCCAACCTGACCCATTTCCTCCATCAGTAATCACAGTCCCTATCAGGACTGTACGGTGCCCTCCGCATGTGGCTGGCCTTTATTTATTTGCTCTAGGGGTCCCCTATCAATTCCCCAGGGGGGAAAGCGCACAGGGAAGATGGATTTCCAAACCAGTAAGTGGAAAATGATATGAGAGAGAGAGAGAAGGCGGCAGCTGCTGCTGTACGTCTTCATCCCTTTAAATAGTTCCCAGCCGTCCCCCTATAGAGCGGGGGTGTCTGCCTAACAGAGCTCTCCTCTAATTAATCAAGTCCTCTCCACCAGTGAAAAAGACCCAGAGCTGGTGGATAAGATATTGCAGGAGTTAACGGAGGATGGCAGCCTTGGGTTAGCGAGGCAGAAAGGAGGTGGAGGACTTCATCTGGAGGGGCACAATTATTTTACCACCATGCTATGCCTCTATACGCAGCACAGTCTGGCTAGCTCTGGCAATAGCTTGTCTTTTTGATCTGGGCTTTATTTTCCCTCCTTTTCTCTCCAATTCCCTTCTTCTTGCCGGGTGGCTGTTGAATTTGTTTTATCCCAGGCCTTTCCTTTCATGAGCAGACTTGCATGCGTGCTTTCTGTCTCTAACTTCATTTCCAAAATTCCGGTCATAAAAAGGAGGAAAGATTGCGAGAGGGACGGAAAAAAGGAGCCGAGAGATCAAAGGTACTTTTTATATCCATTGCAAGAGGCAGAAAGACAAAGGAAATAAGGGGGAAGAGAAAGACCCCCACGCCGCTCGCGCCACGGTTTCTGGCTTGAAAGGAGCGAGGGATGAGGGACCTTGGCCAGCCTCATCTCATAGGGCCAATGGCTTCCCAGAATCACAGCAAAGCAAAAACGTTGCTGAGAACACAGAGCACGCTGTCGAAAGGAAACAAACCCCGAAAAGGCTGCAAACAGCTGGGAGCAAATCAAATCCGGAAACAATGCTTGAAAATCGTTCGCCTCCTCTTCATGGCTGGAGCAAGCTCATCTCGCCTCTCCACTCTCTGCCCACTCGCTCCCTCTGCCCATCTACATCAAGGCTCCCTGCAGCCCTTTTCCCCCCACCCCGGCTTGCTGGGTCCGCTCAGCCAATTCTGCCCATGTAGACTCTAGGAATTGCTCTCCCCCATACTCTCCCCAGACTTGCTCCCTCTGCTCTGCCGGCTGTAGCATCCCATCCTATGCCCCAGCACCCCTCCTCCCATTCAGTCTTCCGAGGAACAGCTCCCCCACCTCCATCCTCCTAAACTCATGGAACTCCATTTGGCAAAGAGGCTGGGCCAACACGGGCACTGCTACCTGCCTCTGTCCATACCTCCTCCTCCCGCCTCACTGTACAGTATAAAACTGAATTGTGCTGAACCAAGCAAAGGAAAATTCACCATCAGCATCAATACCATAAACTCCACCCCAATGCAATGCCTTTTGGAGTTCTGTCTCTGCCATCATGCCAACCCTCCAAGGTTCCTCGCACAAGAGATTGGCTTACACAACAAGCACCTCAGGGCAGAGGATATCCATATTTTGCATCCTACACAGACCCGGGCACTTTAGTGGCTAAGCCAGGGCCGAAATTTAAGCATTGTGATGGCCATTGACGTTCTTTTAAGGGTGCACTGATGATTTAGGAATATCCCATATTCTAGTCTACACTGGTTCTTATACTCCACTCATCATCCTAGTATCTGAGCATCGTCTAGTTGTGCATTAAGCAACACGACTAACATCTGCCACATGGTTATCTCATCCTCTCCGCAGGAGAAGTGTGTGTTGCTTTGGATTTATATACAAATATATTATATTCAAACACAGAGAGAGAACTGTGCCTTGCACTTAGAGCACAAGGTGGGGAGGTTTGTGATGGTCCTTCATTCCACAGTCTTAGGCTAGACCTGAGAAAGCTCTGTCTCCTGCACAGACGAGCTTTGCAAATATAAGGAACATGCAAACAAGAGAAAAATCACTGCAATCTTATAGAGGGACCACCCTCCAAACTGCTCCCCCCAAATGCTTTACAGAATTCAATCAAACAGCACGAGGCAAAGGAAAATTCTGCAGAGACACAGATGTCTACGCAGGGGAGAAATGAGACAGATTGTGTGAAGGAAGAGAAAGGGGTTTAGTGCCAGATGAGCAGTCAGATGAGCATAAGATGCTAAACAAAATAATGGCACGGTCCTAAATGTAAACTGAGGCAGCATGGCCCAGTGGGTAGGGCACTGGATTTAGTTGCAAGAGATCTGGATTCTACTCTTAGCTCTGCCACTGACCTGCTGCGTGACTGTGAGCAAATCACTTCCCCTCCCTGTGCTTTTGTTCCCCTCCTCCCCTTTGCCTTGTCTATTTAGAGTAACTCATTGAGGCAGGGGCTGGCTCACACTATGTGTCTGTACAGCACCTAGCACAACAGGGCCCTGATCTCGGCTAGGACCACTAACGGTACGGCTACACTGCAGCTGAGACAGGGTCTCCCAGCCTGGCTAGACAGACTCACTAGCGGGGCTTGAGCTAGAGCGCTAAGAACAGCAGGGTGGACAGTCTGGGTCAGGGGGAAACCTGGGCTCCCAAGCCCACTTGACCCCCGAGCTGGAACACCCAAATTGCTATTTTTCTGTACGCTAGCTCAGGTCTGACTCCCCATTACAGTGCAGACATCCCCTCAGTGACACACTAATGCAGATGCGCAATACCACCGCCAACCTCAAAGGGGGCTCATGGTCCAACCCGCTTTTGAGGAAACTCCCAAGCGGGCAGCAGCCGAGGATCCAGAGGGGAAAGTTGGATCCAGTGCCTAGGCTATTCCTAAGGAACCCCAATGGGGCTTAGATTTTCAAGAGAGCTCAACTTCCATTTAGGTTCCACGCGAAGGGGACAGAGTTTCAAAACTTATAAGCCCCCAGCAGCACAATGGGGAATCCTGAGAACACAGGGAGCTTCTAGGAGCTCGGCACCTGGGAAATTCGGCCCTCCGTATTGGCTGCTAGGTTCTTTAGAAAGCCGGTCCCAGAGCGAAGATGCCTTCCTGGGAGTCTGTTGTAAGCAGGCGCAAGAGAGACCAAAGGGTCCTGACAGAGGGAAGTCTGATCTTTGGGGCTCTGAGAGTGAGAGACTGACGGAGCTATAGGAATGGTACTTGGAGACGGATAGGATGCGGCTGCCTGGGGAGGGATATTATCTGCAAGGACCAGAATTTCTTACTACTCATCTTTGCTGGTGATCAGAGAAATGGAGACAGCAAACAGAGCACAGAAGGGAGGCAATCACTCATTTAAACTCGAGCAAGGAATCTGGCTGCCACATCAGGGCTCTGCTGATGAGAGTATTTAATGATCAGTGGGAAGGTTTGCAATCCAAACAAAGCTCAATTCACTCCTGGCGTAAGCAAGTTCCATTGGCTTCAATGGGGGTGGGTAGCTACTTTACAGCAGCAGTCGGTTTGGCCCACGGAGCGGTCCACCTACCCACCTGGCTTTTTATTTCAATCTCAGAAACCAGTACGTGCATATAGCCTCGTACACAGATATACACCCCTACTATTGCCAGTGAGAGAGGGATCCGATTGAACATAGTCTCTAATGAGTTGAAGACGACATCATAAAGCTGAAGTGCAGAAGACAGCGGAGGACTCCGAATCACCCCACTTGCAGTCCATGGTCTGTCGCGGAGCTAGGACATTAAAAGCCATTTTTAACCTCCTCTTGGGTGAGACCTGTTAACGGCTCCTTCAGCACCCCTTCTGGACCCACAACAATATTCTACAACCTTTTAAGAGCGTCCTCTAGCTCTCAGTTATCTCAGAGGCAGGAGATCACGTTGGCTTTTAATACTTTTGTCTAAAGGTCTGAGCGTCAGCATTTAGAGACTGAACAAAGTCTGAGCTCACTTGCGCTGATGTAAATCCGACGTAACTCCACTTAGGTCAGTGGAGTTAACTCTAGATTGACACCAGTGCAATGGAAAGGCGAATTCAGGACTAATTTTTAGCTATGCTTCCAAACAGAGCACTCTCCCCACCTCTGATGTTCCCTTTGACGTACTGCACTGACCCAGCCCTGTACCTCCTGCATAGACATCTTGGGACTAGTTCTAGGGCTTCCATTCTCTGTCACTGGTGACCAGCATGCTGTCCCTGTTTGGGTTTGCTTGTTGTTTCTCTCTTCTCACCCTGTTCTCTCATGGAGCTCCCATCTCTGCCATTCTCCGGGTGGTAACAGGGTTCTGCTCTATTTACCTTGGGCGAGAGCCATGCGTCTTAGTCCGGTATCGTGTGTCATCACAGAAGGATGACCTTTCCCTAGAGCAAAGCAGGAGACAATTCTTCATCTGACCAAATGCGCTTCAGCCCATTATTACTGATATGGCAGAAATGCCTACAGGTCCCAGCCGAGATTGGGGTGCCGTTGCGCTAGGGGCTGTACATTCTCAGAGCAAGACCCAGCCCTTGCCTCAAAGAGCTTACAAAAATAGACAGAGAGAGAAAAGGTGGCTGGGGAAACAGGCACAGAAGTTAAGTGACTCACCCTCGGTTGCACAAGAGGTCAGTGGCAGAACAAGGAATGGACTCCAGGTCTCCCAGGTTTCCGTAGACTACGTTGCCTCTTGTGCTCTCTAACCTTGGTTCTTCCTCTTGACTTTATCCTCCTGCTACCCCTCTCCCATCTAGCTAGCGTTTTACTCAGTGCCGGGCTCACAGTAGTAGAAACACAAACCCTGAATCATGAAGAGTTAGCAGGGAACCTTTCCATACCCATGTGTTTGGTCACATCACTGGCTACCTCCTTTGGCTTTCCCAAGTGTTTCTTGCAGCAAGGGGAGATGATCCAATGCAGATAGACCCTGGATGGTCTCTTGGCCTGAGCCCGGTGAGAAATTCAGTGTTGTTTGTGATGATAAACGTGACCTGTTGGAGCATGCATCAGAGGCATAACTCCATGGAATGAATTTGCCCCGAAATATCTTTGTAGCTTTCGTTATTTCGAACACCAGCAACCTCTCACTGTGCCCTGGAAATGTCCAGGCTGTTCTCTATGCTACACAAGCTATTTCACTTGAGGTTGTGCTGGAAAGGTCCTGTCAGACCATTGTCACATCCAAAGCAATATGCTCATCTGAGCATGTTTCTTCGTGTCCAAAGGTTGAGGCGAGTCTCACGGTGCTTTGCAGAGTGGCTGCCAAAGCCCATCTGCTCTCAACAGGAGTTTGTCTGTGATTACTGCTCACTTACCGTCCTTGAGGGAAAACATCTGTTTTTGTCTCCTATTTGTGTAATCCTTATTTCCTCATCAGTATCCCAGTGCGTGTTAGCACGTGTATTACAAGCCTCTCTCGGTGGGGTGGGAAGGTTTCTTGAGCTCTCTATAGTTCATCTTCACCTGTCTTGCTTTCTATCCAACCTGACATCTGTGTCTCCCTTTCCCTCTCCTTGTCAGTGTGTGCCTCCAGCTCCGGATGGGGGATCAGACAGTGTGGATTTGGTTTGACATGGAACCAGTGGTACTTAAGTGCATTCAGAATAGCTCAGATGGCAGTCAAGTGATATCATGAGTGCAACACTCAGTTCAAGCCCCCCGATTGGCTGTTTAACGTAGAAGGACCAATCAAACTGGCTTTGGCATGAGGGCCTCATTTTGGCTTTTGCTTGGGGATGCCATGAACGAAAAGCACACGGCATCGTTGGGGAAATTCTCACTCCGTTGATGTTTCCAAAGCAACAAGAGCTGATCGCACTGTGTGTAAATCCACTATCTCTTAGGGCAATGCAGTCTGGCTGCTTCACATTAACTGTACATACAAAAGCAGGCAGAAGAATGACACCTGTAGGCATGGTAACACAAAGGGCCAGGGAACCACATGTCCTTAGAGTTGCCATCCAACCCTTAGAAAAGTATATATTAGAGAATGATGGAAGAACGTGCTGCCCAAGGGAGACTTTGTGAATCGATTCCCCAGAGGAAGAGAGAATTCCCCCTGCCTCAGGTGGGTGACTGGCTGCTGCTAAGTCATTACCTTTAAAAAAAACTTGCCAGTTTCACCTAAGGTAAAATAGATACATTTATCCGCACATCTGCTCTATTGCCTTGTATTGTCCTATAGGAAATGGCTCAAATGTTACAAACACTGAGGTCATCTGACTGCAAATATCTAAGGCAGGGGTGGCCAACCTGTGGCTCCGGAGCCACATGCGGCTCTTCAGAAGTTAATATGCGGCTCCTTGTATAGGCACCGACTCCGGGGCTGGAGCTACAGGCGCCAACTTTCCAATGTGCCAGGGGCTGCTCACCGCTTAACCCCTGGCTCTGCCACAGGCCCTGCCCCCACTCCACCCCTTCCCGCCCCCTCCCCTGAGCCTGCCGTACCCTCATTCCTACTCCTCCCCCCCAGAGCCTCCTGCACGCCACAAAACAGCTGATCGGCAGGTGTGGGGAGGGAGGGGGAGGCGCTGATTGGCAGGGCTCCGATGGGCGGGAGGTGCTGGGAACGGGGGGAGTTGATGAGGGGCTGATGATGTATTACTGTGGCTCTTTGGCAATGTACATTGGTAAATTCTGGCTCCTTCTCAGGCTCAGGTTGGCCACCCCTGATCTAAGGCAATTGTTACGTGTTATCATTGCATTTCAGGGAAGGAGGATTTATTTGGGAAGCTATTGGCATTTTGTTAACAGCTCCCCTCCTTCGCTTTTCTGTTAAATCAGTTGTTACAAGCCACAGCCCAAAAAATTTCAGCAACAAATGGGGATTCTCTGCCTTAATCATGAGATTACCCGACATCTCCCTACGCAGATCCCAAAACTACATTAGAAGAACGTTAAGATTGCCAAGTCAAACCCTTCTAACTTAGGGAAAGCCAGGATAAAGGTTCTGTGGCACACAGCTGGAACACAACCGTGGTATGGAATTAGAGCATGCTCAGTGCAGATGGAAAGTTCAAAGAGTTTAGCAGCAAGCCCCATTGAGCATGTGCAAACGATAATTTTAAGAGAATTATAGCTCTGCCAAATCCGGATGGAATTCACAGGGACAGCAAAAGGCACCTCTCTGACTGCAGGCCTATCTTCTTGCCAAATTTCAAGTTCATCCTGCAAAGCGTGGAAGCATTAGAGCTTTTCAAATAAAATGAGCAGTTGGGGGGAAATTTTAACATCAGCAAAACCACCTATTTTCTCTGAACCTTTATCTCAGAAATGGCTGAATCGTTTTGCTGACGCTGTCTACAAAAATTCAGCCTGAGGCAGGGAGCAAGCTTGGAAAATTTCAGCCTGAATGGTTAAAGTTCAGAAACAGGGACTTATAATGGAAAATGTTAAGCAACTTTAATTATAAGCATTACTGCCAGCTCCACCTGTAATTTTAGCTAGCAATAGAAAAGCCCTTAATTCAAAGCAACTTCATAATGCTTGCTCTGCTCTCTGAAAATGCACAGCATGTCAATAGACACCCAGTCTCTGCAGCTACGCACATACCATCTCTGCCTGTCGGCTGTCACTCCAGTAAAGTGAGACATCAAGCCATCCCCGAGATCTCCCTTCAGTCTCGTTCGCTCCGCATCTTGTCCCAGCCCTGGGTATACTTGGCAGCTGGCTTGTTCACAGTGGGGGAGGAGGGTTGGGGGGCTTGAACACCAGTGCAAACTCCCAATGTAAATGCACTGCACTGGTGCAGTTACCAGGCAGAAACCCTATTTTCCCACTAGTGCAACCCCATTTATGCGAGGAGTTTGCACAGGCCTAACAACAAGGTAGTTGAACCCGGGCAAACTTCCCTTGTGTAGACAAGCCCTGTTGCCTCCCATACCTTTGACCTGTAGGAGATTAAACCATTTCCTGTTCCCCTGAATCCCTTACAGCCTTTCAGCTCCAATGGCCTGAGACCATGTGCTCCAGCCAATGACCTAGAGCACAAGGGGGTGGAGAAAGTCCACCAGCCAGCACAAGTTGCAACTGTTTGAGTGTCATACCCGCACACAAAGGAGGGACCATCTGCTCCCTTTCTGGAGAAGAGAGCAGAATGGAAAATCCAACCTCTCCATCTGTAGCCCTCGTTAGCAAAAATCGCTCTGGATCAGCCATGAGCTGCTGTTGGCTTCCCGGCCTGAAACGAGCCTCAAAGCCAAGGAAACACAAATTAAACAACTTTCTGTACCACATGCAAAAGCTGCTGTTAATATCACCTGCCACCACATCCGCTGACCACCGTACCATCTCCTGGGATGTTCAGGCGAAAAGCTGGCAATACCCTGGATGGGAGAAGTTGCTTTAATTAGTTTGCAAATGCAGCTCCTCTAGTACCATTATTTGCCGGTGCCTTGAAGGTCAGTGCTATCTGAACTGCAACCAAGCTATCTGTTCTTGCCTGCTCAGCTAACACTTCCCTTAGTAAGACAATTTGAGGATTTTTCCAATTTCAGATCTGTCCCTAAATGACCCCCTGCTCCCCCTGAAAACTTCCAGCTCTGAAACACAATTGTCTCCTCTGCTACAAAACGCAGAACTTCCTGCTATGAGACTCCACTGCGTCCCTCGTTATACTCGGCAGCACAGCAGCTGGGGGGGCTTGCAGCTGTGAAACCCAGCTGTCTTCTACCCAGCAACATCTGGGAGACGCACCCAGACGGCCCTTTCACATGGGAGCACGAGGAAATGTACAGCGGTGAGCCTGAACCCCACAGCGTCTATTCTTCTACACAGCAGCACCAAGGAACTTCCAGTTGGGAAGACCCAGCTCCGCCGCTCATGTTAATCTATGCAGCGTAACATCTGGGAAAGTGTCAGCATCTAACAACTGCACTGCTGTGCAGCAGACAGAGGCCTGAACTACAAACCCAGTACCCAACACCGCTGAACGACGGAGAAATTCGGAGCCAGACCCAGCAGTTCCGGCCCCACCTTTCTGCTTCACTTAACACTCCATGGCACTTCCTAGGGCAAGAACCGCCCCGGCTGTATTTTCTACAGCGGCACATTCCTGGGCATTCCTTACTCTCACCATGCTCCCGTGCGGTGACTGATGCTGGAGGTGAGTTCCAGCTCTCCCCCTCCCCATCAGCCTTTTTCGAGTCAGAGCACCCCAAGCGAGGCTGATAACCAGACCTGTTGCCTCACATGCCTGGGCAAGATAATGACGGGCCGAGAATTTTAAATTCCATGGCCGATATCTATCCATTGGACCTGGAGTCCCCGAAAGGGAGTGTGTGATAAATTCACCCACAGAATCAGAGTCACGAGCGCCCGGTGAGGACTTATCCTTCACATAGATACAGATTAAATATTTAAAATTGCTACATCGCTCTAAAGAGCCGGGTTATTTATTTTTGCAGGGGCTGATCAATCACAAGTGTCCCCAAAGAATGCCAGACCTTTAGCTACTCGTCTGATTACGCCTGCTGTAACCGTGTCATTCCTGCCCTGGTGCTTAATATTTCATCCGCACGGCTCCTAGGCAAAGCAGGAACGAAGGCTGATTTCCTAATGGAACAGTTCTTTGACTTTTAGGCAGGTTTATCCAATTCTTTTCAAGGGAAAAGATGGGGAAGAGACAACGATTTCCCTCTTCACTCCAAAGCAGCCAGAGTTACTTTAAAAATAACAATTCTACAAATAAAGGACAGTTACGAGCTGGCATGTGAACTGCAAACCTGCTGCTGAGTTTAAGTACAAACAAGTGATACCAAGGCCTGTAGCCTACAGCAGCCGCATGGCTCCTAGCTAAGGCGCTGTTCTTATTACAGTGCCGGGACTGGACTTTGACCCAGCAGCAAGCTGGGCTACTATTACACAAACTGAGTTTACAGGCCTCAGCTCCGTCGTTAGAGGGTAGCGGGCAGGCACATCGCTGGTTATCTCTTGGTGGGAAATCCGTTGCAAAGCCAGGCGTTTTGGTATATCAAGCTGCTAAGAAAACCTTATGATGCCCGGGCCACTTTCGTTACATGGCAGCTAAGCTCACCCTCTCCTCAATTTCCCCTCTGAATACTGAGACGCAGTATTTAATGCCATGCATTTCTGAACCCACCCACCCAACCCACAGCCCCCACTGGGATCCAAGCTGTAGACAAAGCTGGAGCTATTTATCTAATCCCTTCAGGAGGTTAAGATCAATTGCTACCTGGGTCCAAACTACATCTGGCTTTAGGGTGACCAGATGTCCCGATTTTATAGGGACAGTCCCGATATTTGGGGCTTTGTCTTATATAAGCGCCTATTACCCCCCATTCCCTGCCCAAATTTTTCACACTTGCTGTCTGATCACCCTGTCTGGCTTAGATTTTTGCAAAAACACGTGACCCACTATGTTTGCCAATCAAAGCCAGCCTCCAATTAGCCCCATCCCAGTGCCGTGCAGAGGCTTTACTGTGGGATGGGCACAACTATTTCTTAATACGATCATGTCATTTTCTCCCCTACACAGAGAGGCAGAAGTGACATGCCCGAAGTCACACAGTCCATCAGTGGCAGAGCCAGGAAGAGAATGCCTGGATCCCTGCTCTAGCCACTGGGACAGCTCTGTGGGAGCTAGGAAACAAACGGGAGATTCTGGCGGCGTTTTGCTTTTTCTCCCTCCTGTCACATGTTTGGTGAGCTGCCTGGAGCAGGGCCTGCCTTTCTATTTCATGTGTGCACAGAAGCAAGCCCAATGGGCCGTACATCCCCGGTGGGCAGGAGCGCCGCCAGCTTTTCTGCCGCCCTAGGTGGCGGAAGGTCCCGCCCCAAAATGCCGCCCCCCACAGAAGCAGCAGAAGGTCCTGCCGCCGAAATACCGCCGCGGTCGCCGCCCCCCAAATTGTAGCGCCCTAGGCAACCGCCTAGGTCACCTAATGGGTTGCGCCGGCCCTGCTGGTGGGGGACACTAAGCAGCCCTGCAATACAAATAAGTAATGAGGATGAGAAGAAGAGATAGCAAGGAAAGTGTACGCATTCCCAGCCCTCGTACAAGGCATGTCACTGAGACGCTCCTCCATTATGTGACCCAGCACCAGCCCAGGGTCCCTCCCACGGCAGATTTGGAGAAGGGGCAGCATTGTGCCTACAGATGGTTAGCAGTGAACGCTAGCTCCAGAGACGTGCAGCAGGGTTCAGAAAGGGCCGTGTTCTCTCTGTGGAGTGCTCAGAACAGGACAGAATGGCTTTTAAGTCAAGGCCGTATTATTCCAGTACATCTCTTTTGTGTGCCTGGCCTAATTGGATGGTTATGGCGGTACTAAGCAGCCCTTGCATTTCAAGACCGGAGTCAGCTGAATCTCTGAAATCGTGTAATTTTTTGCATGACCGAGCATGCAGATGTAATAAAAAAAAAAAAAAAAAAAAAAAAAAAAAAAAAAGAGGGGAAAAAAAATAACCCCACAATGACAAAGACGAATGGTTAGAGGGAGCTGAATTACAAACCTGCTGGGATGGAACTCAGCCCCTCTTTAACAGCTCAGGAGACTGAGAGTGGCTATTCAAAGACATACCCCCAGAACAGAGGTTCCCGGCTTGGCATCGGGGTGCCTGCTACGCAAAGCAGTGCTAGGCTCATTAGCAAACTAGGGCTCATTAGCGAACTAAAGAGTTGTTAATTACCCTCTGGCCATGCTAAGCATTGTGTGGGACCCATCTAATTGTCCTGGGGGAGGAGGGAGAAGATGGAAAATGATGTCTGGATGAGAGGAACAGGGCCCCCAATTGGCCAAGGGCCAGTCCACATCTCCCCTCCGCCACTACAAGTTATAGACACAGCGTACACAGCTATGTAACTGAAAGGGGAGGCTGCAATTCTGATGTCAGTGTTCAATGCCTTTCAACATAAAGGAACCCCCTCTTCCTTGCTTCAGAGATGGGCAGCCATTTTGTGTTTAGTTCAGCTACAGAGTGCTCTGAAAAAGTCACACACACTGTACTCCCTCATGGAGATTTGATCGCCATGGTCCCTCTGGGCTTCATAAGCTATTAATTTTACTTTTGTTCTTGATTGATTGGTTGTTTTCTCTTAATCTAAAATGAAAGGCATTGAAACCGAAAGCATTTCCTCATGCCTGGAGAGTCTTCCATAGAGCTTACGTGACCAGAGACAGAGCCCCGGACTAACCGTCCCTCACAACATGCCAAAGATTTGCCTAATGCGTGATTCACCCATGAAAGGTTTAATCTGGAGCAGGCAGATTTGAGAAGATACTCAGAACAGCACCAGCCATAGTGTGACTGGATGATGCACTGCATCTAACTTGGCATTTGTTGACTGAACAGGTTGAGGCTTCAATTCCTTCTGGAGGGTTGTGGAGGACAGAGTTTGGCAGAAGTTCTGACACCTGTCTCCCTCCATCACATGCTTTTAAATCCAATATTCATCCTTCTAACTCTCAGTCACTGTGATATTGTCGAGAGACGTGGCCTTGTGATCTGAGCCCAGGACTAGTGAACAGCAGACCTCTGCGTTATAATCCTGGTATGGATAGTGACTTGAGGTAAATCACCTAATCTCCCCGTACCTCTGTTTCTACAGCTGTAAAATGGGAATGACAATGCTAATGACTCACTTTACCAGGAGAAGGCCTTGGAAACACTAAAGGGCAGTTTCTCAAAAGGAGCCCTCCATTTTTGTGCCCACAACGCGTAGGTATTAATAATTGTTCACACAATGTAGGCCATTTAGATCTCTCAGCTCCTGCCCACACCTGTAAACCTGGCACTTAGATGTCTCTAAATCACCTACACTGAGCCTGTAAATAACTGTGCGCGCAACACTATGCCAGGGTGTCTGCAGGTGCCATAAGGGGAGACCCCAATAAGACCGGTCTGAAAAACTACCCCTATGAAGAGTTAGAGCGCTCTGACAATGACACATGCTAAATGAAGTAGCCAAATTATTATTACTCCAAACACGACAGGTTCCCCCATAATACGCATCAGGAGGTACAAAGAAGGTTTTCAAAAATCAATCAGTTGGATAAAGATTTATGAATATTATTCTTAGCGCACTTTAATTGCATGTATAAATTAAAA
Organism: Terrapene triunguis; assembly: GCF_002925995.2. NCBI lineage: Eukaryota > Metazoa > Chordata > Testudines > Emydidae > Terrapene > Terrapene triunguis. The sequence goes on from NW_020664725.1 coordinate 8,605,309, forward strand.
ATGAGCTAATTCTGTACTGGGCAAAGCAACTGCACTCACCTAAAGAAATTGCACTTCAGCTTTTAATTCCATTTCAATTGCACACAGATGCACAAAGTTAACACCATGCTGCATAGAAATCAGAGCCTTTATCAGATCATGCACTTAAAAAAATTGCAGTCACAATTTGATTCCACTTAAACTGCACACATACATTTTTAAAAGTTACTGCTGTGCTGTACAGAGCAGCATTAATTGAGTGTTAACGAGCTGTCAGATCAGTTTCCCACTGTCCTTATTATCAGATGTCAAGGTTTCAGAGATGTCCCAATTAAACATAATCAAAGGCTATTTAATATATGGTAAACTGATTCTCAGCCACTTGAGTTGATTAACCAGATGTCCCTATTATCTGGGTCCCAATTAGAGCTGGGTTTTGGAGTTTTTTGGGGGCGGGGGAGAGTTCGGTAAAGAGTTTATTTGCCAAAAAATGCATTGTTAGGTCAAACAAAACTATTCACACATTCAGGTCAAATTTGGCTCATAGTTTTGGCCAAATTAAAAAAAAAGGAACTGCAACATTTCAACTATGTTTTATTTTGAAATGTAGCTAGATTTGTTAAAAATATTAAAAAGGATAAAAACACCCCAAAATGGAACAAACAAAAAAATTATATTTTTGGGTTGAATGAAACATATTCAAACCAAACCAATGTTTTTTCTGGAAGTTTTGGTTTGGTCATGGAATTTGAAAAAAAACCAAACAATTATTTGCTCAGCTCTTGCCCTGATCAAATAAGTAAATAAATAAATGGAGATATCCTATCTCCTAGAACTGGAAGGGACCTTGAGGTCATTGAGTCCAGCCCCCTGCCATCACTAGCAGGACCAAGTACTGATTTTGCCCCAGATCCCTAAGTGGTCCCCTCAAGGATTGAACTCACAATCCTGGGTTTAGCAGGCCAATGCTCAAACCACTGAGCTATCCCTCAGTGCATACCAGGCACACTGCTCAGATATTATGTCAATGAACATGGCATAAAGGAAGATTATAGGATCCAATTCAGGACAGCACTTGAGCTCGGGCTTAAGAGCAGTTCTGAATCAAGGCAATAGAAAGACACAGATGATAGCACTGCCAAGTTCCTGGAACCAAGGCAAACTAAGCACACAGGTCAGGCCCAAATACTGGGAAGGAGGTTCCAAAATGTGTGTTAGTTTTTTGGTTTTGTTTGTTTTTTAACTGATGTGCAAACTGAAAGAACTTCACACTCTTGAATGAGTGGTCGGTGGCCTGGCCAAATCTCAGTGAATGGCATTATGATCCTCTATACCAGGTTGCAGCGCCATTCACTCAAGTGAGTGAAGTTCTTTCAGTGTACACACAAATCTGCACCAGTGGACGAATGGGCAGAGAGTCCTCATACACATCCGAGGGTCACCTTGCCGTACCCATCAGAGCCATGGAGAGAGAAGAGCACTGGATAAAGAAACTGCTTCCTTCTCCAACACCAGTAAGCCAGCAGGCTGGGATGGGAATTTACAGCCGTGGCACATATGGGAGGGAACATCAACGAAGTATATTTTATTTCCCTTCTTTCCATTTATTGCAGTTTGTTGCTATTCATGTTAGAAGTCAGAGGCTCAGAAGTGTATGTTTGCCTTGGGTCCAGGGATGGGTTAATATTGCTTCACCTGGAACTAGACACACAGGCCAAGATTTTTAAAAGGCGACAGTGATTTTGTGAGCCCGACATGCGACGCCATAAAGGGGACTGATTTTCAGGAAGTGTCAAGCATCCACCTGCTGAAATTGAGGATCCTTTAAGATGCCTCAAACTGGGCCCCCAAAATCACTAGTCACTTTCCAAGTCTTGGCGAGAGCTTTATTTTTATTGGCCCTAATTACAACCAGGGAATGAATTAAATAAAATAACTACGATCGCCCCACCAAAGAGAAAACCCATCTTCGTAAACACAGGACTAGAATCCAGCCCTCGTTAGATAAGCCTCTGAAATGCACCATGGGCTCAGTAAACAACAACAAGGAAAACCTCTCTGCAGCGGGACGAAGTCTAGAGTGCTGGTAGACAGCAGGAAGAGACTTGGCTTTCACTGTGGGTCATTCGTACATAATCCTTCAGCCAGAAAAATCACAGCGGGCCCCATTCAGTCATAGACTATCAGGGTTGGAAGGGACCTCAGGAGGTCATCTAGTCCAACCCCCTGCTCAAAGCAGGACCAATCCCCAGACAGATTTTTACCAAAGTTCCCTAAATGGCCCCCTCAAAGATTGAACTCACAACCCTGGGTTTAGGAGGCCAATGCTCAAACTACTGAGCTATCCCTCCCCCTCACTCCTATTCAACAGGGTGATCTTACTTCACAAGCAGCCATAGGCACGCCTCAGCAGGGTGAGGGGATCAGAACCAGGACCACAGGTGAGATTAAGTCAAATCCAGGAAGTAAAGAATCATCCCAAATTGTCAAGAAAGTTTCCCTTCCCGTGAATTCCCTACAGCCTGGATGTGAAACAACATAATCTTGACTTCCACACTGAAGGGAAAAGAGACAACTGGATTTCTTCTCTCTTGTTAACCACAGTTTGGCTGGAAACACCACAAGTGCCTGGAAAACCTAAAGAAAGTAGTAAAAACCCCACTCAGGACACAGTCAAAATTTCAGTGTCAGACCTGAGAAGCAGCTCTGAAAATAGGCATTCCCTTCTGCATCTAAACATTGCACTTTGCTTTCCATCCTCCCAAAGACAGTCATAATGAGCCAGACACGGGGGTTTAACTTACAGGAACCATGTTGGGAAGGAAACTCTTGATTTGCAAGTTTAACATCTCCCAAAGCTGTGACTGCTAAATGGGGAGCGGGGAGGGGACCTCGAGGAAAGGAAATTGACGCATCTTCATGCTACTGACCTATCCATCAACACACAACACTGATCGCCCCCCCCTAAGCCGTATGGCATCTGTCTGATTTGAAAGTGACTCGGGTTCTGTCTATGGCTCATTTTGTGCTGAGCTTAGAAAGAGCAGGTCAAAAAGCTCTAATTACTTTTCTCAGGAAATTCTGGGGGAAACTTTTTTTCAAAATTCCATACAAGCTTTGACTATTCCCCCCCCCCCCCCCAACTGATAAGCAAAAATATTTTACTTTGAAAATAAAAAAAACATTTTCCGTTTAAAAAAAATTGGGTTTTGTTCATATTTACCAAATCTTTATGGTTTCAAGTTTAGAAAACGAGAAGAGAAAATTGCAACCCAACTGAGTGATGGCTGGAAAGCCATTTCCTTTGCATTCCCAATAACGTTTAGATGAAAACAATTTGACTAGCGCTGTTGGGAGGGAAGATTCAAAAGGCGCATTGTTGAATACTCAGCTGACACTCCAGGACTGCACAGGCCAAGGGCCGGGCTCTGTTAAAGTTGCCTGGGAACTGCAGGGTCCATCTATGTCCAGCAGCCTCAGTTAAGAATCCTTTTTATATATATTGCATCCAAGTCCTGTCTCTCTCCTCTGAGACAGCATCAATTCTTACCACAGATTCAAACCGCACACAGAGAGGAGAAAAAACATAGCTTCATGCAATACAGTGCTCCCTCTTTGCATGGTTCTCTTTGATAGAAGGCTCCCACCCTCTTGCTGCCAGCTCCATGAACAACTATGAGAGATCCCCCCCGAGCAGTGTAACACGCAGTTTGACATGACACCAGATCCCTGGAAAGGTAGCATTACCCAACAGGCTGTGGATTCAATTACCAAACTGGCAGAGCAACGGAAAGCTCTAATCATCTGAACCGTTTCCAACTGGACCGGACAGCGGAAGGGGAACAATCCTGCGTTCGCAAGGATTAAGTGATAGAATCGGTTTTTAGCTCTATAACGGAAGGATAAGGAGCAGTGACCCCCACTGGAATAGGCATGACATGGCAAGGACCCCCACGTGCCACACACCTTACAGGACAATTTGAGCAGCTGTGCATGAAAGGAAACAGGCAGTGTCTCAAAGCCTCTCGATGACACTCAAGATAAATGAGAAAATTTAAGGTGCAGAGGAGAACTAAGCAGATTCTTGTAGATGGGAGCTGAACAAGATAAGAGCAGTGATGAATCTAGATACATGACGCTAGGACAAGTCAAAGCACTTGTGATTATGGTGCATGGAAAAGAGAAAGTGTAATGTACTTACGGTCCCCAGGCGCTGTCCAAGCATTCCCTGCAACCTTGGTCAGTCACTTTCTAGGGAGCAAGAAAAACAGGTTTTTAAAAACTGTCAGAACACAGCTGTTCTCAGCAGAGGAAGTGTTTGGGTTTTTTTAACAACAAGGAAACCACTAAAGGTTTGGGGTTTGGAGAATAATAATCATATGCAGTGCTGACGAAACACCACACATGTTCAAAGCACTGTGCAACAGAGACGACTCATAGACTCATAGACTTTAAGGTCAGAAGGGACCAATATGGTCATCTAGTCTGACCTCCTGCATGATGCAGGCCACAAAAGCTGACCCACCCACTTTCCCTTAACTCAGCTGTTGAAGTCTCCAGATCGTGATTTAAAGACTTCAAGTCGCAGAGAATCCTCCAGCCAGCGACCCCTGCCCCATGCTGCGGAGGAAGGTGAAAAACCTCCAGGGCCTCTGCCAATCTACCCTGGAGGAAAATTCCTTCCCGACCCCAAATATGGCGATCAGTAGAACCCCGAGCACAGGTTCATGTGCCCCCCCCCCATATTTTTGCCAGGGTTTATATTTTTATTTTATTTCTTTTTTTTGTGGGGGAAGTGGGCTCAAATTTGTAACCCCCCCCCCCCAATATCAACAGTTACATGTCGCCGACTCCCAGTTCTTAAATAAGGCAGTTAAGTAAAATATTCTAACCCAGATCTGATCAGAAAATTACCATCTAAATGAAATTATACATTTTCTTACCAACTCTGGCTATTGTCCCCATTTTGCAGATGAGGAAAAAGAGATGCAAGGAGACTTGCACAAGGCTAGACAGAGAGTCAGTGGCAGAGCCTGTAAGTTTGCTGGGAGTTGCCAGATGATGTTGTACAGTCTTATAAATTCTGTTGGACTGAATGTATGGGCAGTAAGTTCTAAGGGAAATGCTTGTTGTTTAGTTATGGTGCAGTTCTTCTTCAAAGGTGAGCATATCACTAGTAAAAGTCTGTTCTCTGGCTCTCTGTCCAGATCATTTCTTAGATGCAGAGCTTCTGCCTAAAGGATATGTGGCCATCCAGGCAAAATGAAAATACAACATGGTATGAAATCCTTTGCAGAATCAGAATTAAAATTCATTCCTCTAGACCACACTGCTACCTAAGAGTTCAGATGCTTGTCCTAACTAACTAAACTATTCAACACTCTTGAGCGTGGTAATCTCATGCGAACAGCCTCTCATGCTTTAATATGGCACTTCCAGGCCTCAGGGAAAAAAAACAAAGTTTGGTAAAAAATACAAAAAAATCAGAGAGAGAACAAAGTTAGCCAAACTTCATCCAAACATCCAGATACCACCAGCTTCTGGGACATCAATATGATGGTGATGGACACATCTGAAGTGTAATTTGATATACACACACTTTAAATCTCAGAAAAGGAGCTGTGGGTGGGAATAATGCTATGTCAAAAGCTCTTTCAAAATGCTCTAATCAGTTGTCTCCCCATCTCCCCAGTCGGTTGTTTCTCATTGCTGCTTTGTGCCTAGAGGACACCGCTCAGCAACTGAGGCTCCAAAGTACTACGCACTGCATACGCATAAAATGAAAAGTCAATCACTGATTCAAACAGCTCATCTGCCTACCGTGCACTGCAAGCTCCACAAAGTAGCAAATCTGTCTGCTTACTTGTTTGCAAAGTGCCACGGTCGCAGGGCTATATGAATAATAAGGACCAGTTCCTATTTGATTGAAACAACAATACTAACTGTACCGATCCCCTTGGCATCACTACTCACTGTGGGCAAAGAATTCACTTTCTCCCTAGGACATGGGGGATCAGGCTAGGTATTGGAGACAGAGCTGCTAGGACTGTCTGGGCTAGAATCAACACGTAGGAATGGAAGACCCTGCATGGACAATGGAAACTGCAATGACCAAACGACGCCCAGCTGCAGAGGCAGCTGAACATGTGAACACAGCATTGCTGGGTCCAGAGAACTGGGGACATCGAGTCATTCAAATGACCCCCATCCCATCCATCATCATCTCCATCTTGCTCGGGTAGGTCAGTCTTCTCAAGGGCTTCTGTCCTTCTCCCTATGCCACGGAGGGTTGGCTTGTCCGGCCTAGATCCACACGCCCCGTCCTCAGCAGCATCTATTGATACAAACTCAGTGCTCACTCCACACAGGGAAGTTCATTCGCCTCGGTGGGGTAAACTGAGGGAGAGGGAATTTGTGGCTCCTCGTGCGTGGCAGCCTGACCCCTTTGCTCAGGTTGGGGGGTGGTTTGTGGGGTGACGTTATTTGGTTTTCCTCTCTCTGCCCTCCCTGGAACGCTGGCTCCTCTGCCTTCTGATCTGCAGAAATGTATTCATGTATTCATTTAAAAGTTCTCTCTGTACTCAAGCGGGTGCTGCTTGTAATTGCTGGCGGCCAAAATCTGTTCTGTTTTTTTCTGGCTGAGGTACCAGGCAATCATCAGCTGTAATTATTTCGAGTCTTGTTACAGATGGAACTCTGAGCTTTTCCGTCTTAAACTGAATTCATTATTCAAATGCAGACTCCAGCCTTCTGGAGGGGCTTGAGAACGGACGGTTGCGGAGGAGCAGGCAGTGCAGAGTAACGGTGAGCAGCGATATGGGTATGGGGGAAGGTGAGAGGGATAGTGGGGTCTCCTGAACGAATCGTCCCTCTTGATTTTTTTCCTGGGCCATTCTTACTTTCGGGCTGCTGAAAAGTTGCAGGGGGTTCGGCTTGGTTTTATACAGAGGGAAAAGGTGCAGGCTGTGGTGGGAACTGCTCCCACACCATTTAACGTGGGAGCCTTGTTCTTCAGTGGTTAGAGCGGTGGAAGTCAGCACTCCCGGGTTCTACTCCTGGTTCTAGGAGGGACTTTACCTGAGTGATTTGAGCAGGGGGCTGGGAAACAGAACGGCTGGATTCTACTGGCAGCTCTGTGTTGACTTGCTGCATGAACTTGGATAAGCCATGTCCCCCATGCAGGTCTCAGTGCCCCTATCGACAACATGCAATTTACCTGCCTTACAGGGATGCTGGGAGGTCAGGCGGGTTAATGTCTGTAAAGAACTTGGGGATCAGTGGATGCCAGATACCAGGGAAGTATAAAGTGGTAAGATAGATCCAAAGGGAGAAGCAAACTGCCATTCCCCCCCCTTTAGAAGTCTGCAGTAGGAGTCTTGAATCCCCCTCTGACCTTCCTTGATTAACCCCTTTTGTGCCAGGATGGAAAACGCTTGCTGCTGGAATCATTTTTATAGTGGGGGTGCTGAGAGCCATTGAACCAAACTCTAAACCTGGTATATAATGGAAACCACTTCAAGCTAGGGGGTGCTGCAGCACCCCTCATTCCAGCACCTATGTGGAAAACATACATAATGGTCACGCTGGTTTCATGCAGCACAATAATTTCACAGGGCTAGACAGTGTCTGTCTGCTCTGCACATCCATCCCTCCACAGGGCCTGGAAGGGCTAACATGTCCTGTCCCATAAGATCCATTCCCTGACCATTTTCTGCCTTTTCCCCAGTCCTTTAGCTGTCGTCCTAGCAGGGCCGGTGCAACCATTTAGGCAAACTAGGCGGCTACCTAGGGCGCCTAGTGGTTGGGGGCACCTAAAAGCCCGCTCAGGAGAGGAGGTGGAGTGGAGGTGAGCTGGGGCGGCGGGGGGGGGATGCGGGGAGGGCCGCCCGCTGTAACAAGAGGGGGCGCACAGGGGAACCGCTCCCCGCCCCAGATCACCTCCACTCTGCCTCCTCCGCTGAGCACACAGCCCCCACTCTAAGTCTCCTCCAATCGGCGCCGCAAGCCTGGGAGGGGAGGAGAATTAGAGCGGCGCCGGCGTGCTCAGCGGAGGAGGCTGGCTCCCCGGGCGGGGTTAGCTTCCGCGGGGGCGGGGGTGTCTCCCCGGGCAAGGTTAGCTGCGGGGGGGGGGGGGGGGGTTAGTGGGGGGGGGGGCGCAAGGTGGAAGTTTCGCCTAGGGCGCGAAACTTCCTTGCACCGGCCCTGCGTCCTAGGGAGGATTATGGGGAACCCTCTCCCCCAGCAATATTTCTATATGAAGCCCCCACTCAAGGTGCCCCTAGAACTAGCAGCAAATCCAACCAAAGCCCAGTGGGACCCCACAAAGCTTTGGACCCAAATTCTCCTCTCAGTTACATCAGTGTAAGTGACAAAACTGGACCCCTGAAGGCTCCGGCCTGGTCATATAGCAGCTACCTGAAATACATCGAACTTAACACTGCATCCAGCAGACCCCACATCCTGTACGCCCCCATCCCTGGGTTTGCGAGGCTCTCTCGGGGTAGAGGCAGTAGATCCCAGGGGCTTTAAGGAATCCAGTCTCCACCCCAAAGAGCTTAGTAGCTAATTTTTAGACACGATGCAGCTTGAGACAGTTGCACAGAACCGGTGGCCGCAGAGGCGAGGAAGGAGCTAAGGTAGCACCACTACTGTGTGTGCGCACTGGAGCCGGTGGAGAATTTTTCAATGGTATGTTTTTAACTCCGAAAATGCCGACGCCTGGAAACCCAAACGGTTCCCTGGGAAGGATCTGCTTCAACAAATGTCTCGTTTTGAATAAACTTTGAAAACAAAATTTCACAACTGTCAAAACATCCCATTTTGACATTTTCTAAGTGAAAAAACCCAGGGTTTTATGCCCAAACAAGAACGTTTGATCAAAGAGGGAAACAAAATCAGATTGTCAATTTGTGAACACTGAGATTTCGACAGGAAAAAATGTCAAGGTAAACTCACAGTAATAATAATTCCTAAGTAATTAATGTTAACAACAACAGTGATGCTCTAATTCCATTCTGCCAGATCCTCCCATCAACCCCATTTCCCCCTCTCACCCAGGAAGGGCAATAAGCTGTAACTTACTAATGGAATGACACCAGTAGACCTCAAGGGAATCAGATGGAGCTAGCGCAGAGTTCATGCAGGAGGCATATGGGTGGCTTCTTGGTGCAGCGTGGTCTATGCACAGTGAAAGAGCAATTGGCCTTTCTTTCCACGCAGAGGAGAGGCGGAGGTTGACTGTGAAAAGCCCCCTCGATTACACTAGAGCCTCTGCAGATTTATAGCCTGACTTGAAACGTATTTAGAGGCTGCATATTGGCACAGTGGCTGGCAACACGGACCATCCAGCAATACCTATTTAAGGGAACCCAGAAACAGCACAGGAAGGGTGGCACCTGGTGCCAGAACATGGCAGCCATGCTATCTGCACACTATTACCCATCTACTGCCTGCAACTAACCAAATCTCGACAGGGGCTGAGCACAGAAATACATGAGTACAGAAATTCATCCCCTGATGAAAAGCGCTGTATAAGAGTTAGGCATTCGGTTAAAAGTTCAAGGGAGCTGCAATACCTCTCAGAATTTGGCCTTAGTAGTCGCAGTAACCCTGACACTAGCACCTGCAATGCACTAGCACAGAATGCAGTCCTGGGGAGAGAGACAGGCAGTGAGAAGGCTGCTCCGGCTGGGGAGAAGGCTTGGGATCTGCCCAAAGGGTGGGGGGGGGAAACTGTTAGAGAAGGAGAGTAATCTTGATGCCCAGCTAGCCGAGGAACCAGAGCTGGGTAGGAGGTGAGAACAAGAGAATACAAGTAGGGCACTGGGGAGTGAGAAGGAGGAAAGAAGGAAAACAGGAAAGGTTTCAGGTCAGGAGAAGCAGAAAATCAGAGCTGGGTATGTGAGCAGACACTGCTAGAGAAGGGAAGTGGGGGGAGGGGAATCTACAGACGTAGCAGAGAGAGTATCAAGGGAAAAAACAGAAAGGAAATAGAATTGGTGAAAAAGGGAATTGGTCAAAAAGCCGGGTTAGATGAAAACAGATCCTGAAAACAATAAACGAGAAGCCCACCCACAAAAGACCGGAAGTGTATGACCAGAGAGTGACTGCTTGGACATCCATTGATGGAATACAGTTCAAAGGTGCCTAATGGACAAGTGAGAGCCCAGTAGGTGAAGAAACCCAGCTTGTGGAGAAACTCGGTGAAACAACCACAGGAACATCCATCCTAAGGATCACTTCAAGGCAAAGAACTGCTAGGAACAGTGGAGCTGGATTTACAGCCATAGCGAGGAAAAGTTGATTCTTCTCTGACGTGACACAGTGTATTGTTGAGTAATCTCTTTTGTTCTTGCTAATAACAATGCATTTGGTACGAACGGCACAGAGTGAGGAGGAGTAGCGGGTACAAGCTCACAAAGGTTGATGTGTGGTAACCTATAGTTTATTATGATAAGTAATAAGTACTTGGTAATGTTCCATATTATTTATGCTCCTGGTACAATTCTTGGGTTTTGTAAAAATTTATCTTTTTTGTCTTGGTTTGCCTTTGCCTCTCCTCACCCTTAGCCTAGCAAGGTCATTGCAGCCACAACACCTCTCAGGATTTGGCCTTAAAACCTGATCACTAGCATGTTCCCTTTCTCTCAGGGCTTGCAGGGTATGTCTACACTGCACACTAGGCCTGGGCTCTGACTCGGGTTTGAGCCCAGCCCCACTTCCGTCCACACGCAAATGTGTCTGACGCAGGTCAGCAAGCACTCAGGACATGCTGGGGGAATCACAGCCCAAGTCCTGCTGAGACCCAGGTCCAAGCCCTGTCGTTTTGCAGTGTGGACGCAGCTCAAGCTCCAGACCTGGCCTGCGTAGTGCAATACAAACACATTAGCACGGTTGCGAGACCAGATCCAGCAATTGGGAAGCCAGGTTTACAGTGCAGTGCGGATGCGCAAGCACAGGCCTGGAAACACCACGTCTACAAGCCCTGGTCCCACAGACCGGGGTTTACAATGATTTGCAGACAAACCCTTTGTCCATTAACTCTGCCCTTTCATAGGGGTTTATGTCCAAGGATCTCAAAGCACTTGACCATGCCTCACACACCCACGGGGAGAAAGTACTCTCTCCAAAACAGAGGGGAAGTGACATTCACAAGGTCTCACAGGGAACTAGGGTACGTCTAAACTGCAGGCACTGGGTGGGACTGCAGCTGAAGTAGATATACCTGAGCTAACTTTACTCTAGCCAGCTCGGGGACTGGAGCAGCGAAATCCCGGCTGCCTGGCTTCAGCGTGCCCATCAGCTGCGATCACTACGTTGACGTACTCTGATCTTTTGCCACACGCACTAGAAAGTATGTTCCCTGCCACAAGTACCCTGATCTTTTGCCCCAATCTTTTGCCACAAACACCAGAAAGCACGTGTCCTTCTTCCTGCCAGTCACAGTTAACAACAGACAGCAGTCATGGCACGCCAGAGGAGCGATGGATGGATGCTGGGCTGCTTACTAGGGGATCACCCTTTGTTCTGTTTGTACAGCACCTAGCACACGGGGGCCCTGGGCTATGACTGGGTATCTGGGGGAATTCTGGGGCTGTCTTTTCGTGTTTGGTATAACAAGGACGAGAGAGAGTTTGAGGGAGTGTTACTGGCAGCTTTAGCACCTTCATCTTCCCCAGGTGATGCTGCCAACATGGCACTGGGATTAGACCTTGCCCTCTCTCTTTCACTCTCTTGTGGGTCGTTCCCAAAGTCTCACAATCTCTCCCCAGCAGCCTCTACCGGCGATGCCCTGCCCATCCCCTCCCTAATGCCAGATGCTGCCTCCGGCCAGAAAACTGCTCAGGGTGTGGCTCCGTGGCCACTGGGGTCGAGCCTCCCAGCCCGGGCAGACAGACTCACTCTAGCAAGACTCGAGCTGGCACACTGAAAGGAGCTGTGTGGACGTGGCAACTCCAGAGCAGGCATGGGCTAGCCGCCTGGGCTCAGACCCAGGGGGGTGGGTGGCTTGCACAATAGCTGTTCCAGAATAACTCCAAACCCAACGACACAGCTTCAGCCGCTCATCCTTTGGCCACGTCATTCCTGCTGATGGGTATGACAAGGTAGCGAAGTAGAAGCTTTCTCTGCCTCTCCCTTTTCATCGTCTGTGTCTCTCCCGATTCTATATAGGTTCTTATACCAGGCTCATCACCATCTGAGCCCCCTAGCATCTGAGCGCCTTCCAGTCGCGCACTAAGCAACGTGACTAATGTAACATGATATTACAGAATGAGCTTCTTTATAGCATCTGGGACGTGTTGTTTCTGGTGATTTTATTAAATTGAGAGAGACTGTTGACTCTACGCATATTTCTCAACCCAGATGTGTCTCTCAAACGTTAATATGCAAAGATATTGGACAGGTGTTGGGGGGGGGGGAGTTCTCCTCCCTCCCGGCCCCCAGGCAAATGTACTTTGAATATGGAATAAATGGTACCCAAATATCTATTTGTCCTCTGTCTATTTTGATGGATACACACCTGATGCTTCAATTTTTCCATAACTACCTCTCATTTTTTTGAACCATTCTTCCTATTTGGGGCTATTTTTCCTTCTCAAGGAGAGGCTGTCAGCTGCTAACAAATGAGAGATGAATTCTTCACTTCTCTGAGCGTGACTCAAACTCCTTCTTGCCCCCTGGCTCTCTCTGCTGCCCCAATCCGGGCAAGTTTCCATTCTGCTGAAATTACCCAGTGGATTTCTAGCTGGCTCTGACTGGAGAGGCATTTCAGACCCTCCTCCGGCATCAGGCTCAGGCACAGACAGGGCAGCGTTAGAGTCACAGCAGGGAGACACTAAAACAGATGGCACGTCGCTTCAGCTTCATGGAGCAGGAGACGATATCCTCGTGCAGCACGGGGCTGCCCCGTGGAGGATCTGGGGTTTTAAATGACTAACCAGCTGAGATATGTCAGACCTCTTGGCATGCAAGACGTCTGTCCTCAGGCAGATCCTAGCAACCCGCACCCCACTCTTGGGCCAGGGGAGAATATGATCAACCTAGCACCTCAGGAAGAAGAGGCAATGTACATCGGGGAAGAGGGAGGATGAGAAATTGTGTTCGTGTGTGTGCACCAATCTCTCCCTCTTCTCCAACAAACTCCCTGCCCCAGGCTGAGGCTTGTATGTTTAGAATCACTCAGGACAGCCAAAAAGGCAATGGGAAAAGTCAGCTAGCCAGTAAAAGGACAAACAAGAACCATTTACACACGTACACCACTTTCTATGTACATTACACACACAAAAGCTATGTTAAAAGAACGTTAAGGTCACCAAATCAAGTATTTAACCTTAATTCACCCCCTTGCACGTATGTATTATCATGATACCGTCTTCAATTACATGAGGGCAGACTCATTTTTCCAGAGGACTCTTGGCTATCATCTCTGCCTATAATTCACACACACACACACACACACACACACACACACACAATGACCTGCATTTTCTCCTCCTGTGCCTCTATTCCTTTACCCAGACGGTTCTAGATACAATGGACCTGGCTCTCCCTTGCCATGCATCTTGTGCTGTTCTTCTAACCAGTGCAAAGTGAGTGTGAAACACTGCCATTCTGCTCTGGGGGTGTTCTACACCCACTTTGCCAGGTGTAAGTGTCCACACACAGTGCAAGGCACTGGAGGATCTGGAGAAACAAGTCAGATTTTGCTCCCACTGAAGTCCCTGGGACTTTTACTGTTTAATTCAGTGGGATCAGGATCAGGCCCGACAACTGTGCAGACTACAGTATAGACCAGCAAATAGGCATAGTACCAGGAGTGAGAAGATTTGAGTTTGATTCCTGGCTATTATTATTTACATCACCTAGGAGCCCCAGTTGTGGATCAGGACCCCACTGTGCTAGGTGCTGTACAAACAGAGAACAAAAAGATGGCCTGTGCCACAGAAAGCTTACAATTTAGATATAACACAAGAGATGGATACAGACAGACAGGGTAGCACAATGAGACCATATTGATTAGCATGATAGCCACTCTCTGCCAGTGACTTGCTATATGACCCTCGGACTACTCGCCTCACTGTCCTGTGCCTCAGTTTCCCTATCTGAAAATAAGGATAGCTCCCTTTGGAAAGTGTTCTCAGTTCTATGGCTGAAACGCCCTCGATAAGTGGTAAGTGTTATTATATTTCGCTAGAGGCTCCCATTCTTCTAAAAGGTGAGGCACAGGAGCCCATAACTAGGTAGATTTTACATATTTGTGCTCTAGGCACTCAGCTATCACAGCACAGATATACCCTTGCTTTAAATATTGTGTCTGATAATTGGCTGCATAAGGGGCAGAAAACATATGGAACAGCAAACACACTTTGCTGCCTGCAGACATGGAGTCTGAAAACACTGCCTGACCCACAGGTGGCTTTTAAATTGTGTTTTAAAGAGGAACTCAAAGTTAGTCAACAGAATGTACCTGGAAGGCCACGGAAGTGCTTGCCCTCTGGGGCAACACTAAGGCTCCAGCACTGTAGGTGCACGCTTGGGAGCATGGAATATGTTAATACATGAGTGTGAATGGGAAGCGGGGGGGTGCTTTGAGTCCTCAGTTCCTGTAAAACGTGCATGTATTATCCTTGGGCAGGAAGTATATTAGGCAAAGAGGAATGATTCACTGGCCCTGTGATTTATTTAGCCCCCAAACCAGCCATCAGAGCCACATGGGTTAAGGGTTGGCTGGTACAGATCAGAAAGCAGGATCTGGGGCAAATGAAGGAAGAAGAAGCTGTTTATGTAAGTACTGTTATACTGTAGAACCGAGAGCAGAGCATGAGGATTTGTGCATAGTTAAAAGCACTATACCATACTGTTTAGGGACTTGATTATGCAAGGCAAAAAGCTGTAGTTACTACTCACCACCCACTCCCCTCCCTGCAGACTAGGTCTCTTTGCAACAAAGGCACAGCGAGCCTACAGCTGGGGCTTCTTATACTCAGGGAGTGAGGTGTGACCTCTGACCCTTAGGTCTGTGGCCTTATGGGAAATGTAGTTTGATAGTTGGGGGGGGCATTTTGTTGTAACTGTTCCAGGTTTATCTAAAAGAATGTGGTTCTCCTGTGGGGATTTTTGTATTAAACAAGAGTGATGAGTTAATGGCTCTGCACAGGGATCAAATAAAGGCAAATAAAAAAAACTCAAATTATTACTATTTTAAATCTCAAGATTTTTTCAAATTCAGTCTTGTGATTTCTGGGGCCAGAGTTTTAAACGGTCGGGTTTGGCAATGCTGTGAATCTAGCAATAGGCTTCTGGGCCAAGAGTATAAACATTCATTCGGATTGTAAATTAGGAGATACGCAACCTTAGACTGGATGGTTTAAAAAAATATCCGTCGCCCTGAAAGATGGGAGTAATTCCACCTCTCCCCAAGGAACTTTCGTCCAAATCCCCAAAGGCATTTAGGGACCTAACTCTCATTGATTTAGTGGGTGGTAGGTGCCTAAATACCTTTGTGGATCTGGTCCTGGTTGCTAGTTGATCGAATTCACTCTGCAGGATGAGAGAAGGTGTAAAGGGCTGGATCTACATGTGTAGCATGGTCATTTCCACCCACTTTTGCTGTTTAAAATGAAGAGAAGTTTTAATCCATTTATTTTCTGGTTCTTCGGTGAGTTGTCCTAGCATCTCACGTGGAAAGAGAGAGTGAGAGAGAGAGAGAGAGTGTGTGTGTGCGCACGCACATGTGCAGTTGTGTGATACAAGCAGCAGCGTGGCTAGGAAGAGACTGTGTGAGCTTCGTGCATGCATCTTTGCTGTAAAGCATGGCTCTGCACTGTTTTCCTCATTCTCTGCAGACAAAGTTGCTACAGAACAACCCGTTGTGTTGGCTGCTTGGCCTAAGCTTGCCATTCACGGGGTTCATTACAGGGGATTTAGACGTGAGACTGCCCGGGTCAGGGGAAATCACATGAAGGTCTCAAAGCTGCAGGCACAGCTACAATTAAAGATCAGCTGGTGCTATAGGATGAGGTCTCCAGGCACAATGGATCTGACCACCACCCGGATGAAGCTTGTCTGTGGAGGAGACAGCGCTTTCTCTAGGGCCAGTCCTAGGCTGTGGAACGGAGTCCCACAGGATCAAAGAGCTGCCTCATACCTTCCAGCCAAATGCAAGGCACGCTTCTTTGGCAGTGCCTGCAAGAAACCACACACATCAGAGGGCAAAAATTAAATAAACTCACGTGAGTTTCCCCTTGGAGAAAAAGAGGATGAAACGGGGCATGGAAAGGAACAGATGTTAGTCATGTGGCTTAATTAGCTTCTGGAGGAGGGCAGCATCAGGACCTGAATAGACTAGAATCACTGAGACGAGAAGCAATGGATCAGGTTTGCCTCTCGCCTTCATATCATCAGGGCACTGAGGGCAAGTCTACACTGTGAAATTAAGTCGACCTAAGTTACGCTGATGTACAGCCACCGCAGTAATTGAATCGATTTGACACGTCCACACTACGCTTCTGGCGTTGGCGGCGTGCGTCCTCACCAGGAGCGCTTGCACCAACGTCACTGCCAGTCTGGGGGCTTCATGGGACGGCTTCTGCAAGGCAGCGCCAGTCGATGTAAGCAGCACAGTGTCTGCACTGACACTGCGTCAGCCTAACTACATTGACTTAAACGCTACACCTCTCGCAGAGGCCGAGTTATTAAGTCAGTGTAGTGGGCGAGGTACATCGGTGGGAGCTGCATTTTAGTGTGGACGCTGGCAGAAGTAGGTCGACGTAAGCTGCCTTACGTCCACCTCGCTCTGTAGCGTAGACCAGGCTGAGCCTGGCTGTTTTGCCACTGAGAGCAGGAGCCCGGTTATGGAATCTAATTAGAGATATCCAGAGAGGACAACAGGGGCAGCAGCTGGTAACTGTTGAAATCTGTTGGACTAGGAGATTTATTGGAACACCTCCAAAGGTAGCTGGTAAATAATATTTTGTGTCTTTCATCCTAGGATCGCCAAGTACTTTATAAACATTAACAATTCCCCACAACTTCACTGCGTGGTAGGTATTGTCAATATCCCCATTTTACAGAGGAGGAAGTAGAGACACAAGGCCAGAGGCAGGACTAGAACCGAGGAGTCCCCATCCCCTGCCCCCTGCTCACCAGTGTTCTGATACCTCTCTAAAGCAGACACCATTGCTCAGAAAGGCACATAACCCCCTAGCCTCCCGAGGGGAGTTGTGGGGGGGCCAGGACAGAGATCAACAGAGCCCAGCAGTTGCGCTACCAACATGTTCGAAAGCTCCACTGATAGGAGACAGGCAGGAATGTTTGCCAGTTTGCAACGCTGTCTTTGTCTCCTGCAAAAACAAAAGCCCTGCAGAAATGCAATTAAAATATTATAATTATTTGTAGTGGCGTATTTGCTTTTATCGGCGCCTGTTTAAAAAGATGCAAATAGGGGCGATGTTAGCATTCCAGTCAGCCAGGCGCCCTCCTACAAGGATGGAAATCTTTGTTTTAGGCAACTTTGTTGTGTTGATTTTTTTAGTTTTCTCAAGCATACGCTCTCTTGCTCTCTGACGGTCCAATAATTAATTAGTTGCCGTTCCTTCCCCTTCCCACCCCCCAACTTAGCTAGGAGCAGAGTATGCGTACTAGAGAAGAGCAAAAATCTGAAGCACAAAGCCCTGAGGGGTCAACACAAAGAGCTCCCTTTATTCATTGCGTAGGGCCATACAGCCACCAGGAGACACATAGATGATGTAGAAGAACCACCTAGACATACTGAGAGGCCAATGCAGGGGAGGGAGCTAGAGCCATTTGGAGGTGCCATGCAAAGTCCCCTAGACACAGAGCAGAAGAGGCACCAGGAAGCTTACAGACGCTGTGATTCTGGCAGGCCAGATGTCGTCTCAGGCCAAAGTCCCCATGTCTCCACTGGACACTGACCGATCCTTAATAGACGGGGGGGGGAACCTGCCTTTTTGGTTACTTTGTGCTGGGAGAGTAAAACCAACCAGAGCGAGAACTACCCAGGGGCTGTTACGGGGCTCTGAGAACCATGGCGGAGCACAGAGCGGAGCTAAGTGAGATTTCAAGGTTTGGATGGGGCCTGGTTGGAGCTGGGTGTCGGCGCTTGCACTGGGCTGTAAATGCTGTGGGGGTAGTGAGCAGTTCCAGGCTAACCGCCCTTGCAGCCCAGGAAGAAGAAATAAAATAGAAGCCGCCGAGACTCTGGTGTGTGTAGGGTGCCCAGATAGCAAGTATGAAAAATAGGGACAGAGTGTGTGTGTGTGGGGGGGGATAGGCGCCTATATAAGAAAAAGCCCCGAATATCAGGACTGTCCCTATAAAATGAGGACATCTGGTCACCCTAGGTGTATGGAAAGTGGCCTGCAGGAGCACACAGTGCCGAGTCAAGGCTGGCACCCAGGAACACAGCCGAGCCCTGACTGCGCAGCCCAGCTCTCTCTCTCTCACACACACACACCCCTTTCCCTTCCTAAGGACCACCTGCCCCCACGACCCCTTCAGCCCCTGCTGAGCAGCCCAGCATCAAAGGGGTTCATCTGCTACTACGTCTCAGCCGGGCTCCCAGTCCGGATGCAACAGGCCGGCGCCTGCCTCCCTGCATTTAATTGGTATTAAAGATTAAAAGGCAAATTACCACAGCAATCACACTGAATCCACTTGTCTATATTTCACAACAGCTCCCGAGCAGTTTGATATTTACTGTCAGCTGGCATTTAATTACTGAGCCAGATTCAGAGACTAATTGACGGTGGACTAATTCTAGAAAGGGACACTCTTGCCACACTAGAATGTGCTGGCTAATTGAAGCAAATACCCTCCTTTCTATAGAACAGGGAGGCTGGCCGTTCCAGTTGGGTAAGCTCCCTTGCCTTCCATCCACACACATCCTCTTAACTACAGTGCAGTGAGGTTCGATGGAACTGTAAACCAGCTCATTCAGGGTCTCTGTAACGGGCACTAGCCCTACTCGGGTGGTTTAAAGTCTGGCCCCAACCAACGTAGTTATTATTTATGGTACAGTGGAAACTAGAGGTCCCATCAGGGTTCCATCATGCTAGGCATTAAACATACACAATCAGAGACGCCTGTGTCCTGAACAGTTTGCAATCGAAGTAGGGAAAGACAAAGCATGGGAGAGGGGATGGATCATAATCCCCTTTTTACAGGTAGCCAAGATTAAGTGACATGACCAGCTTGACACAGGAAGTCTTATAGCACAGCTAGGAATTGAACCTAGGTCACCCGAGTGCCTCTGCCACTGCTGTAACCACACACCACCATCCCCTTATTGCTGCTTATGTGGAATGAGCGGATGGTCTCATATGTTGCCAGATCTCAGCATTTGAACCAGTGTCACCATCAGCCATCACAGTGGAGCAGCCAAGGGCTGAAAAGGCCACGGAGACCAAAGTCTCTTCTCCCCACTGGGGCAACTCACATGTGCTAGGGTGGAAGCTGACGCTGTCACGGGCTGTCTTGGTACCTGTTCGTAGATACGAAGAGGTCTGTCCACCTAACGTTTTCCCTTGCCACAAAAGAGGGGGAAATCCCCATAAGCTGGGACACTAGGAAGTGCAGATGGTGGAAATATCCAAAACTTTGCCCTGCCTGTGGATTCATTTGGGGAACTGTATGATCTCCATGGGGGTGTATGGGCTAGCCTGCCTCTCTGCCTCTCCCACATGGAGTCCTGCTGGACCATGATTTATAATAGGAAAAATAATATCCCACTCTTATCTAGCTCTTTTCAGCAGTAGATCTCACAGCAGGTCACTATCATTAGGGAAAAATAAGGCCCCAGTTGTGTAAACATGCATAGAAGTAGTGAAATTACAGCAATACCGACACATTTTGCACATTCATGTTGGTTTTCTCAAAGTGCTTTGGTCAAAGTTCTCCCCTCCCCTTGCCCCTTCCCCAAAAAATCAAAACCTTTCATTCTGAAATTTTCAAAATGAAACCGTTGGATTTGTCAGTTCAAAAGGACTTTTGGTTTCAGAATTGCCTTTCGTTTGATTCTGAACACAATCAAACCTTTAAGAATGGTCAAAACCGAGATGCTACACTTGGGTTTTGTCGACACAAGACACTTCATTTGACCCAAAATGAAATTTTATTTGGCATTTCAATTCATCGAAAATGTTTTAAAAGTTGATTTTAGTTTAACCTGAAATATTTCTCCCCCCCACCCCCGAGTTTCTGGAATGTCCAGCAAACTAAAAAAAACCCTTTATTCACACCACTCCATAAGCAAGTGTGCCTTCATGTTCCTTAGTAGTCCTACTGAATTTGGTACAAGGTCCCCCCGTCTCTGTCCATCATCGAATGAAGTGTTGATTTTGGGAACGTCCGAGGTTTAATACTCATTGCGCAGAGCCCTGAAGGAAGGCACTGTCCATTTGTAAACATCAGCTGTTCATCACATCACCCACTTTTATGTATTTTACTTAGTGTTAATCTTTTCCAAATAACGGAAGAAAAGGTGCTTGTTATTTGTTGTTGTAAATGTGACATGGCAAAGGAAGCAGAAAAAGGAGTGTGGGAGGAGTGGCCTTGTGATTAAGAAACTAGCATTAGGCTCAGAAAATCTGGGTTCCGTTCCTTGCTCTGCCACAGATTTCGTGCGAGAAATAGAAAGAATTATCTCATCTCTCTGAGCTACAGTTCCCCATCTATAAACCAGCACTCATGCAACTTCCCTGCTATATAGGATGATTGGGAAGCTAAATGTGAGGTGCTCACATGCTGTGGTGTCCCTCGTAGGTACCTGCATAAATAAAATTCTAGAGAGGCATTTAGACTACATTGGAGGGGAACTTTTCAAAACTACTTAAGTGACATAGGAGTCTAATTCTCATTTTTTTAAGGTAACTAAGATCCTTTGGAGCCTAAATTTCAGTAAAATTCAATACAGCTTAAGCACCAAAGTCACCAGGGCCCTTCTGAAAATTTTACCCATTACATAATGGTGAAGATCTTTTCCTGCTGGGAGTCATATGATTAAGGGAAAACATTCAAATAAAGACAGTTGTGCACCATCTTTTATTTGGGGGGGAGGACATAAAATATTTTTTCTAAAACACCTCCATCAATGTTCAAATAAATCTGCTAGTTTCCTCTTGTTCCCCATTATTTGGCCATATCCAGTAGTAATATGCATACATTGTGTTTACAATGCCCCCTAGTGGCAACTCCAATTATAGTATTACTTAGTACCGGAAATGCCTCACAGACTATGGGTACTAATAATCCTCACCAGAACACTGAATGCATCAACAGCCCTGATCCTGCCTACGCTTACACACATGCTTACTTTAGAACATTAATAGTTCCACTGCCTAAGCACAGTACTCATTGAAGTGAATGTGACTATTCATGTACAGCGAATTAAGCACATAAGGAAAGGTTTGCAAAATCAGAGCCTGTGTTTGGGGGAAGACAGAGAGAGAAGAAAGCATAGCATTAGCAGAAACCATCCGGGTCTTCTGCTACACTTACAGTGCACCCTTCACCATCTGTACAATACGTCATATAATACATGGTACTTAGCCAGCAAAGCTAAGTGCTTGTATAATTCAAGATTATAGGTGGTTTTTTTCCAAAGGAATAATGATTAGTGCTTAGCTATAACAGTGGGAAGTGCTACATAACTTCTCATCGGTGGATCAAGGCCCTACATTTAGATTTTGAATGGGTATTACAAAGCCTAATATGAGTAGAAAGCATCATTGATTAGGCTGAACTTATTCTGATATTTATTGGGGGCGGGGATAAGTTTCAGCAAACACAATTTTGCAGCTGGCAGAAGAGGATTTTTTTTCTGCTGCATTTGCCGCCTCAGAACTCCAGGCTTTTGTGTGACTGAATGTAAACCAGACGGCGCAACTGACTAGCAACACAATGTGAAATTGATCGATCTCCGTTTGATTTTACTCTCCCAGCAAAAAGTAAACAAATGCATTTATTAAAGTGTTAGTAACAAGGTGTAGGCCTTAGGCAGAGCACACTGTCTAAAGGAAATGCTGAAAAAGAAACAGGCGACCACTTCTAAACATGACTTGTGATTTTGACGGTCCAACGTGAAATGACTTAAAGGGCTCTGATTTTCAGAACATCCACCCCTCTGAAAATCAGGTCCTTTTAAGAAGTCTGGAGCTGGGCCCCGCAAATCACTAGTCATTGTTGAAAATCTGGCCCCCAATCTTGTTTCCCATCCATGTACAATTGAATTTCATGTCAACACACTTTCTGACCTTGGGTGCCAAGGGCTACAAAGACTTAAATTTTATCCTTCCTCTAACATAGCATGTTCCCCCTGTTAATAAGGGGGAGCTCTCCCGCCCACAAAGCACTGTTCACACGGGTGCCTTTCGTTGGCAAAACTTTTGTCATTCAGGTTCCAGTGTAGACAAAGCCTAAGAAGCCTGGGTTACCTTTTCTGGACAGGAAAGTTTTTCTGGGTCTGTGCAAAGGCAAGACAGCAGCCGCTGAAGCTCATAAAAGGCTAAGAGCTGAGCAGATGAACTACATGCAGAAGAAGATTTGGCAGATTAAGTGCATGGATCATCTCCAGCTATCTTTCCAAGCGTACATTCACTATTTATGGTTCTTTGGCCCGGACTAGGCACCCATTCCTATTTTGCTGAGTGAGCAAGGTGCAAACCACCACTTATAGTTTAGAATAAAACTTTTCTCGGTCTGCAGTGTCATTGTAGGCATGTCGGTCCCAGGATATTAGAAAGACAAAGTGGGCGAGGCACCTTTTTTTGGACCAGCATCTGTCGGTCAGAGAGGCAAGCAGTCTACTTTCTCCCACTCTCCCCCCGAATCGTGGGCAATTTAAAAGCATGCTATCGAGTTAATGAAAATCCTAACCGTGTTATGAATGTTAGCTCAAATTTAAAACCCAAAGGATTTTAAAAATACAGTTTATTCTTCACCCCTTGAAAGTGTTTACTTTGATCAAATTTGTGTGTGTTTGTTTGTTTTTTTTAAGACACTGAAATTAGGCCAGTCAATTTCACTTTGTTTATAATCCATTTCACTTTCAGGCTCTTTGTGCTCCTATGATGTTGCTACAGTTAAAGCTCCCAGCAGAATTTGCAGGCCCTGAACTGTGAAGTAGGTGAGAATTTCAATTTGTTTCTCAGCATACCAGCATCCACACTGGAGTTGAGTGAGTAATTCATTTTTCAGTTCAGTGGCTGAACCAAAAAAAATCTGAAGAAAAAAAAAAATTGCTCCTCTGAATTCTTTTCTCACGAAACTATAGAAGGGGAGGGGGGGACATTTCACTATGCTCCAACAAAACGTTTCAAATGGCATTTCAAAACAATGCAGTCGGTTTAGAAACAAAACGTTGAAACAAACAACTGACTTTTTTTTAAAAACGATTCTCCCTTCATTATTTGCTGAATTCAGCCCAAATATATGAATTGCTTTGTCCACCATGAAACTGCATTTTTCAGACATTACCCAGCTCTAGTCCCCCTCCACCCCCCCACACGCGCGCACGTAATAACCTCAAAATACAACACTCAGCAACATGGCTGGAGGCCTGAGCAAAACAGCCAGGGTGGATCATAGAGCTTGAACTCCCCCTTGTTGCCCCTAAGTGGTGGTCCCGCAGATCAGGGCTGGGGCACAGCAAGTGGGTGAGGGAAGCCTGCACAGCAGTAGCTTGTGCTGTCCTTGTACTGTAAATAATAGATGATGGGGAGGCAGGACCTCCTACCTCCATCAGAGGCGAGAGTCCCCAAGGGGCCAGCCTTTACTCCACCTTGATTCCACGGCCTGCCCAGGACACGGTGGCTGGGTCCCTTTGTGGAGCCGTGAGCACCGGAGTGTTGTCGGCGTGGTTCACTGAGTTCCCCCACAAGTGCCAGCCTCTTGCCGGGCGAGAAGGAGACCCTGGCCAGGTTGCAGCCTCTCTCCGGCCTGCTCCAGAGGTTCCTGTTGGGGCAGTGGCTGCACTTATTTATTCACATCCAATCTGTGGCCCCCACAAGGCCCAGAGACCTCCCCACTTTGCAGAGGAGGAAACCGAGAGTGAAATGACCTGCCTACGGTCACCCAGCAGCTCAGGGGCAGAGCTCTGTGTGACCTCCAGGTCCCCTGGCTCCCCGCTCTGATCCCCAAGATGAAGGAGCCCATCCCGGATCACTTCTTGAGAAAAACCCTGCCAAGCCTCTCAGCGAAGGGATGCTATAAATGAATCCTATTAGCTCTTTGCTCTGTTTATTTCTTTACTGTCTCCTTGTTATCTAGGAATCTATATTTTAACCCTAATTGTCTCCCCGTGGTAATGATTAAAGCATGACTGGGAGATTTGCATTACAACCGCCATGGGGCTTTTCGAATAGCCCTGATGAACTGCCAAGTTCGGGTCTACGGCCCTTTAGCTTTCCCTTCATCTCCATGCTTTATAAAGCCCCTAGCTCAAAAAATAATGTTTTGCTACTTCAGCGGCCACCCACTAATATTCTCCTGCCATGTCAGTAACAGCACTCCTGACCTTGGGAGTGAAAGAATCAAGCCAACCTGCAGCTGGGACAAGCCAAGATTCTCAGCTTTTTATTTTGAGGGGCATCAGCAGGCGGATTTGCTCCTACTCTTTCGAATCCTGCGTACACAGGGATCAAGCACGGTGTTCGAAAATGTGTCATCTAGCTCCCTGTTCAGCTCAATTTTGCCCTTAACACAAAGACAGTCGTGTTTAAAGATAAGTTAGCGGACCATGGTTAACCCCAGTGGGGACGCCAAGTAGCTAAACCAGCACCTTAGGGAAACAGAGGGTTAACCATGACCAGTTACTGGGCTTTTAAATCACTCCATGCCCTCTAACTCCATCACCGCACATCTTCGGACTCAATGTTTTTCCGGGGACAGACCAGGCTTTGTGTGGTGCATGCATTCCCCTTTCACAACAGGGTACTCCCAGCTGTGATGAAAGTGCCCTATGTCCATACAAATCGAAGTGGTTAATAGATAAGCAGCCAGTGCTCAAGAATATGCAGCCCGGTTCCCAGGTTCCGTAGGACCAATAAAACCTCTGGTCGTACAGTATAAATGGCTCATCTGCGCAGTTTTTTATAAGCAGCTCATAACACAGCCCTGGGAGTTTTGTAAGGGGACCACTCCGTGCAATAAAAATAAGTCTGCTGACAGGACTGCAGGCTGGGAACTTGCTGCTTTATTTAACTGCACCACAACAGAGTTCAGGTGGGGTCCCATTAACAGGAAGTCAGGGAGGGGAGTAAGCCTTGCTCCACCCGGTAACACTCTGGGGAACTCAGTTAACCCTATTGTTACCACTTTACTACAGGGAGTCTCTCAGTTGTGACATACAGACACAAGCAGCAATTACTTATCATGGGGGTTTCCTTTTCCCCCCCATCTTCCCATGGAAGTGGTTTGGCTGCTTACTGATGGGGAAAAACAAGGCTATTTCCTTTGGTGCCGTGCAAAAATATTGGGCCTTATTCCCTTACCTGGCACATGTCGTCATTTACGGCTCCCGCAGGGAGAACAGAAGGCCGGAGGAAGGAAAGGATGGGAGGCTGAGAACGGGATAGGGAACCCTGCATCTTGAGGCCACCAGAGTTCAGGCTGCGCAGCCACTTGTGTGAAATGAGCTGGTGGGCTCTGCCCCCAGTTGCCGGCTGCTCACATCCCAAACACCACCATCTCCTGCCCCTGGACACCATCCGCCCCCTTGTGGCCAGGCTGGGAACATACGCGCTGGAACTAGGTACTGAGCTGTATTTGCATCTTAGTTTTTAGCTGCACGCTTGCTGTGAGGCACAGAGCTTAGCTTTGTCCGGGGAGGGAGGGCAGGCAGACAGACATTTGGGGGATAACCCAGAGCAGTAAAGGATTCTGTCACCACCTGCCCTGTAACCTGGGGGCACCTAAATGCTGAGCTGCTGTGTCAGACCCCAGACACCAGTCACCTGCCCACAAGTGCACAGCCTCACTCTAGCTTCCACTAGCCTGTTTACTCCTTGCAGAGTCACACCTAAGTCTCCCCAAATCCACCCTCCCGGAGTTCTTCTCTCCCAGCCACTCAGACTTTTCCCTTCTGGTTTGCCACTCCAGTCTCCCCCCACATCCGGCCACCAGCTTACTTTGGGGCACACACTCCACAGAGGCCTGCTTGGAGTAAAAACAAACAAAAGGCTTAGTTAATGAAAACACCACCAATCCAAAAATGAAATAGCGAGGCCGAGCAAAGACAGACAAGTTACATGGAAAATAAACAAAGTCGCAACCTCAGACGTTACACTTTCAAATTAGATCAACTCCCTTTTCTAATGCAAGTTACCTATTGCCTCTGAACAGTTTCCCAGCATGCCCCCCACCACAGAGGGGAGCCAGTGTTTCACGGACAGCACCCGCCAGTCATGGTCCCTCAGTTTCAAGATGAAGACCTCTGTTTCAAACCGTGGTTTATAAATAGTTTTTTTCCCCGTTCTTCCCCCTCTCCCACCTTTCTCTCCTGGCACAGTGATGAGCGGTTATTCAGGGTGGGAAAATTGTAGTTGGGATGTCTCAGTGTCTCCCCATTAACTCTAATGGCCCATCACTTGTCTTTTCCTGGGTTGTACAGGTGGTTGGAGAGGCAGTGCCTCCCTGCCTGACTGCACCACAATTTCTGAGCACAGTTTTCTATATCCATGAATACATAAATTCATAATCACAGTATATCGATCTATATAGATATATCACAATGACCACCAAGTTTAGAACATTGTAAGCTTTTGTAAAAGGCCTTACTTGGCATATTTTTATACACAGTAATATTGCACACAATCAGTTGTTTTATCTGCTTATTTTCAGACCTTCCCTTCCCCCCCCCCCCCGTCCCTTATCGTCACAGTGTGTGTGTTGGAAATCAAGTGAAGGATTTACCTAAGACTCTCTCCTTGCTAAATAATGGAGTTTGAGAGACAAGGCTCAATTATTCCATGGGACACAAAGAACCATAATGCTGCATGTTGGCGGCTAATCAACAGACTTCAAGCTATAGCCCTTGGGAAGAGAAGAATCCGCATTAGATTCCTCTGCCCAGCTGGAGTGGATATAGCAAGAGTGACTGGGAGGAGAACCCCCAATGCATGACTGTGCCCAAATGGTAATGATCCCAGCTTATACAACCTCCCAAAAGAACAAATCACCTAACAAACAAATAAACAAACAAGCAAACTCTCTCTCTCTCTCTCTCCCTCCCTATGAAAAGAATCGCCAACAGAAATCAGACAAAGAAGCTGAAAATTCAGTGTGGAAAGAAGTTAGTAAATAATGAATATGAATTAGAAAAATAAAATATATTAACTTACGGAGTAGAGTACAAATCGGGTTGGTAAATATCAGTCTATAAAGCGCAAATTGCAGTGGCGCCTTGGTTTATTTAGTTTTACGTGAGGCTTTCTGAATGCACCCGCTCAAAACCACTCATCAGTTCAGCTCAGCGGTTGTCACAATTGTTCAGTAGATTAAAGGGACTGACTAGCAGTTTAGGTACACAAGTATTTTTTTATTTATTTTATTAAGTGCTACAAATTATTTGGTTACATTTTGAATCTCAGTGAGATAAACAGTTACATTTGGATTTCTGCATTCCCCTTTAGCACATGAAACCCAAGCTATGGCCCAAGAAAGGACACAGGAAGTGAAACTAAAGCTGCCTATTTTGATTTTCCAAATGCCAATGAAATATCAAAAAAGTTGAAAAAGCAGCATAAATGATTAAAAGTCAACCAAAAAAATCTTCTGGGTGCGTTTTAATTAAGTTAAGGAGGTGCTCACAGTATAGAAGAGGACAGTTGCTAGAAATAGTCTCTCTTTTGAAGAAGAAAAAAAAGACAAGACTATCTTTTAAAATTTGGAATACAGAAAAATTGAGAAATATGTAGGCATAACAGTTTTCCATCTCTACACCAACCACAATGTAAGCACTGTTCCATTTAAAACACAAACTCAGAGCATGTCACATCATAAATGCAATATTGCCATTTCTTGCAATTTTACCACAAGTCTCGAGACATTTAGTGTTTTTCTTAAAGCCCCAGCTCCTGGAGTCATGTTAACATGAGAGACTTTTTTTTTTAAGCTCAGACACACTGCTTCCTTCCCCAGACCTGAAAAAGAGCTGTGTGTAGCTTGGAAA
Organism: Terrapene triunguis; assembly: GCF_002925995.2. Lineage (NCBI taxonomy): Eukaryota > Metazoa > Chordata > Testudines > Emydidae > Terrapene > Terrapene triunguis. The sequence goes on from NW_020664725.1 coordinate 8,633,474, forward strand.
CGTGTGTCTTCTGCTAACAGAAGTTGGTCCAGTAAAAAAATATCACCTCACCTGACTTGCCTCTCAGAAAGTCAGTAGTCATTTTTTTAAAAGTAAGTTTCTACCCTTGAAGCTGAGGAGAAATGGTTGAAAATGTGACTCAAGAGAACCTTAAAAGCTCAAAAATAAGAATGCAAAGAAAACACACTTTTACCAGAAAAATCATGATTTTTAAGCCCATCTTGTCATTTTTTGAGGCCTGACTCATGATTTTTTTTAACAGTTGGGGTTGGCAATAGTGTGAAAGGAAGGAGGAAATGCTTGGTCCGAACACATCAGTTTGCCCTTAAGTACAGGGAGTGCAGAAAGGGTTGTCTGCCTACCAAAGACTCTCATTGCTTGGTATGGAAAATGAAAACACCCAGAGTTCCAATGGCAAGGATTATATATATATAAAAAATCCTGATGATTCAGGGCATAAGCCAACCTCTGACTAATGAGGATCAGGAGGAAACTGCCACCACTGCCACTTGCTGGGTTTCTTGAACCTTACTCTGAAGAATTTGGTGCTGGCCACAGTCAGAGACAGGGCTAGGAGGACCCCTGCCAATTCCTATGCTGCTAAACCCAAGGCAGTTCCCGAGAAGCTGCAACACCGTTAAAGTTTTCCCAAGCTTCTGAAATAGGGTGTTGTCTGGCTGCATGTGTGATCTCTGCCCAGCCTGGCCAAGCTAGAGGAGTAAGGCCTGTGCCCTCTGTTAAACAGCTTAATAACAAGAGAGACAGAGATAATTGATTCAACGGGAGCTGAAGAAGTGGAAGCGCCGTCAGCCATAACCCAGCCTAGTGCAATCGCAGCTCCAAATATTTTGAAAGACCTGTCAAGCTCCAGCGGAGAGAGTGAATGGAACTCGAGAACATCAGGGCAGGAATACAGCCTGGCTCACTTAAACGGTCCTGAAGACCCCGAGCTGGAAGGAACAGAGACAGGCGAGTACCAATGCAAAGGGATGGTCAGGTAAGGAACGTCAAACCACTGCTGCTAACTAGTGTCGAGAGATCTCCTGGTGCTCCATTTCCAGCTGGGGTTCACACTGGTTTGGCTGCTAGTATAGTCAGGGCTGAGAAGCTCCCAACAGCCAGTTACAGGCAGTCTGCTGGACATCTGCTGAGACAGACCAGCATTTGGGGAGTTGAGCTCCTAATGGAATTTTGGCTCCTAACTCCCTTAGATTCCTTTCATAATCCCAGCTGCTGCAGCAGATCAGTCTCCTGACTGCTTTGAACCCCCACTTGGGCACAGAGTAGAGCTGGTAGGAAGTTTTCCAACGGATCAATTTTCCATCAGAAAGTGCCAGTTGGTCACAAGCAAAACATTTTGCGGGAAGGTGTCAATTTCGAGGAAATTTCATTTAGAAAAACAAAAACAAAAAAAATCAGAATGGGGCATTCTGAGATGGGGGGGGGATGGAACATTTTGATTTTTGGTTTCTAAGCAACTTGGGTTTCAATTTTTTTTATATTCTATAATATAAACTAAAGTCAAAACTAGAATGTAACTCTTCGATTTTATCCACACCGAACGTGTTGATCACCCATAATGTTCGGGAGGGTCGGGGTGTGTGTGTGTGGGGGGGGTTGGAATTTTGTTTCCTGGGGAATTTCAAGATTTTTCATTTTCATTCCATTTTGGAATGGAATGGGTTTTTTTGGAACACCGGGGAAATCCCGCGACAGCGAAGATTCAGTTCCCATCCAGCTCCAGTATGGAGAGGGAGAGAGACCTGCTGACTATAAGGCTCTTCCCCTCCATCATACTGAAGCGTGGATTTCCTCTCTCAGCTCTCCCCTGACCCCCCATCCCCTTCCTTCTCACTGCTTCTGCTGCAGCACATCTGGATCCCAAGGTGGCGCCATCCAAATGGGTGAAGGGAGGGAGAATTTATCATCTGGAGCAGAGAGTAAAAGATGTTCATAATGCCCAAGCAGGACCTCTGACTGAAGAGGATTCTTCCTCCGCGCAGCCCAAAGCCCAATCAGGTCCATTAACCACATGGGGCAGCCAGTAAAATAGCTCCCCAACGAGGATCCAGGTGAGTCCTCAGCTTTAGGCTGGAGGGGGTAATTGTCTGGCCATGATGAAGGTGATGCACACAACCAGGCTGTCCGAGTCCCAGCAGGCAGCCAACTCCATGCACCAAAACAGAAATCACCAGGGACGGTCCCAGAGCAACCGGAGATACTGACCTTCATCCGCCTGGCGAGGACACACCAGCTTCTCCGCCCACCCTCTGCTGACGCAGGGCACCTGGCAGGCAGCCCTGTAACATCCACGTGCAAAGTTGGGGGCCTCCTCCGGGAGGACAACAGGGCTGGTGATGAGGGTATTAGCCACTGAGCTGACATTCGGCAGGTGAATTCTGCAGCGTGAAGGTAACATCACCTGACAGAGGCTGGTAGAAAGAATCCCGTCCCCAAGGTACGATCAGCCACAGGCATTTCAGTTAGGGCCCAGCCTGCTTGCTTCCATTGACGCCTAGGGGTGTTTTGCTATTGACTTAACGGGGGTGAGAGCAGGTCCCTCAGCTCGTACTCAGCTCCGTGATCAGGAGTAACCAGGAAAGCAGTGCACAGAGATGGGAACAGAGTTTATGCCTTCGCCGCTACTGCTCCCAACTCAGCAGGCCCAGACAAGCTCAGGGTAAGTCCATTTATTTCAGTGCAGCCACTCTGGATTTGTACTCATCTCAGGCTGGTTTCAGCTCTCGGGGGCCTACTGAAAACCTCCCCCAAGCTGGGAGTGGTCTGGGCTCAGCCTCTCCATTCCGTCTCCTGCAGCACCAAATTCCTCGGTTCCCCCCACCGCCCTGCAAGGCTGCTGCGGCGCGAGCGTCTTGCATTGCTGTGGCTGAATGCAAGGGCAGATCTGATATACATAAATCAACATATTACTCATTTTCTAGCATTGCAGTTTGACAGCTGTTACATGAGCACATTGTTAAGAACTGTCAGGCGGTGATACATAGTGCCTTTTGCAACATATGTTGACTTTTATCTAATGGTTGTTCCATAATTAGCCCCAGGGAGTTCGAATCTGAGCATCCGGTTGGCTGTGTGATCTCAGCTAACCTTTTCTTCTACTGGGAGAAAGTTAAGACAGGAGGGGAGGAGAGTGCCATGAGCCAGGCTGGTGGAGAACTGGAAGGCAGGTGAAGTTCACATGTTTGCTGCACCTAAAGTTTCCCATATTGCAGTCTAGGAACAAACAGGTTCTCATTTCCTTCCCTGGCTCCTAGTCAGCTAAGAGCCATCTGCAGGGCAGATCATGAGCATCTGAGACTCGGGAGCCTTTCCAAAGAGCTGGAGCTGAATTTTAGGCTCTGTGTGTGTGTGGGGGGGGGGGGGAATATTTTTGAGACGGGAACTTTGGAGAAAGGAGGAGGGGGCAGGGAAGAAAGAGAAGCAAGAAATTTGGGAAGCCATTGTGTGTGTGAATGCAAGGATGAGAGAGCCGCCAGAGGGCCCTTCCCAAGAACCCAGCCCAGGGTCTGCTCGGTCTGATTGCAGATCCTTGAAAAAAATCTCGTATAGAGCAAAACACAAGCTGGATAATCAAGGAGGGTAGAGCTCCCTGCCAGACAGCAGCCCCTCGGAGCTGATGCAGGATGGGTTGTTTCTTAAAAATAAATAAATAAATAAAAATTAAAAAAGCATATTTCAGGGCTACAAGAGAGGCAAAGACGCTCCACCATTCTGTGATGTGTGCACCACTGCCTTCTACTGGATGGAATCAAAACTGCTCAGCTGTGTGCTACAAGCCCTATACTGCTAACAGCTGGGGGAGACTCTCCCTTAGCTCAGGTCGCAGGGGCCATAGGAGGAGGAAGATCTGGATGCTACCCCTGCTGTCACTGTGAAGGTCTGACAGCCTTTGAAGGGCTAGGTGAGCAAAGGTTCGTCACTATACACGCTTGTTATTTTGAAGATATAGTAAGGAGCCAGACAGTTCCCAAACATTGCAGGGGCATCTTGGGTGGAATCGTCCAGCTCCTGTTCCTAGCCATGTTTGTCACTTTCATTAGCGACACAGACACCCCGTGGAGAAAGGAGCAGGTGCAGGCAGGAGAGAGATGCCAGGCTTGGTGTGCCATAGCATGAGGGGAGGAACAAGAAGCGGCATTAGCATACCACGCTGTGCCCAGCTCCACTCGATGTAGGGCAGACAAAGGACAGGAGATGGCAGGGGGCAGGCAGTGAAGTAGACAGCTGGAGAGTTAGACCTCCCAGTTGAAATGTTCCTTGAGTTCAAGCTGAAGTAAGGCAGGAAGGTAGCCATTGGTCCTGAGGCTTTTTCCAGATGATCCCAGCTCCCTCTCAGCAGCCAGGAAGCGGGACAGTAATGGGAAAGCAAAGCTATCCTCTACAGCTAGGAGAATATGGCAATCATGTAACCAAAGGGCAGCCCTGAGGCACGAGAACGCCTGAACCCCCAGCTGCAGCGAGACGACCAGGGGATAGTAAGACGTTGGGTGGGATGGATGAGTCGTCCCACCCCACCCCCCGCAGCCTTCACATTGGGAAGAAGAGGGGAAATATGGGAACAGGAGAGAGTGTGCCGACGTGGGAGGGGAAGGCACACAGCATGGGGAGATGAAGGGAGAGGACAAGGTGTGGAACATGGGGCAGTGCAGGGGGAATTCTTGGAGCACATCTTCCCAGACAAAGGTTGGGTCAAGAGGATGCTGGTAGCAAAGCCAGGGAGGGGCAGAGGCTGCAGGGCTTTGAAGGTCCCTTCCAAGTGTGAAATAGAGGCTGCTCATAGCTCGTCCAGCAGGTCTAACATCACCACCATTGGCTTCCAAGCACTGGGCATTGCTGACAAGCAACAGAGCTTCTTATCTCTGAGTCACGGACTCAGATCCAGCCTGGCTCGGTAGCGGCTGAAAGTCGCTCTTTGGTGACCAATGTGAAGAGACCCCGGTGGCTTTAGTGCGGTTCCTGGCAGACCCCCAGCCATGCAACAAGGGTGGGCCATCTCAGCAGAGACCAAGGTCTGAATGGGACCTCACCACCACTACAGGGCATCCCTCCAGGTCAGGATGGAGGCAGCGGGGCACCAGAACACACGACAACCCTGGTGACTGAAGCCCTTTACCAGCACAACAATCGCTCGAGCACTAAAGAATGACTTGCTCCCTCTCGGCTCAGAAACTTACGTCTCCCAGCTTGGTCCAGCCCAGCCCAGCCCATCCCCTGGGCTATTTAATAGGGCCATGTGATCAGTAAGACAGCATTTCGCTTTGGAGTCTCCTTTTTGCATAGCGGGAAACCTCCCTTCTGTTGGGTCATCATATGTAAATGAAATTGAGTGTGGGGCAGGAGCGGACCACAAATGGGAAGGTTTAATCAAGCAGCCCAAGGTAGGAGCACGTCTTTGTGGTGTATTGAAAGCTATTGAAATAGTGATCTGTCCCTTCAAATGCTTAAGTGGGGTTCCCGGTCCTGCTTGCAGGAGAGGGGCCTACACATGTGATCTGGGGGCCTAGCAGCAGTCAGTTTGTAGACAGCCTGTTTACAGTAAGATGGGGTAAGTTGTGCCTCTCTGCTTTAGGGAGCAGACTGCTTTCTCTCTCTCTGTTTTTGGCTCTTGTATTGTTAAGTTTCTGGATTTTAAGAAATAAAGTAGGGTTACATTGCAACCTTCCAGCAAGATAATTCTAGGGTTTTTTTAAACTAACTTCTCTGTGTGTTTGCCATGAACTTAACAACCTTACAGGCTGAGAACGTGGCAGCCAGTCTGCATCTCAATGTATAGGCAGAGAAGTTTGCAAGGGCCCATTGAGAGGATGGGTGAGGAGGTAGAGCATTCACATAGAGACAAGGGATGATTTAGTGACTGGAAGAGTGGATACATGAAATTAATGAATGGAAAGGAGAGATGGATGGACCAAGAGACATGGGGATGGATGAGGACACACATACACACACACACACAGAGCCAATTAGCACAAAAACAAAACAAAACAACCCCCAAGTGGCACAGCAGTCCAGCACCCCTGGAAATTGGCACCAAGGTGACTGCCCCCCTTTCCCCTGAAGCCGGCTCTTGCAGCCAGCTAAGAGAGATCTCCTTCAATTCAACTGCTAGAGGCCTGTGTTTTGGGGCCAAGAGACGAAGGTTCCAGTCCTGGCTCTGCAAAGAATCTTAAAAGAATTGTAACTTTTGTCTGATGCACAAGGACCCATTGCACGGGGCTGTGAAACAGGACGACCCCAGCGCCCAAAAGGCAGCCCACCGGTTCACCATATCTTCCAGGTGCAGACGCAGCACAGGAGGCTTGCCTCAGGCCTAATTCAGGGAGCTATTGGCAGAGCCCGGGAACAAGATGCCTGCTCCAAAGCCCGCCGAAGCCAGTGGAAAGGCTCCCGTTGATTTTAATGGGCTTTGGATCGGGCCTTGCTGAATAGGTCCACAGACCCCAGAAATACCGACTACAGACAGAAGTGATGGGGCAGTTATATACATAGAAGGATATATCTGACTAAACAGATAACTTTGATTTCAAGCTCTTTGGGGCAGGGCCCATCTGTTTTCTGTGTTTGTCCAGCACCTAGCACAATGGAATCCCGGTCTGTGGCCGGAGCTCCCAGGTGCTACCACAATATAAACTAACAACAATGAATGGCGAGGCAGATGAAAGAAAAGCTAGCTTGATGCTCCTTCAAATACATCAGCCTGGGAAAGATCTGAAGCTGATCAGCCTCACCCCCAGACATTATATATGAGAGACAACCCAACCACATTTCCCCCTCCATCATGGCCTGCATTATAAACCTCTTACTGCCACGTGGAAGCTTGAATCCCAAGTCTTCCCAGTAAAGCCCCCTCTGATCCCATTCTATCAATATCAGTGTCAAATATTCACTGGTCCTTTTAAAGTGATTTCTAGCTGCTTGAGATTACACACGAGGAGGAGAACTCCAAAGGGATTAGCTGTTTTAGGGTTCAGGGGACATCAGACTCAAGAAGTCTGCAAAATTTGAGGGTTGTTTTCTCCCTTGCGTGTGTGTGTTTTAAGGGGGGTGAGGGAAGGGAAAAATCAATACAAACACAAAGATAAATATGCTTTTCGGAGCTGCTTGGCTGCAGCCGATTCCTCTGGCCCTGCCACAGCGACTGCATAATTCATCAGCTCTCTAGTAATATGCAAATACTGCAGCTCCCAACAGGCTGTCCTAGGCAGGCCTGTCTCTCTCCTCGCTAGGAACCCGCGAAGTTGAGAGCTCACAACAGGAAACAAGAAACTCGTTGGCTGAGCCTTAATTGTGAATTACGCAAAGCCCCCCTCGTGAATTATACAGGAGGCATGATGTGCAGGCAATGGACTTGTTTATATGTTCTGCTCTTGTAGCTTTGAACTATAGCTTCCTACTTAGCTGCATGCCCCCCCCCACCCCCCAATATTAGATTCAACCTCCCCTGCACCACTTTCAACCTTACCCTCCTCCAACATAACACACGCGCGCAAATATTAGTCTCCTGTGAGTCTAGAAACAATAGGAAACCTGTGCTTTATGGCCACCGGTGCACCGACTGCCCAAGCTACAGATTAAAAGGCATACTGTTGTCAGCCTAACACTGAATTCTTCCATCACAGCACCACTATGACTTGCCCATCCACATCATTTATTTTAAATTTCATTTATTTTTCACCGTGTCTATTTCATTTCAGTTGTCTTAAGCAAACAAAACAAATACTTAGCATTTTTTTTAATATGGTGATTTCAAGGTGCTTTGCAAATACAGGGAAACTGAGGCACAGAGAGGCGGGTTAAGTGACTTGCCTGAGATCCCACACAAACGTCTGTAGCAGAACCCGGGACTCTGCTCTGCACTGGATGGGACTGGTGACGGTCAATTTCATAGTTGTTTCCAGCCCTCTCATGTGCTTCCTTACCTGCAATCTGAACAACTGTAACTCACTCTCCCTGGGGCTGAAGGGGAAATATACAGCTAGGTCAAGCAACACGAAGCAGTCCTGGCTTCTTCAACAAGAAAACCTTCTTAGAGCCCCTCATACCAGGGCTCTGCCCACTCTTCTGCCTCCCTGCTACTATTCATGGCCCTGGTTATACTCTCTAAAGCCCTTAGTGGATTGGGCCTGACCAGTTTACAAAAGGCTTCGCTTTCTCCATGACCTGCCAAGAATGGCAGAGCCGAGGCTCATGGTCTCAGGAGCTGGTGATTGCCCATGATGGGTTCCCCCAACTGCAGAACTTGGCCCCTTGGACAGTCCTAATAGATCGCAAGAGCCCCAACCCAGAGCAGCCGTGAGGAATGGAGAGAAACCCATGTCAAAATGGCTAAACCTTCCAGTGATGAAGAGCACCGTCCTTCAGGGCTGGCTCTTCAGTTTTGTAGTCGGTGCCCCAATACTATGGTGATGGCCTGATCACACAAGACGTATTGACCCCTTTAAAGATCTTCAGAGCGTCCCTGCACAAAAAAGCTATTTTCACTGGTGTTTTGAAATAATCATAAATTGCCCAGGGAGGCTGTGAAATCTCTGTCATTGGAGGTTTTTAAGAGCAGGTTGGACAAACACCTGTCAGGGATGGTCCAGATAATATTTAGTCCTGCCATGAGTGCAGGGGACTGGACTAGAAGATCTCTCAAAGTTCCTTCCAGTCCTACAATTCTATGTCCACACTTAGAAGAGCATTTGTAAAGCTACTGACGAACACCTGCATATGGGGCTTAACGCTGCATGGCTTTGTCTCTCCAACTCCACTCTCAGGTCATTGACCATCAGAATTAACAGCCATCTACACACCTAAGGGTTCTAAAGGGCTCACGTTTGCCTACTTTGTTCCTTATTTTATAGGGGTAGCGTCTAAAAACCTTGGTCAGGATCAGGGCCCCATGGGGCTAGGTGCTACACAAATACACCATCAGAGACAGTCTCTCAAAGAGCTTATGGACCCAATCCTGCAAATTACTTCACATGAGCAGATCCTGGAGAGCAGAGCCCCAGAGGCTTTGCCCAGGCTCAGGCATGTACTTGCACAAAGCTCAGTGCATGATCAGAGTCTTGGTTTGCAATCTGCTTCCATATAGATACAGCCCGGGTTCTCACATCCCCTCTTTTCCCTCAGCTAACTCACTAGCCCGTTCACCGGGGTATGCGTTAAAGGAAGGAGACCCAAATGTGCATTTCACCAGCACTTACCAACCAAGCAGTAGCTTGGATTACATCCTGTTAGGGGGTTTATATTTCAAGAAGGTCAGTGGCTCTAGCCAAGTGGAGCAAAAAGGCTGCCCGCTGGAAAGAAAGAAAAAACAAACCAACCAGGCTTCAGGGCACAGTTCAAGCTGCTGAACCATGGCACGCGGGGGAAGAGCAGGTGTCTTCAATACAACCTGGCCAGGCATGGTGGTGGTGTGGTTTTTCAATACTGTTCCCTTATGGCTGGTGGAGGCCGTGTGCCCTCAGAGAGGAGCAGGTTCAGGATAGCAGCTAAAGCACCTTACACAGAAGAAAGGTCGGAGGATGGTCGCGTAGTCAATGCACAGGCCTGGGAGCCAGTAGTGCTGGATTCTAGTCCTAGGCTCTGTAGAAAGCTACCGGTTTGACCCCAGAACAGTCACTTCCCCTCGATGTGCATCCGTGTCCCCGTCTGGGGGATGTGGGATGCTCCCCTTTTCAGAGGGGGGCTGGGAATTTTATGGCATTGAAGTGCCCATCTCTAATGTACAGATGGGTTAGGCAGCAAGCTCTTTGGGGCTGGAACTGTATCGTATTCTACAAAGCACAGAGGTACCTTCACAGCAGCTACATAAATGACTGATAATTATAACAACTGCCTTCAGGTCTAGACAACCTGTGGGGACCTCCTCAGATCTGCACCATCCCCACTGCACCCATCAGCAGAATCCACGGTTACCACTTACAAAGCACTGCAGACTATTAGCATAATCAGAACAGTCATGATCGACTATCATTAGAATCTCATCTGCAGCCCCATCCCTCATTAATAAAACTTGCTTCAGTCTCTGTGCACCTTCCACCTTTCCTCGCCTGGACTCAGTGGCTGGCAAGCATGAGAGTTGCAGGACTGGTTAGTTATTTGCACCATTAACTTCTTCTGAACCCAGATGCTACAGCAGAACTGCACAGGCTATTTTAAACAGTTGCGCAAGGATGCCACTGATCTGTTCCACCCCAGAGGAGGCTGCATTTCAGACCTGGCCAAAGTGGATCCTCACACATAGCTCCTAAAGAGCTAGTTAGTGATAGGGTGACCAGATGTCCCGATTTTATAGGGAGAGTCCTGATTTTGGGGTCTTTTTCTTATATAGGCTCCTATTACCCCCCACTCCCTGTCCCGATTTTTCACATTTGCTGTCTGGTCACCCTAAATTAGTGAGACTCTATTACCTCATACAAGACAGACCTATTAAAGGAAGGTGCACAATCACTCTAGATCAATCAATGAGCTAAAAACACAGGTGCTGATCCAACCACCTACCTATGCACGGGCTTAACTTTTAAGTGAAGTCAATGGGATTTAAGCGTGCTTAAGAGCTCTGCTGAATCGGAGCCTAAGTAACATTCTTCATTGCTTTAAGATGGCCACCAATCTCATTCCTTTGGGTGGGATGGCCCCATCCAGCTACCGGCAGCCCTCAGGCAATGCTGAAGCTGGGGCATAGAGACGCTTTAGCTGCTCCGTTGCTAACCGAGAGACTTCATAAGTGCTTCTGCAGCAGGTGTTCACTGAGTGCCCTGCCCATAAAACCCTGGGCTTTGGGGACCTCTGCTGGAACATGCAGTGGGCATTCCAGCCCATGGGGTCAGCCAGCCCTGCATGGACTGTGCTTGCTTTTTCACTCCAGCTTCCTCCCAATCCCTCTTCAGCCTCACTCCCCTGCCCTCCATGTCCCAACCTCTCCTCCCCCCCCCCCCCCAATATCCCCCTAATCCTCTCTTTTCCTCTCTAATACAACCCCCCACCTGCCCCCATCCTCTGATCACTTTGTTTGTAGGTTGCTCCCCTTTCCCCCTCCCCCTCTATTTAGCCTCTAAGATATTTTGAGTAGGGACGGTCTGTCATAGCCTTGTACAGCCCCTAGCACCATGGGGCTCTCATTCTGATGGTGGCTTCTAAACTCTGCTTCAGTATAAACAAACAATGACACGCTCTCAGATAACGAGATGCCAGTGGCCTTAGAGCTGGGATGCAGGTAAGTACATTGTAGTCTGGCTTTTTTTTTTTTTTTTTTGCTCGCTACGTGTGTGGGCCAGGGCACATGGGTGACCCAGCGAGAAAAGCCTCCCCCGCTGGCCCCACCTACTCAGTTTTTAGCTGAGGATTTGGGGGGTTTTAAAAGGAGGATTTTCAAGGCATTTCCTTTCAATCTGAGAGACAAACACTACAGAGAAGGGAAAACCTCAGGCTAAGACCTTGAGGGAATAGAAGGGCAAAAAGCTGTGTGTTTTTATGAGAGATTAGGGCAAACTTAGTTTTGTCTTAAGCCACTCAAGGCTTATTAAAGGCCCCAAGAATAGACTGTGCACCTTGGAAAAGCCTCCCAGGGCTTAGAGAAGAAAAGTCAATTTAAAAGTAAGAAAGCAGCCTGCTTAGTTAAAGAGGCAGCGTCTTTCAAACTGCACGGAAAAGCTGCCCAGGGACTGGAGAGCCGGAGGCCTTTTAGGAAAGCACAACATACGTCAAGCAGAGACGAGCAGAGCCGCGGGGGAGACAAACACGCCTCATAGGCCTGATATATGCTCATCTTTGTACTATCGCAGGTCAGGGTGTAATTTTATACCAGTGCAACCCCTAGCATGGACACTGTTATACTGGTGTAAAGGTGCCTTATATAGTGTAACTTATTCCCCTTCCGATACAGGGAAGCACCTTTCTATTGATCGAAACCCCCACCCCAGCGTGCAAGTAATTGTATCACTTGAACACCAGTAAAGTTAAGCACTACCGTACAGTTTTCTAATGGAGACAAGCCCTTCGTGGGGAGGTTGGCATGCCGAAAGCTGCCCCCTTGTGGAAAATGGGGTGCATTACATATAATAAATGTTCAGTGCCAAACACTGGTGCTGAACACACACATGAATAGGGTGACCAGATGTTCCGATTTTATAGGGACTGTCCCGATATTTGGGTCTTTGTCTTATATAGGCGCCTATTACCCCCCGCCCCCCACTCCCTGTCCCAATTTTTCACACTTGCTATCTGGTCACCCTACACATGAACAACATCATCCCCGCTCTGAGGAGCTGACAATGGGACTAATTATGGTTAATGTTAAGCACTTGCGTACGTCTTTGCAGGCTTAGGGCCTAAAAGCCAAGGTCTGGAATCTCCTCTGGGCAAGTGTACGAACTGGTGAGTATAGCCGTGCCGTTCACTTTTAGCTAATGCTACAGAAACAGCCCAATGGTCTGTTCAACCTGGCATTGGCCCATGCTGGAAATTTCACAGGGAAAACATTGCACCGGGCCAGCTGTGTAATTCTGTAACTTCCAAAAGACCTTGCTGACCCCAGCAGGTGACCAGCAATATGCCCTGAAGCATGAACACCGATAATCATTTTAATAATATATTTCATGCAAGGCTGCTAACCAGCCACCTTCCCCCCATGGCACCTCCCTGTTTGGAGGGAAGAGGTGGCATATTTCCAGCCCAGAGCTAGTTCCAGGTGGTTAGGAGACAACCAACCCCCACCCCCTTTTGCCACCACCCTTTCTACAAGGTTCTCTGTCCCAGGCCTTTAAAGGAATAGAACCCATGACCCCTTCCTGTCTCCCCATATCTGCCCGTGTCATTTTCCAACACCTGGGTACACCTTAAAGGGGTCACATTGTAGAACAGGGGGGATGGTGCCTAGATCCTACTACCCTTAAGAAGGCAGGCCACCCCGTCACAGACACCAGTGTGTACAGAAGCCACCAAAGCAGACTGCACTTGCTGGTGACATGAAGTCCTGGGAGAACAAAGAAAAAAGCAAGGCCGGTCATTGCCATTTCATCTGGCTGCTGCTTCCTGTGTTGTTCTGAGCCCCCAACTCAGTTTTTAGGAAGATGTGTTAGATGGAGGTTATTTCCTACTGGCCCATGAGTATCATATCCATGGACTACACCAGAGAGACTCAATCAAAGCTTATTTCAAAATCCCCCCTTCACACACACCTTTCTTAGCACAGGTCTCTCCACCCTTCCATGGGACTTGACCACCAAGACCCTTGGGAGTTCTACATTTACTGCCTCAACTATCACATCAAGTAAAAAGACCTCCTTGGATCAGAGAAAGAGAGAGAGAGAAGGGAATCTTCTCACTGCCATCCATGCCAGCTCAGCCTAGGATCTAAAAGTCAAGCTGGATTCTCTCTCACTCACATCCTATAAAAGATTCCACAACCAAAGGTTAGCTCACATTTCTGTTGGCAATGCACAAGCCAGATTGAAATGCAGCTTGCTTCACTTTAGCGGTATTGGCTCTCCAATGCTAATGGAGGGTGGCAGGGGAGAACCATAGCAAAAAGGATGGTCTTCTGAACCAGGATTTGGGAGAGCTTTGTTCTATGCCCATCCCTGCCACAAACTTCCTGTGTGACCTTGGGCAAGTCACTTCTTCTCTCCGTGCCTCAGTTTCCCCACATGTAAAAGGAAGATAGTACTCTTTCCTTTCCCCCACCTCTTTTCTATTTAGATGGCAAGCAATCTGGGGCAGAGACTTCCCCTTACTATGTTTGTACTGCTCCTAGCACAAAGGGCCCCAGATCGTGGTTTCAGTCCTGAGGTGTGACTAATATTAATACAAACTTTTTTCACTCAGGAAAGTATTTTATTACTTGTGCAGCAACTTATTTGAGGCAGAGAATGACTCACACGGAGGAAGATTGACATAATGAGTAAAATGGTGCTGTATTTACAGTCATGAGCTCTGAGGCGTGAGCAATCTTCTCCCAGCCCGGACCCAAAGCCAGATGCAGCCTTAGGGATCCCAGCGAAGAAGTTGTATCATTTTCTGGCTGAAACACTGAAGCTGTTCCTGGTGGGCGGCTCAGTAGTTTCAAAGAGGATGGATCTAGACAGTTCTCGGGAGTAGCAGATGACAGAACAAGGAGCAATGGTCTCAAGTTGCGATCGGGGAGGTTTAGGTTGGATATTAGGAAAAACTTTTTCACTAGGAGGGTGGTGAAGCACTGGAATGGGTTACCCAGGGAGGTGGTGGAATCTCCTTCCTTAGAGGTTTTTAAGGTCAGGCTTGACAAAGCCCTGGCTGGGATGATTTAGTTGGGGATTGGTTCTGTTTTGAGCAGGTGGTTGGACTGGATGACCTCCTGAGGTCCCTTCCAACCCTGATATTCTATGATGCAGTGAGGTTGGATTTTAACACACAGGAGGTAGGAAACCGAACTGAAGTGAGTCACGGGAGCTGGGACAGGCTTGTCAGGAGAATGACAAGGTTTTCTTCACACCTGTCTGTTTGGAAAGTGGGGGAGGGAGGAATATGGGCTCCCAAGGAATTTATAAGGTAGAGTGTGTGGTTTCTTGCCATTTCCTTGCTTGATCTATTTGGGGTCTGCTGGAATAGTGCTCCAAACAGGAAAATTACTCTCCCATCCTGCTCCCTCCCAAGGATAACCCATCAGTTTAGCAAGAAAGGGCTGCTCTCACACCCCTGAGCGACATAGTTAAGCTGACCTAAGTCCCCATGTAGTCAGCGCTTGGAGGAATTCTTCCACCGACCTAGCTAGCACCTGCTCAGGAGGTGGATTGACTACAGAGATGGGAAAACCCCTCCCGGCAGCATAGGTAGAGTCTACACTGAAGCGCTACAGTGGCGCCGCTGCAGCCTTTTAAGCGTAGACAAGCCCAAAGGTTTCTGTAGCGTATGCAGCGGACTAGGACTCAGGAGATCTGAGTTCAAGTCTCAGGTCTGACAGCTTCCCTAGGTGATCTCAGCAAGCCACTTGGTCTCTCTGGGCCTGAGTCCCCCATCCATACAACAGTGCTAACAGCCCTCACCCGCTTTGAGGAGGGCTGCTCTGTAACAAGAAGGTGCATTGCTTAACTCCAGTAAAAATAGCAGCGAAGACAGGACAGTTCAGGTTAGCAGCTCACAGAAAAGCCTGTAGAGCAGCCTGGGGTTGACCCTGAGCTACTAAGCCCAGTTACAAACCCAGTTTCTGTGTCTTCACTGCTGTTTTAAACCCAAGTTAAGAACACATCTGTGTGTTTTTCAGTGTCAACCTGCGCTTTGTCTGTGATTCCACCCCCTTTTGGGTCTGGAAATGAGTCTTACAGCGCCTAGGCCAATGGTGCCCATCGTGATGGTGGGTTCTAGATGCTACCGTGGCATAGGTGCTGGACCTAGGGGTGCTGTTGCACCCCCTGGCTTGGTTTCCATCAGACACAGGGTTTACAGTTTGGTTCAATGGCTCTCAGCACCCCAGCTATACACACTGGTCCAGCGCCCCGTACCATGATAGAAATGACGCTGCTAATACCAGACTGTCCTATGACAGAAACTTTTTCTGACTCCTGGGGCATGTCTATGGGGAGCAATGGGTGAATTAGACTTACCCCCTCCTCCTCTGCTCCTCTTGTCCCCAAATCGGCTGCCTTCTGCTCTCCCCAATGCAGCACAGACCCCTTTCCCATTTAGTCCTACCGAGGGGGCAATGCTTTAGGCAGGAACAAATCAGTCAGTCCCTCTGCTTGGCTTGTTGTGGATGCCAGAGAGAGCCCCTTCTGCTGCAGAGAACTGCTGGCCCTGTGGGGCACTGAGCTACTCCCTGAGAGCAAGGCCCTTAGGCTCCTGCCAGCCCAGCTGGGGCTCATTTAAAGGCCATTAGGTGTGACAATGAGCAGCTAGCAGGAGCAGCTGTGCAAAATGACCTGAAACAAGCTCTTGAGGTCTTGCTGAGGCTTGAGAGAGGCAGGTTAGGCTGCAGGAAGCAGAGATTGCGGGTTAGAAGGAGGCATCCAGCATGTGCATTAGGGAAACCCGGTGTTGTGTTATTGCTGCTGTCATCCGGCTGCACCCATCACCCTGACACACACACAGCGGTGACCGCCCCCTCCCTCCACCCTGACTCCTTCCAGTGCTACTGGGCAGCAGCATAATCTAGCGCGCAGGCTGGGACGGAACGGAGAACTAGGTTCTGCTGCTGGCTCTGCCACTCACTCCCTGTCTGACCCCCTGCCTCAGTTTCCCCTCTGTAAAATGGGGATGGTGACAGTGCTAAACGTGACCCCTCCTCACACTTTCCTTGGAAGCCTTGGGTCTGATCCAGCAGGCTGCTACGGTGCCCTAACTCCCCGTGTTGCAGGGGGTTTGAAGGCCCTCTGGACCAGCTGGGCTTCGAGGAATAGAGCCTGGCATTTTCAAAAGGGGCTTAAAGCAGGGGGGGGGGCCCAGATTCCACTGAAAATCCAGGGGAGACAGGAACTCCCTTGCACCCCATTTAACGATGCCACCCGTCATTGCTGATCGGTCAATGTCGGCTCCTGCTCCTTTTGAAATCAACAGGAGCAAGATCCGGCCCCTCAGTCAGAGTCCTGGCTTCTCTCTTATCCTGAGATTAGTGCTCAGTACCGCTGGGGATGCTGAACTGGAGCACCAGCTGGCCAGTCCTCCATTTACCCTACTCCATTGCCAGGGGAGCACTGGGGGCTTTCTCCCTTTCTTCCTCATGGGGCGAGGATCTCTCCCCCAGGTGCTGCTTTCTGTCTCCAGACAAACACAGGCCCTGCCTTTGCTCCATTCCACCAGTTGTGCCTCTTCCTCCTGACCATAACGCTTACCCCGAGTGGCTGCTTCTCCCAGATAAATAGCTTCAGTAGGTTTCTCTTGACTCCGGCAAATATGCTCCTCTGGCAACTGCTTTGTGATGATGAGGGGGAGAGAAGGGAGATGCAAAGAGCCCCGGGGAGGCAGGGTCTATGCCCTCTGGGTGCCAACGGCTGCTCCTGCAGACAGGGAGCAGCTTCGGGGAGCAGACGGGAAGGAGAGCAGGTCCAGAGGGACTGCAGTCAGCAGCCCGGTGCTGTGCCACAGGCCACTTCAGGGGGTACAAGCAGAGGGGAGGAATTGGGTAGGGGGCTGGAGGAAGTTGCATGCTGCCAGATGGCTCCATCTCCATGGAAAAGGTGAAGCTGCAATTCTGGAACCAACAACAGGCCACTCACCTTCCATCCCAGTTCCCACAGGGCCCTGCAGCAGCTAGCCATAAAACCCATTCGAGTGACCCCACCAGGCACAAGCAGCAAGACACAAAACCAGAGGGACAGAGTCCTAGGACCATCATCCCAGACTCAGGAACAACCCAGATCCTATGGCATTATTGGTCCTTTCGACCCATTATCCTGCCTCCAGTCATAGCCAGCACTATACCTGGTGCTGCAGGAGGAGGAAGGGAACGCCAGGAAGGGGGCAGCCGGTCTCAGGCTTTTCAGTGTGGTGCTGTAGGTAGGGGTGAGAGGGAGAGGAAGGCAGCAAGGCTGGGACAGGGCACAAGGGGGTGTCCTCATGGGGATGGAGACAGCTGAGGGGCCAGGAACCTAGGAACGTTCTTGTCCTCAGAGCACGGGCCCTCCAAAGCGGAGCACATTTGTCCTGAGAGGCCTGAGTGTTGTGACGGGGATGGCAGGCTAGGCACATTTTCAGAAGCAGACTCGGATTGGGGTGCATCCATTTTAGGGAATCTAGTACTAGATGCCAAGGGACCCAATTGCAGCCCAGGGAATTGGGTGCTTTGCACCTATGGAGAATCAGGCTCCAGTTGAGCACCCCTTAATCAGCCTTGAAAACAGCAGCCTCAGGGATGGAGCTTGGGCAGAAGACGACACCAGAAGTCCGGCTTCCTGCTCAGAGAACTGGACTATTTTAAGCACATTTACCTTCCTGTCTCTCATTAAAACCCCTTTCGTTGCTTCAGTTCGAGAGAGAGCCCTTCACCTCAGTAAAGGAGATTCTGGTGAACTCACTTGGGGGGATAGGTTTTCACTTCACCCCTAGCGGCAAACAATGCTGCTGAAGCCACCCGGGGGCTTTTCAGGGCACTGCTGGGTGCTACCAACCCACCACCAGCTATTTCAGGGAGCTAGAAGGCTATGAGCAAGATGGCTAGTAAACAAAACCTGGCTGACAGGAAAGCCCACTCCCAAACTTCCCAGCTAGAGTCAAATGCCAGCAGAGCTGGCAGGGAAGTAGGAGAGCTCAGCTGGAAATGAGAACTAGGACCAGTAGTGACTAGTGATTTTCAGTGCCCAACTTGAGACACCTTAAAAAGAGTACGTCTACACTGTGATACAGCTCCAACTCTCAGACTCTCGGTCAGCAGGCTCGGGCTGTGGGACTAAATTAGCAGTGTAGACGTTCCCACTCAGGCTGGAGTCTGGGATCCTAAACTCGCCCCCTCGCCCAGGCCAGGTGCGGCCATTCCAGGGGTCTTTTTTACCAGTGTCAACACAGGGCTGGATTAAGGTTATGAAGGGCCTAAGAAAGAATGACATATTGCAAAAAAAGTTATGAGGTCATCAAACATGTATCTCCATAGTTTTACATAGAACTGTAAATATGTAACAAGTTGATTCTACTCTCACTACACTCAATTCTTCAAAGAATTTCTCCCCCTCCCCCACCAGCTTTAGCTATGGCAAAGTCCTGAATAATGTCATCATAATTCAAAGACCTGACTATTTCATTCTCAGTGTTCGAGAGGGACAAAGCACTGAGATGCTCTTGAGTCATGGTGGATCGGAGGACATTTTTGACCTTGTTAGAAGAGAGAAGGAATGTTCTCCACTACAGTTAGTGGTCATTAGTGACAAATACAGCCGTAATGCAGTTTCAACATTTAGGAAACGTTCTATCACACCGGATTCAGTGATAACTCGGTATAGCCAAATCGATTTGCTTTAGTCATCTTTTCTCTATCTCCTTCAATTTCTGTCCTCCTCCTTTCTTCGACATTGTCCATTGTAGGCCTACTGCGTACAAAGTTTGATATTGTTAGCGCCCACAAACACGGACTTAGCCCACAAAGACAAAAATCACAACCACCATAAATTGAATTCACAATCCGGATGGATTCATTTGTACAAAGCAATTTCTAAGGAGACAAAACATTTCCGATGGCCCCGCTACCGTCGCTCAGCTGTTACTTCAATATGGAATGGCGGGCCTACAGTAGGGCCTAAAAATAGAAGGGTCTAAGGGCCTTATTAGCCTAGGGGTTAATCCTGTCCTGCGTAGACATAGTCAAAGGGACCTGAACCTTTTTTTGAAGGCCAGTCCCCTTTAAGGCATCTCAAGTTGGGCTCCCCAAAAATTGAGGCAGCCAAAATCTTGAGTCCCTTTTGCAAACCATGGCCTGATTCCCTAGGACGAGAGAAACAAGAGTAGCCCAAGACCACAGGGAAAGGGAAAGGCAGAGAGACCAGGAAGACCCAAGAGCCTGCTGAAGCTGGCGGGAGGCGGAGATGGAAATTGACATGTCTCACTGGCGAAGAGAGCACCAGACATTTCCGCACCATGTGGGGAAGAGTTTTAATCTTCACAACTGGCAAAAGATTTGAGCTACATGGAGAACAGTCATTAGCTTCCTTCATGCCTGAACGAGCCGACCAACTTTGCATAAACAATCTTCCTTCCCTCTGATCTGGAAAAGCTCCCGCTGAGCGGCAGGAGTCTCCCAGCGCCGATTTCCAGCTCCACACCTGGCCCCCTGCTTCATGAATGATGCTTGCCCGTTGTACCACATGTTTCACCCAGCGAGTTCACCAAAATCCATTCCTCTCGCTTCCCCCGGGAGAGCTGCAGAGCAAAGCGAGGCACAGAGGGTTTACAGGGCTTGACCCCACAAGCCTACCTCCCACGAACGCTCCCTTTGCAGACAACCACACTTGCATGAGGGGGTCAGGAGCAGGTCCTTCAATGGCTCGTTCGGGGTCAAACAAGCCAGTAATAGGGCCCAGGGGGTCTGACTTTCAATCATGTGTTGTAGACACACTCCCTCCCACAGCCAAGGATGGATTCTAAGACCAGAGCTGCTCAATTACTGGCAAAACAGATGATTCAGTCAATAAATTATATACACAACTCAACAGCATCCTTAGCTGAACAGCACACATGGAGAATATTATTTGACCCGCCCCACCTAGGAGTCCAGACTTCCAGATCCCCTGCTCTAATCCCCAGACACATTAGCTCCCCGAGCCGGGAACAGAACCAGGAATCCTGCGTCACGTGCTCCATCTCCGATCATTTGAATGTACGCACATCCTGAACCTAGGTGTCCTGACTCCCAGTGGTGGGCATTGTATTTCCATATGTTTTCGCATCACGCCAGGTGTCATAATACTGTATAAAAGCAGGGGAGGGGTTAAAAGCCAGTTCCCCACTATTCATCCAAAGAGAAGCTCGTGATGAGAGAGATCTCTCTGGACTTTTTAGCCCTGAGATGAACACAGGCCCACGATGGTGCTGGAATATTAATACCAGGGAACACAAGGCCCTAACTCTAGCACAAGAGAGATACTGAGCGTTCAGTTTGTGTATGCCGGAGTGAAGGAGAAAAATCTAATTAAACATGGCATCTGGGCTTGGAGGAGCTAGGGATGGGGCTGGAATATAAAGAACGGCTGCTACCCACAGATCAGAGGGCAATATTAATAAACCCACGCAAGGGGACCAGAGGATCAGATGATAATATTGATAAAATGCAAAGCAAAGACAAAGCAGCCAGGGGATATTGGATGGTGACGCTGATAAAAACGCCATAGAGACCGTATCAACGGCAGCCAACGCAGGACTGCACAGCCCTGCCCCAGGCTACACTCTGCCATGCACCTGGGTGTGTGTTCCTGACACATGCATCTTGACAGTGCATGCTGCTGTCCCACTCCCCTCCGAAAGGGCCAGTGGGCACAGACCGCTCCAGGCCCTTCCCAAGAGGGGCATGTTGCCAAGGCCTGAAAATGACCTTGGAATCCCTTCAGGGGGCAGAGAAACCCCCGCACAGCCGCACACAGCTGGCTGCAGTCTTGAACTAACCCACGCATGCTACCAGCCTGCCCATTGATGGGTGGGTGGCCCCTGATTCCCCAGCAGAAGATTCCTAGTTTGCTATCGGTCTGCCTTCCTTGGCCCTGCTCTCCTACGCCTAGGCAAGCGCCGTCCTGTTTCTAGGGTGGAAACTATTAGGAGAGGAGAAGGGTTTCTCCTAAATGTGAAAGCCCCACCCTAGCAGTCACATCTTACCTGCAGCGCCTTGCACGTTTCCCTGCGAGTTCAGTCCAGTCCTACAGACACCCCTAAGGCCTGAAGGCAACAGCCCTTGATCGGCTGCCTGTGCCTCTCACCCAGCTCTGCCCCGGCCCCTCACTCCTGATTTCAGCACTCACTACTCCTGCAGTTCCACCCCCCACCCAGCTCTGCCATTGCTCTAGCCCCTGAGCTGCTTCTGAACGGCAGCCCCCAGACACACGGTTTCCAATGCACTTGGTGGGATGCACGCTCTGTGCAGGGAACGAGGCTCAACCCATTGCCCGTATTGCTCTGGGGGCGGTCGGCGTACAGCCTGCTCCCCCGAGGGCCAGGCAGGCTGATGGCGCGGGACGGAGCTTCGGCAGAGCGTCTCTCCTGGCTGACAACGCTCTGCCCAGGTTGGTGCTCACCCACGGGCGCTTCATCAGCTGGTCTGATTGCCAGTGTTTACTCCCAGCCCCAGAAAGTTCAGAGGAGCAGCTGCTCAGCGCTGGGCTGTAGGTTTCGTAACAGGACCGGTGAAGACAACCCAGTGCATGAGGGGGAGAAGAGAGGCTGGCCCAGAGGAACCAGCAGAGAACAGCTGTGTGTTCTCTCCTTTCCCCCACTCTCTCGAAAAGGCCTTTTGTGCTGGGCAATAAGGATCAACAGCAATCCCTGAGGAACGACCCCAGAGCTGGCAATCACTAGAGGAACAGGCCAGGTGGTAATCCAGCCAGAGGGGCGGGAGCAGCCTGGGCCTTGCTTCGGAAGAGACACTGCACTAGACTGGCTCTCTGATGAAGGCTGGAGGGGTACTAGTCGGGTTAGTGCCGAAGGCTGAGTGCTGGGATAGGTGTGGGGAGAAAGGGGGATCATCGTATGCAGGGCGGAAATGGAGGAGTGCCATCTGTCGGGTGAGAGATGCAGGGAGATGGAGTAAGCGCCCTATGCAGGGTGGAGGCCCCGGGTGAGCTGGGGCTAAGGGGAGAGTTCAGTGGAGTAAGTAAGCCATAACCTCTGCAGCTGCTGTTTTACCAAGTGAGCACGCGGTTTGCCTTTCCCCCTTGCCTTTCATCTTACATCTGATCCTGAGCATGAAAGATGAAAGTTTATTCTCTCCCTCTCTCTGGGAGTCGGAGCACAGAGCGATTCTGCTGCCAGCTTGCTCCCTGGGGGCTGCATGCATTAAGGGAGGGGTTACCTGGCTGGGGATGGAGGCAGGGGGCACTCTGTTGCAGGGACTGTAATTACACTGGGCATATCTGAGTCTGTTGCCTTCGGTGATGCAAGTGGGGAAGATCTCTTTTGTGCTAGCAGAGAAGGTGCGAGGCAAAGCCCGCTCCAGATGTGGAGACAACGCGGCTCTCTGCGGGCTGCAAGGGGTAGCGCACGGATGTGCCTGGGAGAAGCAGAGCCCTCTGCAGCTCTAAGGTACTGGATGCATCAGCCTTGCATTGCTCCTGGGAGGTGGGCATAGTTATCCCCATATCCCAGCAGAGGAAAGCAAGATGCAGAGCCAGTGACAGAGCTAGTGATGGAACACGAACACAGGGCTCCTGGATCCTGTCCACTGGGCAGTGCTGCCTTGAAGAGGTGTCTAAGGCCTCCGCCTCCTCCAACTGCATATCTCATCTGCTGCAGCGATGTACGAGTAAGGAGCTGGGGGGGTATAAGGACCTGTCACACAAAGCACAGGGGTTGACCAGCACTTGTATGTGTCGGGGGAGGACAGAACCCACGTGCCCCAATTCTAAGCTGCCTCTCTCTGGAGGCCAAGAGCGTAAAATGCTGCCTGTGGGCCTCCAGGGTTCTGGGGCCACTAGGAGACAGTTCAACTCCCAGCGTGAGCTCAAGCAGTCCTGGGGATGCTCTGACTGGCACCTCGGGCTACAGCAGCTGAGCAAGGCCAGAGCACAAAGTGCACTGGTCACAGCCCCTCAGACCCCGGGCACGTCCCTGCATGGGGGAGGGTCATGCACGGCAGTCGTGCTGGGGAAACACTGCCCTCACAGGGCTGCTCTCCAGCCCCTGTGCACCAGGCCCGTCAAGGGGCTCAAACGCAGCCCAGAATTGAGGTTGTGGTTACTTTCCCTGACCATGCAGCTCAAGGGTCAGTGTCAGCTGGCAGGGGAGGGAGAACTTACACACACACACACACACAAAGCAGCTAGCTGGAAAGTGCAATGGTGCATGAGCCCCCACCCATCCAGTCTATACATGGATTCATGGGCACGTGTCCCACACGCCCCGACACGGCAAACCCTCCCCTTCCTGCTCCTTTGTTCAGGGCCCAGAGCCGGAGTGCACCTCACCCACTGCCACAGAGCTGTTCATGCAGAGACTAGTGGGACACCACTGGCCGCGTGGCCTCTGGCTGGGGGGCAATCGTGAGGATTGGTACCAACAGCCCACAACTCAGTCAGAGTATGCAGCCTTCAGAACTGGGTCAGCAGCGCCATCTGGCTGCTCCACACGGGCCAGCTCCTAGACACACCAGACCTTTTCCAGATGCTTTGGGGTGGGCGTGGAGGGGGGGATACAAGAACACGGTGGGTCCATCCAGTTCCTTGGCAGGATGAAGTTGGCTGGATGCAGAGCCCCCACCATGCTGCTCCATGGGACGGCAACTCCAAGATGTGTCTGTTATCAGTCAGCAGCAAAGGGGTTAAATATACATCTGCAACCCCAGCTGTTCTCGGCCTCCCCCTGCTCCCCAAATAAATGAAGGGGGAGTGGAGGTGCGGAAGAGAGAGCCCTCATCATGAAATCAAAGCTGCTTTCTGCCATATCGCCCGGGGCCTGCTCACATCTGTCTGCCCCTGAAGGAAGTTACCAAAACTTTGAAAGAACAGCTGCTGTCTGGATTGCTTTTGAGGAATGGGGAGGGGGCTTGACACTGGGAGCCTGCCACATAATGGAAAACCGGCTGAACAATTTTGCCACTCTATTTTAGTTCCTTTCCTGTCTGTGACAGATCTCTTCTGCCTGGCGTATTCCCACTTGCTGGTTAATCAGCTCAACGCCACACAATCGGATGTTGGGCTCCAGTTTCAAGCAGCCACGACTTTGCCTTGACAAATAAGAATGCACCACAGATGGCCGCTCTATCTCTGCAAAGTCTCTTTCCAGCCCCGGCCCTCTTCCGCAGCCCAAAGATGCAAACAGCTCCATCTCACTCGCGAAGAGGGCGTCTCTTTTCACCAGTAGCATGAACCCTGTGCTGCTCTGCATATCCCCAAATCTGGTACCCCAACCCCCTCCACCTGAGTGCCAGCACCACCTTGGATCACCTACCAACCCCAAGTCCCCTTTGCTGGCTGGTGACCCTCAACGCCAACTGTTATCCACTTCCCAAACCTGCTGCCCTAAGCCATTCATATGAGAACAAAATCCACAACCCAAACTATTATCTGCCCCCCCACCCAAGAACCTGGTACCCATCTTCCACCTGACTGCATCATCCAACTCAAGCCCCTAACCCATTACTGGGCTCCATTACTGCGTGCATTCTCCATCTGCTCGCCCATAGCCCCGATCCCTCCATCTGCCTCATCCCTGGTGCGCTTGGTTTGGTTGCCCACCTTCCCCGCAGCCCCGAGCAATAGCGTGGAGAATAAAGAAGGTGACAGGCTCAGAAAGAGCCGTTGAGCACATATTAAATAAAAGATGGCGTATTTCAGAGCCGTTGGAGTGATGATTTAAACATGAAGTCGAAGCTAGTAATGGTGTTGTCAGAGCTGTAGCGTTAACACCAATCAATAATTCACTGATGTGCTGCAACTGCGCCTCAAGCCATGGTGTCTGCCTGTGGGGGCTTCCCTTAAAAACACTCCTGCCCCCAGCCTCCGTGCCAGGCACAGCAATGCAAGCTGCAGCTGAACTACCCACTGCAGCCTCTCATCCGCCAGGCGGCTTCGCCTGGGAGAAAGCAACAGAGCCGATAAACACCTCCCTACAAAGCTCTTGGGACTCAACATTCAGCCCTTACTGTGGCTTGGGGCTCAAAGACGCTTGGGTGCCCGAGCCCTGTCAAAGGCAAGGGGAGCCCCGACTGGAGCAGGACGGGGTTTGTTGCTAAGTAACTTGAGCAAGGCTTCACCTGGCCGTGCTATTTTAGGCAGAGCAGAAGGGTGATGAGGGGAAGGAAGCGATTGAAGACGATACCCCCCCAAATAACCATAATGGGGGTGTCACAGTTCAAGGCAACTGCCCCTGTATCCCCGCTCTAGGCTCCTCAGCCATCACCTCTCTTGGGTAACCACCTGAATCTCTCTTCCTTCTGACCAGGGTTTTTCCAGGCTGCAGTTCCCTGCCTACACTGTGATATTCCCAGCAAGCCAGACTGCTTAAACAGCCAGCGGCTGCACTCTGCTTTCTCTCCAGAGGTTACCAACAGCATAATGGCCCACAGTTACTAGTCACCACAAAGCTCTTTTCAAGCAAGTACGTTTATTCGTAAGGTGAAAGCATTACAGAAAAAACGTATTAAAAACCAATAACAGAACCTATGAACATGCTAAAAAGCTTTCCAGAGATCATCTCTCCTGACTCCAACTATGAGCTCTGGTAGGAGTCAAAAATCCTAACCTGGGTTTTCCCCGTGGTTACAAGTTGAGAACGGTCTCAGATTCAGAACAACCAGAAACAGTTCCCACTTTCTTTATACAGCGTGGGCCTTTTATCTTGGCCTCATGTAATAGGCAATAAGCAGACAATGGCCCACTCTTCAGGACGTAGCTTCAAAAGAGTGGAGTTTTGCATAACCGGAGTGGGAATTTGCATTCACCTCCCCCTCGATATTCCCCAGGAAAACTGCTTCACACTTTTTGTTCCAAAAGGCCATTCGGGTCTGGCCCTTGTTCAGGATAGTCCTCTGAACTCCCAAGTCTCACATCCGTCTCTCGAGAGATTCCATAGAGTCCTGGCCCACACTATGACAAACCGCTCATTGAATACAATGTTCCTCATACTTAAAGGTAATTCAGTAAAGTTTCCCAACAATATTGCAGGAAATTACCATCGCTGTCACAGGGGGACCTTCAGAATTCATAAATCCATAGGTCCCAAGCCAGAAGGGACCACTGTAATCATCGTGTCTGTCCTTCTGTGTAACAGGCCAGAGAACTGCCTGAAATAATTCCTAGAGCTTTTAGAAAAACAATTCCAGCTTGATTTACAAGTTGCCAGTGATGGAGAACCAATCACAACTGACCACAATTAACCACCCATACATAATTCCCCTCACTGTTAAAAATGTAGGCCTTACTTCCAGTCTGAATTTGTCTAGCTTCAACTTTTGGCCATTGGGGTGTGTTTGACCGTTCTCTGCTAGACTAACCCATTATCAAGTATTTGTTCCCCAGGTAGGTACCTACAGACTGCAATCAAGTCACCTCTTAACCTTGATTTTGTTGGCTCCTTGAGTCTATCACGAAGGCATGTTTTGTAACTGCTAGAGCTAACCTCCCAGCTCAGCCTGCTGCCCAAACCCTCGCTCCCCCATCCAGGGCCATTCACCATTTAGTCTCTTCCATCCAGGGAGAGGCACATTCTGAGCCCTGATGTAAGGAGGTCTAAAATACCTGCCGGCCAGTCAGGGTCTCTACAGAGAAGTCAGTTGTCTTGAGGAACTCCCAACTGCGCCTGAGCTGTGACCAACTGGCCTTTCCAAGCGATGGCTGAGAGCACTCGCTCGGAGGAGGCATTCCAGCCTCCCTCCCTGGTTTCACTTCTAGCCTCAGGCTGGCAACTTGGCCCCATCTGCGGGATCGCCCAGACCTGCTTTAGGACTTTCACATCGGCCCAGCACTTAAACCACGCCGAGCATGAGTTTTCAGACTGTGGTCCCTTCAGCATTCCTGCCACAGCCATAGACAGCCCCGTGCCCCTGCAAAATCCATGACCCAACAAACACCTTGATTAGCTTCATCAGCACCATTTAGCTACACTAATGCCTTGGTCATGGCTGAATGACCTCACATTTGCCATTCATTTCCCTTTAATCCAGCATGAATCAGTGCCCCCTATAACACAGGTGCAGCGGGGCACTGGTTCCCCTCTGGGGCTCAATCATGCGTGGAACAAAGCTCCATTTGAGCCACTTAATGAGTTCGCTCCTGCCAGAGGCCTGGAGAAGCTGGGCTTGTAATAACAATAATGGCTTTGCCCTCCTCCTCTCCCTTGTTCAGGGCTTATTGTTGTTGCCAAACAAGCAAGAGGAGCAGCTGGTGAGGGAGCAAGGATGGGTGGCAGGTGAATCCAGGCGTTTTGCTATGCTCCTTGGGGGGTCTGACAGGAGGGATGAAAGCAGAGGGACTCATCAACAGGTTCAGGGTCCCAGAGAAGGAAGCGGGATGGGGGTGGGGAAGATGATGGTTATGGCGGGTGGGAGAGACAATTACTGGACAAGGCAGCTGATGATTAACAACATTAGACTGCTGGTTTGCTAATCACGCTGACCAATATGGCCTCATTGTCTCCGTGCCCGTCAGTCCATATCAACTGGTGCCTTTTGTCTTATACATAGTCTCTACTCCAAAGACTTTGCAATCGGTCTTTTTGTTCTGTGATTGTACAGCACCTAGCGCCATGGGGTCTTGGATCAAGGGACTCCTAGGTGCTACAATGACACAAATAATAAAAGAATAATAATTATTATGAAGAGCATCAGGGGACTTTTCTACAGCCAGGCCTTTTACAGTCCTGCCAGGACTGCTTTAGCTACATGGTGCGCAGAGCAAGGAGGTCTGCAAGGAAACCTCAAGGATTGGTTTGCATCTGCTGCACTTCCAGGGGCGAGAGCACCCCCACCTGGCCATTTCAGGCTAGACACCATTCATTTGATCCAGGATCCATCAATAGCCCCAGGCTCTTTTTAGTAGAACCTTTATGAAATAATATCTCCACCTTACCCCTGCTGTCTCAGACCAACAATCCCACTCCCCCATTTTAATCCTGAGTGCTCCCAACCTCCTTCCTTCCAGTCATCAAAGTGTTTGGAATATAAACAAACCCATGGGGGGAAATATATAGACCCAGAACTAACTGGCCATGGGTCTGCTGGGACCCTGAGCACCTGTCTTGTGCATGTAAGCAGAGTCAGGATGAGCTCTACCCTGACATCTGGTGGTGAATTATGGCGAGTGTGGAAAAGAACTCCAGGGGCTGAGCTTGTTTGCATAGGCACACCCACTCGCCTGGCAGAAAACACAGCAACTGAAAGTGGTTACTTTGGCTGGTGTGGGATCCCCAGTTTCTCTATTATTGGGGCAGGAAGAATAAAGTTTGTTACCCTGATTCTGTGAATCAAGGCCAGTGGAACTGTTGTATGACAGAAGGACTGAGTGAGTCCTTCACCATTACCTAAGTAGCACTTGCTTGACAAGGGGCATGGGTTACAAAACCCAGTGAATTGAGAGAGGATGGGGACAGGTATTTGTACCTGATGGTATGGGTCCCCTCTGAGGGTCCAAAACACCAATTGCACCACCTCCTCTCTCCACTGTTGAATGTCAGAGCTAACTTTGATTCCCTTAGGAGTCTAGTTACAGGCTGCTGAGCTGAATTCACTTTGGGCCAATGGTGCACCAGCACTGGGGCTCCCCTACTATACTATGAGCTGAAATTGCTAAGAGCTGAAATCACAAAAGAGCTGATGTTATTAAGAGCTGAGATCACTGAGGCTATGTTAACTAGTGGGGGAGCCTGAAGCTATATTGCTCAGCAGCTGGCGGAGCAATTTGTGGGGATGACTGGAGGAGCAGCGAGCGGCGTGGAGCCTTGCGGGGCCGGTTGGAGTGGCCCAAGGAACGGCGAGCGGAGCTGTTTACGGGGACAGCTGGAACGGCTCACAGGTCGGTGAGCGGAGTGGAGCGGAGCAGCTTGTAGAGCGGAGCAGTTCGTGGGATGGCAGGAAAGTGGACTGGCTCGTGGTAAAGGCTGCGGCGGAACCCCCACGGAGAAACAGACGGCTGGCCAGCCTCGGATCACGTAAGGTGCCCCTTAACACCCTGCGTGCCCCCGCCCTTTACTCTGGGGCTGCACTGACCAGGGGCAGAGACTTTGGGGGTTGTTGGACTTTTGGGACTTTGGGTGGTTGCTGGACCCCAGAGACTTTGGGGATGTTGGACTTTGGGGACTCTGGGTGATTTTTGGGTTGCTGGATTCAAGAACCAAAGGGAAAGGACACAGGCCAATTTGCTGGGGTGGGTTTTGCTCATGGTTTGTGTTATGAATCCTGTTTGTGGTGTTTTTCCAATTTTATGCTGATGTCGTTTACCTCATGTTATTAAACATTTTCTGCTACACTCAGACTCCGTGCTTGCGAGAGGGGAAGTATTGCCTCTTAGAGGTACCCAGGGGGGTGGTATGTAATTGTCCCAGGTCACTGGGTGGGGGCTCGAGCCGGTTTTGCATTGTGTTATTGAAACAGAACCCCTAGATACAGAACCCGGCCCTTGTTGCTGCCAACTTAGATGGGCAGAAGGGTTACATGCATCATGCCCTGAACTTTCATCTACTTGTTCTTGTTTGACTGGTAAGATCGTTGGGGCCAGGACTGTATCCTCCTGTGTATTTGTACAGCCCCAAGCACTGCAGGGACCCATCTCCGGGTAGAGCTACAACACAAATAAATCTGTAGAGAAACGTGGGACAGATTTACCCTAGGAAAGAGAAACTTGTGTGCAATTGGCTACATATTGGAGGGGGGTTCTGAGATGGGAAAATCACAGCTCACGAGGACAGTCTCGATACTGCAGCGATTGCCTGCTCATGGGGAAATGGAGGGATGGAGAGCTTCTCCCACACTCCCCTCCATGCCTAATTCCACCCAGCTGCAATGCACGTTACAGCCTCTCAAAGTTCATTTCCCAGGCCCCTCCCTCCTTCCCACTTCAGTCCCTCAAAAACATTTCCCACTGACATTGATAAAGAACCTCTTTCCCTAACTTCTGTCCAGCCTTAAACTCTCAGCATCTGGGGCTGGGACTGTCCTGTCTTACATAGGTGGAAAGCACCTGGGGCACTGAGTACCAGACAAACAGAAGAGAGAGAGGCACAGACAGACTAGGGTGACCAGGTGTCCCGATTCTATAGGGACAGTCCCGATATTTGGGGCTGTGTCTTATATAGGTGCCTATTACCCCACACCCTGTCCCGATTTTTCACCCTTGCTATCTGGTCACCCTAAGACAGACAGACAGACAACATGGCAGAGGAGGGAAACGTCTGGTCTTTTACAGATGTGCATATTCCCTTATTGTGTCTCAGCTTCCCTCATCTCCTCCCCTCCCCTACACCCACCCGCCCCCTTCTCTCTCGCTCCACCACTCTCTGCACTGCAATCTTGCAAGTAAATATCCCCATCTTGTGGACTGTCATTGCTAAGCAGGCCAGAGAGCCTCACAGACTCCCCACCCGAATAGAGCTGGACAGACAGAAGCACAGCAACAGACCAGGGCACATTCTACATAACAAGTGTCTTTATGACCAGCTCAGGTTTATGAAACAGGAGTTAATACGTTCGCCAGATTTGCTCTGAAATAGTTGGAGGAAAAACTTCAAATGCAGCCTGTCTCTGCAGTAGGAGCCCCAGGCTGGACAAAACGCTGCAAAAGAGAAACAAGAGAGAGGTGAGCAAGAGCGATGGCATCAGATGGGCCAGGATCCTAAGGAGGTAAATAGGACTAGCGCCTTTCACCAGGGATCGCAAAGCACTTTCCTTGTTTAATGGGTCTTATGCCCCCATCACCGTGGCCTGGGGGCACATGCAAAAATTCAACAGCACTGCTTCAAATGAAGCCGCTCCCTGCCAGGCATTGCAAACAGTCCTCCCCAGCCTTAGTACATGAGTCTGCCATGATCTACAGGCCAACCAACGCTTCATCAGGAGGTGGGAGCTGGCACCGTACCCTACAGGTCAGAGGAATCTGTCTCTGCTGGATGCCCGGGAAAAGCGCGTTCACAGCCAAGGACCCTCCTCAAGAGCGGAGCCTGGCTGACCTCAGCATCCCCACTCACTAATGACCTCTCACAACAGGGGGCGCTGGAACAATGTGTATAGCGGGGGGTGCTGAGAGCCACTGAACCAAACTCTAAACCCTGTCTATAATGGAATCCATAAAGGATCCTGAGTTTCAGAGATGCTGAGCTAGTCAGCTTGGCTCAGGCCACAGCGGGGCGCAATATCTTACCGAAAGGATCAGGCTTTAGGCTAGATTCCGTGCTGGGCCTCTCGGGAGATACCACGCAGGAGGGGCAGCCGAGGAGGATGACGACAAAGGTAGCTTTAAAACCACCTGTGTCCCCCTTGGACACTCCCTGCCTTCCCTCTGGCCCTGCCCACACAGACCGACCTGGCCACCAGCTGCTAGCCAGGACAGCTTCCCTGGCCACTGTCAGGTTTTGACGGCAAGCAGCTCCGGGTAGAACTTGATTTAGGTAAGCTGACTCTCAGCCCCCTGGGTGACTTAGAATGACAGTTGACACTATCCCAAACTGGCCAGCCAGGATGGCATGGGACCACGTGCCCTGAGGTTTCCCATGGGAGAGATAAGGCCAGCGAGGGTCCAAGTTTCAGATGCCCCTGGATGCCTAGGCCAGGTGCGTCATGAGGTCACAACTTGTCTTGCCCCAGGTCTGCAGCACCGGCAATAGAGGCCAGGAGGGAATCTTGGCATAATTCACTCTGGGGAAATCGCTTTTATTTGTTATCCTGACGCTCGCTGATTTGGACCTACATGTCTCAGGACAAATGTTGGCCCTTCATCACGGGCCTAAGTTTACTTTCAGCCCAGGAACTAGCTGCGGGAGGCCAGCTGGTGGAGCAGCAGTGAGAGGAAGAAACTCAGGGCTGGATTAAAATGGAGAACAAGCTCCTTTCTAACCTCAGGAACAGAGGGTTCACTCTGTAGGGTCAAGTCTATGGAGGTGGCAGGTTTGAGGAAGCTAGGAGCAGTGAATCGAGGAATGAGTTGAGACTCACTTCCAATGTTCTACCTGGCCTACACGCCTTACCTGCTATATTTAGCTTGAAAGCGTGGCTCGGATCTCAGTGTTCGACCTGTTGTTCTGCATTGCTTGAAGCATGACCTGGGACACACTGAAGAAACAAGAAGTTATAGGGAGGTGTCGGACCCAGCAATGCACTGGGGAGGACTTCTATCCATCCATCTCACGATTCTGCACAGGTGTCCATCACTGCAGGATCTGAGCGCCGGCCAGAACCCAAAATGTGCTGCTACCTAACTGCAGAATTGGGTTTCCTGCACCTGGATGTCATTTAGGGGGATCTATGTTTCAATCTCCAACTGGTAAAAGCATCGAGAAAGCAGATGTTGCAGTTGAGTCTGCAGAGGTAGAAGCTAGAATTTGATGTGCCCTGTCAGACTGGATCAGACCCATGGTCCATCTAATCCAGAATCCTGTCTCTAAAAGTAGCCAGCACCAGATGCCTCAGAGGAAGGTGCAAGAGCCCTACAACAGGCTGATGTGGGATAATCTGCCCCCACAAAGGCCTCGCCACATCCCCAAATCACTGGAGTCTGGCTTAAACCCTAAAGCAGGGAGGAGTTATCCCTTCCAAAATTCTTTTCTTTTTGCATTAACTATAACAACACTGAATACTTTTCTTATGCAGATAACTGTTTGGCCCTATTTAATTCTTTCGTCTCAATGGCATCCTGTGGCAGTGTGTTCCACAATCTAATCACATGTTGAGAGAAAAAGTATTTCTTTTTATCTGTGTTGAATTTTCCACCTTGCAATTAATTGAAAGTCCCCTTGTTCTTCTGTCGTGCAAAAGGAGACAAGGGGTTAATTTCCTGCTAGAGCAGCTCTAGTAGCATGGTGACCATTGGCTTGATCTCTCTAGCCAATGAGGACTCTGGATAGCCAAGGAACTTGGGCTCTCTTCTTCTAGAAGAACACCTGGTTTAGAGGACTTTTGTTGGATTGCCAAGTGGTGACAAATCTGGACAGCAGCAAACAGGTCTGAATTCTCTCCCTATTACGGAGGTCTGGCGAAGTTTTCACTGGGGGCCCACTCCGAGTATCTGGCTACACATCCATATTTTTAAGGATCAGCACAACTTGAAACCAGGCCTGCAGGGCTACTAGACAACCAACATCCCCACAGTGCCATGCAGCAGCAACTGTAACCTGGCCACTCCCAGCAACCCACAATCTGCAGAGGTTCAACACTACTGGAAGTTCCACCTCAAGTGATCTGAAAGAGTAGTCTTAGCAGTCCCTGATGGGCTTATATAGGGACAAAGCCAACGAGGTGTACCAGGATGTGTCCAGGCAACACAGCTAGCTTCCACGACCGACTTGCTTCTCTGTTTCTGAGCTCCCGGTACTGATCTCGGCGCTGATTCCCGAACGACCCCTGGGACCCTGACCCCATTATCTGGTATTGACCCTCAGCCTGATTCTTGACTCTGTGTGCAGCTCAGATCCTTGTCTTGACTCGAACCTCATCTTGACTCTTGACCCCGATACTGGCTTTGACCCGTTTCAGTTCTGGGATTCCAAGCGCCTACCCCTAGTCCGGCCTACCTTTGCCCAGGATCCTGACATTATTACCCTAGGGCTCCAGCACACTGGCCCCACTCCAGCACGTGCCTAGTCCCACTGCACACAATCCAGAGTGCTCAGCACCGAGACTGTAAGCTCTTTGAGGCAGGGACTGTGTCTTCCTGTGGATGGGGGCAGCACCTGGTGCCTTTTGGGCGTGACCTGAGTATGAGCTGGCAGATGTTTAAAGGACCCTGCCAAGAGGATCTTACCTGTTTCGCACTTGTTCCAGCCTCTCCCGCATGGCTTCGTTCCTCATGTCACTCGATACTCGAAAGACCCGGGTCTGACTGCAAGAACCACACAAGTCCATTCAGGTGATTTTATGACGCTGGCCTGGTCACCCATAAAAAACATCCAGCATGCCACCCAAGCCCAGCTCTGCACAGGTCCCCAATCTTTGTGTTATCCCAGTCTACCCAATGGTAGGACTGTATCCTCCAAGTTAAAAGTGCTCCTCGTTAGTTCTAGTAGAACCCAAGAGATCAAAATCGCTGATATGTAAGCATGATGCTGTAAAAGGTTGTGATTGGTTTTTTTATACATTGCAATATAGATGCATATAAACTTCACAGCTCCATGACCAAACACTGCCCACTTTGGGCCAGATCCTCAGCTGGCGTAAGCCAGCAGAGCTCCATTGAGTTCACCGCAGTGATGTACAACAGCTGAAGTTCTGGTCTTTTGGTCCAGTCCTGAGCATCCTGGCTCCCACTGACGCTCATTGCCTTCTCTTCCCCCCGCCTCACTTCAACGGGGCTTCCCCTTTCATACTCCAGCTCAGTACCTTGCAGAATCAGACCCTTTGCCTCTTCCTAGGGGATAGCTACAAGGGACTCTACCTCCATCTTATGAACTGGATCTTTGTCCTCTCCTCCAGAAGACCGCGGCTCGACGATGACACTGGCAGTTTCGTGCTAGAGACTTGAACAGACTAGGAAAAACAGGGGAGAGCAGATATTATTCACAGCCGCAAACCTTGGCATGAAGGGAAATAGGATGAAACGCAGCTCAGAGTCTTAACCAGGGGGGGGAAAAAAAAGCCCTTTACTATCTACTTTATATCAGCATTAATGAGACCACAGTGGCTAATGCCAAATCAGCTGAGAAGTGCCTATTACCCCTGAATGCAAGGCAGTGACATTTCAGTTATGTGGAAAGGTTGCTTTTCAAGTTCATGTGGAACATAGTGGGAGAACAGGATTTGCCCTACTGGATCAAACCATTGCTGAAGCAAGTCTGTATCCTGGCATCATTATGCATCATAGGGAACCACTGGTGTGCATGGTGGGGAAAAAAAGCCCGTGGACGTCAAATGGGAGTCTCTCAGTTGATTTCAATGCACCTTGGGCCAGTCACTAGATCTTGCTTCTGGCAGAGGTCAATTGATGCTTCAGAGGAAGAGGAGGAAAACCACAACACAATGACCTAGCTGTATATCATGCTGTCTACACAGGAGGATAAGCGTTCCTCACATTATCAGATCACCTTGCACTTTTGTAGCTGATATTTGATTAGCCCCTTCAACTGCAGAGGAAGAAGGAAACAGTGAGCCAAACCAAACTTCCCAGGCAGTAATGCCCATCTTTGGTTTATCCTCTGTGGAGAAGGACTCCATTCTAACCCGCAAGGGCCAGATTTTCCAAAGAGCTCAGCACATAAGTGGCATGCCGGGAGGAGCCGGCTGCTGAGCACTTTTGAAAACGTGACCCTTGTTTGGAGGATGCCAAAAGGGGAGAAAAAAAGAAAACCTCTTGAAAACCTGGCCCTGAACGTGCGTGATGAGCAGTTGGGAACTTGGCCCAGCTGCCCAAGAGGTTTGGTGTACACAAGGAATGCTTTAAAGCGAGTTCCAGGGGATGGATGACAGTCCAGCCATCTATTGCTGCTATGGTTTCACTGGCAAAGCCAAGCTTGGTTTCAACAGCAGAAGGAAAACGGAGTCTTGTTTCCTATTCTGTTGAGGTTCTCAGACCTCAGCCACTGTTAAGGTGTTAGAGCACTTAACGTCTCCCCGGTGTAACCCCACTGGACACCCTGGCCCATGCTACCCATAGCCCCACATGAGGGAAGTGTCTTAACACTAATATATGCCACTCAGACTCTACTTCTTCCACCTTCTCCTGTACAGCGTCACAGGACGCTGCCACCTCTCATTCCATACACCGCCCCCCGGACACTGTCCCAAGGCGATACCTGTGACTTTGTCATTCCTGAACCTTGGCCAGCAGAAGGGGTCGCTTTGGTTTCTGCCTTGTTTTCCAGTTTCTGCTTAAAGAATTTGGAAGCTTCTTCTTCAATCTGAAAGGGAAGCAAAATAACAACATCTTTCCTCGCCAGCAACTCCTGAGGGAGAGCAGTGACTAGAATGAACTGTCCAGGTATCAGACCTCAATGGCTCTTAGGCACTTGGGGTTTTACTTTATACTTCTTGGTAACTGAGGGCTAATAACAAAGCAACTATCCATTTAGGGAAAACACTTGGGCCCCTTGCTTCCTAGCAGGTACCATCTCATCTTCAGAACACAGAAGGGTGGAAGAGTGGAACCTGCCAAACCAGTCCTCTTAGAAGGCTAGAATGTCGTCTCCTAGCTGGGTGTGTATTAAATATGAAGATCCACCGTAGTGTCTGTTTAGGCAAAGTAATGATCTCAGAGCCTTTGGCTTCAAAGTACCTTCAAAGCAGGGTTGAACCAAAGTCCCCAGAATACCATTTAATCCCAGAAGTCCACTGTGTTGGGGGACAGTCTCCTCACCAAGATTTTCTTTTTCATAACAAGGGTGGTAACAACCCCGACGTTGAGTCAGATGGGCATGAAAACCACATTTCTCCCCTCCGTCATGGTTATCATCCATGTACCCAGGCACTAAAACCATGCCCCCTAGTCTGTATCCATCCAGACAACTGGGCATTCAACGTGGTTTCCTCCTAGTTAGCATCCAGGTAACCAGGCATTAAAATCCAGGGTCCCCCCACGTAGTAGCAATGTATTCATGCATCAGATCCAGG
The DNA here is from genome assembly GCF_002925995.2 of Terrapene triunguis. NCBI lineage: Eukaryota > Metazoa > Chordata > Testudines > Emydidae > Terrapene > Terrapene triunguis. The sequence continues at coordinate 8,670,318 of NW_020664725.1, forward strand.
ATCTGATCCTGCCCCCCACCCCACCTCTAGGCTTAGCAAGGTACCGAAGTATTAAAATTCTCCCCGATTCAGTGTCCAGGCACTGAATTGATTTAATCGGGGCTTAGTGCCCCCCTTTACCATCTGGGTGCTAACACAGTACTCCACTCCCTGGTTACCGTCCTTGCTGGCATCTTATTGGCTAGGATCTCACTAACTTGGGCATGCTGCTACTCTCTGGCTCTCATCCTCACCTTCCTCAGCCAGTGCTCTAGCACGGACAGCATCTCTGTCTCCACGACTTTAATGTCCTGCAAGGAATCAGACAGGGTGAGGCTGGCATGAACCCTGTGCATTTCCCCCCGCCCCGCCGATGGGGAGCTCACAGCTAAGCCACAGAATAACCCCATCGCCCCCTTACCGGAGCCTTGCTGGGTGGGAACCGACGGCCAATCGATTTACAGATCAAGATGTACACGCCCCACGTGGAAATAATCATCCTAGGGGATCCTCTCCCCCGGGAGGTGAGCCCTCCTTCAGCCTCAGTTCCCCTCTTCCACAGGAACTGGTCTCTGCAGTAAGAGTCCTGGCTGAGGGGCAGCATTGTTGCATCACCAGGCTCCGTGGCACAGCAACCGCTGACGCTGTCACAATGGTAGGTGGCAGCAGCAGTGTGCCTCCCTGTGCTTGCCCCCCCCCCCCCCGCTCATAAAAGAGGCAGGCAGAGGCTCCTGTGTTTTCTAAGCAGGGATTTTCCCTTCTGAAGCCTCTAGCACTTCCTTGGAAGTTACTGGGCTCCTCCCCTCTGTGGTATGTAGGCCCTCCTCACCCGGGGTGCTGAAGCACTGTGCTGTTTTTCAAAAGCACCTAAGGGAGGCGTTAGGTGCCTAATTGAATTTCAGTGGCATTTGGTCACCTAACTCCTTTCAGCCCCCGGGCTCTATCCTCCTAGCCCCCCCATCAGGGAGGGAAGTGCTCTCCCCATTTTATAGATGGGGAAACTGAGGCACAAGGTGATTGCCCGGGGACACACATGGTGTTCATTGCAGAGCTGGGAATTGAACTCAGGTCTTACAAATCCCAGGCCAGAGCCCTGGGGCCATCCAACGCTTTCTGTGGCAAGTGTGTTTACCAGAAGATATTTTACTCCTAGTAGAGGGTACCAAGGAACCCGCAGGTGCTGCAGGAAGGTGTGGTGATCTCTTTTCCATTGACTCATCATCGAGCCAATGCCCCAGCATGTTGCTCAGAGGCATTGTGCTACTGGAGGTGCCATCTTTTCCACAAGATGGATAAAACGGAGGCACTGGCCATTAAAGATCCCATGGTACTGTTCATAAAAGATGAGGCATTAACCCCATTCCCCGGAGGACATTCCAGTTTCTAGCTAGCTAGGTATTGTTAAGTATTGCAGCAGCTTCTATGGGAGTCTTCACTTTCTGTGTCACGTCGCCGTGCGCTGTGGAAACAGCTGGTGTATCCCACACTAGAGGCGACTGCATTTCAGCAGTGGGCAAAGTGGTTCCAGGAGAGGTTTTGGAAAGAACTTGGGGATCTTCCAGGTTGAAAGCTGCTAAATAATTGCTGTTTGATACAGGGCCTTGCTCCCTAAGCTCTGTGCGCAATAAAAGAGCACACAAGCCCTTTTCTGACATGCCCTAGATGGAGAAGTACTTGTACAGGAAAAAGTGCTCAACTTCTGCTCAAAATGTTGGGGTTTTCAAAACGTTGCTCATGGAGCAAGAACAAAACGAAACTCTGCTTTTAGCAGCATGGTTGGAAGTTAGGTGATCAAGCTGCCAGTAACTCATTAGAGCTGACCACTGTGTGGTTGATGGCAAAGACATGGGGACACAGTAACTGTGCCAGGGCATGACCTGAGGAGACGCAGAAGGTGGGAATGCCCACCGGTCTATCGAAAGGGGGATTCCAAGAAAAGGAAGGTTGGAACCAATGGTTTAGTTCAGTTCCGGGTGTCCATTCCCATGGACTTCCCAGGGCTCCTCTGAAAGGTCAGGACTGATCTGGCAGCACTTGGTAATAGCCAGCAGTGTCCCAGCTATGTGAACCCCTGGGACAGCAAGAACCTTCTCTCTTTGTTTAAGGCTGTGGAGAGGTAGCTGGAGCAAAGGAGAGGGAGGGGACAGCGCTTTCTAGGCAGGCCCAGAACTTCAGTTCAGTTTCTTCTCTCGAGCCCTGTCTCATCACTCACACTTTTGCTCTACTTCCACAAGGGTAACGCGACTGCAAGATGCTGCCAAATCAGATTCTCCCGTCACTCACCCCAATGGGAGCAACACCACATGAACCAGGGAAGTTTCACTCATCATTACCTACAGGACACTGATGGAATATTCCCAAAGTCTCATCAGCTGGAACATGGACTGAGATGTCGTCACTAGAGAACTGAAGGGATTTCACAAGAGCACGTGACCCCAGAGCCGGGAGTTATAACCAAAACACCAAGAAACTAAAAAACGAATCAATGCCACATGCCAGCATTTTTTAAGCAAATATTTATTTATATCAAAATACAAAACATTTCTGAAGCAAAGTAATGTTACATGAGGAGCAATTAAATGTTAAACTTTATCGATTCCAAAATCCATCATTCTCCTACAGAATGGCTAGTTTTACTTAACATTGCAACACTGCCATAATTTCTTAATTGGGTATATTAAAAAAAAAAAAAAAAGCAATCTATGGACATGCAATGTTACTGGTGATGAGTCGTTTAGTATTCTGCAGGCCTTAAAATACCAGCAAGGGAAGGTCTGGGGACAAGCCAGTCACATTAAGGCAGGGCTTCAAATTAATTTTCCTCCAATGTTCATTAGACTATGTTTTTAGTTGGCAGTAGTCCAGGTGCCTAAGGGGCCAACATCCTTGGCAAACAGAGCGGGTTTATTGCTTAGAGCCACCAAACTAGAAGCAGCTAGGAGTTGCCTCCAGTGAATGCCAAGCAGGTTAGCTCTTCATTTGGGATAGGGAAAGAAAGAGCGTTTTGGGGGGGCTAGACACTGTTTGACAGAGAAAACCAGGCAAGGTCTGTGTTTGCTTTGGCCAAATGAGGTATAGTGCCAGAATGGCTGAGTTGGAAGATTTCTCAGTACCGGCTGGTTGTATTCCCACTAGTGCCAAATTCCCTTCTCCGTAACACCTGGGCACATCCACGGACGTCAAAAGCACGGTGCATCAGTGTGAGAGAAATGAATTGGGCCCCAAAGACTCAAAGGGAAACACTCAGCTTCCTGGGGGTTCTCTGCATAGTCAGCTTCCCGGGAGGCAGTCAGGGAGGGGAGGGAAAAAAAAAAAAAAAAAAAAGGAGTTGTCCCTATCCCCCAGGAGGTTACATTTACCTGCCAAGAACAGATTAGCACCCAGTTGGGGAGAGCATCCCCGTTTCCTCCCCTCATTACAAAATCAGGGACTGAACAAAATTTGACCAATATCCTCCCCCAGCAGAAATGAGGCCCCCTGCCCTGGCTCCCAAGTGACAAAGCACCATCGCTGGCTAAACTTCCAGGACCATGTCCCAGTCCTTACTGCCCCCTGCTGGTATTTTACAGACCTTCACAAAACCGAGGCTGAGAGCAACAATACAGCTAGAGAGAGATTATATAGAGCGCAGAATTAAGTTTTGTATAAGGCTTTGGTACAGCACCATCATGTCTTGGATTTATTTCTAAATCGTTTACAGAAAAAAAAGCTTACTGAAAAAATAGTGTTCTGTTTCTCCTCTTTTTTTTTTTTAAATTTTATTCTCTTGAATAACATACCTGAAGTTAAAAATTAACCCTCTAGTTGCCATTCGGGTTCAGGTCGAATATTTTTGCTGTGTGCATCTGTGCAATTGAAAAACACACTGAAAACAAAGTCAAACTATTGTCAAATTATTACACAGCCGCCCCCACTTGCAGTAGCCGCCGGCACTGTCGTTACACGGACAGAGCGACTAAGAATTTGACGTGCACATGTCAGTAACCAATATCACAGTTCAGAGCACTAACCGTTATTAAAAAAGAAAGAAAACCACAACAACGAACATTAAGGAACCAGTGGGACTAATGTTTCTTTTATTACTATTATTAAAAAAGTCAGTTCCACTGGCTACCATTTAAACAGCACCAAAGAGCACCCTAATGTGTGTTATACATTGTAATACTCGACATTCAAGAAATGGAAACGAGGTTGAATGGTCTCTTCAAGGGTTAAAGTCATTTTTAAATATAGGCAAGTTTTTTTTTTTAAAAAAGGAAATAAAAAAGACCCTACAACAGAAGATCACTTGGCGTTCTAAAGAAAATCCCACCGGTTTAACAGGGAATTAAACCAATAGGGGTCTATGGAAATTTAACAGGGTTCCACAGACTCTAAAAAACTTATCACGTTGAATAGAAAATGATAAGCTGAATATAAGAGTTTCAAACTATCCTACACAGTTCTATAGGGATATAATTTTCTATTAAACTCCATAGGATGACTCAAGAGACCAATAGAAAGGTGATCATTTGTTATTAAAATTCTGTAGGGCTTTCCCACAAGAGAAATCCAAACAGAAAGTCCACAGTTGTACAGAAAGTCTTAAGCTGTCTTTTTTTAAATTTTGAGACTAAGAGTGCTGGGCACTCCATCCTTGCCCCAGAGCAGGATGGTTCTAAAAAGAAGCCGATGTAGTTATTGACCATGGGGGAGAAGGGAGGACGTGTATGCAAAGCACATAGAGGGAACAAACTGAAGGGGAAAAAGGCATCCCCAAGATCATTAGCCTGTCCAGATCCATTCTGCAGTCAGCAGCCCTCATGCCTTGCACTGGCCTTTGTGGAAAACACTGGGCAGTAGCAGGAGTGGGACTGGGACCTGAAAAGTAAGATTGGCCCTTTAAGTGCATCTGGGCGGGAGGATGGATGAAGCACTCCAAATAAGCAGCCACGTGGTAGATGGAAGTCAAAGGAGTGCTCAGGAAAAGCTGTAAACTCACCCTCCCTTACTTCTGATCCTATAGGGGGCTTACATGTAGGCTCACTGGGGGCACCAGAAGCGGGGCCCTTACTGAAACACCTTTTTGACTGTGTTCGCTCCCCCTCCCTCTTATTTGTCCTTTTAAGGTTTTAAAAAAAATGCTCAAGTTCCCAGAACATCCATTTAAAGCAAATCCCCCAAACGCTTCATCCTGCAAGAACCACGACAAAAGCATGCGCAACATCTGAAGTGGGTACGACAGGTGGACGGATGGACACTGGGGCTCGTGTGTAAAAAAAAGAAAGCGGACAGGTGCTCGTCTCCGAGATGACTCCCTAAACCCTAGAGCATCAGGGTGGAAACGAGGCATCGTTGGTTTGCATTTGGCATCAAGAGGGTTAATAATATTACTGTAGAAAGTGTGCTTTATAAATGTCTTTTTGCCATATTTTTTCTCCTTTTTTTTTTCCTGTAAGTGATTTCTGGGGTAGAGGGGGATGGGGGAAACAAGAAAGCTGCTAACACCCCTGCCCCCAACAAAAACCACCACAATTGGAGTGTCCCAAGCTCAAAGTGCGTGCTAAGCCACCCATCCTGAACACAAGAGAACAAGGTGCCTGGGGAAGTCCTTGTCCTTCTTACTGTTTAGTCTTTCACATATTTACTGCTAATCAATGCAACCTAGCGGTGCCATCTAACATGCTTTTCTTTGCTCTCTTAGCAACTGGTGCTGAACAAATCTTGGCTTGTAATTGGAAACACTTCTTTATTTAATTTATATATAAAAAAGATCAAGAAACGTAACAGGGGACAACACAGAAAGAAATTGCACGGTTTCGAAGGGCTTGAGCTCCTAGTGTCCCTATCCCTCCTGAACGGGTTACATTCATGCTTTTGCCGGTTGGGGTCACCCTGGTACAGAGCTTGGTGTGCTGGGCTCGTTTTGGAAGAGTTGGTGATCGCAGCGCAGTAGAGCTTACTGGGCTGGTTCACGATACCGCCCCACCATGTTGCAGTGCCTTCTTGGGGACTAAAGAGATTTTCCAAGATAAGATCTTGAGAAAGGGACTGGAGCCCGCTCTATATGGAGATTTCCCTTAGGCCACCTCCAGTGGATATCTTACTCTTTGCCCGGTTACTTACTTGCTTGATGTACAGCCCCTTTGGAGTAAGGAAGGGGATGGAAGAGATTTGAGGTCTATTTTGCGGTTTTTTATATCATTGCTCTTTCCTCCTTATCTTTCCCTTCCCCTAGCTGGGAAGCCATATGTAAAAGAGAAGACTGCTAGGAGTTTTTAGTATGGAGGAGAAGGGTGATTATGTTTCCCTCAAGTATGCATCCCTCCCTGCCCCACCACCAGTGGCTGTTCCTCTGAAGCCAAGCAGGATTTGGGGTTGGGGAGGACACAAATTGCGTCTCTAACCACAATCCATTGCTTTTCAGGTCAGCCAAACTATTGCTGGCTGGGCTCTCAAAGCTGGAGCCCAGAATGCGTCATGACAAGTAACTGAAGCAGTGTGGGCAGAACAGGCTCCCTAGCCTGCGTGAGCACGGATCAGCGTGACATCTGGAGCTTGCATGCCCCTCATAGCCACATGGTCAGCGTCACAAAAAATACATAAGAATTCCACTGCCCTAGGCAACTCGCCTGTCCCACTGGCAGAGCAGTTTCTGTGAAGAGACCCAGCCTGAGAGAGGCAAGAGGATGGGAGTTTTCATCGCCTCTTTCAGGTTTTAGATCATGCTCGTGAACTCATGGCTGGCCTGGTTTCTCTGCAGAGTGGGGAGAAAGTCACCCACTAAGAAAACACACTGACCAAAATCCAATAGAAAGAGACCAAACATTTACAGTTCTACATGGACTCAGCTGTGGGAATTACGTGGCCACAAAGGGAGTCAGAACACCTTTCAGCGAGAGAGCGTTAGGCTACAGGGCCCACGAGGGGAGGAGCACAGCCAGAGCCCATGCTAGGTAGGCCCAGAAATCCTGTCCATGCTACCACATCTCTGAGCCACACTTTTGCTTTTTCCAAGAGAAGGGCAAGGCCCTTTGCCTAGTATCTGGCCACCAGCTCAGCCTCCCTTTGTCAAAGTCAGACAACAATTCCAAAGAAAATGCAGACTGGACCAGCTGGGGGTTCTCACCAAGCCGCCGACCTCAGAGCATAATGGGAACAGTAGCAAATGCCTCCCCATTATTCATTTAGGGCCGGCTTCTGCTCCCACTGACTCCAGTGGTGCAGAGTCAGATGCCCAAAGAGAGGAAGAGAATAAGAGGTAGAGTAAGCCAAAAGCTGGAAGCCTCAAGTCCACAATAATAATAATACTTAGAACTTACTCAAGGCCAAGATTCCAGCTTCAAAGCTCTGCACAAACATTAACTCATTAATCCTCAACTTTACAAGGTAAGCAGGTAAGGTTGGTTCCCACCGTACAAGCCCAAAGGCACTCTGGGAAACTAGTGTCAGAGTCAGGATTAGAACTCAGGACTTCCTACTGCTCATTCCTGCAGGCAGGCCACACATTTCTCAAGGTCTTGAGCCAATCCCAGGTCTTAGAGAAGACCACAGGTGTGTTGCTGCTAGCCTCAACGGAACCACCGTTGGTTTGGCTCACCTGTCAAACAGATAATCCCTCAGGATTGTGAAAACTTCTTTCTGAACTACACTGCATATTTCAGTTCCATCTTCTGCTCTTCTCTGCCTGTGCAATCGATGTCCATGCCATGGGGGTGGGACAGCAACGGGAACTTGCAGTGGAAACCCAGAGTGAGGATCCTTGCCTTAAGTTTAAAAAGAGAGTCTTTCACGTCATTCAGAAATTACCTTCAGGCTTGATCCACCCCCCCTCTCTCTCTCTCGCCCAAATTTTGAGTCATGTTTTTTTGTTTGGTTCAATATTGCTTTGAAGAAAAATTGAAGAGAACTTCAGTAGTAGACTCCATTGCACCTGCAGCGCAGTTGTCAGTCCTGCCCCTTTAAAACTTCAATAGGAAGGGAGTGGGATTTTGTTTTCGTTCAGGAACTGCGTGTTATTTCATGGAATTCACCCTGCAGGCCAAGAGGAATTGTGGTGAGCTAAAACTACACCTCTAAAACTCTCTCTGCTTGTACCACAGACAGGACACCTTGGCTTTGGACAGCCTGGTGAGAGGGACAGGAAAAGACAGTCCCAGAGGACACCCACTGAGGCTTCAAAGTCTACGATCCTTTTAGAACAGGTATACAAGTACCTAGATAGAGGATGCCCTGCTACAGTGGGCAACTGAATTCCATGGTACGGGTGAAACCTACAGACAACATGCCCCCAACTGAGCCTGTCTAGAGGTCGCATGGGGGACTCCCTGCAAACATCAGACGTCTCCATGGCCTTCCCAAGCTTACAAAAATTAAAGCCTTGCTTCCACTGAGGATCCCCTGAAAACTGGAGGCCTCCAGTGGACAAAGTCTATAGCTGCTGAAAGCTGCTCCATTCCAATGTGCTGAACAAAATATCTCTGTGTCAGCTACAGCTGCCCTCAGCCCCAATCCGTCCTGTTATTAGATGCTGAGTTCTCTGCAGGTTTTGTAAAGGCAACACACATTCTTAAAAGACAGAGGGCCTACAAGGCTTGGTAACCAATGGAAACCATAACGAGGTAATGGCGTGCCCCTTCTAGGACCTACTACAACTGGAGAAACTCAGGAGGGGCCCAGAACAGATCCGCAGAACAGTATCAGCTTCAACATTACCAAATCCAACCTTCCTCTCAGGTCATTCCAGATCCAGCTCATCCAATGCAGAGGCTGCCCGGCTGGGTTGTGAAAACACAACACTCTGATGGTAATTTGCAGGTGGTGTTAAGGACTTGGATTTCTTAATCTAAAACAAAAAGGCTCATTTGTTTTCCAATAAACGGCTTTAAAAAGAAAGTACAAATTCCCTTCTCTGAAAAACAAACTTCAAACACTGCCTAAAGCAGAACTACAGCTACAGGCACCTTCTCCTCATTGCAGTCAGTCAGTCCTAATTCACATTAGCAGCAGATTCCCTCTTTCCTCTCACAAGACGCCTCCTAAAATAGGCATCCACAAGCCTGCATCTCCATTCAGGAGGCGCACATGGCAAAAACGAAGGCTGTAATACTCTGCGAGGTCTGCACACCCAGCTTATGGTGGTCTGGTGAGTCTTTACATCAGCCATTCCGCCGCCGCTGGTTTATTTTTTTAAACACTCCCGTTCCCCACTTTCCATTCACCCCCCCCCCCCAGTTATTTTTCCTTTTACTCCAAAGTGATAGTATACAATAGCGACAACTTAAATGCACTTCACAGAACAGATAAGCTGCACCACAGGCACAAATCACAATAACTATTGTGGAGCAGATAGATTTGAAGCTCATACAGTAAGCAATCCAAACCAGCTGTGTTGCCCAAAACCCCGTGCTTCCAGCCAGGGTAAAAGATCACATGAATTCCTAATGGACCCACCTGATCCAGAGGACATCTTCAGCTGGGACATTTTGTTTGGGCCACGCAGAAGATCTATTGTATCACAAAGCCCACGATCACCCTAAGATACTGTGTTGCTCAAAATGGAGCTAAGCATAGGTACAAAAATAAAGCAAACTATGTGATTTACTATATATATTTGTCTATATTAATATATGGATGAAGAAGTGGAGAACTCTAAATGCAACACAATTCAAAAATACTAGCTCTGCTCCCGCGGTTAGATTCTCTCCACCTCCGACAGCCTCTCTCTCTAGCCTCCTGGACATTTTGGATGCATATTAATAAAGTACTTTCTTTTAAATACTTTTTATTTATTTCCCTCCCCCTTTAAAATAGAAAGTAAATATATATTTATATAGTTGTATATACAATGCCATTTTCAATACACCAAGATCACGTATTTATGGGGTCATACAGTGTCAAGCCGGTTTCATTGTCGCCTGGTGTTTCAGAAACAACAGGGGACATACTTGCAGTTTCAGGCCCCAGGATCAACCTCTCCAAGGGAGATGTATAGCCCCTACAGGTCTGTTTACTCCTCAAGGGAGTTTTATCCTGGGACCTCAAGAGGAATGGAAAAGAAGCCCTCCTGCTTTGTTGAGAGAGACCTTGGTTTTGGTCACTCAAAATCTTGGGCCAAACTTTCCTCCTCTTGTTTACACCCAGAGGTAAATTGGGTTGCATGGCGGCACTGGGAAGGCAGATTTCAGCTCCAAGTCTTGCTTTGTCTGGAATGAAAGAAGGATCAAGGAGATTCCTGGGCCCATCAGGGAGCGAAAGGGGCATGGTTTCCCAGCTCCTTCACACAAACAGGCTCACCTAAACACAGTGGCAGCCATGCGACATCCCATCCCTCATTCCACACCTCCCCATAATTTCCAACCATTTGGGAGATATTTCACTGCATTGTGCAACGCACTGGCAGCTAAAGGACCAAATCCTGAGAGCTGAAGGCCACCTGACCTCCGTAGAAGTTGCCAGTGTTCATCAGCTCTTAGACTCTGCCCCGAAGCAAACAGCTGGCAACCAGCCCCTCATTACTTGGGAGTAACAAGAACACTCTACTTTAAGGATTTTTAATTTTTTTTTTTTTAAACTTATCACCAAAAAGCATGCTTGCAACATCTGAATCCCCAAGACCCAGACCAACCCACATCCTGCTCCCCTTTCTCCCCCTCCCTCTCCCTACTTAAAGTTCTAAGCCATGCATTTAGCAAACTCCCAGAGCCCTTAGGATTTGGGTTGGGGATGACCTCTCAATTGCACGTGTCCTGAGGTTACCCAGCAAAACTGGGTGAGATACATATTGCCATACAAAAAGACCAGGAACAGAGACTCCGGCATTGAGTAGTCTACTAGGTTAAAACACAAGAGGGGGAAAAATCCATCTCTGAAAGGATCACTGATAGGGACAGAAGAACAAACCGATGAAGAATGTTCTCCACATGGAGTGTATCCTGCGGAAAGGACAAGGAAAAACTGAACTCACTTCCTAGCTTCCCCAGCTCTCATCCAAATCTAACTGCCTCAAGCCCCTTTCTTGGAGAGCAGAATAAGGCTTTATGAGCATTCCCTGGACACTAATAATTCCATACAGGGATCTGTTTTCCTACCACAAAAGTGAAAGTGTGTGTGTGATATATATATATATATATATAAAAATCTTGCCAAACCACAGTTTAGTTTGAGGGCACACTGCCTTACACACCAAGGCCATCACTGCTTTCTCAGCTGTAATGAGACTTCAATGCTTTGTATTTACCATCAGCACTTTTGAAACATTAGTGAATTTAAACTTCACAACCTTCCCTGTGAGGCACTATACCGGTCTGAGAGATGGGTAAATAGAGTCACCGAACAGGGAAGCGACTCAAGATAATAGAAAGCAAGTCAACAGTGGAAATGGGAACTCAATCCTGACTCCCAGTCTTCCTGTGAAGACCACCCCTCCTCTGCTTCACCGTGCGCTCACCCTCTTGCAGAGCACCGAGAAAAACACGCACAGTGAATTCCCTCCAAAACCCTGCATGTGACAACTGACCACCCACAAAACAGCGAAACCGACTGCACACGAAGTGCTGACAAATCACTTGTCAGTTACTCCTCACTATTATAGGTCACCATGAAGGTAAGTACAACATTTCCAGATGACAATGTGATTTTGAAGTTTATAGTGTCCCTTTAAATACACTGATTTTCAGGAGTCTTGGAGAGCACACATACACAGTTCTAAACTCTGCTCTAGATTATGCAGGTGTAAATCCGCAGTAATGAAGTCAGCTGAGGTATTCTGAATTTATACAGGTTTAAACGAGAACAGAATTTAGCTAATTTTTTAATGCAAAAAAAGACTTGCAAATCTCTAGTTTATACACACACAATGCAAACTTCACTTTTCATGAAGCAATTAATGCTTCCTCCTTTACAGATACAGTATATGCTACTTTTGGATGGACCAGTGAGCAAGACGCTTACTGCTGCCTTTTTGGAGCGGTAAGGGGTGAACCAGTCCACAAGCTAGGGTGACAGGCCATTCAAAATCGTGCAGAAATACACCACCACCACGTTGTGATGGCATCACAACACTCTGGCACGGTGCATTGCAACAGTTCAGCATTTTGCTGCAATAGCGCAAATGTCACAGCAAGGACAAGTTTCTCAACTATAACGCCACAGCTTGCAAGTGACAGTCTTGGGTGGTGTTAGCTGTGGGAGCCTTGTGCTCAGCATCTGAGACTCTAAAACCACACAAACTCTCCCCCCCCACCCCAAATAAGAACCCTGCACGACAGGGCATTTTATAGGGGGTTCATCTTTCCTGAAGTTTCTGGCATAAGTCACTATGGGAGGGAACTAGTTTCAACTGAGCATTGGTGCAATCGGGCATGGAAAATGCTACATTTCGCAAATCAAGGAATAAAAGAAATAGGTTTTCATCTGTCTCCTCAGAAGCAAGTGTTTCTGAAAAGAGCAGGTTTCACTTCTCATAAGTGACCAGAGAGTAAAATCCATATTGATTTTACATTAGAGGGCTTTTGTGTGTTTGTTTTTAAAAACAAACACTAAAAAAGTCAGAACAAATGAGGTGCCATTAAATACTACATAGCAAAGCATTTGTTGTAGAGAAGATTTTTATATACATGTCTTTCCTGATCCTCCCCATGCATCTACATGCTTCCTGCCTACAGCACTCCCTATGCCCAGCAATTTTGGCAGTCCAGTTTGAGAGATGCTCAGACACAGGCCCTCTACCCAAGGATGTAAGATAGTCAGGAGACCACGTAAGCAGAGATGTGGCAACACAGACCTGGTATAAGCAAGTGTAAGTTCACCGAAATCAATGGGAGTTGCACCTGGTTACTGAACCCCTGGAAACCTGTTCTCACACAGACTGGTATAAGCCTGGAGTAACTCCAGTCAAGTCAATGGAGATAAAACTAGTGTAAACGCAGAGTGAGATCAGAATTCAGCTCTTGTTCTCCGTTAAATGGACATCAAAACAGTGAACAACAGCACTATTATTCATTACCCCTCCCCCAACACAACACACTTCCTGACAAATGACTCCAACGCACATCACGGGGAGCACACTCAGATCTTAACGTGCGGCTGGCAGCAAGATATTCTCGATTCTCCTTGTATTGTAAGGATATCTGTCTAACACCACAAACATCACCCCCACGCGTGCACACGCTGGGGTTAGTGATACAGACGGGCATCTGTTTTCACATCACACACCTGCACGCGTACGTACGTACACACACACACACACACACACATCCTGACAGTGTGCAACATGTGCATCTGCATACATCCATCACAAAGCAGGACAGGCTGCTTTAAAGATATCCTGAGGCCTCCTGCGGCATTGGCTTGGGCACCAGTGGCAGCTCACAGCCCTGCTGGAAGAGTGTAGCCCTTGCCGGCCTACAGGAAGCAAAGCCACTCCTGACTCCTGTGCTAAGAGCAGAAACTGAAATAAGCTGCCATTTTGTATTGCCAAGTGAGAAACTGCGCTGACAGTCCACTTTCCAGCACAGCCACGCGGAGAGACGGGTGGCACAAGTAATCAGTTCCTGGCACATACTGGTCCTGGTCACGCTGAGACATAGTTATGAGGTCTCGGAGGATTGCACAGTAAATGGTGTTCCGTGCTTCAAATCGCCCTCAGTTCAGATGCTAGGTAGCAAACAAGTGAGAACCCTCTCAGCCCAGCGTCCCTCGGACACTGTCTTGCTGGGATCACTTAATGCACCTCAAAACTATCACACGTCTGTGAGGAAACAAAGACTCTGCGTGAGCAGCCACCGACTTGCCCTGCTCACTCCCCGTCTCACTGTTCAATGGCCCTCTCCCCCTGCCTGAGTCCATAGGCAAGGCAAAGACCCAAAACAGTGAGTGAAGGTGTAGGTCTCTGTAGACTCAATAGAACCTGGTGCCTCAGGGGGCCCAGGGCCCACTGACTTTTAGCTCCAGTACAAGTGGCTGCTTAGCCTTGGTTCCTTCCCAGTCCAGATGGGGCCTGGGCTAAACACCTTTTTCAAGCAGCTCCCCTCCCCGCTCCTTGGGCCAGCTAGCTTGAATGCATCCCACTGCTGCCATCTTGGTTCCATGATTCGGTGATTTAAATTATTTGCAATGACTAGAGAAAGAAAAACAGCCGGTCCTGATTTGGGGATAGAGGAACAAAATGAAGGTCAGGCCCTTGTAATATGGAGTAGCTAAGAGGGGTTCTCCATGCCTTGTCTCTGTTCCTATCCTTTGCCCCGAGTCTTACTGCTTCTCTCCCCTTCCCTCCCTCCCGCCCTTTCCTTATCCCCCACCCCACCCCATACCAAACATCTAACATCCTCCCTGTCACCCTCAACGTCCCCTTTACATGCAAATATATCAGAATCCTGTGCATCTACATCTACCTCTTCTCCTACGTTTCTCTACCTATTTATACAGCGCTTATGTACATCTCTATTTCAGTTCTTCAGAAATGTTCCTTTCTATACAAGGATCAACTGCCAGCTCTGGGCTGGAGTGACTGGTGAACCCCAAGAGGTTCGCAGGAAGCGAGGAAATAGAGGAAGTTGGAGTTGATTGGCCCATCCTCACTGGGAAACCACTTCTGCAGCCTCCACATCCCAGTAGAGACGGGCCTGAGCCATCGAGTTTGGACTTGGATCCGAACGTCTCAAAGTCCAGACGTGTTTGGATCCAAGGATTTGGTTCTAGCCTACCACTAAAACAAAAGGGACAAGTCACCCATGTGCATCTTCCTCCTTCGCCTGTGCACGATGTACTGGCAGACGGTGATACTGCCTCCTTTTGCTGGTGTCTCCTATCCAAAAGCAACGGACAGCTGTTGACCTGGGCTGGGGTTAGTTACGTTTCCCAGCAGATAACATTGAGCATTAAAATCCACTGCACCAACAGCAGCTGCCAAATCAAAGAGCTTATTATTTATATCACTGTAGTGCTTATGAGCCCTCACCATTCAGCTAAAAAGGGCAGATAAGAGGGAGCCACCTAAGCTGCTACAGAGAGCATCTGTTAAATACGAGCCAGAAAGTTTTACTAGTTTTTGCCTCTCCTATCTGGACTGTCGGGCCAGAAGTGTAGGATTTCTGCCCTAGTGATAGCCAGGAAAAATTAATTCCGAATTTAATCATCCTAAATTGGGATCATCGGCCTGGCTCCCTCCCACCCACCCCCCGACTTGCTCAGTGAAAGCTTCCACCACCCAAATGGAAGGGCAAATGGAAAAACAAATGAAATGGTCATCAATAAACAGACCCAGCTAACATAGTAATATCTGAAAACTCATTATGGAGGGACTCCAATAACCATTCATGAGGAGGGAAGACACAGCCCTGCCACTGGTGGTCCTGTCCCTGAATGTCGGGACAGCCAGCGAGGATGATCCAGGGGGATCTCAGCTGCCTCATGGGGACATAGGACAAAAAAGTTGAAGAAACACAAATTCTAAAACCCCAACCAATCCACTCAGGCTGATGCTGTCCAGGGAGCGATTCTAAAACAGCAGCAGCATGGGACTCAAATGCAGTCACCTTGTCCAGAAGCCATTGGACAAGGACAAACCTGTGCTGGAGGAAACTAACCATGTCCACGCTCTCTCTCCATCCACCCCCCTCCTTAATCTCTCTGACGCCTTAAAGCCCGGGGGGAGACTTTTCTCTCTCCTCCTTTCCCAACAATAAGAAGCAATTCTAAAAATGGTTTGTCTCTCAAATAAAGAGCAAATTCAGAATGAAAGCAAAGTCACCGGGCATAAAATACACCCGAGTCTGGAGAACAGGCCACATGTACCCCTGGGGTAACAGCACTGACTGCAGCGGACTTACAGAAGAGATGGATGTACCCACATATATTCACTGAGGGGAATGATGTAAACCTCTTTAGGAGATGCCAAATCCCCATGTAGGTGTGCTTACTAATCCCTCAAACTAACACCACAGCCGCTACAGTGGTGCAGCTCAGCACACCTCAAATAATACATTAAGCTGTGCATTACATATTCATTAGATAGCCATCAATTAACTCTCTGAAACTATTAAAATCAAGCTTCTGCTTTTATGAGACTGTCATTAGACCTCAACAAACAGGGTCAGTTTCCCAAATGTACATTTTTTAGGATACGTTTCTTTTTAGTTATATTGTTTACTGAAGTTAATGGAGGGACTCCAAATTTACACACCAGTGCATCAGAATCTCACCGTTTAGGCCTCTGAAATCCGATTTCTTCAAGAATTTTGCATCCACATGAGTGTCCCTGAACAAATGCCATGATTTTTGCTTATTGCCCAGACAATCTTGCACCTTCTTGATACGTTGTACTAAGTTGGAAAAGCCCTGCTCCACCTCTATAATGAATTTGGGACTACAGTTCAGGCTCTCTGCCAAGCCGATAGGGGCTGGAACAGGAGAAGGAGGAGCCAATGACCCCCGGCAGACTTAGGAGTGGTACTGGTGGGCTCTGTCCTTCAGCCCTCCCTGGCCAGCCCCATCAAATGTACATCACAACAGCCCCATCAAATATGCATTTTTAGTGCATCTTATCCTCAAAGGACTTTACTAATAGTAACTAATGAATCCTCACGACAGTCCTGTGAGGTAGGTAAATTAATATTATTGTCCCCATTTTACAGATGGAGAAACTGAAGCAGACAGTGACTTGCCCAAGGCCCACAGAGGGAGCCAGTGGCAGAGATGGGATTAGAAATCCGGACTCCCAGTACTATGCTCAAACCACACCTTTCAGTTCCATTTCATAAGGGATAACTTCACTTACCAAGCCTACATTACATATGCAGTTCAGTAGCTATCACAACACAATTTCCTGCAATCTGCATGCGTGTCTGACTCAGCTTTTCCTCCACACTTAACTAGAAACAGGATCATCGTCTCCAACTCTCCCTGGAAGTATGGCTGAATCGCAATCCAGTGCCACGGAGATAAACTGAGACATCACAAACAGACATAGCACCTTCAACATACTGAGAACTGCCTCCAAAACTCACAACAGGAGAATGGAAGTAAGTGACCAAGGAGGTATTCCAGTTGCTGTTCAGGTAGCAAGCTCCAGACACTGGAAAATTATCATGGATTCCCATAACCAGGACTTCCTGTATTAGTGAAAAGAAGATCCAAGAAATCTGGGAGTAAAAGACAAGGTGCTCAATTCTGCATCTGAGGGCAGCGTCTGACTGGTAGGTCAGCACTCAGAAAGGATATTTAGACATCTGATAAATACGTTGCACTGCTATCCTGTGAATTTATAATGCATCCAGCACCATGGTATCTGGGGACTATCTATACATACGATGACGATACAGGTCATAGTATTTTCCATCTGAAGATCTCAAATCATATAACAAACATTAATGACTAAGCCTCATAGCTCCTCCTTGAGATTGGGATACTAATCCTACTTTATTTTACAGGCAGGGAAACTGAGACACAAAGACATTAAGTCACTCACTCAAGCTCACACAGTCTATGGCAGAGCTGGGAACAGAAGCCAGGTCTCTGGAATTCCAGTCCGGTACCTTAACTGCAAAGTCATTTTTCTCCAAGTGCCTACTTTACATGCAGGTATAAACCCCCAAATCCACTTACTAAGTCTCCCTCCTCACACCAGTACACTTTGCTTATAAACATAAGACGTTCTCAACAACGAACAGATTTGCAAGGCAAATTTGAGTTTCAAAGAGTTGGGCCTAAATTTTTCAAAAGAAACCTGTAGGGCTGGCTGGAATGCCATACGAAGCCTGCGCTCTGAGGAGGTCAGGAGGACCCCCCCCCAACTTTTAGAGAGCAGTTTAGTCAGTTCTCCTCTTTTCTCAGAGAGGGACAACTAGCCCTTTGCAGAGAAAACGGTTACATCAGGGCATCCAGGTGCAATCCTGGGAGATAATATACATTTGCTTAACAAAATAAAGTGAGGGAGGAAGTTCTGCTTGGCTCCTCCCTCCCCCAGTTTTAAAAGGAAGTCTAAGGTATAGTCAGATTTAAATACTACTACTACTACTACTACCACTAACAATATTAAAGTCATAATCAAACTTTTCCTGCTTCAGTCAGTTGGCTGTACTTACACGGCTGACACTCGTGGTCTATATCTGCGGTACAACTCCACTGTCGATTTGCAGAAATGGTAGCAGTGCACCTGCACTCCCATCCCCCACATATTGTTGCCCATGTCCTCAATCACCACACCTAGCTGCAATAGGAAAAGTGGTCATGTAAAAAAATCTGGCAACTGAGATTATGTGGAAATGGAGCTGAAGGATCGTGATGGGGAGAATTCTTACACAGAAATATTCTACACAGCAGGAAAACCAACTTCCCAAAAGGTGCAAAAAAAATCTATGGATTTGATGTTATGATCGTGTAGTATTTACATTCTTGACAAAGCAGGAGTGCTCTGTAGAGCCAGATGAAAAACATTCCTGCTGTCGGTGGTGCCTCACGGTTCCCGTGAAACTTTGTTTTTTTGGATGTTGCCTGGGATTTTCAGGAAAACCAATAAAAAGGCGGTATTTCCATGGGGGATGGCCATAATTTTACTGATGAAACAGCAAACATTTCCTACTAGGACAGGTTAACAAAAAAGGAATTTGGCCCAGGAATTTTTCTGCCATGTTAAATAAAAAGCTGTGTTTGCAGCTGACCAAGAAAAAGGCAAAACATTTTCAACAGGGTAGAAACGGGAGAACGGTTGGCATCCTTTGGCACAGCTCAACCATCCCACGTTGCCAAGGTGAAAAGAACTCCCGCCCCCTCCCCCCCCCGGTGTAGACCATTGAAGCCAGATGGTTGTGAAAGTAGTTTCCAGAAAGAAAGGAGAGGCCATTTGCCATAGCACAGGCAACATTTGCTATGGTTGAAGGGGCCAATATTTTCTCCCTTCATGCCCATCACCTCCCCCTTCCCCAAACATTAACCACAATAGTAGCTAAGGTCAAGCAGACGGGGAGGAGGCAGCTGTAAAGGCTAAAGAATAGTTTGAAAAAGGAAAGATGCTTCCATGTGGCTCACTGGCTGGATTTCCCTTTCCAGGGTCCTATATGGCTCACAGAGCTGAAAGAGATGGAGAAGGCAGCAGCTCCAGGTCTCTAATGGTTGAAGGCCATGGAAAGCAGGGGGCTGTCTGCTCAAAGTGTCTGCACAAGAAACAAACCCGTAGAAGACTGACCAAGTGAGATGGCATATTCTGCCAATCGTCCCTCCATCTAAGTCCTCTAGGGCTACATAAGTCAGGACAGTGAGAGGGTCTTGGAGGCAAGTCATCCCAAGAGACCCAAGATACTGCCCTGTTAATATGAAGAGCTACCACGATTAACCCAGAAAGTGCTCAAAAAGTAAACATCCTGCATGGACGGTTACAAAGCAAGAGCAGAAGAAAGAAGGGTCTTTGCAAGTGAAGTGAAGTTTGCCCTGTACAGAGAGTCAGTAGAAGGCCTATGCACCTCATCAAAATAGAGCTTCCGGGAGACTTGAGTGGTGCGTAGACATTGTGCTACCCCTCTGCACAGGGACCAATTTCACCTATAGATGGGAAGCAGTAGTAAACAGCCTACCTCTGTGCAGTGTCACCAACTGGACGGCGTCCAGAGTCTTGTGACATTAGCGTACGGGGGTACACACCCACAGATTGGGAACCTTGCAGGCAGAGGTTCCTGGAAAATTTTGAGGCGGTACCTACTGCCAACTGCTTCCTTCCCCATTGACAAAAAGTCTTTCTAAAAAAACAGCTGTCCTGTTGGACTGGGGCTAGAAATTAGTTTCAGTTTTTCTCTCTGGCGTGAATATGGGCTCCGTTTTTACACCTTGTGTGCAAGTGACATGAAATCCAATCCAGGTCCTAGTGAAGTCTAGGGCAACCCTTTAAACACACAGTAACCAAAGAAATACTCATTCAGGCCACAGGCAGAGTTGGTTTCTCACCTAGCCAGAGCCACCAACTGTATACTTGCCAAAATGCCCCAATCTGTGCTCGAGATTCAGATTGTTTTCCGAGTATCCGCCTCTCCCTTGTGAGCAAATTTGCCTCATTTTGGATGGAATTTTTTAAGTTGGAAAAAAAATACCAGTGTTTATCACAGAGTTCTCTCTGATGTGGTTTGAACCTCATCAGGATTTTGAGGTTTGAAAGTGTTCAGTAATTTTTATTGTTGTTTCTGAACATCTGATGAGACTGGAAACAAAAACCTTAATAAAAAAGTCTTCTTGGGATATTTCTAGGTGAAATTTTTAAATTCACCTAACAGCTTGACTCACTGATATTGCTTGATCTAAACTGTTCATTTTTACAAAGCATCTGAAACTCTTGGATGCGTCTCCAAACCACTGAGCCCTTTGAGGTTCAACCATTAGCAAGAATAATAGTCAAAGCAAATGTTAACCATAGCAAGACTGGTAAAAATGTTGTGGCCATCCCACTTGAAAAAAAAAATCAACCTTGGGAAGTATACAAGTGAAAATCCTGTGCCTTGGAGATTCTGTGCAAAGAAGTATCTAGGTCCTCCCACAATTCACCTGAGACTTTTTCTACATCCTGAATTCACTTAAAGCAAAAACACCCACATGAAATACTTTAAGTGTAACTGTTTTATTCCCAGGCAGGCTACGATCTTAGCACTCCAGCACAAGGGAAGAAATACACAAAGACCTGGATGCACTGTTTGATCTTGCCACTTAGAAAATACCTAAATATTTTTGAATATAATAATACTTCGCATTTATATAGCACTTTTCATCTGTAGACTTCTAGGTGCTTTACAAAGTAGCTTAAGTATCATTATCTCCATTTTACAGATGAGGAACCTGAGGCACAGAGTGGTTAAGTGACTTGCCCAAGACCATACAATGAGCCAGTGGCAGAACCAGGAATAGAACCCAGGGATCCTGACTCCTAGCCTCACATTCCATTCACTACACCAGAGTTGCCCCTTGTATATACACCTATGCAATCCAGAGAGAAACTGATGGACATGTGAATCAGTCAAACTAATCTGAGTAGAAAATACACTCTGGTGAAGAATTGGAATGGCACTGGTAAAAGGAGGAGAACATAACTCCTCAGACTGAATCCTGGGAGTGTTAAAACCCAATGCATCTATCACATTCATTCTAAAACTGGGGTGGAGGTGGAACAGGGGAGGGGACATATCAGCAACACATTTAGAACTGATGCAAGGTGACAGAATTTGTTTCTACTGCTTGCAGCTAGAAGCAATTATTCAGCTCCGAGGACCAAAAGTTACCTTCCAAAAGCTCTTTCTCAGGCGTTGTTGTGTTTGCCCTGTTTACATTAATCAGTGGGGCAATGGATTGGAAGATGCAGACTGAAGTTCACACTTTTTTTGGGGGGAAAGGGGGGGACACCAGTTGAACCATTTCCATTCACACTCTACACAGGAAAAAAATCAGTTTTCTCTCCTCACTTTGCAGCAAAGGTTAAAGAATGCAAACACTCCTGTAGTGAGATCTTGTATTCTAAGACTTCATTAATTTTACAAAGTGAACTACAGAATGTTACCAAGAATAATAATAAATTGTCAACCTAAACCCCCTCCTCAAAGTTGACAAAGTCTAGTTTGAGATAGAAGATCCTTGGATTTAAATTCCGCCCTCCACCCCCATCCTTGCAGGTTTGCAAAGAGAGGTTACCATAAGTTAACAAGTTTCGAGAGTGTGCATGTACAGGACCTTGCACAATTCCACACATCTACTTATTCTGGAGTTTTGGGTGGGGGGGGGAGGGTTGGACAGAAGTAAAAGATCATTTGTGTTTTTGTTACCCATCATCCTCAGGCAAAAAGGTGGAGAGGCCATGAGATTTTGCACTGGTAACTTTTTCTGGGATAATTTTAGAATAATGCGTTACAAAATTATCAGATTAACTGGGTCATCAGTTCCAATCTGGATTGTTCTGTGTTACTTCATTGTTTTCTCTGGAATCGAAATGATTCCTGTGAATTCAGGCCATTTGTTTACTTCCATGTTCCTACCTAAATACACACTGTATAAATATACATTGTCATCTGCACAGAGGATTTTTTTTTTTAAAATCTATACATACTTTTGGAAACCAGGATGTACAATCTCATCCCTCTTCTAGCACTCATAAAACTGAAGCCGTAGCAGAGAGAGGGGGATTCGAGGGGCAACAGATTCTTATGACAACACTGAGTTTGAATCCCTCTCACTCTGAGCCCTGCAAGCCCCAACCTCACCTTTTCCTGTTCCAAATGGCAGGGGGTGGGTGAGGCTGGAGTATTTTCCCCTCCATCCCTCTAATTTAGGATATTCCTCCCTCCCACCCCCCCATGATCTGCACTAAATGGAAGGTGTCCTATATGAAGGGGAGAGCCTCTCCCAGTGGGCAAAGACTGGATGCTGGGTTCCCTGGATGTGATACCAAACATTCAGCTTGTTGGTATGAGAACCCAGGCTGAAGCTCACACCCCATCTCTCCCCACATGTGTCTGTAGCTCATGAGATCTCCTCTCCCTCCTCCCCACTCCCTTTGAACCTTCTCTGGCTGGCGCTATGCTAAAGTAAGGTGGCATGCCCGCCAGAATCATCGTGGTCCACGCTGTTGAGAATAGCTGTCTGGTCCTCAGGGAGCTGCCGGTGGCAAAGGTCATCCTTCAACGCAGAGAGGCGAGCGAAGGGATCCTGACGAGAGTGTCTCTTCTTCTTGCGGAGGGAGACCGCTTCGTCAGGCCACAGTACCTGAGAGTTGGGAAGTTGCTGAACCTGGGAGGCAGAACCATCTGAAGAGGAAGAGGGAAGGAGAAGGACAAGAGGATTAGTTATCTATAACAATGCCATGAGTCGATGTGGTGCTTTACAGAGCGTGTAAAACAAATGCCTGGGCCCAGCCCTGAGAAGCTCACAGTCTAAGTCAGGATAACGTACCAACCTCCGTGGTTTGGCTGGGGAGAAGGTTAACGTAGGATGCTCAGCTGACGGAGGAGGATTTTTGGAGGGATTTGATGGAGGATAGGAAGAGGAAGGTTGTTCTAAGTGTAGGGGACAGTGCGAGGGAAGGCACATAGCTCAGCGGGGGAGTAGGAGACAAAGGGAAGAGTCAGGACAGAGGACCTGAGGAGAAGATAGGGGGCTGGAGAAGGAGCAGGAGGAAATGACAGCAGAGATGTAGGTGGAGAGATGTAGGAGGATCTTGAATTTAAATGGACAGAAAGCCACTAAAGGCATTGGAAGAAGGGTCATTCCAGGGCTCTCCAGCTAATTTCAGGACTACAAAGGGAAGTTATCCCCTTCCTCTTCTGGACTAAGATCTGGACTAACATCCCAAGGAAAAACAAAAAAAACGAACAGGAGATGGGGCCTTCTGTTTTACAGCTGAAAGGAGCAGGGAAGCCCTTGTGGCCTCACGGAAAAAGAGCCTGCTTCCTTTGTAAGGAATTGTTGAGCAAGAGAATAAAACATAGGTTTTATAGTAGCTCAAACAGAGACCTTCAGACCACGGGCCTGAATCAACTCCCATTAGAGTCAGAGACTTTAATGAGCGTTGGATCAGGCCTCAAACGGAGGATGGACAGGGAGACTAGTGGGGAGTCTTGTGATCCTCACACTCACTGGATTGTTTTCTGGATTTTGAGGAGCCCTTGGATGACTTTTTGGGCTTCTTTATCCGCTGGTATTTCAGAGCTTCGAGCCTCTCAGGTGCAGCAGCGTTCCCGGATGGAGATGGACGTTCTCTAGAAAGGAAAAGCAGACACGTGCCATCAGTGGCCCCCTGTCACACTCCGGCCAGAAGAGTTCTCGGGTGGGGAGGGACCGGTCATCCTCTGCCATGGAAAGGAAAATGTGAGGAATCCTGGGCCGATGGAGTAAGGTCAGCCAGCTGCACTGGAGTTAAATAAGATGCTGGTGGAAACATGACACCATCTACTCACTGCCTTTGGGACAGCTGTAGTTTCCCCCCCACACATACACACTTCCCTGTCCACTGTTTCCCTCCCTCTCATACCATGGACGAGCGTAGGTCAGGCAGAAACAGGCAAAGTTTAGAGAGAGGTGTTAGGCTCCAGCCCTGGTTGTTCCTGTGGACAGAATCAAATGCCTGATGATGGCTAAGCTGTGGAGGAATTGGAAGAGCCACGCTGTAAGACAACCGGTACCGAGGCTCACGTCTTAAAAATGCATTTGTTTCTGTAATTTCAAAACCATTAAAGTAGGTAGAAAGGGGCAGATCCTATGTCCGACAAGGCACTTCTGGGAACCCGCGTCAAGCCCCTTTAAAAAAAGAGAAAGCAAAAGGCGTATGGAAACAGGACAGCGGCACCCATGTTACCGCTATGCACATCGCCAGCTACGGCAACAGTGGCCCAGACAGACAAAACGTAAGCAGTGACCCTTCCCTTCCCCAACCCCACAGCAAAAACAGGGACCAAATGGCAAACAGAAACACAAAGAGTTTACAAGCCAGCATTGCTGGGGCTGGCAAGCTGGTACCCCCTTCCAGGATCACGGCTCAGAGCCACAACACACACAATAAAATAAGAGCTGATGATAGGTTCTGTTTAATCCTTCGATGTCAGGCTTCTGATTTTCTTCCCCAGTAGGATAAGACATACCATGACTTTGAAATTAAAGTACTTACAAGATATTATCATGGGGAGAGGGGGAGCAGATCTCTATTTCCTACATGGGGATTTTCATTCAGTGGTTTCATTCATGAGTTTCCCCAGCCCATTTCACTGATTTATTGTATGGCTGGTTTATTCTTCCACCAAAGCCTGTTACAAGGTAAATGTTTTCTCTAGAGTTTGGTGCATGGGAAACGGGCTCTTTGTATAAGGTTTTTTTGTGCAGTTCTTTCCAGTCTGCTAGTCCTTCCCTGACTAGATATTGGAAGACAGGACACTGGGGCCAGGTGAGTATAGGAAAACCCTTCCCTCTGGACAAAGTCTGTCCAACTATAAATTTTCCAGTTTTCACAAAGTCTTTATTGACTTTCCCATTCTTCTCCTGGTTTCCCATACCTTTCCCCTGCCAGTTCTATCTTGAGGCACCTCTCCGCCAAAACTGAGAGTTTGCTATCCACCAAAGAAAGAGTCTGAGTCTTGACAGTTAGGGCCAGATAGACTACAGACAAGGGCTGTACTGGAGCCTTCACACAGCTCAGCTGTGACCTGCAGTTCTCTCAAGCCTTGGAGCCCTTTGTTCTAGCGGAGTGCTACATTCCTGACTACCAGGCAGAGTGCCAAAGAGTGTGGGGGTTTTGAGATATGAGCACGTGCCCGTAAGTGAATAGGCCAGGTCCACAAAGTAGTTTTCACTGTGAGACCAAGCCAATACTCAAACCCAGCTCTCCTGAGAGGAAAGGGCAGAGATTTAATCCACTGAGCCTCCAATACATTTCCCCTCCCTCTGTCACACCTTTCCAACTAGGAGGAGACATTCTTTTGGTATCGTTACTGACTCACTGGAGACCACTGATCAAACCGTCTCAAAATACTGTACCGGCTAAGAGAGGGGTAGCTTGTAACATTTCCTGAATTCCCAGGCTCTCCTCGTCCTGGTAGTGTTATCAAATGTCAGCCTATCCCCCATCTCCTGCTATACACCAGGTAAATGCTACGGTCAGACAAAAAAGTCTGTTGTTCTGCATCTCCTGGGGATGCACGAAGGTTGACCACGCGTCACAGAAAGTTCTGAGAGGAAGAGGAAAATAAAGGCAACAATTCTTTCCTGGGTGGCAGTTTCAAAGAGTTAGCACCAGCAAGGAATACTGCACTTACACCTTTCGCCCATCAACTGGAGGGTTCAAAGAAAGAAAGAGAGACTTGCAATGGGAGCAAGAATGGGGTGTCTGTGTCAGATCATGTACACTTCAATAACACTCCCCTGAAAGGGTTAATCTGAACCCAAATAGGAGCTGGTCCTCTGTTCACACTTCACTGCATTGAGCTTAACCAAGAGTAGCCCAGCACTCTGGGACTCTCATTCGCTCCCATCGACTCCCCTGTGCTCATCGTCAAGACAGCAGAAGAAACTGAGATGAAACCGATAAGCGTGGGGTTGATGGAAGACGACATGTTCAGAGAGGCAAAACTCACTTTAACTTGCCTGCTGCATGGCAGCCTACGGTAAAAAAGTGGGGGAATTCTAGTTTTCCATACAAAGAGATGGAGAGAGCAAATAGGGCAGGCTGGAGCAGCAGAAGCAAAAAAGATTTGGACAAAGACAATGATTACATTAGCCAGTGCATTTCCCACAGATAAAAGTGCCATCTATGGAGAAAATATGAAAGGACCTAAAGCCGGTCTGGTTTGCCTGACAGTCTGTGAGGAATCTGCACTGTTAATGGCCCTAAACCGAAGCAGCTCTCTTTCACTTTCGGATGCCAGTGTGAACTCTCCTCTATCGGCCATCTGGTCATTTGGAGCCCTCCCAGAGATCAATCCAATACACAGAAGACTCTTCCTGTCCAATGTGGAGCATGAATCAAGAAACCAGCCCCTGATTCAACAGCAGGTCAGGAAGAGAAGGATTTGTCCTTGCAAAGCACAAGAACTTGCAAGACACGAATCCCAATCTCTGGTTGTAATCAGACCAGTCTGGTGCTGAATAGGTCTGGGGAGGACTGAACGAAGGGGGGGTTGGAGTAGATACTTGGATTTTATTCTCTGCTCAGTCACTGCAAGAGCTTGGCCAAGTAACTTATCCCTCAATGTGTCTCCATTTCCCCATCTGCAAAATAGAGAGAATACCTACCACACATGGGGTTTTGTGAGGCTTAAAGTGTTGCAACATGTCCTGATAAAAGACATCACAGAGGAGTTACGTATCTGTGGGCCAAATTCAGGGCATTTCATCCATTTAGCTGTGAAAATCTGGATGCGGAGATTATTCTTTATTCTCATCCTGTTCAGCTGGTAACATCTCATTGTAGTCGACATTTGTTCTAGGAGGGAACTCCCTGAGTGTTTCATATCTACAGAACCGGGCTTCCCATTACTCGATGCTACGTCCCTCATTGCATTTTGGGGCTAAGGCCACAGTGGCATGGTGAGACTGTACGCTGGGACAAGACGAGCTCACGTGGGAAGTGGCTTTTGTAGCAGTAGGTGCTTAGCTAGAATACTGCAGGCTGGTGACTTCCAAGGTTTTTAAAGACACTGATATGACTGGCAAAGTTTCTTGATTTTGCTAACAGCACTGAGAAGCATATGGAACATAATGAGCAATTTGATTGAGCAGCTGGGGACCAGCAGATGCAACTGAAGCTGTAAGGTTTAGGGTATAAATCAGCTCCTTTCATATTCACCACTCAAACATAGACGTCAAGATTTGACTAACGTGCAAAGATACAGATCCTCAGGACCATCTCTGATGGAACAGCTGGAACTCCCCACAAAGCAAGCGGCATTAACTTCAGCAGAGGACAAAACACCTTTTTAGACAAGCCACAATTCGCTCCTGTTGGAACCAAGTGAGACTTTCACCCTCCTAGGATGGGCTAGATTTAGGATGTGTAAGAGCGATGGGACTACAGTTAAATTCCTCTCAGGAAGACAATGTTTGCCTCCAATGGTGAATACAGGGTTATAGCTTAATTTTAGAAGCTAGTGTCCCCGTAACATCTATTTGGTGTTCTCTGATGAGCCACACATTATTTTGTGCCGCTGAACAACCACCGATACAGGCAATGCTAACGGTTGCCCTCCTCTGCACCCAGCTTACACACACATTATTCCATGCCTGATTTTACTGAGTTTTCAGTTTTAGGTCAATGGGATACAAGCAAGTGCGTGGCTGCTACATGCGGGCAGGTACTGAGTGAACTTCTCCAAACGGTTCTGACAATGTAACTCAATCCTGACCAAGAGTGACCCATTATTCCAGTCCTGGTCTTCCATCACAAGGTGAAACAGCTTCTGCTCTTTAAATCCTGAACCGAGAAGCAGTTCTAACCTGCAGCACCTATTCCACTGCTGGTCCCCCACTGCCACACAACTATACCGATACCGCTCAGCCCTGAGCTGTAGCAGCCCCTGCCACTTCTGCCACAGGCCTCTAAGAAGATATTCGCAATTGTGACATTTATGATGCTAGAAAAATGCCCACTAGAGATTAGGATGAAACTCCATCAAACTAATTTCCATTTGTTCTCTAAAATAGGACTCCCCACTCCCACATTTCCAGCCACACACAGAGCAAGTGCCCTAAACCCATGTTTCACCCTAAATAGAGTTTGACCTCAGGTGTCGTAGATGTAAAGAGTGGACAATGGCAGAGGAAAGGACAGGTACTCTGCAACAGATTTATAGCC
The DNA here is from genome assembly GCF_002925995.2 of Terrapene triunguis. NCBI lineage: Eukaryota > Metazoa > Chordata > Testudines > Emydidae > Terrapene > Terrapene triunguis. The sequence continues at coordinate 8,698,576 of NW_020664725.1, forward strand.
TCTCTACCACCCTTTATTTCTGCAGTCAACTCCAACTCTCCTGTTGTGATTGTTTCTAAGACCAGCAAAAAAAGACCTCTCATTCCTCCTGCCCCTTCTGTAGTGTTTTGGGCAGCAGCCTATGCACAAAGACCATCCAGAATACACCATGTGTGATGCAGAGGAACCTGTCACTGCACTCATTCACTCTGGAGCACTGAGTCATAACAGGGCAAGGTAGCTTTAAAAATGTAGCGGGTATTTTCTACAAGGTTCTGAAGTGAACTCAGATCCCAGAGTCTACAAAGCATCAGGTTTGGGTCAGAAGAACTAATGGAGAAGTTCTCAGTCTTCAATTTACCACACTTTCAGATGAGCACGAGTCAGAACCATATGGTCAGAACGTTACTGAAGGCGCCTCACAGTTATTGAGGGAGTGCACAAAGCAGCCAGCTCCTGAGTGTGCGAAGGGCAGTATCTAGAAGAGAAGAGCGAGTTACAAAGCTTGCACGCCTCACCACTCCTCCTTAGCAGAGCTGAAACAAGAGTCTCCGGTATCCATAGCAAGAAGGGCTTTATCCCTAGGCTAAAAGAGCAGCTCCACTTGTCCAACCCAGCAAAGAAGCTCTGTTGCTCTTCTTCAAATGCCTTTGCATGTAGGAGGTTAGAAGAGTAGCAGACGAAGCCTAGGGAAGAATGGCAACCCATCTCCACCAGAATGGGAAGCCAAGTCACAAGAAGAGGCAGGAAGATCCCAGGGTGCAATATAAAAGTTTTCCCTCACCACACACGTCTTCCCTGACTCTCTTCCCTTGAACAAACGGGCAGAGAACTTCAGCAACAGCTTGGCAACTAAAGGTCCAGTCTGAAACCATCTAGACAGCCTATATCCCACAGGTTCAAATCCTGCCCAGGTTTACTCCATCCTACACCCTTCCAAGATTATAAACTCCATTGATCAACATGGGGTTCTTTCATGCAAGGAAATATTACAAGCCAAGATCGGTTGTGTGCGCTGCATGGACACTAAAGATCCCATGAGACTTTTCTTAGGAGTAGGAGTTTCCTCTTCCCCTCCAGTCTTGTGCGGGATTGACTGCTGCCTCCACCCCAGAGGATGCTGTGGGTGCATCACTTGGGATCAGCTTAGGATCCTTCAAAATCAAAAGATGCTAGAGAAACACAGAAGTCAACACTCCCTTTCCACAGAGCTGCTGCCAAGCCACAGCCACGACCACCGCAATGAGATAAAAAGGAGCGGATAACAGCAGGGCGCACACTGGAAGATGGCATCCCGTCTACAGGTCTGCAGACAACACAACTCATCTATACAACGGACTTCACCATGCTGACAGGAGAGGAACAAGGAAGAAAGGAGAGGAAAAGAAGGGTGGGAGAGGAGAGGACAGGAAGAAAAAAGATCAGAGGGGGAAAAAGAAGATAAATGAAACCAGGAGTGAGAAAATTAAAAAAAAGAAAAGAAAAAGAAAATCACTCAGACAAGCGGACTCAACTTCTCCAAGCGAGAGTGGGTGTGAAACACATGCAGAGGATCAGCACATGGACAGTCTTTAAAGGGGAACCTACTTGTTTCAAACTAAACGAGAGGAGTCATCGTCCTCCCCCACACTGGGGGTGGGGCAGCTTCCTCACCCATGGAATGGACGTGGCTTTGCCACTTGCACCTAGGAGGCATCAGAGGCTTTGCGTACCAGGTACTGACTGCGCTGTCCAAAGGGAGGAGAGGAGCTGGGGTTGCCAGCACACGACAGCCTAGGATGCAGAGGTAGCACAGGCGCTCGCCTGCCTTCCCTGTGGTTTTTGGGTTTCCTACTGCAGTGAGATGACAGAACCAACTCTTCCCAGTTAGGAGACGTTCACGGCACATTGGGTTCAATTAAAAAGAAAAGGGAAAGTTACTAGCGCTAATTTGATCATGGCATAAATTACCCACACCCTTAAATAAAACTTGCCTGCTCTTCACACAGCAAGAGATATTGCAAAAGCCTTCCCACTCCAGCCATGCCGGGGAAATATAAACGAATACCGCATGTAGAGAGTCACTTGTATCCCTCTATTTGCCCCCATCTGCCTGTCCCATCCAGGCCAGCCTGATCTGCATGCATCCCCACAGCGGAGATCCCATTCACACTGCTAGCAGTGCCCGGCTGCTGATGGGTAAGCCATCACAGAGCTCATAAACCACATCTCCCCTCCCCATCTCTGTTTTTACTACTGCAGCATAAAACCTGGCTGGTCTGGTATAAAACTCCGGTGCCCCTGATCCACTGACAATTTTACGACCCTAAATCATAAAGAAATTACTTGGCTGCGCTGTTTATGGGATTCTTTTCTTATTAGCGTGCAGGATTTATTATCCCTCTGCCTTCCCCATTCGAGATAATGGCTCTCTCCCTCCTCTAGCTGAGGGAGAGCCTGACAGTGAACCCAGGTTCGACTACAATGGGTTCTGCGCCCAAGGCGCAGAGTAAGATGCATTTCAGTCCCTGGTCATTGGGCCTTTGCTGGCAGACATTTTGGTGGCTTAGCTGCTGCGGAGATCTTTTATAGGCACGCATGAACATCTCGGCCTGGAATCGGCGTGAGAAGAGGATTGAAAAGGCTTCAGGTCTGCCATGGGTACCTGGAGTGGGGTGTGGGGCAGAAAGTTTCCAGGGCTAAACAGAACATCCCAAAAGGAGGACCTCTCTCTCGGTGGCTTCTGAAGCTCTCTGGAAAGGACTGAAGCTGTCTGGTTGGCAGCTATGAGGGTAATGCTCCAAAAGGAGACAGTAGTAAAGACGTCACTGCTCCCTCTATCAGTCGCACACTCTGCACTCTCCCCCCACCCAGATGGGCCTCGGTGCGATAGACCCACCAGTCCGACACCTCATTCTCTCCCCTGGTTGAATATCCAACTCTGTATTGCCCTCCCATCCCCCCCGCAACACACCCTCCAGACATCCCCATCTGTCTCCCTGATCACAATCCTCAGAGAGAGCTAGGAGGATTGTATCCCTTTGGGTATCACTTCCAGCTTTCGCTAAGCTGTTAGACCTGCTGGGTGTAGTGTCTTATCCAGCCACACAGGCTCACGCTTGGGCTAGGAGCTGGATCTCACCCTTTGATAAGCAGCTGTGAATTTCTGGGAATCTGCTGCTCTATGGGTGCAGGCAGGCTCTCAGATAGTGGAAATAAAAGTAGGCCTGGGACTCTACATCCCTGGCAGCCAATGCAGTTGGTATTGGCCTGCGTGTCACTTCAGTTGACCTTCTCTTCTGGTCTTCAGAGCTAGTACTTGGTAACATTTAGCTTAAAGCACAGAAGGACTCAGTGAAAGGAAGAAGAGGAGGAAGCTCAACCACCACAAACGAGTCTGGAAACCAGTTCCTATTTCTCTCTTCCATTTCTGTTCCAGGACCTTGCTATATCTGTGAAACTGCCCCCAGAAAGTCTCCAAGAGGTATTTTCCTGGAGAAATCTTGCAAGATTTACTTAAGTCACTGTAATCATGGTTGGGTTTGAAGCCACCATGCAAAGTTTCATTGAAGAAAATTTCAGAGAGGTGAGGCTTCTATTGTAATTGAATTACTACAGTTCAAAACAAAGATTTAACACCGATGAGCTGAAGCTATGCAGTGTACCGCTGCAAACGGCAAAAGAAAAAGGGGGGGGGAACAGAACTCTTCCAGTTTAATATAATTTAGGAATCTTGGGAATGAAGGGGAGGGGGGGAACCCTCAGCTGTTAAAATAAAATTGGAGAAGTATTTTGAAATCGGGTTCCCTTTACTGAATTCATGGAATGAGCTCACAGTCCTAAATAACTAACTGTTTGCTAGCAGATATCAAACTGAGAGCTACTATTAGGTGTTGCTGAGCACGTGCCTGTTTTGTATGGTTAGTCCCTTGTTTGTATCCACATGATAAACCCGGTATTTTAAGATTTAATTCTCTAATAGCACTGAACATTTACATAACACTTTCACAGACCATTTCTCACCACTCATCCGGGTAGGTATTACTATCCCCACTGCCAGAGGAGGAAAGTGGAGGCATAGACAGGTGAAGTGACTTGCCCAAGGGCATGCGAGTCAGTGGCAGAGCCGCAATTAGAACCTACATGTTCCTGGCTCCCAACCCTGTTCAATCCACTAGACCATGCACCTCCCTACAGAATACAGAATGAGGAGCTGTCTCCCCTTCTCACCAGGCTTTAGGATGACCAGATAGCAAGTGTGAATAATTGGGACAGGAGGTAAGGGGTAATAGGAGCCTATATAAGAAAAAGCCCCCAAAATCGGGACTGTCCCTATAAAATCGGGACATCTGGTCACCCTACCAGGCTTGCCCCCACAAAAGTCACAGCCATACCAAGTCTTTCTACTTGTATCCCGACTGTGAATAGGCCTCACTGATCCTGTGAGAGCGCTGAGGCACTGCTGAGTGGGAAAACCCAAAAGCCACAGAGACCTCGTGTGCAAAGGTTTTGTCCTAGTAGTTTACAATTCCTTATTCCCCTTTAAAGGAAGAGATGGGATTGGAAAAGCCCCTTCCATGCCCCACTCCCCACCACCCTCCGACAGCTCCCACGCCATCCTTTCGGACTTGGATCACCCTTACCTATTGAGCTGAGGAGAAGCTTGTCTCGACAACACTGCCCAGATAGCTGAGATTAATCAAAAACAAAGCAGTTAACAACACCCGCAAGGAGCCGAGCTCCGCAACACATCAGCACGTCAAAAACGCCAAAGGAGAAGTAGTGGGGAAAGAAACAAACAAAAAAAAACCCCAAAACCAAACGAGGCTGGAAACAAAAGGGGGAAGAAACAGAAAAGAAAAATCAACGAAGCGGATGAAAACACTGCATAAAAGCGCAGACGACAGTGCTCTAACACAGAATTGTCCTGTGACTTCCCTATACCTGCTGGGCCTCATCAAGGTGTCCTGGCTATATTAGATTGGTTGTATATATATTCACACACGAGATGATTATATAGATTTTTAAAGCCACAACAGAATTGATTTGAGGTTGATTTTGTTACTACGGACCCCCCTCCAGTATAAGCACCCCTCTCTGACCCATTCACCCAGTCTCCTGAAACCAGCAATAAACAACAGTGCTGAATGGGCTAATTGGGTTTCTAAGGATTTAAAGCTTCCAGGTACCAGAGAGAATAAGTGAAATGCAAGGGGCACCGCAGGGTGAAAAGCCAGGCTCCCACCCCCAAAACTTGCTGTTTTCCTGATGTGACACTAACCTCCCTACACCTCAGACAATGCTGGCTACACAAGTTTGAACATCGTCCTTCCTCCTTGCCTGCCCCAAGCTCCTCTCTCCACTGAGTTTAACTGCACTGAGCTTAATAGTTTACTTCAAGCCATTAAATTCCCAAGCTCCACGAGTTGAGGGATCAAGAGGTTAAACCCCACTACTTGAAAAAATAGAATTTAAAACAAAAGACAAAAGGATGGAAGGAAAGAACATCTACAGGATCTAAGGTTCTGCGAAGGAGACGAGGGAAAGAAGAAAAAGAGGCAGAGACGGAGCGAAAGAGAAGAAAAACAGAAAGACGCTTTGCCTGGTGCAACCCTGGTACCTGGAAAACCAGCCGCTGGAGTTTAGTGCAGCAGCCTCGTTCTTTGGGGCAGGATCTGAGAATACCGGCAGCTTCCTGATTTCCATTCGGGTGAATTTCTTCTCCTGACATGCTGTTCATGGGACTAAGTCCTTGTACCCTCTCCCCGCCCGAGTCTTGGGGCTGCAGCATCGCTTTTGGAGATGGAGTGGCACGGTGACCTTTGTGGCCATCTCTGTGGTTCGCTATGGTCACTAGACTTTGTGGGGAAGGGCAGAAAGAAGCCAGAGAGCCAGGCACACACTACTGTTCCAGGAAAGTCAAGAGCCAGGAAATAAGAAAGGAAACTGCTGGTGACCCTTGCCACTGCCGGTGACAAGCACAGGTAACGAGACCCCTAATCTAGTTCCTTACATGGACAGGCCCTTCTCCACACATCCGAAAACACACACTCCCAATCCCAAAGAGACTTGCGAGGGGAAGAGCAGCTGTTGGAGATAACGCACCATGAACGACCAACTGTTCCTCTGTCTATTTAATGCCCACTAACATGAGCAGTGTCCTAACGGTGCCAGTAGCGAGAGCCTCTTCAGAGCAGGGTCCTACCAATGACAACTGGAAGTCACCTCCAAAAGGGATGCTGCAGCATGTCCAGACAACCCCTATGATTTCAGATGATGATGATCATGATGATGATGGGAGGAGGGAGTTGGAGGCAATGGGTGAGGTGGGGTGGGGAAGGAAAGGCAGATAAAGGGCAGCTAAAGGATTCATACACTTACCCCGAAGTGGATAATGTTGTCGGTGTAGGCTCAGGTCTGAGAATCTCCTCCCCAGCCCTCCTCGGAGAGGGAATTTGTCCAAAAACATCCATACTGTCCCCGGGAAGGGAGGGGCACTGAGAGGAGGGGTAGCCAGTGGCCAAAGAGGTGAAGGCCATGGCAGGTCGGTAGCTGGGGCTTTCTCCCCTGCTGCTTTGAGCCGGGGAGCCGGTCGACGGGGTGGACTTGCGGGAGAAGCTGACTGCCGCGGGGGGCTGCAGGGTGATCTCCGACATCTCCGCTTGCTGGATGAGACCCGGTCGCGGTCTGGCACGTGCAGTCAGCTCCGGGGAGCTGTTGCGGGAGCTGAGGGGGCTTTGGGTCAGAGGGGAAAGCCTCGAAGGTTGTAGCACCACCTGATGTAAACTGGGTTCAGCCCTCCTGACTTGCCGAGGGCTAGGCCGAGGTCTGGGTTGGGGCTCATACCACCTGGTGTCCAGGCCAAATGTGCTTGTGCCACTGTGGCTGACTGACTCGGACGGTTCATGGTAAGGCAACACGGGTATGCCCATACCTTGACTGGTATGTCTTAGCTGCCCTTGACTCCCCATAGGTTGCATAGGTTTGTCCTGCCATTTGGTGGTGGTGGGCACAGAGGGTTGGCTTCTGCCAGGTGGCTTGCCAGTCCAACTCTTTGGTGCCTCCAGGGGCAGAATGCCAGGGTAGGATGCAGGGACCTGGAGGGAGGAAGGGGGCGGGCCCCTAGGAAGACAGGCCGTCAGCTGCACACACTCTGCCACCTCGCACTGGTGGAGCTGTTGAGGGAATATCATGGGAGAAGCCTCCAGGCTGCTGAAAGGGAACTCAGCCCTGCCCCATGGCTCAGGAGACCGGCCCCCCGTTGGCGTCTGAGTCAGGGGCAACGTGCTGTTGGAAGTATTTTCTCCATTCTCCTCGGGGATGGTGGGGTGTCCAAAGGGCCCCTCGGGGTGCAGAGGAGGGGAGGACATGACAGAGCTGAGAGGGCTGACCTCTGGCATGTAGAAGGGCGGAGGGTCCATCTCCCCAGGACTGCTGCTGCTGAGGTAACCGTAAAATTGGCTGTGGTGGAAAGGCCTCGGGGCTGGCGGTCTGGCCTGACCAGTGGCCTGCAGGTGGCTCTCCAGAGCACCTGTGCCCTCCAAGCCCCTGTGGAATCTGGGGCTGTATGCTGGTGGCTGAAGGTAGGATTCCTGGCTGGAAGAGAGAGGGGTCAGTTGAGATTTGAGGGCTGCCACAGATGAGGGCACAATGGGGTCGTCATTCTCTTCGTCTGACTGGCGAAACTCAGGGTACATGTCCGTCTCCTCCACAAAGGGGAAGCCCTCTATGCGGCGGGTCTTGAGTGAGGGCTCCATCTCTGAGGGGTCCATGACAAAGCGGCCATCGGGCCCACGGCTGATGAGCTCAATGGGGGTAGTAGCCTCGGCTTCAGCCTCAGCCTTGGAGACGCTGTACTTCTTGCTGCTAATGGCCCTCTTGGTCTTCTTGTAAAGGGACAACTCTTTTTCCTTGCTGGGGCTCAGCATACGCTTGCCCTGCTGGCCTTGGTCATCAGAGGACTCCGAGGGGGGACGGAGTGTGCGGATGCTCTCGGGACTCACTTTACCGGAAGACAACCTGGACCACAGAGGAGAGAAACCAAAAAAAGGGGGGGGGATGGTCATGGGGAAAGGAGAAAAATCTGGGGCTTGCGCAGCAGGATCACGGGCCAGTTGGGCACAAAAAGAAAAAGCCTTAATTGTTCCCGGAAGAGGGAGGCCTGGAAGAATTTAGTGTGGGCATTATTATGATGGCAAAAGCTCACGTGGTTCTCACATAGGCCCCAGCAGCGTGCTGGGCAGAGGCATGTGTAAGAAGGAAGACAAAAAACAGGTGGCCACTACTTCTCCCTCCCGACTGCCAAACAGAATATGAAACATTTCCTCTCTCATCCCCCCTCAAGCAGGCAATCCACTGCAACTTCTTGAAATTAGCTCGACAGACCCGTAAGTCTGAATGAAAAGTCCAGAGTTTAGCTTCGGTTTGGCTAAGTACCCAAAGGTTTGTATGTTCATTTGAATTATCTGAGCCTCTTGCAAAACTAGGCTGGGAAACCTCTCAGTAAGATGTTCTCCCTCACGTGATTTCATTTCTAGTGCTTCAGATTGCTGTTGGGGAAGAACAGCACAAGAACATCCCCTCTTGCAGAATTTGGCAACTTCTGATCCCAGCTCACAAAATGAGAAGAAAAAAATACTTATGATTTTCCCCCAACCCTGGAGTGTAAGGATTAAGGCTTGAAAAGGGAAGAAGGAGGCAGCTCCTCAGAAGAGTTCACTGCCCTGCCCCCCCACCACCACATACACACAGAAGTCTTGGGACAAACAGGATTAGACACACAGACTCAGCAGATCCAATTGAGATAATGGGGGCAAGGAAATTGAAAAAAGTGTGGTCTTCTCAGTGAAATGGAAGAGCCCACAGGACGGGGGGGGGGGGGGGGAACGACATCAGCAGAACAAGATAAAAAAAAATACCAAATGTCAGGGTCAGCACAGGTCTCCTGCATGATGCTCCTGAAGCTACTACATGAGGTGATCAGAGGCCAGACTATTACTCTCACACCAAAGATACCCCCTGTTTCTATCTACCCTCACTGGCGGATGCACTGAGTACTGCTGATGGTCTCTGGAAGGAGTTGAGACCAGTGGGACACAGTGATCCAGTCTTTAATGGAGTGTGAGGCGGAAGATAAAATGGGGGAATCTTCAAGGCAAAAAGAGTTGCTCATAGAACTCTAAATTTCCCAGTTAAAGAAAAAACAAAAAGGTGAAATATTCTTAGATACAGTGAAACTTGCATTAAGGATCCACCACTTCTTTTAAGCAGCCACTTAAAAATTGCCAGTATAAGGCTAACAGCACATTGGGCTGCATTAGTAGGGGCATTGCCAGCAGATTGATGGAAGTGATTATCCCCCTCTATTCGGCACTGGTGAGGCCACATCTGGAGTAGTGCATCCAGTTTTGGCCCCCCCAACTACAGAAAGGAGGTGGACAAATTGAAGAGTCTCCAGCAGGGGGCAACGAAAATGATTAGGGGGCTGGGGCACATGATTTACGAGCTGAGGGAACTGGGCTTGTTTTGTCTGCAGGAGAGAAGAGTGAGGTGGGATTTGATAGCAGCCTTCAACTACCTGAAGGGGGGTTCCAAAGAGGATGGAGCTCGATTGTTCTCAGTGGTGGCAGATGACAGAACAAGGAGCAATGGTCTCAAGTTGCAGTGGGGGAGGTATACATTGGATATTAGGAAACACTTTCACTAGGAGAGTGGTGAAGCACTGGAATGGGTTACCTAGGGTGGTGGTGGGATCTCCATCCTTGGAGGGGTTTTTAAGGCCCGGCCTGACAAAGCCCTGGCTGGGATGATTTAGTTGGTGTTGGTCCTACTTTGAGCAGGGGATTGGACTAGATGACCTCCTGAGGTCTCTTCCAACCCTAATCTTTTATGATTCTATGAATTCCACCTGAAAATAAAAAGTTCAGCACTACTCCCTTGGGAAATCTCCTGTGACAGGCTTCATTGGTAACTACTTCCTCTGCTTCTGCTCTAAAGCCAGGCAGTCTCTTGCAGCCTATTTTGTTCCAAAGACTTAAGGTACACCAAAAGCATCAGACCCCAGGATCAGCAGATTTGAGACACTCAACATTAGATATTTCCATTTCCTGCGAGCAGCATCCCTAAGAAGAGGCGTCTCCAAAACTACCAGACAGAACACAGCCTGAGTGGCACCTCTAAGGCAGAGATACTTACGGAGACTCCAGACTCTTCCTGCAGTGGGTTATCGAGAGAGGAGGGTCTGGAAAAGAATAAAAGGGGAAGTGAAGAGAACGCTAAAGAGGCGCAACTAGGCAGAAAGAGGCAACAAAAATCTTACAATCAACAGCAAGGAAAAAAAAAAAAAAAAGACACTCGACAAGAGGCCAAATTTTGGTTGATCTAGTGCTTTAATAGTCGCAGACAACAAACAACTCCAGACAGTTTCCTATCTTTTCTGTTATCACCAAATCATACAGACTAGAGATAAAAGAGTCCACCCTCCGCATCCCCAGCCCATGTGAATTTCCCCGCGGGGCATTACTGTCCCAGTTTATGCAACTTAAGTGATGAGGCTTCCACCACTTCCTTTGGGTGATTCTCTACAGCAGGGGTGACCAAACTTACTGACCCCTGGAGCTGCATACAATAAATCTTCAGACATTTGAGAGCTGCAAAACACTCACAACTTGCCCCGTGGGGTGGCACCTGCCAGGGAGGCGCACCTGGCTGAGCCCTGACACCCCTCTCCGCCATGGGGGCTAAAGCCACGAGACCCCCCCCGCCCCTTCCCTGCACTGCAGAAGCCCCGAGCTCTCTTCCCTAGTCTGGTCGGCGGAGAATGTGGGGGGAGCACAGGGAGCTCTGCAAGCTGCACTTTAACTGTAAAAGAGCCATGACTTGCCCACTCCCGTTCTATAGTCTAAAATGCAACAGTTCTCACGCTATAGGATCCATGAAACACCACTGATATGAGCAGCTGTTCTTGGCGGCCCTCAGAAGGAAATGACTTGAGAACCAAGCACTGGAGGGCCGTGGGACGGGAAAGAGTCTGCAAGGAGGTTCTCTCCCCAAGAATGAAAAATCCCCAAACCTAAAACCCACTGGCCTAACAGATATCACCATTAGGAAGGTCCCCCTGCCATGTCAACCTAAGTACCTGTCTCAATTTCATCTTCATCCCCACCTTGCCTCTACCATTTCTGATCACAAGATGTTTCAGACCGTGGCAGAGGCTCCAGTATAGCCAGAACGCATCTCTTCCCTCACGCTGCTCCAGCACATAAGCACTTTCTTCTTCTCTCGCAACGGTGAGATGTTGGGGTTTTCTCAAAGTGAGCCTCCAGACCTCAGCACACATATCTGGCACTTGTTACTTATTTAACCCATCTGTTCAGATTAGAGGTGAGGAATAAGTGGGAGAGGAAGGGCCAGGATCCAAACAGTCACAGCTGAAGGATAAAGTTCGGGCAAGCTTCACCCGAAGACGCTCGAGACAGACAGACAAGGAAGATGACCACAAAATGCCACAGGGGGAAAATACAAAGTAGCAGGGCTCACCTTTCTTGCGCTTGAGCTTGCGTTTGCGTTGTTTGTTGACAAAGCAGGCAGTGAGTGTGCTGAAGAGGATGGCAGCAGCCAGAAAGCAGATGGTGGCAACAATGCCCGCCAGCACAGGTCGGGCCAAACCATCGTCCGTCAGGTCAGGCGGGGGGAATATGTCTGCAGAAAAAGGGGAATCCTTTGAGTTCTAAAAGAAACTGTTCTCCACAACCAGGGTCCTCATCACTGTTTGGAAAGTGAGGTTTGCACAGGGCATGTAAACGAGTTGCAGAACTGGACGGTTCAGGGGATTGGTGCTCAGGTTCAGAGCCTTTCCCAACTAGGTTACTGGTTTAAATCCAGCCCAGAGTGGTAGTGAGTGAACACTGTTACTCTCAGATGCCTGGGAGGTGGCCTAGGAGATACTTTTGGGTCTCAGCCCAGAGCCTAACAAAGACAGATCCACATCACAAAAGAGTATCATCACTATTGGCAATCCACTTAACTGGAGAGCAGTCATAGCACTGGCAGTAGTGGTGAAAGCTTTGCAGGGATCGCCTCTAGGAGTGAAAGGGGAATTCAGTCCCTGTGTCCCCATTCAGTCCTTTGTCTTTCTGAGGAGACTACCAACAAGGAGACCAAATGTGCTGGTAGTCTCCCCCCACCCCATGTTCTTACATCATGCATATCACTGTGATATGTAAGCGCCCCAGAGTTAATGTGCACACCTGCCTACTGGATATGCACTGAGACCCACACTATCAGTACTCACAGGCCACTGAACAGTTATCCAACAACGTTCAGTGTTTGCTGATCTGGCAGGATTTGAATCAGCAAACTTAACATTAGCTTATTTATAAGTGTGTGTACACAATTACTGGGAAGTGATTTTACATGATTTATGCTAACTAAATCTATCCACTTAGTTGTTCAGATCAGTGCTTGTAAACCTGTCACTAGCACCAGCTTGTAGAACTTTTTGGGCTGAGACAGTCATAACTGACATTGTGTAATTACACCTGGCCATAAGCGGAGGTCAGCTACACACCCAAGAGCTAGCAAATTCAGGCAGACAAAAGAGGAATCTAATCTTTAAAAAAAAAAAACGAAAGTCAAGTATGCAACTTGCATCCAGCAAAGTGCTTCTGCATACCACCACCTGAGGGCAGTGCTAGTCTGGATTTGTCCTGTACACAGCATAATTGAGATATCATTGGTCTCATATCGTGAGCTGGTGTAATTTAGGTTCCCATAGTTCTTATTTCCATCTCTCCTTCCCTGGATTATATTTCCTTCCATCACAACTTGCTACTTTTTATATGGTAGGTTCTCCTGCAGACTGGGAAATATTCCTCTGTGCTGTGGTGTATGCAGGGCTGCATTGTTTTCTTGTGCTGCTGTGTGTTGCAGTCCCTTTTGTGGAGCTACAATGCTTTTGTTTTTACTCCCTGGTGCAGTATCACACTGCCATGTATGCAGCTTTCATTTTCACGTCAATGCTGCATATTTCCTGGGTTGGAGCACTGTTCTCAGTGCACGTGGCAGAACTGTGGTGTGCTGCGACTCCCTGGTTTGGGCTATGACTGTTATTTGGTACCATATTGTGCTCTGTTACAGTATATAACACCGAGTTTTGCATGGGAGTTGCAGAATACTCCATTTCTGGTGAAGTCAGAGGGCCCTCAATTCCTGAAGTACCTGGCAAGATCAGACCCTGCATCTCACCACACTGCAATATTGCCTTCCCGTGTTGGGCTCTGGGCTTAAGTTGTTTGGGGCTGGAAGGACGGAAGGACACTTACCTGTACTGGAGACACCTGCAATGTTACTAGGCTCACTGATGAGGTCCTGCATGACAGCCAGAACTCGGAACTCATACCAGGTGTCCTACAACACCAAACACAACATGAGCCACTAGTCAGAAGCTTCCTTCAACAATTTAGCACACCAAAGCAAATCAGGCACCAGGATGCCTTCTCCAGACCAGATAATGGGAATCCTCAACATTGTTCTAGAGAGACTGCCCTTCCCTTGGGCTGATAAGGGAATTTGTTCTTCACTGGGTCTAGACTTCGGGACACCAAATTAGCCCCTACTGCGGAAATAAGCAACAGACATCCTAAAAGTATTCCCCGAATGCTCTCCCAGTGTTGCAATACATATGGTGCACAATCAGTAACCCAGGCAAAGGGCCAATCCATTATAAAAACCAAAGGGCGCTCAGTCAGACCACCTCTTACCTGAGACAAATCCTTGGCAAAAAAGTCATTGTCACTCCCCAAGATGGCATCGTCCAATATCTCCCACCTCTCCCCTACGCGGAACTCCATGATGTAATGGTCAATTGGAAAGCTGTGATTGGCTGGAGGAAGCCACGACAACAGGACTCCTTGCTGCGTCCGATTGGCTGTTAGGCACCTCGGTGGGGTGACCAGCACCAGTGGTTCTGGAGTTGTTACAGGGAATGCTGAAGACACAGTACAGGGAGGGAATGGGGCAGGGAAAGCATTTAGTGGAGTCCAGAAAAAAAGAGCAATAAGTTTTACAACTGGCTACTTTCTCCTGTTCACTTCACTGTGCACATGCTCCCTGCTCTTCTGTCATCCTTCCTCTGCAGATCCAACACCACCTGCAGCTGTGCTGGTCAGGATTTAAGCCTCAAGAGCTGTGACTCCACAGGCCTCAAGGCATACACCAACCACCTGCAAGATTCATGGGAAAGGACAATGGAGGAGCACTAAGGGCATTTTAATACTTTCTCATAAGCACTGGCCATTGGCTGCTGTCTGAGATTGGATAACGGAGTAGAGGGACTCTGGTTTGATCCACTATGGCAGTTCCTACTGCTCTGCAACTGTAGGTTTAAGACATGCAGCCACACAGGTAGCATCAGCAAGGTCTCTTCTCTGAAAGATGCCAAGAAGTCTTTATGAGAAAAGGAACAGCCACAGATACAAGGAGGCCAAGAAGAAAGAGGGATACAGTCTCAAAGTCCACTCATTCCTGGACCTTTTTGAGACCACCCACAAGAGAACCAGCGGGAATGGTGATTTCGTGCTGTGACCTGGTCTGAGATAGGGTGTACATTACAACTGGTTAGTGCCAATGAGTTTTGGTTACTACCAGCCTGGGCTGCATGTGAAACAGAGACCTGGAGGTAAACGATATTGAGATATTCATAGATTCTAGGACTGGAAGGGACCTCGAGAGGTCATCGAGTCTAGTCCCCTGCCCTCATGGCAGGACCAAATACTGTCTAGACCATCCCTGATAGACATTTATCTAACCTACTCTTGAATATCTCCAGAGATGGAGATTCCACAACCTCCCTAGGCAGTTTATTCCAGTGTTTAACCACCCTGACAGTTAGGAACTTTTTCCTAATGTCCAACCTAAACCTCCCTTGCTGCAGTTTAAGCCCATTGCTTCTTGTTCTATCCTTAGAGGCTAAGGTGAACAAGTTTTCTCCTCCTCCTTATGACACCCTTTTAGATACCTGAAAACTGCTATCATGTCCCCTCTCAGTCTTCTCTTTTCCAAACTAAACAAACCCAATTCTTTCAGCCTTCCTTCATAGGTCATGTTCTCAAGACCTTTAATCATTCTTGTTGCTCTTCTCTGGACCCTCTCCAATTTCTCCTGAAACTCCTGAGCCAACAAATCACCACTCAAGACAAGATTTCAACGTTTATCTCTGGTGAATCCTGTGGTGCTTGATGACTAAGACATGGGGCATATTGGTACTTGCATGGGCAATGTCACTGGCACCATTAACACGAGAGTGGGCCTACTGAATGTGACCAAAGGACCCTGCCTCATCTCACCACCCATCTCCATTCTCTTCATATCCAGGGACTCTGAGCTCCTTTATTATCCCCATGCTGTGTCAACTCACCTAGCGTGTTCACAGTGACCACCTCACTGAAGGCGCTCGTACCCAGTTTGTTTTGAGCCAAGACACTGAACTGGTAGGCGGTCTCTGGTTCCAGGGTGTCCACCAGCAACCAACTAGGACCAGTTGGTACCGGAAGAGACAGCCAGTCATGGGGTCCGAACTGTGCTCTCTTCATCCTGGCAAGAGAGAAGACAAACAACTCAAGTGGAGGTGCTTTTGAGAGAAAGTGTGAATGAATGAAAGAAAGAGGACAGAGAGAGAGAGCCAATCCCTTAAGCAATAATGGAACTACCCTGAATGAGGGGCTGGGTTTCACATATCAGCAATATGTGTGGACAAGGTGCTAAGATTCTGACACCTACAGAAGTGAGTTGCCTTGAAACTGGGTCAGAGGCAAGAGACTGGAACTAGACATTTGCTGGGCCAAGGGGCTCTCTACTCAGTCCCACGGTACACCCAGTCAGAAACACACTTATTTATAGTGACACTCCAGCCAGTCCTCCCTCATTACATCAGGCCCTTAACGAAAAGCCCTTACAGTCGGATGATGGCCACAAATAGCACCTTCTCTCCCTGCTCTCTGTGGGTATTCAGAGTCACATCCTGATTACTGGTCATGACAAAAGGACATTTTGTTACTTTTTATTCCTGTTGTCGCTGCCACAGCTATGGCAGAGAGGGGTGGAGTCTATTCTGGCTCACACTTCATCAGCAAAATTAACTAAGTTCCCAATACAGAGCAATTTCCCCCCCTCGGTGCAACCCCATTGAGACATGGAGCCAAATTGTGATACCAGTACATATGAGCAAACCAGGAACCACTCCAAAGAAACCAATAGTGACACTCCGGATTTATGCTGGGGCAAAGAAGAGCAGAATTTTACAGACAATTGGCCAGATTCTCGCTTAAACCAAGGCCCCTTTATGCCGCCGGAGCAATGTAAAAGGGTTTAAAAGCGAGAGTGAATTTTATTTACATTTCTGAGCAGTGTCAAGGAGCCTTAGCGCAAATTAGAATCAATCCTAATGGGTTTACGCAGGCATTATGAGGACAGAAACGGTCCTCGATAATCTTCAGAACTGGTGATTAAGCACATGCCAGTTTGGGGCCTGGGGAATCAGTCAAGCTGGGATCTGATACCAGGATTACAGGGCTGGCAATGGTAGTTAGTGGGAACCCTTCACTCTCCCCTGCGAAAATGAAAACAAAACCCTACATCTTTTCACTTGGAAACGAGTAAAAGTGTTTGAGACAAATAAGGAACACCTGGATGCCATTTTTAGAGTCATTTTTCAGACAGAACAGCACACTTTCAGTGCCATGTCATTTAATAAGAATAGCTGCACTTTAAGAACATAGAGGCCAAATTCTCTGAAGTAAATGGAGTTGCATCAGCAGAGGATTTGGGCACAGGTATCCATGTCCCATATTTCTTTCCTTTGATCTCCTTTTTTTAAACCCTCTGATGGTAGCTACCCTGGCCTCCCAGAGGACAGAGATTGCAGTTGCAATCCTCACAGAGACTTCCTGTGACTCAAAACACATGGCTTTTCAAACTGCGAACACCTGACTGCCATACCCACATCATATAAGATCCAGGAATCCAGCCAGAAGAGCAAAGAAAAGGGGTGATTTTAATGTATCTAGGGAGATGGCAAGAACGACAAAGCTCATTCAGTCTGGGAAGTTAGGGGCCTCTTGTTTCTCAGCCTGCACCTACCTCTTCCAACCACTACTGCTCCAGCTCCTCTTTCCCCACAGTTAACTGGTAGCAGGCATCCTAGCATGTCTCCACAAAGGAAAGCTTCTGCCAGTGGATGGTACCATCCAGAAAAAATAGGAACTTACCTGTCCAGTAACTATTGTTCCTTGAGATGTACTGTGCATGTATACATTCCAGTGTGGGTGTATGTACAAGCAATGCATCTGAATCAGAGGTTTTTGCCGGCCGAAGCCATAGGTGGCACATCCACCCCGTTCACCCCTTGCACCAAGCCCAGCGCATAAAAGGCGTGTGGTTGCTGCCTCCCTTTGTTTCTTCAAACCACCAGTAAGTTGAAAAATGAAGTAACGGAATATGGAGGGAAGGGGGGTTGTGGAGTATATGTGAGCAACACATCTTGAAGAGCAACAGTTACTGTACAAGTGAGTAACCATTTTTTCTCCTTCAAGTGATTGTGCACATATACATTTCACGGTAGGAGACTCATCAACAATTGCTATACTGGTGGAGGGACTTCAGACTCCTTGAAGAGAAACCACAACATCGACTTGGCGAATTTGGCGCCATCCTGAGAGGCTTGAGTAATAGCTTAGTGCCTGGAGAAGGCACACATAGGGGACCACGTTCCAGCTTTACAAATGCCTGCTATAGGGGTGTAGCTCAAGAAGGCTGACAAAGTGGAATGAGCCCTATTGGAGTGGGCGGTTTCCTCAAATTTGAGGAGAGACTTTTGCCAGATCATAGAAAAGCTTGATACAGTGCGAAATCCAGCGTGAAATACACTGGGCTGTAACAGATTGCCCTGTCATCATCTCAGCATAGACTACCAATAGTCTGGGAGAGGATCTGAAAGAGTGTGTGGTCCAGGTAAAATGCCACAATACCCAAGAAATGGAGCTTCTCTTCAGTTTTGGAAGAATAAAGCTTTGGAAAGAACTTGGTTGTCTTGATAAATTTGTTTGGCTTTCTTAAGTCCAGAATGGCCAAAGACCGCCTCTTTTTCTAGGCAATCAGGAGGTGGCAGGAATAGAAACCTTTCCCTCTGTGATAAGGAACTTCCTCTACTGTTCCCAATGTTCATCAATGTACTTCTTGGTCTAAAAACAATCTCATGAGATTGGTCCCTTTACAAGAGAAGAGAGGATGAGTTGGGGAAGGGGAGGGTGGTAAATTGGGTAACACATCCCTACTTTACAATGCCGAGCACCCACTTGTTCCTCCCAAACAGGGGGTCTGAATGCATGAGATCAGTCAATTCGTATGTTGTCCTAGACAGTGCATCAAAACGCCTATTTCAAAGTCACTGAAGTCTGGTGAGAAGTGCCTGTTCTAGGCATCACCCACCAACATTGTCTGTAAGTTTTAGACCTCCTAGAGGTCTCTGCTGATATTAGGGCCTGTACTTTGTTTGGGGCTTAACCTGCTTCCTCTTTTGTTACCGAGGTGTATACACGCAACAAACTAAGGCCAGGTCTACACTACCCGCCGGATCGGCGGGTAGTAATCGATCTATCGGGGATCGATATATTGCGTCTCGTCTAGACGTGATAAATTGATCCCCGAATCAACACCCGTACTCCACCTCGGCAGGAGGAGTAAGCAGAGTCGACGGGGGAGCCGCAGCGGTCCACTTGTCACCGTGAGGACGGCCAGGTAAGTTGAACTAAGATACTTCGACTTCAGCTACGCGAATAGCGCAGCTGAAGTTGCGTACCTTAGATCAATCCCCCCCCCCCCCAATGTAGACCAGCCCTAAGACTCACACAAAAGAGTCTTACCGTGCATGTTACATAACCGGTCTGAGAGAACAGTTGAGCCCCTTCAAACGGTAGAACTTCTATTGTATTTTGTATCTCTCTTGGAATCTTGGAATGCCAGAGGCCTGCTGTAACCATCAAACTTAATGCAGTATCTGACACGTCGATTGCTGCTTGGAGGGAAGTATGAGCAGCGACATGCCCTCCAAAAACAATGGCCAAGAACCGATCCCAGTATTCCTTAGGCAGTTTGTCCATGGATTTGGAAAACTGCTGTCCCATTAATAAAAGTATATTTGGACAACAATGCCAGACAATCTGAGACCCTTATCCGAAGGTTCACAATGGTCTATCTGCCACACAGATCCAGCTTTTTATAATCTTCGAGGTAGCCTTAGTGTGAGGCTGCCTGGAATGCTCATTAGCCACTGTGAGCACTAATGAGTCTAGAATGGAATCGGTAAAGAAATAATCAAATTCTTGCTGAGGAACCTAGGCGTATCTGTCCGCCGATTTCACAATAGATGGGACAGAGACAGGTGTCTGCCAAAGGGTCTTCATAGGTTCCAGTAAAGCTTCATTATTGTAAAGGGAAACCTTTTCAGGAGTGGGAGTTTGCAAAACATCTAATAGCGTGCGAGGATTGTCTTGCATAAGCTCTGCTTGTGTTCCCAAAGACACGGCCACTCTCCTAACTAGATCCTGAAAAACTTTAAAGTCCTCAGGAGAAGGTGATGCTGACTTTGGAGCGATGGCCTCATCTGGAGAAGAGGAAGAGATACAGGTAGGCCACAGCTAAAAGCTCCTTCCCTGCCTCTTCTTCGTCTGTGGGTTCCATTAAAGAGAGGTTGTAGGCTTAGAGAAGCATCAACCCTAGGCACTATAGGAACAAGAGAAGGCGACTTTCTTCTGGATTGAGTAACAAACAAGGTGTCTAGATATTTTAAGAGCAGGCCAAGGGGCTCAAAAAAGCCAGGGTGGACAGTCCAGTCTTTTAACAGCCCACAATGGAGAATTCCAAACTGGAGCAGCCTTATAATAAAGATCTTGCTCTAGAGTTTGGGAAATCTTTAGAACACTGATGGTCTGGACACCTGAACGATCATGACAGAGATACGGGTCCAGGCGACTGTCTATCATGTTCAAAGTCCGAAGAAGAGGAGATGTAACTCTCTTCAGTAAAAGGAGCAGCAGTCGCAGGAGGAAGTCCCGGCACCTGGTGTTATCCCAGAGGAACTGATGTTGATGATGAATTTGACAGTGCTGGTGGACAAGGTGGTCGGAATGCAAATAAACGAGTGAACATTGACAGTTCCCGCAGAGCTGATGCAGTACATACACCCATGAAGTGGACAGAATTGGCAGTACCATGGCGACTGTAGTCAATGGTGCCAGTAGTGCTGCTGAAGTAGAGGCCACTGAGATTGGGACTGGATGATGCAACAAAGGAGAGACCAGGAAAGGGACACATGAAAGGTCTTTTACTGCGAAGAATGCCTGTGGCGGCGAAGGTACCAATAGCAGAAGTAAGTGCTCGGCTGCTAAAGGTGGTGGTGCCCGAGACAGCTGTCTCGCTGGTAGGGGTGAAGGCACCAGTCTCAACAGCCCCTCTGGTACCAGAGATAATGGCGTCACCTCTGATGGTAACTGAGTGTCGATGCTTCCAACCAGCCCTTGACTTGGCCCTGGAGGACTTTTCAGAACCTTTTTGTGAGGTGAAGAATGAGACTTAACATCTCAGAGACCGAGAAGGGTTTTGAGCACTTCGAGGAGGTCTCTGGAGACAAAGATGAATGATGTTTCTCACCTGTCTTGGGTTTAGAAACTGGGGCAGCTGGAATGGTACTCCTTATGGATGAACACTCCATTGCCTTGACTGGGGCTGGGGTCTGAATGGTGACATATCACCTTCTCAAGAAGATTTGAGGCGGAAATCCCTGTTTTTTTATTCTCATTGGGAAGGAGGTACAAATAAGACATTTGTCCCCACATGCCCCTCACCTAAGCAGATTCAGCACCGCTTTTGTCTGTCATTAATAGGAATCACAGCCCTGAATGTGACAAATTGTTCAAAACCTGAAGATTTCCGCATATTAAACTCACTAAACTCTAACTACACTAAAACTAACAGTAAGCTACAACTATACACACACACACACACACGATTTTTTTTCTCTCTATGGCTGGCTAACTGAAGCTCAGAGAACGACAGGGAGCTCCAACTCTTGCCGGGGTGGTGAGAAGGAATTGAGGGAAGTGGTGCCCATGCCCCTTTTATGCCATCACTCGGCACATGGAGAGTGGGATGCATGCGCCACCAATGAGTATTGCAAGTCTCGGTCTCAAGTGCATTGGGTGCATGCACACCTACAGTGGGTGCATGCACACCTACAGTGGAACATATACATACACAATCACACGAAAGAAAACATCACCTATCCGAACCATTTGCAGAGAGTTCTGGACCAGAATAGGGAGGGAAGGGAACCTTTCAGACAGGATAGCCTCAGGTCTTTTTATTAATCCATTCCACAAACCCAGTGTGAACAGGGTGACCAAAAGGTTCCCAGGTGTACTCGTCAGGATTCATGACCTTGTGAGATTACATCTCCAAGTCATGGCAATGTGAAGTCATGGCAAATAATGTCACTTAAATGCCTCAAAGTGGCATCCCTGACTTGCAATGGGATGGAAAACAGCAATAGCTATGAATTCTACACCCCTATTAGGAATATATACTGCAGTGATAATCCCCACAAGCTGCAGTTTATAATCGTGTCCGAGTATTTAGAAGGGACTGCGGAAGAATATTTTATATATCTTTATTTTAGAGAGAGAGAATTACAATGTACACAACACATGTAAAGCCACTAGCTATTCATCTGGGCAAGCCTACAAAGCAGGAGATAAGGGATGGGGAGAAGACAGTCCAGATAATGCCGCAACAGAGGGGAAAAAGGAAGCATGAAGCTACGGAAGTGACCAAGTGGGGAACAAAGCCATATGCACAGAGGAATTCATCATACACCAGAACCAAAAAGTGCTGCGGAGAAATGAGAGTGGATAGAAAGTCTTTCCTGTTTAACAAAACTACAGCTCCCAGAATCCTCTGTCACACCAGCAGTTGGTATGGGGGCAGGGAAGAAGCTGCTGTCAAAAATGTTTGCCTCATTCAGGTCTCCCTGCGGCATTTAACCCTGCTGCCTTCACGCATTCCCTCCTACTGGCTCCTTATTGATGCCTGGCCCAGGCCTCTAAGCTGTCAATCTCAGTAAGGCAGCTAAGTAACTGGAACGGCATGACACAGGAGGGGTGTTGGTTATAAATCCAGCACTGATCACCATCAAAGCATGGGGAAAGCTCTTCCCTAAAGATACTGCACAGACACAAGCAGCACGCTTGAGCTACCCAGCTGCTGTCCCCGTGGACTCTCTCCAAATGTCTCTGTGGAGCTGGACTTGCATTCACAGCACTCACTGACAACTAGAGAAGAAGGGGGAAGAGCTGAAATGGAGTCTGGGCTACACATGGGACTTGTTGGTCCCCCACGACTGTGTGATTCCCCCTACTATAGATATATTCGGAAGGTGCTGATATATTTACAAGCGCTTTAAGGTCCTTGGATGAAATGCACTCTATAGGAAGGAAGGAAAGTCAATAATAAACGGTGCTTTTTTTAAAAAAGGCCATTCTCCTTTCTCAGACCCACCTGGACAGCTAATAAAGGCAGGAGTAAATGACGCTTAGATCTTTTTTATAAAGAGCAGCAGCCTCAGAGTCATGGCCAATTTTCCTCTTACCCACACAGATTGTAACATCCATGGCTATATGTGAGCTCCTGGCCTCTGCATTAGCCTACAAAGCCAAAGCCCCAGCCCAGGTCTCACGCCCATGGAAGGTGCTGTTCAAACCCACATAATACTATCCTAAAGCAGCACAACAGACCACAAAAGTCTCACTGAAACATAGTTCCGAACACGGCGTGCTTGGCAGGATGGCATTAACTTTTCAGTTCCCTGGAGCTTTATTCTGGTTTGTTCGTTGGAAGAGAAATTGCCATTTTTGACAGAGTGGGTGAAATTTATAATCAAAGCGTCCCAGCACAGCCAAAAGGGTGGGATATGGAATAACATGGTCAACACGGGGAGCTCAGCACAGCAGGAGAAAACGTTGAGTTAGAAGGATGGCAGCAGCTGCCAACAAGGACAAAGGCAAGAAAGAGCAGACTCCAAAGGGCTTGACCTGCAGGAAGTCTCTCTTTGAGGAGGGTCATATAAATACAGCAGGGAGAAGAATGCATAACCTTTGCCCAGATTTCCAGTCGGTGAAGGAGAAGAGGGCTGGCATTGATAAGCGGACACTAATAATGAGCAGTAGCTCTGCAGCAGACAAGCCTGCTTTGGCTTTCTCTCGCCAATCCATCGGGCACCATATCCCACAGGGTGTCCCTGGCTGACACGTCCCATGAGCAGCTAATACTCAGAGGGATGACTTTCTACAAGGAAAGTAGGCTCCTCCTCCTCTACCCAGCAGTGGTTCCCACACCACACCGGACCTATGGTCCAACACCACTGTACAGTCCTTACTCAAGCTTTGGGCTAATATTCCCCCATTTACACTTCCTCCTTCCACTTTAAGTTTTTTTTTTTTTGTCTCATTTTGTTTGGGATCTCAAAGCAAATGGGGGATCCTGGCTTCTCAGGAAGTAGACAAAGAATCAGTAAAAGACGCTGGCAGCGAACAGCAGCAGCTGACATCCTCCTCCAAGGTGAGACGTGTTTCAAAAGGAAGGAGGTTTAATCATTCCTTCTCAAGGACATTTTAATCAGAGGCAGTTGTGTGAATTCTGCACTCTAAGCTCATTCTCTTGCTTGTTCAGATCTCTCTTCCTCCCTCGTCTCTCTCTCTCTCTCTCTCTCTCATTTTCTCTCTCTTTCTATCCGCTTTCTTTTGTCTCCCCATGCTACTGCCCAGCCCCCACTTTCCGAGCTCTGGTACGTTGCTCTGTCTCAAGCAGAGCAGAATTTATCATGGGAAGCATGTATCCAATCTCCACTCTATCAGAAGACTCCATCTGGCCACATTAAGAAAAGAAAGAACGAATGAACGAACTGGGGGGGGGGGAGGAAGGGGGAAGAAGAAAACCATGGCTGAGACACAGAAGGTCGTCGTCACCTTTACGTTTCAGATTTCAGTTGACAGAGATCCTGAGAAGAAACAGAAGGCGAATAAGCTCAGCATCCAAATGAGAGACTGGCCTGTGCTGCAGCCCACCATGGTTCCCATGACAAGGGTAGACTGCAGAAGCATCTCCACAGTCCACTACCCGTGGGGAAAAGGAAGGCTGGCTTAAAGAGCAGCGCTACTGGGGGGCGGGGGGGGGGTACTTCATTCACAAGTGTGAATCTCTGACACTTACGCGTGAGTCACACCACCACTGGCAGCCAGGTGTACGAATCCTGGTGCTATCATGCAGGTCCTGCCACGCCAGGAAGCTGTAGATTGAATGCCGGCACTAATCCCTGTGCTGTGGGCCTCCTTGTGCTGGGATGCTGGATGTGTGAATCTTGGCACTACTGCTTAACGTGTGGATCCAGAAACACTCAAAAGCCATCAGAATTTGGTGTTTACTCTGGACAGGTGTTAAACAGCTTTTTAAATCTAGCAACCGTCAACTGTTATGGCCAATTATTATTGTAAAACAGAACGCTACTGACCATTCAGGTAGAAAAATCAGAGTCCCTTTTGTTGCATCATTTGTTTCCATTAAGCAACTGTCTTCTTCCTTAGAGGTCTTTCATTCTTCACAGAGCCAGTGGGAGCAGGAAATGGCCTTCGCCCTTAGTGCATCTCAACAGGTAGAAGTGCTTTTCATCTCAGAATGTAGGGTCCGATCCTGCTCCACTGAGGCCAGCTGGAATTCCATCTTTGACTTCAATGGGAGCAGGATCGTATGTTGTGGATGTGACAGTGGGAGTAGGACGCAGCCCGCTTTCTTACAGCTGTGGTGGCTCAGCAGGGCTAAGAGGACTAAAAATGGAACAAAAACTCACTTGCCTCACTGAAGTCAGCAAATAGGAGACGTATTCTGTGTAAGTCCTGAGTGGTGGTATTAGAAAGCTGGGAATGGGCAACAGGGGATCACTGGTGATTACCTGTTCTGTTCATTCCCTCTGGGTCACCTGGCATTGGTCACTGTCAGAAAACAGGACACTGGGCTAGATGGACCTTTGGTCTGACCGTATGGCCATTCTTTTGTTCTAGGACTCTGAATACCCACAGGTAATTGTGGAGTAAAGAAGTGGCCTTTTGATGTAGTCACTTTCTTGAGAGTATACTTTAAAGTCTCTATATTTTCTGTCAGTGATTTGGCTGTTAAGCATTCAAAACAGGATTTTCAGTTCATCTTTAACTAGGTGCAGGTGGGAATAACATGAAAAACGCAGGTGGGAATTAATATAAAAATGTATTTCCCCTCTAATATAAGCAGAGTACGTTTTCAGGGCTGACAGAAGGACCAATGAATGGCGGACCTAGAGCCTTCTACAACAGAAACACATGCAAGGGCAAGGGGGTTGACAACTGTACATGTCGAGACTTGTATATCAGTCTCTCAGATCCATTGGCAGCGGTGATAGGAAGAGGGGGGGAAGAGAGAGAGTCCACCAGGACGAACCCTCAACTAAGCAGCAGCAGAGCATTTAGCAAAAAATTATCAGAACCCCTCCCCGCCCCCCCACCCCACCCCCCCCACCCGCCCACCCTTCAGGTGTTCTGGGTCACCAGGGCTCCACACAGCAAAAAATGTCAGAGGATGTAAGTGGGTGTAGCCCCATTCAAGTCAATGGAGCTATGAGGATTTACACTGGCTCGGAATCTGACCTCATGCTTTTCACAGCCACCCTGGCCATGGGAAGCTCCCATCACCTCCTCACCCACCCCTGCTTAGAAATGGCAATGCCTACACCTGGCTCCAAGTTCTGGCTGAGGAGAAAGGAAACAAAGCAGAGAGCAAAGCATGCTGGGATGACTCACAGAGGGCCGTACCAAACTGAGAATGTCTGCTCATATCCACCGTCATAGCCAGGCTCCCAGGAGACGTTGGCAGAGGTCATGGAGACCATGACATGCACACTACCCGGGGCATGAGGGCTTGTGCCTGAAGGTAGAGAGAAACTCAGTGTAAGAGGCAAAACAGAAAAATACATACACATACATGGGGCCAGTCACCAGGGCACCCAGAACAATGGTAGCCCTTGGACTGTGGAATTTATGGTTGTTTAAAGACAACAGGAGCCTAGAGAAATGGGAGCTTATTCTTAGGAGTGGAAGGACATTTTCCCCTGCCTCTGTGCGCTCAGAGGGCTTTTAAAACTTTACTTTCAGGAGGCAAGATGTGTCCCATTGGAGAATGCATCCGGATAGGTCAGTGGTGCCATACTTTAGTATCTAGGAGCTCACAGGATTAAGAAACCCTTCAAGATTTGACCAAAATGTCTTCTAACTGTGCCGCAGCAGGGGAGGACACACTTGGCCAGCGAGGAGGGGAGCCCTTCGATCTGCCTCAGGACGTGGCCGTAATAAAAAGGACAGAGATTTAAAGACAGCACCACTGGAGCGTGAAATTAAAGGAAAACGTTGCTCTTCTTTTCATGGGAAGCGTCCCTGAGTAATGCTTTTCAGACACACGGCTTGGAGCAATCAGACAGGAAACATGAACCTCTCTCCTGACACAGAGAAGCACACCCCTGCCTCCAAATTATCCAACAGCCAATCCATTCACAAGCTGAAAGCCCAGGTAATCGACTCCAGGAGCAAACAAAGGGTACGTCTACACTACATATTAAGGTGTGACTGTAGCCCACCAGGGACCCTGGGTATGTGCTTGGGTTACTAACCTGCACTCAAGTCCATGCTGCTGCACCTTCAATGATGTTACCTGCGGTAGCTAGATTAAAGCTAGCACCGGTATGCCTACCCACGCTACAATTACACCTTAAATTGCAGTGTCGATGCACCCAACGCCATCAGGGAGCCAGCCGCTGGAGATGCAGGGCTCAGATCAATTCAGAACACAAAGGAGGGTAGGGAAGGCTAGGAGAGGAATCCAAAGATGTTTTCCCCACCCTCCCTCCCCACACACACAGTCACAGCCAGTGTCCTATATGGAGGGCACCTGAAGGGACTAGTGCTGTCCTTCCCTCTCTAACCTCATCCCACCCACTCAGCACCTTTTCCCACCCCTCAGCTTCCCCCTCCATCCCCAACCTCCTTTATTCCAGCTCAGTCCTTTCCTCCATGATCCCTTTGCCTGCGTATCCCCTTGCACGGCCTTTGCTCTCCCACCTTCTCGACCACACCTGCTCCTTCCCTTCTATTTCCCCAACCTCCACCCTTCCCTATTCCCCTTCAGTTATCCCCTCTCGCCATGCCCTCCCAAGCCCCCTCTCTCTGGCCCACCAGCCTTGGCCTTCTCCTACCTATGACTGTAAGGTGAGTGCTGGCAGTAATGCTCGTGACCACACTGGTAGCGATGCACTCCCACTCCCCATGGTCGTCCTTGCTGAGGGATCGGAACTGCAGGTTGCCCCCTGGAAGGGTGTTGTGCTTGCTTCTACTGGGCTTCCCTACCTTGAGCAAAGAACAGAGAGAGCAGAGGGGAAGAAAAAAAAACAACAACTCAGAAGCACAGTGCAAGGCAGCAGCATGAGGTCACGCACTGTTAGCTAGGTTCTATGGTGAGACCCAGAATACCAGCCGGGGGTGAAGAGGCTCCAGCACTTGGGGCTGGCTACCAAGATCGGCAGATGGCAGCACATGTACGGATTTTCAGTTAAACATGCCAATTAAAATGGCAGGATAATTAGCCATAACGCATGCAGAACAGAGCCGTGTTTACAACTTGGCTACGCAAGCATAAACATACGGACACCACGGACCTCAGAGGAGATTCAACCTGGGACGTTGAGCATCCGAAGCACAAGTCTCTCTAGCACTTGAGATCAAAGAGAACTCCTTTAGCTGCAAGTAGCAGGCTATTGTAGTCTCTGGTGCCAGCCACTAGAAGGAGATATGATCACACGCACGAAGCCAGTGTTTTATGTCAGTTAGGGTGAGTGATATGGATCTTTGATTGCTCCAGTTGACACTTTCAGAACCTAAAATGAGTAACCACTTAGTGCTCACTGGAGCCTGCAAATGCACCATTAAGAACAAACCTGCCCCGTTTTAAAAATGTGATCTCCACCTTTTACCTGGTTCTAGGTTTCCAGACTAGAGGTCAAATTTGTCTCAGTTGCAATGGTACAACTGAGTAGAGAATAGGTCTGTATACGAATGCTTTAAATAATACTCTGATTTACTCTTAGAAAGTAAATTGTATCCACACCATAGTGTTCTTCAGTAAAGGTTCAAAAAGGACATTTCACAAACAGGGCTACCAAGGCTGGAACCATTTCGGAAGAAAAGCCTAGGTGTTTTGTTTTAAATGAAAAAAAAAAAAAAAAAAAAAAGGTGGACCCTCTCTCTTTTGATGGCTGAGACGCTGGGTTACATAACCAGTGACATTCACACCCATAAACTGAAGTTGTACAAATCCTAAATCGCTTCAAAGTCCTCATTCTCCATAATGTGTGCATAGCTTTTCTGTGGATTTCTTGTGCATAGCTTTGTTGGGATTTACTGGCCTGCTTCGCAATGTTCTCATTCAACACCTGGAACACCTGTAAAGGGCTAGATTTTTTATTTTTTTTTGGTGGGAGCAGGGCGATCAACTGCCCCAAGTGGCTACCAATGCTGAATCCAAGGCCTTCAGTGGCTTCGCCACAGAAGCCAGGTTTGAGGTGGCAGGAGTTTTCACGAGCCAGTAGTGTGTGTGAGGGCCTTTGGTTTTATGTTTTCTGGTGGAACTCGGATAAGTCCAGACTAGTCCTGACTGAAAACACCAGAGGATGACATACCCAGGGATAATCAAGGCAGAAGAAACAGGAAAAAAACATGGGACAGAAGGGGAGGTGTTGAAAAGCAGGAAAAATAAAGAAGAGGATTAAAAGAAATGAAGGAGAAAGGAAATAAGATGGACCGAAAGATGAACACGTTGTAGAGCAGTGAGCAAATCACTTCAATTTCTCATTTTCTTACCCGTGTCCATTGAGGTTTGCACTTGGGCTACTTTATTATCTTCTGCCTCAAACCCAGAAAAATCAAGGGCAATGCCAGCTGTGCATGGTCTTCCACCGCGAGCCAGCGTACCCTTGCACTGACTGCCCCAACATGACTACTTGTTTGTCCTGGTGGGAGCCCTTCCCTCTCCCACTCTTTATCCTAAGCTAGATGTGGCGTAGTGCTTGGGAAATCCCAGCCCTGTACATCACGTATGCAGGGTTGGAGAGCTCCACAAAACAGCAGCAAATAGAGACGAAAGAGCAGTAAAAAGATGAAAGGCCTGGGGAGAAGGTCCTGCAGTAGGGACAAAGGCCTAAGCAGGTCCCACTGGTTTGACTGTTTTTCTATAAGGAGAATGGAGACTTGAGGGAAGGGGCATGCTGGGTAGCATGGAGGGGGCCTTGGGAAGCCCACAACGAGTGACTATATTGGCCGCTGAGGAATGACTATTGGTGCTACTGGTAAACAAGAAGTTTGTGTATTTGGGCAGAAGAACCAATCCAAAGGATGGAACTCTCCATCCCTAGCTGCCAGACTGTACAGAAGAAGGGGGGAAAGGCTGCCCCTTCAGGCCAAAATCCACCGGGCTATCATAGCCATGGTCATAGAGCCATCCCATGACTTGCCAGTTCAAGAGCCCTGAATTAAAGCAGGCTATGGAGACATCATTATTATGCCAATGCAGGCCACTTGACAGGGGCACTTGGGGACACAGTTGAGACAAAACTAAGAATTGGAATGGAAAGCAATATTTATGTGCCCTCCGGAGGTGTTAAAGTAACAGGCTGATTCTTCACAAAGAAGAACGCACGTGCAGGCAAGTGCCCAAGGCTGCAGAATATACATTCCATGAGGAAACCAAAGCAGCTGCGGGACTGCACTAAAAAAAAGCCTGGTAGCTTCCACCGAGTGAGG
The DNA here is from genome assembly GCF_002925995.2 of Terrapene triunguis. Taxonomy (NCBI): domain Eukaryota; kingdom Metazoa; phylum Chordata; order Testudines; family Emydidae; genus Terrapene; species Terrapene triunguis. The sequence continues at coordinate 8,728,509 of NW_020664725.1, forward strand.
GACGCTTTCAAAAGGGCAGCCACGTCCAGTCACAGGGAACCCCTGCCCTACCATTGCCAATGCTCCATCTGCTGATGCAGCCAATGCAGCACCATCCCAATCTAGCACCCCAGGAGGGTTATTCCATCCTGCAGGTGGCGACCCCAGCAGAAAGGATGGGGAAGCTTCGGTGAGTGTTCCTGAAGTTGATACCAGTGTGGAGCAGCCAGAGGAAGAGCGGGGGGGGGAGAGGGGGGGGCTTGCTCAGCTTTGCAGATGCTGCTGTGAAGGTTTCATGGTATTAAACACGGTTGTCAGGAGCTGGGTTTCCCCCACCCACCTGCGGGACAGGACGGCAGTGGTGCAGCCCGAAGCGAAGCAGCTGTACCTGCAGTTTGTTCTTACCGGGACAGAGAGTGGGGCTTCTCTGTCTGCAATATTCATCAAAAGCCAAAGGCACTGCAGATTTGTCTGGCAGGCCGGGTACCTTTCTCCAGGCGATGACGGGAAAGGGGTCTCCAGCAGCGGCACAAGGGATCAACAGCTCCCTCCCTGCCTCTTGTCTGTACTCCCAGCCTGGTAGCACCGTGAAATAGGGTGGGTCCTGCAGCCGAGGGGAAACTCAAGTAACCGTCACCAAACACAATTAGCATGTGTACACAGACAATCGCTCCTTGAAGATCTACTCACAAATCAAGTTAAGAACTAGTGGGTTTTCATCAGGGCAGAATGATTTAAATCACCTGTGTTGTTGTTTTTTAATTCATTGATTTAAAATCAGGTTGGGGCTTTGTAAAACGAATTGCTTCAGCAACTTAAGCTTACGGCAAGTTATAAATGCTGGGAAATTTTCTAGAGGACCACTCAGCTGGGTATCATCTCTGAACTGAACATAACTAAATGGGGGGGGGACACAAAAATATTGGAAATTAAGGCCCTGAACTTGCGAACACTTAAGCAGCTATGTAACTAACTTTTTTCTTTATGTTGAAAGCTTTAACAGGTTTACAAATCATTGCCAGGTAAACTTCAAAATAAAATGTTAACCAACACAACACTGAGCTTGTCTTTTTGTTTAAAAAAGATTATGCAGGAACTTTACTCCCAAGAACAATCTCGTGACTTCATTGGGAGTACGAATGTGCTTCAAGTTAAGCATGTGCATAAGTGTTTGCAGCATTGAGGGCTAAAATTTTATATCTTTTATAAAATCTTTTAGTGGCAAAAATCTTTGATGGTAACTTATTTTGACTCAATGTCTTCGCAAAGTTCTTGTGATTTAAAAAAAACCCACAAACCAAAATTTTCAAAAATAGGAGCCTAAACGCATATTTATGCACCTAATGTGGGATTTTCAAAAGCATCCAAGTGACTTAGGAGCACAAGTCCCATTGACTTTAAACTATAAACCCTGATGGAGACTTATAACCCACTTCAAACACTGCAGCTTTCTTAACTTGCAAAACTTCAATATATATGAAGGTATTGTTGGTCACCAATCTAGCACAGGCTATTTGCTAATCAATTTTGTGTTTGAGCTTGTGTTTTTCCACACAGTGCAACTATTACTGAGGGCACACACTTGTGTTTTTCAGCAAACATGAGCACTTGAAGTATGAAACTTCATAGAAAAAAGTGTGTAAAAATCTGAAACTCTACTAACTATTCGAAAGCTAGCTAAAGAAACAAGTACAAACCATCCATTGCAGCAATTAAAGACTGTACAATGGAAAGAACTAGCGACATGTAATTTTTTTTAAATCATTTCAATATAAAAACTTCATTCTTAAAAAAAAAAAAAAAAAAAACAGGATTTTTATCCATCCTGATTTTTATAAAACACATGCATGTGCATCAATCCCCAACACCACCCCAGAGAACTCTTCTTTGGCATGATAATTCCATCATTTAAGAAACTACTGAAAGTTTTCTGATTGCAAGGAATCGAACAGGTACGTTACCTTCAGTACCAGTCGGGCAGGGGGGGACTGGCCCATCGTACCCAGGGCGTTATAAGGCACACAGGTATAAGTGCCGAGAGCTTCCTCTGTTACCTCCTCTATTCGGATTGACCCATCTTCCAGCAGGTTCCAGCCAGAATACTGCAAGGCCAAGAGAGATGGGAGTTACCCTGAGGCCAATAGAAGTTATTGCTATCCATGATCCCAAAACATCCCTTCAATGTTGCCTGCAATGCTTCTGCAAGCTGTCCAAATCTTATTACAAATAAACTTAAGAATGGATTAACGAGTCCCTGTAATTTCTGGACTGGAGATCCTGTGTGTTCTCTGAGACCCTTTAGTCCCTTTTCTGCTCTCACCTTGCAACACCTTCAAATACAGCACAACTGCTAATGATAGCTTCGTATCACAAATGGGATCCCCTTTGCAGATCAGACAAATGGGACTTTCATGGTCAGGAGTTAGAACCTCTGCTCCCTGGTTGCAGAGTTTCTACCACTCTAGGACTTTTCTTTTTCAGCTCCTTGAATTTCTCTCTAGATTATGAAAAACCCACTAAGATGCCAACCAGATGATTATTTGGACTAGATTAGCATAATGGTCTCCCTTCTGGGCTTAAAAATCTATGCATCAACCACATTTCTCCTCGAGTCTGCCACAAAGCCAGGCTACTCAAAGAGCATAAAAACCACCTTTAGGAGCCAATATACAGCAATGGAACATCCAGATGGTGCAAATGTTCTTCAAAGCATTCCAGAGCTCCTTAACCTCTATAGTTTCCTACCTCCAGGGAGCAGGGGCAAAAATGGTCTCATTAAGATGTTTAATTTTATTTGCAATGTGACATCCTCTCTTCAGAGATGGAAAATACCTGTACTGTATCAGGCCCACCAAGGCCATCATCCCAGGCACTAATGAAGGATTGCTGTCTAATTCGCTGGTGAATATATTTTATTCAATCTAGTTTCTATTGTTCCAAGCAATGGGAGGTGCCAGCACTTCTTTCGGGCGGACACTCCAAAACTGAACCAATCTTGATCTCGGGAAGTTACTTCCTCCTGATGTTCAGCTTGAGTTTTTTCGCTCAATTTCATGCCATTACTCCTGGTCCTTCCTCCTGGACCACCCTAAACAACATTTCTGCCATTTAAAGATTTGTACCGAGTCACGAAACCCACTCAAAACGTCATTTGAACAAATTCTTTTAATCCTTCCTGAGAGAAATCCTGTTGCTGCTGCTGCTTCTCTGAAATTCTTCCAACGCTCCACATAATTCTGATTCAGCTCCTCAGCAGTGGGGAGAGACACAGAGTTTGAACTTAACATGACAGCTGCTGAAACCAATTTCGTCAACAGTGCTGCAGCCAAAAGCAGATGTGTTTTTTACTAAGCTAACATTTCTCCGGAACATCACCAGGCTTATGCCAGGTGCTTGGTGTCAAGTGGCACTGAAATGGTGAATCCCATCATTTTGCTTCTGCCTATTTGCTGCGTACAGGCTATGGCTGAGATTTTGATACGTTACCTTAAATATAATGGAAGGTGTGTGTCTAAATCCCCTAAACTGTTTTGAAAAAAAATCTCCTAAGGTAACATATCCAATGTTTGTAAAACACTTAAGATGCTATCTGTAACAACAACGGGTTTAAAAGGAAAACAGAGTGGCGATGTCACTACCTCCAGGAATTTACAATCTAAAGAGACACTTAGAATCACACACAGAACCAGGGTTACTTTCCTTGTGATTTCAGAAACAAAACAAAAAAAGTCTCTTCTGAATGCAGTGGGGTTTAAATACTGCTTTAAAAATATGTTTGTAATCATTTTGCGGCTACCAGCTGTGATGGCTAGTTATAATGGATCTATCTGAATGGTATAAATCTATTGCATTAGGGAAAGTCGTTGGCACAGGGCCCTGGTAATGGGGTATGGAATACTTAGCCGAGGGCACTAATTTAAATACACTACCCAGTTCAGTAGCGTTCAGAAGTCATTACTATCAGCAGATGAATTGGTGGGGGTCCTAGTCCATTCTCTTTTGTATCCCCATTAGAGAAAAAAAAAGTCATCAGCACAACTGGGCCTTTGTTATTCTCCTCGGAGAGGTCAAGGACTCAATGTGCCAGAGACACTGAACTCCTCTCTGAGTCCTAGCAGTGGACCCAACAACAGGGCAGGGTTGAGGCAATATGGGGGAGGCAGGCAGGCATTGGCATTGTCAGTTCCTGTGCTGCGGACAACGGATGCTTGTCTCCAGGGCTACTGATCCAGCACCTGCCACCACTCCTTTTTTCTGGTATTAAAAAGAGTGCAGTGCCCAGGTTAAAGGGGCCAAGGACGGTGAAAGAAGTTATCATAGAATCACAAAACCGAAAGGGACCTCGAGAGGTCATCTAGCCCAGTCCCCTGCACTCAAGGCAGGACTAAGTATTATCTAGACCAGGGGTCCCCAACGCGGTGCCCATGGGCGCCATGGCGCCCGCCGGGGCGTCTAAATGTGCCCGCGTACTGGCTGGCGGATGAGCACCCGCCGACAAGCAGCATCATCCAGAGGAAAATCGGCAGTGACACCTATTGACGTTGCCGCTTGTCGGCGGCATTTCAGTGGATGCTTGTCTGCCGCCACGGTCCTCCGTGACTCGTCGTCTGGTGCCCGCCCAATGAAAAAGGTTGGGGACCACTGATCTAGACCATATCTAGCTCACTCAGCCAAACAAACTGAAAGGAGACCTTTCCCCGAAGAATAATTGGGGCAAGAGTTTATATTCACAACTGGAATTTCTGAATTTCCTCCAGCTGACAGCAGCAATCTTATGGAAATCACATCATCTGAGATGCCCATGCCATACAAGGCTGATACCGGAGATGACAGGCCATGTTCTAGATCCGCTGCGATCCCTGGTTTGAACAGTCAGAATAAAAAAACTTTAAACCTTTAATATTTAAACAAAACTGTAAATATTGAATGTTTAGTTTAAATATTAAAAGCCTGAAGTCCTTGCTCAGATTGTTATACCAGGATTATAGCAGGATGGAGACTCTTTAAAATGGCTTTTAACATCAGCCTCCCATAAAATGCCGAGTCGCCAAGGTGGTCACTTTAACAGCAACACTGGCATTAGGTTTGTGAGATTTAGATACTGCACTGATAGGAGCCATATGAAAACCTAGGCCAAAAAGACTCCATGGTAGGATAAGTTTAACTGGCACATGAAGTCCAGGGTTTTCCCCCCCCTCTTGATGGGAAAGGTGGCTTTACAAAGAGCTGTCCCTGAGCCTGTCAATATTTGCAATAGAAAGCTGGGGGGTGGCTATAAACACTCACAGGGGATGAGTCTGAGAGGAGGGAGATTATCCATCCCTACATCCACAGGAGGGCATATTTTTTCAGTGAAAGAGGGGTTACTGCTAGAAAGAGCCAAACCATTAAGTCAGATTCCTAATTCACATGCCTTCTAGAAAGCCAGACAAGTTCCTTTCCCCCCCACTCCTTTCCTTCATTCTGCTTCTCCTTCTCCAGCTTACTGGGGTTTCTTCGTAATTGTTTAAAAGGGTTTTCCTCTGCAGCCTTTGAGACAGACCACACCTCCTCCCCACATCTCAACTCAGCATTTCTTCCCTCTCTCTGGACAAGTTTATTCCCCCTTCCATTTCCTCTCTCCCACCCTCACTTCTCCCTCCTACTCTACACCATGCCCAGTCTTCAGGGCCCATGTTCCCTAGAGCTTCCATCCCTAGATCATCCCCCAGGTGAAGGAGGGCAAGTGGCAGAATGACTCTGTACGTGTAGGAGAGGTGACAGCTTTAGCACTCAGCACAAATGGCAGAGTTCTCCTTCAGGTTCTCTCTGTTAAAAATAGCACGCGTCTCCCTTTTGCAGCGCATACTACTGAGATTTGTTCTGGGGCAGGAGGCTGGCACCTTCTGTTTAACTGAGAAGGGAATAAAACAGTGGGAGGAGGTTGGGACATCTACATAGAAGTGAGTATTGCCTCTAGGAGGTGCTAAATGCCAGCAGCTCAGGGCTCGATCCTGAAAGGTGCTGAGCACTGTGCCCCCAATCCAGCAAAGCACTTGAGCACCTGCTTACTTCTAAAGCCCCACAAGCAGCCCAGTGAAGCAGTACTGAATGGGGGAGGCAACCGAATGACAGAGGATGTGGAAAAAACTAATGTACTCAATGCTTTTTTTGCCTCTGTCTTCACGAACAAGGTCAGCTCCCAGACTACTGCACTGGGCAGCACAGTAAGGGGAGGAGGTGATCAGCCCTCTCTGGAGAAAGAAGTGGTTCAGGATTATTTAGAAAAGCTGGACGAGCACAAGTCCAAGGGGCCGGATGCGCTGCATCCGAGGGTGTTAAAGGAGTTGGCGGATGCGATTGCAGAGCCATTGGCCATTATCTTTGAAAATTCATGGCGATCGGGGGAGGTCCCGGATGACTGGAAAAAGGCTAATGTAGTGCCCTTCTTTAAAAAAGGGGAGGAGGAGGATCCGGAGAACTAGAGGCCAGTCAGCCTCACCTCAGTCCCTCGAAAAATCATGGAGCAGGTCCTCAAGGAATCAATTTTGAAGCACTTCGAGGAGAGGAAAGTGATCAGGAACAGTCAGCATGGATTCACCAAGGGCAAGTCATGCCTGACTAACCTAATTGCCTTCTATGATGCGTTAACTGGCTCTGTGGATATGGGGAAAGCAGTGGATGTAATATACCTTGACTAGCAAAGCTTTTGATACTCCCACGGTATTCTTGATAGCAAGTTAAAAATGGATGAATGGACTATAAGGTGGATAGAAAGCTGGCTAGATCGTCGGGCTCAATGGGTAGCGATCAATGGCTCCATGTCTAGTTGGCAGCCGGTATCAAGTGGAGTGCCCTAAGGGTTGGTTTTGTTCAATATCTTCATTAATGATCTGGAGGATGGCGTGGACTGCACCCTCAGCAAGTTTGCAGATGACACTAAACTGCGAGGAGTGGTAGATACGCTGGAGGGTAGGGATAGGATACAGAAGGACCTAGACAAATTAGATGATTGGGCCAAAAGAAATCTGATGAGGTTCAACAAGGACAAATGCAGAGTCCTGCACTTAGGACGGAAGAATCCCATGCACTGCTACAGACTAGGGACCAAGCGGCTAGGCAGCAGTTCTGTAGAAAAGGACCTAGGGGTTACAGTGGACGACAAGCTGGATATGAGTTAACAGTGTACCCTTGTCACCAAGAAAGCTAATGGCAATTTGGGCTGTATAAGTAGGAGCATTGCCAGCAGATCGAGGGACGTGATCGTTCCCCTCTATTCGGCATTGGTGAGGCCTCATCTGGAGTACTGTGTCCAGTTTTGGGCCCCACACTACAAGGAGGATGTGGAAAAATTGGGGGCTGGAGCAATAGGGGGCTGGAGCATATGACTTATGAGGAGAGGCTGAGGGAACTGGAATTATTTAGTCTTCAGAAGAGAAGAATGAGGGGGGATTTGATAGCTGCTTTCAACTACCTGAAAGGGGGTTCCAAAGAGGATGGATCTAGACTGATCTCAGTGGTAGCAGATGACAGAACAAGGAGGAATGGTCTCAAATTGCAGTAGGGGAGGTTTAGGTTGGATATTAGGAAAAACTTTTTCACTAGGAGGGTGGTGAAGCACTGGAATGGGTTACCTAGGGAGGTGGTGGAATCTCCTTCCTTAGAGGTTTTTAAGGCCCGGCTTGACAAAGCCCTGGCTGGGATGATTTAGTTGGGGATTGGTCTTGCTTTGAGCAGGGGGTTGGACAGGATGACCTCCTGAGGTCCCTTCCAACCCTGATATTCTATGATTCTTAAGCGCTTTTCTGGATTGAGCCCTTCATTCTCAACTTTATTTTAAAATCACCACAAACAAGGGGAATAGGCAATCTGGCCATTTCCAACTCAACAGAAAGTTTTCCACCGCAGGAATCCATAACGTTAAGGACACAGAAAGGGTACGTCTACACTGCAAAAAAACACCTGCAGAGGCAGCAAACCCCAGAGCCTGGGTTAAATGAGTTAGGCTAACCTACAGGGGTAAAAATAGCAGTGTAGATGCTCCCGCTCAGGCTGGACCTCGGGGTCCGAGACGTCACCCCCTCCACACGTTACAGAGCCCAAGCAAAAATATCGACACTTATTTTTAGCTCCATAGCATAACCCCCCGCAAACCTGAGCCAGTTGACCCAGGCCCTGAGACTCGCTGCCATGTTTTTCGTTGTTTTTTGCGCAACACAGTCGTACTCTAAGCACGTTTGTATGACGGTCCCTATCTCAGGGCCACCTGGGGCAAGAACGAACAGGCAGCTCCTCCCACTAACAGACTTCCACTGCCACACGCTTTTGGCACCTTGGCCCCAGATCCCAGCAGCATCCCCACCTGACTGGCCCACTCTGAACCAACTGCCACAACCTCTCCCACTGGGTCCCTGGCCTGACCAGCTCCCTGTCTGCCAACCAACCACCACACACAGCTGAGAGAAGGGGAACAAGGTTGAAGGCCAGCCCAGGCTGTGTCCCCCTCAGTCCTCTAGTTCCCCTGCTGCTTCCCTCCTTCCTGTGCTCCCTCAACATGGGGAGCCTGCTGCTGAGAGGGGGGTAGCTCAGTGCCGCCACGGGCAGCCCTCAAAGCCCCCTACAGGGGCAGGTGGAGGAAACGGTCTCTGGTCTCCAGCCCCTGAAGCACAGCTGCTTCCGTAGCAACCATAGCAGCAGCTTGGGGGAGGAGAAAGGGAAAGGAGACAGAGAGAGAATGGCTGACCTCATGTAGGCATGGCGGGGGGGGGGGGTTCAAGGGGAGGCTGGTAGCAGCAGAGGGAGTATTTCATGGGCAGACAGGCGGTTATAAATTTGCCTGTCCTCAAGGGGACCGGTCAGGTTGGTGAACGGAGACCGAACTGGGGACTTGTCTGCCCCACTACGGTGGCTGAACCTTCCCTCACAGCTCCCAGTGACATGTCTGCCCGCCCCGTTAACTCCAGACCAACGGCCGCATGCTGCCAGACCCTTCCCCGTAGCGCCCTATGGCGTCACCATTTGACACTTCCCCACCACATTCGAAGCATCCCCCACGTCTCTTTCCAAAATAGCCGTTTGTCTTTGCCCAGACACAACTTTACCTTTTCGACTCGCAGGGGGCGTCCATCTTTGTTCCACTTGACGAAGGTGACCGGCGGTTCTGCCTCCACCGGACAGCGGATGTAGCCATGTATCCCAATGGGAACATACAGGATGGGTGGCATGTTCACCACACGGGCGGGATCTGGGGGGGAGTAGTAGGAAGTTATTTCGAATCATCTTACCCTTCTTTTCCCTCCACATGAACAAAACTATATGCCGGGGTGGCCTAACCGCTGCTCACTAGCCCCATGCAGCTCTTTTACAGTTCAAGTGCAGCTTGCAGAGCCCCCACATTCTCCGCCTACCAGACTGGGGGGGCGGAGCTCAGGGCTTCTGCCCTGCGGCAGGGTGGTGGGGCTAGGGGCTTCTGCCAGAGACGACTAGTGCCTGCTGAGGGGGGGGGCACACAATTTAAAAGGTTCAGCCCACCCCAACAGCTTGAGTCATGCCCCCTTCTTACCCTTAACGGCCCCTCCCTGCAACTCCCAGGTGCTAGCTCCCCGTGGAGAGGCAGCAACAAACAGCTGGTAGGCGCTGCTGCTTTATCGCTGCAGGGAGACGCAGCAGCAAAAGCAGAGGCTCTCCCTGCAGCTCCCAGCTGTTGGCCACTGCTTCTCCCCATGGCCGTGGCTCCCAGCAGCTGCCATGCAGGGAGGGGACCCAGCGGCACCACGTGACCAAGCAGGGCCAGCAAACCTTGGCAAAAATCTGGGGTGGCATGTGCCCCCCCCACGTCATCTCTGGCTTCTACCCAGCAGAGAGGGAGGTCTCGGGGCTTCGGCCTCATAGGGTCAGTAATTTTGGCCACCCCGGTATATGCTCTTGTCACTGTACCCTGGTTTGGAAGGGTCAACGTCATCGTTATAATGGAGTGCAAAGCCTAAACGCTAACTCTGCCACATCCATTACCCCCTGGCCCTGGAAGACCATTATCCTTATAGTCCCATTAGCCTCTTCAAATCCATTAAAAATATTTAGAATTTCTATCGAGCTTTACGTACTCAAAGCATTTCACGTCGACCTCCCTACCCTAAGCTGCAGGCCCATGTACAATTACCGTTCAAAGAAAAATACACGTGCAACATAATTACAAATGTCCGCACGGCACCATTAAAACACTCCCTCTCCTGCAAAAATCTAAGCTCCTTCTCACTCAACCTCAACCACCCAGGCTCTGCAACTCAGTACACACTGTTGGATCGAGGAAGCGGAGTAAGCCCTAGCATCAAGGGTACTCCCCAGAACACACAGGGAGCTAAACACACACAGGGCGTAGTAGCAGCGTGGGTAATCCAGCTAGAGGTGGCATGCAAAGGAAACCAAACAAAGCAAAGACCACCCAGGGTTATGCCCTGTTTTGCTTCTTTGTGTCAAATCACAGCAACAATTAATTCAAAGCCAACAGCTAACTAGTGACTCCAATGTTTTAACAGAGGTGGTGAGCCAAGCTGGGAGCCGCAGGTTGTCAGACCCCCGCCCCCATCTCTGCCCACCATACTGAAGGGATAGGTATTTACACCATTCATTCCACAGATCCACAAAAACCATGCTACTTGGAAATAGCTAGTGAAGGAAATACACAAGGGTTAAAAGAGAGAGAGTAAAGAGAGCCCATTGTTGTGAACCACTGGGGAAGGAAGAGAAAATGGGCAACAGACAGGAAGCCCCTATTTGAGGGGGTAAAAAGAGGGAGAAGATCAGAGAGCTCCTAAACTGAAAGCACCTGGAAGGAAAAGGTGTTCCTGTTGAAAAGATGATATAGCAAAGGGCACACATGCTGTTCCCCAATGTCAAATTACGATCCCCAGGTGCTACTTAGCTACATATAACTCCCACCCACCGTATCTGCATATGAAATCATTTCCCCCCCCCTTCTCCTTTTGCTACCCAATCACCTGCTTAATTTCCAGTTCCCCAAACATTATATAGAGAGGAAAAATGTTAGAAGGTGTCAGTAATTCCCCAAGACAAGTACAGAGTGATGGGACGACCCTGCCATTGTCAGGAAGGAAGGTTTCATTCTAAGACTGATGGGAACATGAACAAGTCAACAGGAAAGAATTAATCGTTGTTCGTTGGGTTTTGGGGTGGGGGTTGTTTGTTTCCTTCCTTCCCCATCTCCAGATTTGATGGCCGGCCAGAGGGGAAAAAACAAAAAACAAGAAAACTGTAGAGATATTAAAGGCTGGAAACTGAATTATTAAAATCCATACAAGAATCTTACATTATTACTTTTTGGCTGTGTCCTGGGGCCATTCAGCACTGATATTTGCAGGAATCTGGGTGCACATATGTGGAGCAGGGGAATATGGGACTGCTGAAGGTGTTTTTATTCCACAGGCTCACTGTGACATTTTTAACCCTAATCACTCTCTCCAAACTGCTAATATCCAGCCAGGAGTTACCAAGGTCACGTGATTGTGGTAGTGGCATCGTAACCCAGATTGGAAAGTAGTTTATCGTATGCAACTTGCTTTATTCCCCCTTAGTTTAACATCGTGTCTTAAGAAATGTAATCAACAAGACTGGATAGCTCAAGGGATCAGTAATGGCCTACAGAGCCTTTCACTTCTAGGTCACTGGCTGAAATCCAGCCTAGTTCAGTAACTACCAAAAGCTGTTACCATCTGACAGCTGCAATGGTGGCTTATGTGAAACAAGTTTGTGGTTTCAGCCCAGAATCTAACAGAGAAGTGACCACCCCAATAATTGCCCACCCACTCCTCTTGTTGAGGAATCTTACCAGAGAGGCCAAGGACTTAATGGGCCCTGGAGACCAAATTCCCCACCTACTCTCCCCACCAATCTTAAAGCTGATCCTTCCAGACGAGAGATGAAGCTCCTTGACACAACAGCATATGGGAAGTTTGTGCTGGCACTGCCCCAGCACTGCTAAGTAAGGAGGGAGAGAGGACTGCATTCTCCAAGGCCGCCAATCTGCTAAATTTACTTCCAAAAAGTAGTTCTCTTTTAATGGAAGAAAGTTGACCCATGTGAAAACGAGGCACTCTAGCTCACAGAGCATTAGCAAAGATCCCAGAACAAGATAAAAGCAGAGGTGTTTATTCCAACCAAGGAACTTGATTATTGTGAAGGGACGCCGAGCACGCCTTGTAGCTTTAAATGACAAAATATAAGAAGCCCTCTCCACATCTCCAGGACCCAGGTGAAAGAAAAACGTGTGCAAACCCCATCTTTGTATGCCTGCTCTCCAGGGCCGTTTCTGATGGTTATGAGCCTTGCAGTGAGGTTTGGATCTGAGGTCCGCCCAGATGCCTCTATAAGCAGTCCTTAAACTTGCATCCTTTTGAATAGGGCACTTCCTGGGGACAGTTCCCTGGCTCTGGACTTTGCTTCTCTGTGAGTTCATATAAGAGAAGGAACTGGCTTCTTAGGTCTCCCAGCTCCTTAATGTACATTTATTAATGATGATTTGTGTCAATAGCCTGAGTCTATTGGCCTTCAAGAGAAAGCCTAAGGCCCACTGGTTTGTTCAGACTTTTGCCTCCCCTTACAAAATCAAATGCTACAGTCTCCTATAGTAACAGGCCAAATCAACACAACAACAGAACCTAGCTCTTCTGTAGCACTTTTCATCAGAGCATCTGAAAACCGTTCACACAGGAGGTCAGTATAACTAGCCCCATTTTACTGACGGGGAAACTGAGGCACAGAGAGATTAAACTGATTTGCCCACGGACACCCAGCATGCTAGGGGCCAAACTGTGAATAGCACCCAGGTCACCTGAGTGCCAGGCCAGTGCTCCATCCACTAGGCCACATGGCCTCCAACATCACTCTTGTAAGCAACAGTCATTTGGCCCCTTACCACAGAACGCTGTAAGATGGGAGGTATGTTAAATGTGAAGACACTGGGAGAAACATTCCTTTCAGAGTCTGCCTCTCTCCAATTTATTTAGATCAGTTACTGCTTTGTATTTAATGTTTCCAGGATGTCAACACACCCGGAAGACAAGGCAGCATTAACAGGTTTTTATAATTATGCATAAAAATATAACCACACACTTGATATGATGTGTCACGGCCCTACTTCCCACACAGAAGTAGACGGAATACAACTGATAATCAAGATACACTATTATTAGCGTTCACAGCCATCAGCAGTCGAGTCCGATACTCTGGCTGGCATTTGAAAGGCTGGAGCGTTTGGAACTAATAGTAATCTTTGCACCTAGACACGTTAAAAAGGAGCGCAATCCCATCCATCAGCCTTAGGCATTTCAGTAATGCCCTTCACCGTCATATCTGACCCCAGTAAATTAGATCTACATAGCATTGCCCAGGACAGACAGTCACAGTGGTTCTACACACTCTCTTCCCCCATATAGCAACGTCCCAGATCACAGCTAGACTGCACAAGGTGCAGTCATTTATGCCAGCACACAGTGGGTGCAATCTCTAACTTTCTGATCTAGTACTATTTTATCCCCACTTTGCAGTGGGGTAAGTGCCGGGACAAGATGCAGGGCAGTGGTGAATCAGGGTCCGAGGACACTGCATGGATGGTTTGGGGTATTTTGTATGCGAGCGTATGCTAGCATTTCCTTGCCTTGGGTTATGGTGGAAAAACTCTGGAATAAAGATGGGTCAAACGTTATGCTTCAGGGCAGGCAGGGGCAGGGTGTTTGGAAAATATCTTACACATTGTGGGTGCCAATACAGGTGATGGGTACCTAGGCAAGGAAGAAATCCTACCCATGCTGCATGGCATCAAGCTGTTAGCTGGGAGTAGGGTATTCATCTTCCTCTGAAATATCAGCTACTGACAGCACGCTGTACTTGATGCATCAACTGTCTGATTCATTATGGCAAATGCCAGGTACCATTGCATTAAACAAAGTAATGAACCCACACACTCCGCCAGCCAGCCTAGTCTCATCAGACCCAATAATCTAGTGTGATTTTATTCCCCTCCACCTCACTCCGTATGTTGCTGTCATGTCACAGTAACCCTAAAAGTTACACTGGGATAGCACAAGAAATGCCTCTAGGCAGGATTGCGACAATGACATTATCTAAGTCATCTTCTTCTCATGGCAGCAGGACCAGCGCTTCCACTAGGCGACCCTAGGGCAGCAGGATTTGGGGGGCGGCATTTTGCCGCCCTCGGCGGAAATTCGGCGGCAGGGGGGTCCTTCCACTCTGGGTCTTTGGCAGCGGGTCCTTCACTCGCTCCGGGACCCGCTGCCAAAGTGCCCCGAAGACGCGGAGCGGAAGGACCCCCGCCGCCAAATACTCAAGAGGAGGAACGCTGCCGCCTAGGGCGACAAAAACTCTGACGCCGCTCCTGCATGGCAGGTTTGGCCTGTAGATCCCTCAGGCCTCCCTGCCCCACCATCTCCACTCACACTGCACTGTCAGGTAGGCAGAGGCTGACGGTGAGCGGCCAAGGCTGTTGCTAGGAATGCATGTGTATTTCCCAGCATCGTCTGATTTGACACGGAAGATGATCAGCGTCCCGTCAATCAGGATCCGGACCCTCAGTTTCAGGTCACTGCAGGGGGTGAGAGAACAGAAGGGAAAAGGTGGGCAAAAGGGCAGGGAGAGAACTGGAATGAGGAGTCAGTACCGAGTTCCCCTCCTACAGGGAAGGGAGCGGCTCTCAGAGCCGGCTGCAGGGAGCTGTCAGGGCAACCCCAAGGGCAGCAGAGCAATGCCTGGACTGATGCATTGGCCCAGGGTGGGGGCAGAGGCGCATTGCTGGGAGGGTATCCTGATTCCCTGGGGGGGGGGATGTGGGGATCTCTGGAACAGCAGACCCCGTCCTTTACTGAGAGACAGAGAGAATGGCTCTGCGACGAGAGGCGCTCCTCCCAGCATGGACCGAGAGGCCGAGAGCCCAGCTTACTTCTTGAAGTAGACGTTCTCCTCCTCCCAGTACCAGGTGTAGGTCATGTTCCCCGGATACGCCTCGGCCTGGCAGGTGAACAGGGCATCCTGGGAGATGTTGACGGTGATGTTCTCTGGAGGGGAAACGATGAAGGGAGGTCCTGAGGGAGAGCACGAGAAAACCAGTTACCTCAGCTGCCAAAAAGCTCCGGCCATAAACAGCCTCTCAGAGAAGAGGCAGCATCTCTCTCCCTAGCACACAGGGTCCAGACACCTGCAAGTACCTCTATGTATTCAACTGGCCTGGCTCCCACAAGACGGGCCTTCAACCCAGAGCCTCTGCCAAAACATAACTAGATTAGGGATTAAGCTCTTCGCACTGGGGCAATTCTGATAAGCCAAGGCCCTCTGGGAGAGAGGGATTAATGGGTGCCCAGCACTAACCTAGGAGAGGGCTCTGTCCCTTTAAGGCACGCAGGGAGTGCTGTTAAAGGATCATGCAGACGCAGCAAAAAGGGGGGTAGTGGGGACTGGAACAGGGTTAGACTCCAGAGCAGCAGAAGCTCTGACCTTGGTCTAGATGAGAGGACAGAGCTTCCAGCTAGCTAGTCTCCGGTGTCTCCCCCTAAACTCTCCCCCAAAGGGCAGTTTTAATCAGTTCCGCAGGGAGAGCTCAGTGCATGAAACAGACGCTCAATATTCAGTCTCTGAGATCTCCCTCGGCAGGGAAGGGGGGAAGGAACGGAAGTGGAGAGGGGATGCGGGGGGAGGCAGCAGGGAATACAGACAGCTTAACAAAGCACGCTCTGCCAATGTCATCCAGGCTGGCACCCACCCTGCTGCTGTCGTCAGGCCAACCACAGTAACACAACACGCACTGCACCCTCGGTTAACCTCTCCATTCACTGAGCTCACCCCCGAGCTACCTCCTCTCCTTCACCCTCTTTCCAGGAACCAGCACGGTGGTTTTTAACACCACCTGTGATGAGAGATGGTTACTCAGTAGCGAGGTCCAGGAATCAGGGCTCCTGGGTTTTATTCGCAGCTATGGTAGCACATGCTGTCTAGTGGTTAAAGCAAGGAGGACTGGGAGTTAAGTTTCCTAAGATCATTTCCAGCTTTGCCACTGGCTTCCTAGTTGACCTTGGGCAAGTCCCTTCATCTCAGATTCCTTCCTCCACCCCGTCTATGCTAGAAGAAAACAAAACATAACCAGATACACAGCTTGTCCCTGTCTATGACAGCTAACACATTTCCTAACAGGAGGTATTTGCCCAGCATAGACATGGCCCAGGGCTAAAAAAAAAACAGGAGGGCAGCAGCAACCTACCAGGAACGCTATGTGAATTAGTTAGCTAATGTCTACAAAGCGCTTTGAAGATGGGAAATAGCGTACAAGTACAGAGCATTATTAAGTGCTTCAATAGGTGTGAAATGCTAAGCTCCCTTATCTTGCGGCAGAAATTGACCAAATAAAAGATTTATACAGGGAGAGGAAGCAGGCCTGCAACGAGGACAAGACCCAGCAGGTGTCATTTTTATTCTGCACAGCATTTTCTGGTGTTTTGCAAGTCTTCCCACACTTCTTTAAAAAAAATAATCATCCGAGCCTCTCTGTTAATCGGGACAGCTGCTTAATCAAAGAGACAGGCCCTCCACTGGGGTGTCCCAATTAAGCAGATTTTGCTGTAGTATAAATGGGATGCAGAACCATTAGGTGCTAACACAGCAGATGTATGCCCCGCATGCGCACGCGTTCACACCCACAAAGTCTGAAAGGGGCTCTGGGCTCCTCTGGGGTGACAGCCCGACCCTGTTATTAATAAAAAGGGGGGTGGACCCATCAGAGAAGCGATTACTGTGGAGTCCCACAATGCCACATCCTCCACAGACCAGGGATTCGCAGACTGAAACAGGGGCTCGCAAACGTTTTCATCCTGTGGATCACAGCTTAAGAGAGATTGTCTAGTGGATGTCTGAGCCGTGACTTTACGTGGGAGTGGCTCATCTCCCTCCCTGGTGATCACGTGGCATCCCTGTGGCAATTGCTTCTGAAACAAAGTATTTATGTATCTTTAGCTTCTTCTAATGCAATTTTAACAGCTGCGAATGAGAAGCCAGCACGTGACCAGCTAGCTCGGCACAGACCCCCAGCAAGTGCTCCATAGACCACAGTATCAGCAGAACTAATCCAGACGGCAGCATGAAGCCACTGTCAACACCTGGAAGCCTGACTGACCTAACATAAGGCTCTGCATGTTAAACGAAGTTTTAAAGGAAAAGTGGGGGGCACTGCCTGCTTCCCCATAAACAATGGGGTTTTAGATGCTTTAGGGTACAATTAGGGCTATTTCACACTTCCCCTCAAAAAAATAACTCCCCCCATAAATAAAGCCAAATGACAGGATGATGAAGAGCTGCAGGTGTGTCATGAAATTTCTGGACAGGTTGCGGGTTGCCACCAAAACGAGTATTTGTGGGACTGTCCTGACTTGGACACCATCAAACCTGGTAGAGTCAGTTTTGTATCATGTTGACTACGGTTCTTAGGACATTCCTATCATCACCTCCTCCACCATATAGCATTTCTCAGCCACAGGCCTGAAAGCAGTTTAGAAAAGCAGGCAAGTATCGTTATCCCCATTTTATAAGCAGGGAAACTGAGGCACGGGGAGGGGCTGTGACTTTCCCCAAGATCACACAGGGTGTCAGTGATAGAACCAGAACCACAGTCTCCTGGTGTTCAGCCTGGCACCTTATGCATTTCAACACACCACCTCCCAAAACGAGTTTGGAGGGGATGCAATGTCACGCTGTGCCACGGAACAGCCCTCTCTAAGCACAGTATAGTTCAGAGGACGTCTGCTGAGCAAAGGGAGGAAAGACAAATGAGCATGAGATATGTTCCTCAAGGCCCAGGACAGGTCCTGCTACCACTAGACTCTTGTGTATATTGTAGGATGCCGCATCAGCCCTCACTTCGCATTCCTTGCTTTGGTCAGTTGAGCTGGCAGCCTGTAATGTTATTTAAACATCTCGAGTTTAGGCTTAATTTCCTTGTTTATTTATTGATGGCATGTTTAATGGATGGCTGGGAGGCGGCCACGTCTCTCTTGCAAGAGGCTGCACAGGACAGAGAACGGGCCAGGTCAGTCCCTACACCAGAGCTGCATACTCCCCTCACAGCCCTTTAGCGGGAGATGCTGCATACGCTACTCACTGAATACACCAGGCTGTACAACACATGCCTTATTTTATACAGGCCTAGACAGCAGAGAAGGGGCTATCATTCATCTTATATATGTACCGCACCTAGCGCAATGAGGCCCAAGCTGTCTGAGGAATACAAATGTTTAATAATATACTGGACTACATAGGATGATGCTAATAAATAAAATAAATAATAATAATACCTAAGCTCTTATATAGCACTTTTCCCCAGTAGAACTCAAAACATTTGGCATTTCCATGGAGCTTTAAGCTTAGGCTCTCTAAGCGCTTTACAAACATTAACTCATTAAGCTTCACAACCCCAATGTGAGGTAAAAACTCCCAGTTTCATAGATAGCGAAGCTGAGAGAGTGATTCGCACTTGTTAGTGAGTCAGCAACAGAACCTGGAATAAACCCAGAAGTCCCGACTCCCAATCCCCTGCTCTAACCACTAGCTCATGCCGCTGTACATTGGATCACATGGAATACCCCTAGAAGACTGACGCAAAGCCAAGAACAAAACCCTGCTTTCCTACTGGCTGCTATATTCGTCTTCAGCCTCTAGAAAAAAAAAGAAAGAAAAACAAAACGTTGTGTGCTGCCACCAGAATCTCTATCTGTATCAGCAACAGGCAGCTGAACGCAATCATTTTTCGCCACAGCATATACAAGCAATGCTGATGGATGGGCTTTCCCTGGCAGCATGTGACTGGCTGGTTTAAATTCCCATCGTTCCTGTAGCCAGTCAGTAACTGACAAGGCTCTCGAGTGTCAATTCTGAGGGCGCTCCGTTCTCTGCCCAGCTTTCTGGAGATGCCCTCATTGCAAGGCTAAGCGTGGTTGAAGCACAGGGCTAGGAATCCCACAAGGAGCTTCCCATGAGAGGAATTACCTTGTACGAGCAGGCGAGTGGTGTGCACAGCCTCCCCTTGGATGCTGTAAGCCCGGCAGGTGTAAGCGCCTCTGTCTTCCCGACTGACCGACACGACAGTCAGACTCCCATCGCTCACCTGGACCAAGAACAAGGGAGACGCTTCAGCACACATGAGCACTCATGCTAACGCCCACCCCCAGCACCCACCTCACACTCCCATCCTAGAGCCTCACAACAGTGCACTAATCCACACAGTCACCCATCCCCAGGCTGGCGTGCATGCCCCTGCACACACTCTCTGTTGGCTGTTCAGAATTTTCTCTTTCGAATTTCCCTGCCTCCAGCAATGCACGGGTGATGAGAGGTTGCAGGAGGCCAGGACTGAATAAGGACTGGGCTAATGTCCATTGATAAAGCAGGAGGGAGGAACCAAAGGTATCTGCATGGCAGGCTCCCCTCTCCCCAGGCCATTAGAAGAGCTGATCTCACCATTGCCTTGCACATGTTCAGAGCAGGTTTTCGGACCCCATGGTACTGAGTCCTTCCCATCCGCCAAGCCAACATCACGCTGTCGCAGTGACGAGTTAGAGGCCTGCCGCTGCCCTGCTGCCCCTGGCCAAGGGACGTCGTCAGCTAGAACGCTTCTGTCGGCCTTTCCATCCGGATACCCGGAACGCTCTTCACAAAGGGGGGCTACTCTCATTACCCCCTTGTCACTGCTAGGGAAACTGAGGTCCAGTGACTCGCTCAAGGTCACACAGTGATGCAGATCGAACTGGGAACACAGCCCGACTCCCAGCCCCCTTTCCCCAACCAGGGGGCCATGCTGGTCTCTCATTCCCAGAGGTGATCTCCTTAAGGCAAGGCTTGGGTGCACTGGCAGGCGGGTGCTGAGAAGGAGCCTGCATAGCCCTGCCCGTGCTGTGGATTAACAGCACTTCCGCCTCCAGGGCTGCCAGCGTGGTACGTTTCACTAGTCCTTAAGGGGCCAAGTTCTCTGCAGGTGTAACTCCACCGACTCCATTGCAGAGAATCTGGCCCAACAAGTCCATGCCTTACTTTTACACAGGGACTCAAGTTGCTGTAAGCCAGCCCCAGACTCCTTCCCTTGCAGGGCTGAGACACGAGACCAAGACATCATCATCATCTGCGGCTGCTGCTTGGCGCTCACTACCACCAACTGCATGCTCCCCGGTTTGCGCAGCAGCTTCCTTCCCTGCCTTTCCTCCTCCCCTCCATGGCAGGAGTGGGGGCTGCTCAGGCCCTCCAGCGATTCACGTCCATTACCGCTGGCAGGTGAGAGATTGCCAGCGCTCAGCAGGGGAGGAGATGTGTAATGGTCATCCCCTACCATCCCCATTTCAACTTCCCCCCTCCCTTCTTCCTCTAGGCAGGCACATTAGCAGAAACCTGTCCCACGGGGCTGTGGTGCAATCGACAGTGTTGTACAGAGCCATTATCAAACCTGCTCAATTTCCCCATCCTCTGCTTAGCATGGCTGGGCTCCTGCCTCTGATGGCAGCAAGGGCTGGAGAGCTGGGGGAAGGGCACAGCTCCTCACTCCAGGCACTGGGCAAGCGGCAGAGGAAGGATACAGCTTCCGCTATGCAGAAGGATGGGAGGGAAGCAACCCAGAGGTAACGCACCCCCTCCCCCACAGCCAGAGCCTCACCCCACTTCCATCTGCCCCCCCCCGACACTCACTCTGCCTCATCCTTCTATTTCAATTAGTAACAAATTATTCCTAATGACTCTCATTAGTGCCTGCGCCGATTCCAATGCTTGATTTGCCAATTACAGCTGTATGGAATCCCTGGCTGGGCTGAGGATCAGAGGCTTCTGAGGACACCCGGAGGATCTCTTAGGGACTGACACAGGAGGGAACAAATCTTCCTAGTTGACCCTGTTCAGTCACGGGAACCCCAGTGCCGCAATCCCCAAGTGAATGCCCCCCACGTGTGCCTGCCGGCACTCCCCTCCCCACACATCCCTCCCTATCAGAGAGATTTCACGCACTAGCAATGAGAGTAAGAAAACTCATGTCAAATCCAGACTCTGTGACCCAGATCTGCTCCCTCTGAACCCAATGGGCTTGGCCTGTGCCTCTCATACACGGCAACAGCGTCCAGGGCTGGGATAGGCCTAGCAGTGCCTCAGAGCCTGGGTTTCAGACCGAGGCTGTGGCATCCACAGCTGCAGTTCAGGACGGCCCATCCCTTCCCTTGGTGCAGGTTCAGATGGGACCCAGAGCTCCTGCCTGCAAGGCCCTTGCATCCCTACATGTAGGTAAGAACCACTCCAAGCCCAGGAAGGAAAAGCCACCGAGCAGCACCGATGGGTACAGAGGGGACAAGATGAAGCAACAACATAGTCAAGACTGCGGGGCAGGAATAGTGCCCCCAGCATGGGGCGGATGAGCAGGGGGAGGCGAGCTGAGGACTCATTGACTGTTACTCTACATTTCAAAACACTCTGGATTTTAAACCCACATTTTATAGAGAACTGGAAGACAAAAAAGGGAGGAGGGAGACTGAGCAAACTGAACAGATGGACGTGTGGAGATGCACAAATAGATGGCTGGATCAAGCATTTGCCTGGTCTCAGCCAGCTCCTCCATTCCAGATAAGGTAAGGGCGAAGGGCTTGGCTCTCCTCCCTCCCATACCAGGCTGCAATTCCAGGGAGTTACTCCTGATTCACATCAGGGGAAAGCAAGTGAAGAATCAGGCTGGGAGTTTCTAGTAACTGAGGTCTTCCAAAGCCACTTCTCGGAACCTCCCGTGATCCCATCCTGGGGGAAGGAAATCCGAGCAGCTCCCACAGGCTGCATTCAGGAAGGCATCTCATCAGCAGAGAAAACCTTCTTCTCCGAGAGGCACGGGAAGCTCTCTCTGGGGGCCTGGCACCTTCGTGTGGGTTAAGTGTAGCCGGAAGGAAGATGGAATAGAACAGAGATGGGGGTGGGGGTGAGAAAACAAGATCGGAAAAGCAGTTGCCCGTATGGAAACCAGGCCTAGCAGGCTCCGGGCACAAGCGCTGCTCCCCAACCTTCATGGCCACGGCAGGCCGGAAGGAGGAAGGTCAAGGCCTGTTGATGCTACCTGCAGTTCACAGACAGGAGAAACTGAATCTCAAAAGGCAGCCAGGAAACAGACTGTGGAGGGAGGGGGAGCTGAGGCAGCAGGAAAAGCTCCAGAAACACCAGCTGCTTCAGCAACATCCATACCCCTCCTTAAGAAACCCTGATTGTGCCACCTCCTGTGGTCTTCTGTACACCTGGAGCCCAATCCAACCTTGAGAGGACCTCTCGCGAGAGCAGGGGCAGCAGCTATCTCAGTCCCATGAGCTATTGTTTGATACTAGCCAGAAATCTGATATAAGAAGGAGCTTCCTCTACATCGAGGCTGAGACCCTGCAACTCACTGCAGTGGTGACACGCCAGGCTCTCCCACCACAGGGGTCAGGGTTAAGTATTTACAGCAGCTGACCAGGCCAAGCACTTACCTGGTATTTCCCACTGGCACCTACGAGGTCCCCTTCTCTCAGCCAGGTGACAATAGGTTTGGGGTTCCCGAAAGCCATGCAGGTCATGGTGACGCTGCTGCCCTCCTTCGCTTCTACGTACTGGGGGGGCGTTTCCGTGAAGGTAGGGGGAGCTGCAGGGGAGACACAGAGAGGCAATGCTGCATTCAGCAAAAAACACACCATCAATCCATCCTGGCCACTTGCTACACACCGGGCCGCATGGGATGGTCTACCTGCACACGCCCTTCCTGCAGTGCAGACAGGCAGCGGCCAACAGCCATGTACCGAACACTTGGAACGAGTCATTCGACTGAAGCCAAAGAGAGCAGTAAGCAATACAGTTGCATGCACTGTCTTTAGTCATTTACTCCAGCTGGAAGTAAGTTCAGAATAAAAGCCAAAAGCCAACCCTGAGTCACCTGTCCTCATTAAACAACAGCCACCCTTAGCAGGTCCCTAGCTCCCTCCATCAGAGGATAGCAGCACAAGTCGCAAACAGCAAGGCCAACACTTAATAAAAAAAAATGCCCACCGATTTCAGATGCCTCTGTTTATAGTCAAGGCTGGTGTTCGAAGGTGCTGAGCACCTGCAGCTCCCTCCCGCTGACTTCTGCAGGATGTGGGGTGAGGGAGCTCAGCCCTTCTGGGCATCACCCCAGGGGCGGGACACTGAACACCCAGAAACTGGGGCCACTCTTGAAAGCGCTGGCCTAACCCATGAAGCCTCACAATCCTCTTGTGAAGTACACAACTGAGGTACAGCGAGGTAAAGCGACCGGCTCCAGGTGTCACAGCCATGGTTCGTGCCAGAGCCCCAGCTCCCTCCTCCCACTCCGGGTGCTTCCCTATTTACAGTTCCAAGTTACTTTCCCCACCATTATGCATTAACTTGTTATTGTCACAACACATGAAAACACTGCACTGCAGAGAGAGTGAGTCTCCTTCCGATTCAAGAGGCTGGCAGAATTACAGCACGCCCCTAATTATCAGGCGCAGTTAAATCCCACTTTCTAGGAAGACATGTTGGCAATTTAATCTACGCTGAAAAGAAGTATATGTGGTTTTCCCCCAAATGATTATTTTTTCCTAAGAAAACTAAGTGAGCTAATGCGCTCCAGAAGCACTAAAGCCCTCCCTCTAAAAGCAATTCTGCTTATACTGTACGGCTGGGCCTAGAGGATTAAGATGATTATTTCGGTTATTAAGCCCCTGCGTGCTCAGCACTGTATGAAATACAGAGAAACAAGTTCCGTGGGACAGGGCGCATGCAGCCAACACAAGGCTATGCGGCACTCAGACGGGCTATCTTTGAGGAAAGCTTGAAGGAATAATGGCACAGGATCTCTTGGAAACAGACAGCAAGGGAGAGGAAGGGGTCACCTTCACCTGCAGCTTTCCAGGGCTCACCACACTTCACCCCTGAATGGGGAGGGTGCCATAGGAACTAGCCATACCAGGGGAAAGAAAGAATTAGCCCATGCCATGAGAAAGGGGCAGGTATTCCTCCCAACCGGCCTCCACTCCATGCTGGGCCACCATGGGCACCTGTCACAAGGGAGAGGAAGCAGTGGCTGAGCTGGTCCCATGGCAGGTGCTGTGGGAAGGTACCGCAGCATCTTCTCCCGTCTATGCAGCTTCCAAGAGCTATGCGCAGCTGAGGCGAAGTATGGGCCCCACTCCCGCCTGTCCCAGCACATATGGACACACACAAAAGCCTTCAGGGAAGCACTTACCACCTGCCCTGCCCCACACAGGTCCCCACAGACAGGCACACCAGCATCCAAAGACATACTCCCGCCCCAACACACACCACCTGTGTTCCACTCCTCCACCTTGCCCTCCAGTGGGGCACAGGGGGAGGGGGAGAGTCTCTAAAGCTGCGGGTGCAGGAGGTAAACCCCCTCCCCTCCCCAAAGGCTACAACCACAGCCGCTGCAGGGCCCCCTACACACAGGGGAAAGAGCACCAGGCTCCACTCCCCCTGCATTGACACATGCGCTTTTCAATCTCCACTCCTCAAGGGCCCTTCCAAAGACGCTCCTGATTATTAAGTATTGGGGGCAAGGGAGGGAGGAGACTCTGTTTTGATTAAAGCTCCATCCTGTTTGGATTATCTGCTTCCTGGTGACTCAGTCTGATTTGCTCAAGTTAATAACTGAGTCAATCTCAAACCCGCTAGGATCCTGGGCTGCTCCCTAATTAGGCTCGGGACACATCCCTGCCCATCTTCAAAACTTGCTCCGCTTCCTGACCCAACCCAAGCAGTCAGACTGCAGATGTGCAGAGGGAGGAGAGCTGCTCCACAAGACACTGGGGTTGGGGGGAATAACTCGAAGAAAAGGAAAACGTAGGCTTAAGTATCATCTGATCTTCCTGATCTATCGGGCTGTGGAACAGACTCCTCAAGGGAAGCAGATTGGACAAAGCACTAGAGAATGGATTGGAGGGAGCGACCCTGCATCAGCCCAGGACAGCATGATCTTATCTACGAAGTGTGCCAGTGACTAGCCGAGATCCAAAGGGACGTCCCAGCCCTCCAGACAAAAGGGGAGAACCGTTCTCTAGGCTCAGTCATGGGCACTTATACACACACACACACGGCACGTAACCCTGATCTGGAGGGAGGCATTACTCTTTGCCGAGGTACAGGCAATTTAGACTGGGGGCCTAAAGGAGATAGGAAAATTCCAGCCATAGTCCAAACATCCTGGGTTGAGCAAAAGGACCTTACATCCATGCTCTTGGATCTGCACTCAGCCAAGCTAAGGTCTCATTTCTTTAGTTCTTGAATAGGACAAGACGGAAACCTAACCCCCTGGGGCAAGTGAGCCAGCCCACAAGTTAGTTTACTTTTTGCATTTCATTAACTTCAGACAATTAAACTAAACTGACTGGTTTCGCTTGCTGGTTCTCCGGCCACAATGCTGCAGTGCACCAGCCACAATGCTGCTGCGTTTAAGCTGTGAACAATGCAGGGAAGTGTTCAATGAAACAAATTCTCTTCTCACTGAAAGTCATGAAAACGTGTGTTTTATTATTTAAAAAAAAAAAAAACACAAAATTTAGACTAGGGTCTCCACAAAGCTGCCAACATCCCTGTAAGTGGGTTGCCACTTCCTACCAGCAACTCCCAAGTTTTAATACACTGGGAATGGAAAAGAACCAAGGCAATTAGGTCAAAATATTTGCTTTCAAATGAATGGAGACAAATGATGTAGCAGTTAAGGTGCAGCAAAGGGAGTCCAGGCCCAGGGGATCTATTCCTGATTCTGCCATTGACTCACTTGTGTGATCCTGGACAAGTCACATTACCCAGAATTTTTTAAGAGTGACGTCTGACTTTGGCTGCCTCCATTTTTAGGTGCTCAGTTTGAGACACCTGAGCACCCGCAGTTCTCATTGACCTCAGCTGGAGCCGTCTCACACTGGTTCTGAAAATCAAGTGCAAGCCCTAGTCATCTCAAGTCCTGAACCCACAACTTGAGCCATCAGAAAATCAGAGACCATGTTGGGAAATGCTAACTTTAACTTCTCCCTGCCTCAGTTTCCTCAGCTGTAAAATGGAAAGAAGAAGAATGGTACCTTTTTCCTAGGGATCTTGAGAAGCTTAAATACAGCCAAATGCAACCCTTCACTATGCCCATGCAGCCCCATGGACTTCATGTCCAAAGGGTTGCACAGGTGCCTCTGGGAGCACAATCTCACTCTGTCTGAGCAAACTATTTTAAGGCATTTGGATGAAAGGTGTTATACAAGTGCAAAGGGCTTATTAAACTAGGGCAAGTTGCACTTTCTCATACCGCTCTCCTCACGCCTTCTCCCTATGCCTAACTTGGGTGGCAAGAGCTATTTTAAGAGGCCACTGACTTTCCTGTGTGTCTTTTAGTTTATTGAAACTACTGCTTTGCCTTTCCCCAGAACCGTCCACTCAAAGATCTGAAAGCTCTTTTCAACCTATCAAGAAATTCAGCCTCACCTTGGAAGGTAAGGAAATGTTATTAGCCCTGTTTTACAGCCGGGGAGGCTGAGGCTTTGCAAGGTTAAGTCATTTGCTCAATGTTATGCAGCAAGTCAGGTGTAGAGAGAATAGAATCCAGCAACCCTGACTCCCAGTCCTTTGCGCTAATCATTATGTCTGCTTTTACACAGACAAATGATCCTAATGTTACTTATTCTAAGCTACCCCCCTACCCCTACCCATTGCTGCTGGAGGTGCCAGCTTCTAGATGAGATGTAAAACTGAAATCCCCACCACGTGTGTCCCTTTAAGGTCCTTGGGGACGTTGTGTGTAAGGGGAGGGGTTAACACCAGCCCCTTGCTAGCTAATAGCATCTTGGCAACCTGCAGTTTCAACTGATCTCAGGCGTCTATTTCCTGCCCTTCATATTGTTGCGCAGTGCCGCCGTGCACTGTTCAACAGCTGCCCTGCTCCACTCCAGAGGTAGGAAAAGCAATCCACACACAGCCGCTGGCCAAATCACAAAGGGGTTGCAAAGCTTAACTAGTTAACACGGATAAAGCATTTGCAATTCTGGGACAGGAAGTGCTACAGAAGGGCAGAGTGTCACTGAATAGGCAGATGATGTGTAAGCTTGTCATTTGCTCCTGCTGGTACACAGCTATCCTGGTCGGCAGCATCCCTAGCTATTATCCCTCTCTTATCACCAGATCGGCTCGTTCCTGTAAATCCTGACCCATAGAACTCCCTGCTATTCCAGTCCAAGGCCTCCCACACAGGACTTGGCATATACCTTGATCCTGTCCCCGCTATTCCAGGATGGGGCTCCTCCACACACCGCTCGGCTAGTCCTGACCTGCAGCAGCCTGTGGGCAAAAGCTGCCAACCCGAGATGGGTTTCGTTTATGTGTGTTACTTAACCCAACCTGAAATCCACTCGCAAAAGCACACAGCAGCAGTCTGTGCTGGTGCATCAGGCTAGAATACAGTCTTGCATCTGAAGAAGTGAGGTTCTTACCCACGAAAGCTTATGCTCCCAATACTTCTGTTAGTCTTAAAGGTGCCACAGGACCCTCTGTTGCTTTTTAGTCTGGTGGAGCCATCTCCACTCGCAGCGTCAGAAGGCACATTGTGTTCTCAAAAATCCTGCTCGCAGCATTACCCAAGAGTTCAGAGACCACAAAACAGAGAGAGAGAGAGCGCGCGACGCAGAGACAGAGATTTTTAAATAGGAACTAGAAGAATGAATACATAACAAGCCAAGGCAAAAAAAAAGGGCTAGATTCTGATCTTCTGACACATGCTGGAGTTTGCTCCTTCAGAAGTCCCATGAAAGCCAATGAGACTACTCACAGAGTAAGTGCTAACCGGCATAAGTAGGAGGATCAAAATCTGTAACCCTCATCCTCCCACTTCTCTTTACCTCTTTCCCCAGGCACCCTTTTGGCTCTGATTAAATACAATAATGAATGGAAGCGCATTCCTTATCGAATTCTTTTCTTTTCAGTCAGATTCTCAGTCTCAACGGCTGGCTTATTATTCCAGTTGAAAGCATAGAGCCCAAGGGAGGACCTATGCAATATGTATCGTGCGCTCAAACTTGCAGGCTGCCAATGCTGCTGTCCGCAAACAAACCAAGCACCCATACGCGGCCCAAAGAGAAAGCGTTTCAAACTCGTAATTAAAAGTGTAGTCAATTCTCAGGTTCAGAGCTGCTCTACAAAAATGGGTCCAGTTAAACAAAAAAAATAATCAATTTTTAAGTTGCATTCAGTTACATGGGTGCAACTCCTGTGTGGACACACTTAACTCTCTTTGCAACGGATCAAAGTAAGCTACGTCAATATCAACCAGTGTGAACAGCTTTACGTGCACCCACACACGTTGGCACAGGTGCAACTCAACTGATTTAAAAACTGATTTTAGTACAAGTGGGGCCACTTGCATGTTGGCAAGGTCCAAGTGCAATCTCCCAGCAGGCAGTTCCTCTCTCCTTCCCCTGGACCGACTCCTGTGGCTCAATCGTGCAACAGTCCATGAGCAATATTACCACAGCACCCAACAGGAGTACTGCCGGTGGAGTGCTTGCAGGGTCAGGAGCCAGGCACCCAGATTCCCCCCATCCAGGGTGGGATTCAGTCTCGTCTCGCCGACACATTGCCGAGCTCATCTGCTCAGCTCGTTCAAAAGCAGTGACAAAAAACTCGCTAGCAGAATGCAGACAACCAGCCCACCTTTCCCCCAGCTGCTCTGTGGGGACAAAGCAAACCCATCCGAGAGATGTTTCAGTCAAGGGCAAGCTATACAGAAAGGTGACAAAGGCAGAGAGGAGAGCTACCATGTACCAGTGTTTCTTACCTTCATTGGTTTTCCTCTTGCTAACACAGACCATATATATGCTACACTCCCATATCACCCACGCCCACAGACCCTCCTGCAATCCCAGTCTGCCCTGCACCTTTCAGGTGTACCAAATGCACAGTAAGCCCTGAACCACATTCCCTATGCTAATGCGCACCAGGCTGTCCCGGGGTCCTGCTTGGAAGACTAGACCTGCCCCCACCTGGGTTATTCCTGGACTTGGCTGATTGGTCCCTGACTGCTCACTAGCTAAAATGGCCGTGGATTTACCCTAGTCTGAGCAGCTGCCTACCTCTGTCCCAGCGCAGCTCACCTCACAATGACCCATGAGAGGTGGTCCAGTGAATAGAGCACAAGCCTGGGTTGCTGGAGGCCTGGGTTCAACTCCTGCAGCAACACACACATCCTAGGTATTCCGGGTCAAGTCACTCCGTCTCTCTGGGCCTCCATTCCCCAGCTGTCAAGTGGGAAGCATTGTGCTTCTTTACCTCACGGGGGGGGGTTGTGAAGATATTGAAGGCTGGTTCTCAGATATCACAGTGGTGGGAGCTAGAGAAGCACGAGAAATGGACAGCACTACATGCCCATCTCTCCCCCCATCGCCTCTCATGATGAGAAGGAGGGCAGCTCTGGGCCCTTCTCCTCCCAGAGAGATCCACAGGCACTGCACAACGAGCACGGGACACTCTGAAAAGTGCTGCTAAGAAAACCTGGAGAAACAGCCCTGAAACAGGAACTAGAGGAGGGGCAGCAAAACAGGCTGGTAACAGCCTGTATCGAGCTGATCAGAGATGTGCTGGGCCAGAACTTGGATGGGAGCCCTCCAAGGAATAGCCACATGGAAGGACCCACAGGAAGTGGTACTGCTGACTCTGAGTGGGGCTCTTCCCTTGTATTAATGCCAGCACTGCTGGCCATGTAGAAGTTAGGTCCTGACCAGCTGTGGTCATTAACAGACCTGGGGTAAATTTGGGGAGCTGTAGGCGTGTTATATCCCATTACCCCAACTCCCACTGCAGTTTTGATGGGGGTATAAAACTGCCTCATTTCCCAAATAGTTGTACAAGTATTACTGTTAAACAGCTGCCATGTTCCACTTCAGAGGTGGCTGCATTTCATTGCGGCATATAGGGATCCTTTCACTTTATATCCTTCATCTGTTCCACAGGTGTCTTTTGAGGCTTTAAACAACCAGTGAAGGGCTTGGAGACCCTCCGGGTATTACTCCTCCATCCCTTCTCTTCCATCTCCCCTCCTCCCTCTGATCCACTCCTCTCTTCCCATCCTAAAGTCTCAATCTAGGATATCCCTGAATCCCTGGCGCTGCAGTATTGGTTGCTGCGAGCACGGTCTGAGAAATGGCAGCAGATGGGGCCTCGAGGCCCGTTCATGACAGATGGCTGCTCTCCCCATAACACAGGACGGGGGAAGCCGGAGATGATGGAAGGCCCTAGCTGGCAGTTTCAACAGAGATACAAAGGAGAAAGGAGATGCCTGAGTGAAGGGAAAGGGCTTCATTAGTGGACAGTGCAGACCAGACAAGAGAGCAGCTGAGCTCTGGGACTTGGTCTCCTGGGGTTCTGGTCAGTCACATGCCAGGAGCAGGTTTGCCCAGAGAGACTCATGCCGCGGGGAAGCCCCCCCACCTCCTACTCACCATTGACCGTGAGGTGCACCCAGCTGCCGTTGTGGAAGGTGTCGTACTGCTGATCCAACATAAGCACTTTGCACTCGTACCAGCCCTGGTCCTCAGAGCGAATCTGCTCGATGCGCAGGGATGCCTTGTCATGAAGGCTGGCGCGGCCTGGAAGAGACACGGACAGAGTCAGAGGGACTCAGCTCTCGGCCAGGAAAGGGAGCCCTGAAGCCGCAATGCAGCATCAGCCTCACCCCTCAACCCACCACTTGACACCCAGCCTCTCGAATGGCACTTACAGAGGCTGCGGAGAGTCCACCCTGCCCCCAGCCCAGGCTCTCTCTCCACCACTGAACATTGAGGCCGGGCTTTTTCAAAAGGGGCCACTGATTTCTCTATTTTGGGGGGCCCAACACAACGCACCACAGGCCCAATTTTCCAGGCACCACAAGGCCTGCTGACTTCAAAGACAGCAGCCGACGCTCACCTCCCACAGGGGTCTCAGGCTGGGCACCCAAGAACTGAGGCCCCTGGAATTAGAAGTTGCTTTAGAAAATTCTCACTTGCCCATCCAGTCTATCAGGATATCCCCGCTGATGATCAGCCCCATGCTAAAGAAGGTGGGGGCGATGCACACTGCGAATCTGAGATCTGTGCCCCAGGGACATGGGTAGGGCCAACAGACCATGAGAGAGGCCAGGAGGTCAGGGCCCCGTGGATTCGGAGCTCATCTGGGACACAGGGCTTTCCCAACGTCTCAGAAGGGAAGACAACCTTCTGCAATGAGGATTAACAGCACCCACTCTAATGCCAGCAGAGGGGCCCTGCATGGACACACGTCGGGGTTGGCTCCAGCTCCGTGTTCAAGCCAAGATGTGTCCTGGAACTCTTTCACCAGCCACTGCTGCCACAGAATTGCTCCCTCTCAAAGGCAGCCCAGCCCTCCCCCAGGAGGAAGTTCCAACATGCCCTCGTTCCGGGCTAGCACACATCACTGCATCCAGGGGACGGGCCACGAGACAGGAGCCCTTCACCTCTAGTTCAGAGTCTATTCCATGTGTGCAGTGACTCAGAGCTACCCCCTGCAGCCGTGGGGCAGCCGCGTGCCAGGGGAGCCTCACAACTCAGCTTCCAGTGGGTAAGTGCTCCCACCACAGAAACCACCAGCCCTACTGGCACTAACCTGCCCCCCATTGACCAAGGACTGGATAGAGCAGAGAAAGCCAACCCCCCCTCAAGGTGATGGCTCCGGGGCAGCCTTGAGGCATGTGCCGAGGAGACGGACGTCGAAAACTGACTCGCAACAGAGCAAAATGCAAACCAGGTATGACCTGCGGCTGGTGCGCAGGGTTGGTGGAATAGGACAGGTAAGGACACACTCGCAGGCCAGAGCGAGAGGACGAAAACCCCAGCCACTCATGATAAAAATCATTTTCTTCCTGGCCAGAAAAGAGAACCACACAGCAAGCCGCCAGCTAGTTTTCCTGCTGGACACCCTCCAGGGACTGCCAGCTCCCCAACCATGCTGCTTGCTGGGAATCAGGGCTCCTGGCCAACTCCCACCTTGGAGTGATGGCGCTGGCTGGAAGCAGAGGCACGGATGGGATATCTGAGACTCTCCCTTGCTCCTAGGGTGCACACTCACACCTTATCCCTCCCCTTCCTGGAAAGCACATCAGGGAACTGATGTACCTACCTGCAGGAGGAAACCATTCCCTCCCCGCACCCCCTGCTAATACTTCCTTGGCAGTAACCCCTTTATCGTCTGCCAAGTCCCATGCTCAAGCCAACCAAACAGCTGTGGGGTGCCTCCCTGCCTCCTGGCCAAGTGACTGCTCTCCCCATCTCACTGGGAGATCATTCAGGGGCAGCTGTGCGTCTGCACAGTTTCAGTTTAGGGTCCCCCTCCCCACCCCCGTGTATACATTGTGTCCACACAGGGCTGGGATCAAAGCCCACCTGGTAACAGGATCCCTGTCCTCTCTCCCTCCCGCACCGATGCTTCAGGGCATGGATTGTGCTGCATCAATTCTCCATCCACATGATTCCCTCCTCCCCACCACCGCCGTGCAGCTCCATGCACCACATGCAAGAAATAGTCACTGCACCTCCAGCTTCCTACTGCTGCAAGGGGCCGACTGGCAGCGGCTGGAAGGGATTGGTAGGGCATCTAAGGAGATGCAATAGCGTCTCACCTCAGGGCTTTGCACATCTGCTACAGTCACCGGAGACCAGGTCATAGCCAGGGACGACCCCTTCTGCACCTTGTCCCCTCCCCCCACAAGGATGGCCAGCTGCTGTTACATCTGCGAGCTGCCTCCCTGTCCTGATCTGCCTTGTGTGATCCTAACCCTCCTCGGGTCCCAGCAACCACAGGAGGCTGCAGGGGACTATGGGGTGGCGAAGGGATGCAGCACAAGCCCCTAGGAAGCCAGCAATGGGCAAACGGGGCTGCGCAGGGCAGAGGTCCCCAAGGGAAGCAGGCCTATGGAGCCACCCACATGCACAGCTCACTGCCCCCTCTCCCTTTCCCCTTCCCCTCAGGCAAGTCGCTCCACCAGGTCAGGCCAGTCTCCTCACTGACTCGGTTTCTCCCCCGCCCACCCGCTTTCTAGAGGTGCTGAGCTCCCGCAGCCCCCAGATACCCCAGCAAACGCCCCAATGACCTCAATGGGAGCAGCAGGGGCCTGGTGTCCGAGAACCTCGGGCTCTCTCAACAGCTCGGACGCTGGCCTTGTACCCTGGGGACCTCTGGATCCAGCACCTCCTAGCTCAGTGCTGCCCCACTCACCCAATTCAGTCTCATCTCCCCCTCCCAGGGATGTCCCCTGGAACTGAACACCCAGGGGGACAGGGCAAGACGCAGTGGGAGGACTAGTTCCCCTTGCGGCAGAGAGGACACTGAGCAAGGCTCCTGTCCCCAAAAGCAGCAGCCCAGGCTCTCCGCTGTTCCCAGGGAGCAGCAAGGCTTGCCCTGGGTTTTGCTTCCTTGGCTCCTTTCGTCCCACACAGCCCAGCTGGCTTCCCGATGCTGCCGCTTAATTAAAACCAGCCGGGTGGAAAGAATGGAAGGAAAGGGAGAGGGGGAGAGAGACTTTCCTGGAAGGGGGCAGACTGGAGACAGTCCTGTGCCCAGCAGCCAGCTCTCAGTGCGCTCCAGGGGCAGCTCCTCACACACAGTCAGCATGCTGGGGAACGGTGCATAGGAATGCCCCTGCCCTCGGATGGCGGGGGGGGGGGGGTGCTTCATGGCTGGAGGACACAGTGTGCATCTGCCTCAGCCTACGGCAGGTTGGTCGCTCCAGGTGAAGATGCTGAAGCACCAAGCCCAGTGGAAGGGCCACGGCTGCCCCATCCCCTCTCAGCACAGGAGCCCATGGTTCGGCGACTCACCTGCATACTCTGGGTCCACATGGGGAGGGTAAAACCCAAACTTGATGAAGATGGGAATGGGGACTCCGAATTTGAACCACTCCACCACATAGGGAGGGGGCTGCCCGGTCAGCGGATGGATCACGTCGCATCCCAGGATCACGCTCTCACCAGCACGAGCTGTCACAAACTCGGGTTCCTCCCTTGAGCCGTAGACACCTGGGAGAAAAAACAAAAAAACAAAAAAAAATCAGCCGGGCAGAGTCAGTGGCTTTTATTGCAAGCAGCCTCTCCCCCTCATTCCTGCAGGTACACGTGGCGACTCTTTCACAGGGCACACTAGGGCTTGGGTACCAGTAGTTGGGCCTGGTTAGGAAACAGAGACACTCCCTCTAGCAGCTGAGCTCCCTACTGCCACGCTGGGGCGTTGAGAAAAGGCGCGCGCCCCGACTGTGCAGCAGCAAGTCACCCACAGCGCCACGCCAACGAAGGGCGCATGGCCAGGGCAGCAGGGCCATGTGGAGGAAAGCCAGCAGACTAAGGATATCCCACTCCACAGGCCTCTGTTGCCGCTCGCCATGGTGCCGGGGATGGATCGTGCTAGCCTCCCCATCAGCAGTTTGAGAACGGGAAACTGTGTCCAAAGCTAGAGAGTTGCAGCATCCAAAGGGCAACATGTTCCCAGTAAGCCCCTCCACCCCGCTGAGAAACAGCGACTTCCACAACTGAGACACACACAGTCTGCCAACACCGCACACGGTGCCAGTGCAACCGGGTTATTAGTGCGATTTCAAGACCTGCCAGAGGCACCCCTCGCTCCAGCTACTCGCTGTCCCCCCAGCGACCGGCCAGAGAACAATCCACTTCCTGCCAGGCCCAGAACTTTGGCCAAGGGGGCTGGGTCCCACACCTGCTCCAGGGGCACCTAAGCCGCCCCTCCCCACCTCGCCAGAGCCAGAGGCGGGCTGAGGAGACAGCTCACCCTGCAGCCACCGGTTTGTTTGGTTGGTTCATTGGATCGCTGGGGTTGCTAGCTGGGCGGATCCATTATATGTGTTCCCCCCCCCTTTTTGGGGAGCCACAACAAGCTACTGAGCATGCCCAAAGGCTGCTGCAGAGCATCTCCACGCTGCTATGCCCAGGGCTGGCCACTCAACTCCGAAAGGAAGGGGAGCAGAGCGGGGACACTGGGGGCAAGAGACTGAAGGGAAGTGGCTGGGAGTGTAAAAAGAGCGAGGGCGAACGCGATGGATAGATGCTGCCTACTGATGGCCGCTTCTCGAAGTTCTACCTGCGAGTGCGAAAGACCAGGCCAGGGGCGCAGAGAGCAGACAGTGCTCTGGTCTAGCCCAGCAAAGCACGGCAGGGAAGGGGGCGGCCCCCAAGGCTGCCCACCCTGAGGCCTGCTCTCCCGAGCACATAGGCCTCTCACCAACTGCCCAGCCGGCCCCCCAGCTCCCCCTGCCCCCTCAGCACGTGGAGACTCCCTCCAAGGTGACCTTCCTCCCACGCTCCCCACCCCCACATGCAGGTGCCCCTGCCTCCCGTTCTGGAGGAGGAGGTGGTGGTGGTGCAGGCAGGAAATGCACAGCTCTTCTATCAGCTCTGAATTGCTTAATAATATCTTCAGGGACGCCTCTCCTCCCTTCAGCAGGGGAGACATCCATTCATAAACCCACTCGCCTCTCCAGCCAATTACCGCAAGAAGCTACAAGCCCCTGGAACGGGCCTTTCAACAGGGAAAGTGCTGACGCCACCCAGGCTCAGCCCAGCAAGCGGTGACAGCATTAAAACAGTTGCTCGATGAACTGGACGCCCCGGGAACCCGCTTGACACATCCACCCCCAGATCCTGAGCCAGCCCAGCCCTGCCCTGCCCTCGTGGCCACCCCACCTGCCACATGCATCTCCCCAGAGCCAGGAGACCTATCCCATAGCTCCGCATCCCCCTGCAATGTCCATACCCCACTAACCTGCACCAGCCACATCACCCCTCCCAAAGACCAGAGCTAGCCCCCACAGTCCAAACAGAGGCATTTTCCACCTCTCCCCAAGCCTGCTGCCGGCCCCTTCCCACACGCTATCGGGAGCCTGCAACTAGCCCATGTCCCCTTGCGAACACAGGACTCGCCCAGGCTTAGCAGGATTGGCTCAGGTCAGGTCACTGCAGGACAGAAAAAGACCCACGTGCTGCAGCGAACGGTGCTGCAGCAGGTGGCGCTCTTTCCTTTGAGTCAGCTCTGACCCAAAAGTCCCAGGGCTGTAGGGTGACCAGATGTCCAGATTTTATAGGGACAGTCCCGATTTTTGGGTCTTTTTCTTATATAGGCTCCTATTACCCCCCACCCCCTGTCCCGATTTTCACCCTTGCTGTCTGGTCGCCCTATCGGGCTGCGCCTAGGGGGTGCTAGTTTGCGGACGGCGCAACCTTTCAGATAAACCCTCTGACCAAAGGCCCATTGCGCCACTGAAGTTCTGGCCAACTTCTACTAGGGGTAACTCACACCTCGGCTATTTCAATGCGGAACAGCTAGGTCCACCCCAGGGCAGGCTGTATTTCAAGGCCAGGCAAAAGCAAGCCCTGGCACTCTTCATCCATAGAGCTCAAAGTGTGTTACAAAGATCAGCATCCTCCGCTCCCATTTCCAGATGGGGAAACTGAGGCACAAAGCGACACAGGGACTTCCTCGCGGTCACCCAGCAGGCCAGTGGCAGAGCCAGAAACAGAACCCACATCTCCAGAGTCCAAGTCCAATGCTTTATCCACTAGGCCCCATTGCCTCCCCTACATGGTTCCTCCAGGCTTCGCACAATCACAGGGGTAGTGCAGTGGTTTGTGGTTCCCCTTGAGGTATATATAGCAAGCTATTAGCAGGTACAGGATTTGCGAGAAAGGTGCAGGGCTCACAGCAGCTCGCTGTGGCACACCCGCTCCTCCCCTTCTCCATCCTCTGAACCAGCTTCAGAGAAGAGGAGAACCAGCTGCTCTCCTACAAGGGCTGGGAGGTGGGTGGGAGCCCACATAGTCCTACCCTGCACAGGCCCATTCAAGGGGTCTCTCCACAGCAGCAGCTGTGCGGTAAGGCCTGGGGGTACCATATTCATGGCACACAGGGCCAGTCTCCTCTGCCAGCCAGCCAGGCTCAGCATGACAGAGGCAAGGAGAGAGAGCTTTAAAACCCTTTGCAACCCAGAAATTCCACAATCTTCACCCCACCAGCCTCTGCACAATCTTACCAACCCAAGTCAGGGCCGGAGCAGCTGTTCGCAGTCCCCTGCTGCTCCCACACCATGCCCCACAGCACCCCCTGCTGCGAGAGGCTAGCTTTGCTGTTCCTCTGAGCCCCTTCCCGCAGCCAGCGCTGCTCCCCAATGAAATGCTGGGACTACAATAACTGTGAGCTCCCCCAAAACTAGCACCCCTACAAAAGAGATCTGCAAAGCAAGGCTGGGGCTTACGAAGCCGTTTGCCACATCACAACCAGTGCCCTGCCCCATTCCCTGCAGAGACGCCTGCTGGAAGAGGCTGGGGCTGGAGTTGCTTGGGAGCTCCCCTATAGCCTGCGCCATTCTCCCAGGGGCAAGAGAGCAGCGGTTTTTAAAAGCTCCTTTCAGTCCGCTCCTGCCTGGATCCTGCAGAAGCCAGAGCCTGGGGAATCAGGGAAGCGGCTCCGTGGTACTGCGGCTTCGGGTATCGGAGCTTTTATAGCGTGAAAAGGCTCCTTTCCGCATGCAGCCGGGAAGCTGCTCGGGCTGCTGCTGCCTCCGCCAGCGAAGAATCTTCATTCTTCAGGGAGGCATGTTCCCAGATCCTTCGCTCTGCTCTTCAGAGCCAGCTTTGATTGGCCAATAGTGACATCACTGTTTTTCCACAACAGGAGAGTAAGATCACTGGTTATTTTTGGCTCAGACACAAACGTAAACCAGCGAACGGCCCCCCACGGGCCCCTCGGGGCCCCTGTGCAGGCTGATAATCAAAGTCCCTTTGGGGACGCAGGAGCCAGGTGGATTTGGCACCGCGGCAAGCTGCGGCTTGCTGGGATAGCGTAGGCAGCAGCCAAAGACTCGCTCCTCTGCAAGCTGCGCCAGTGCAGGGAAAAACATGCACCAGTCTGATCGCACAAGGCCACCAGCCATGAGTGTAGCACCTCTACAGCTCCCCAGCACAGGCACGGGGACAGGCGAAGGCTATGGGGTCTGTAGCCAGAGGAGGAGTGTACCTGGGGTGACGTATAACGGGCAGAAGCGTGGCAAAGGGGTGGTTGGGGTGCAGGTGTAGTAGGAGGGACCTGGGGACAATAGAAGGGTTTATGCTGTGTGTGCGTGCGCATGCTGAGCGGTAGATAGGCTGCCTGGCATGTGGGCACGGAGGGGCCATGTCTCTTGCCTGGGAGGGTAACTGCTCACTCGGGTCATGCACACACCGCAGGTGCATGGCTGCAGACCACCACCAGGGAGTGGGGACATGTCTAAAAGCAGAGGGGAGCCACACAGCAAGTAGCTGCAGCCTTCTCCACCAATCATCATCATCCCATCCCCGGGCTTCACACCACCTGTGCAGGATTTCTTTGCACCTCGCTGGGCCTCATTATCGCTGCATTTCTAATGAGGCCAAGGCTTTTGCACCTTGTCAGCTGATGGGGTGACTTCAGCTGCCACCCCACCCCTGAAATCTGCAATGCTTTGAGGGGGTCCTGGGACTGGCATCCATCCTCTCCCACTCCAGTGTCCCGGGGACATTTCCTTCTGTGCTACTACCCTCTCCTCCACAATGCAACCACCCCACGCTGCGGGGAACCAAAGTCATGGCTTACTAGCCACAGGCCGGCTCCAGATGCACCCCCACAGCTCTGGAGTGGCTCCTGTTTCAGATGCCGCAGCAGGGTCCGCACAGCCTGGCCGAGATACTGCACAGCCGCTGCAGCAGCAAGAGGGAGGGGCCGGGGTCTGCACAGGGCATTTGAAGGCCAAACCGTTCCTTGGGCCTCAGCCGGCATCTGATATCCAACTGCCCAGGAGCCTGGTCCAAGCCAGCCTTCCTTCCAGCAGGAGAAATCATGGGGTTTGCCCAGAGATTCCCCCAACCATCTCCCCCCCTCTAAATGGGACAGCAGCTACCACATTCAAACTGATGCTGGTGAGAGCACCTTCTGTGAGCCCGAGCTGGGACAAAGGAAGGAGGGGCAGGCTCCCCTGCTAGGCACAGCAGCCCCTCCTCGATGAGGGTCCAATCCTGCACTCGTGCTAATCTCCTTCAACTCCAGGGTGGGGAGGGGACAACTGGCTGAGCAAGGGCCGCAGGATTTCAGTTTCCCAAAACTTCACAGCCACCCCAGTCTGGGGGCAGAGGGTGTTAACCCTTCTGCCCCACAGGAGAATCTGCAAGACCTCTTTACCATGCCCCAAAGTCTCAGGGTACCGAGGACTTGCATCCATCCTGCCCCCCACCCAACAGGGAACGAGCAGGTTCCCACGTCCTCGCCAGCCCAGTGTTCCCCGGCTAGCAGCTTGTGCAGTGCAGAAGCTCGGAGCCCATCCAAGCCTTCGCCGGTACGCAGCAGCTGCAGTGTCTCCCTAACGCACAGCTGGAGTCCTGCCAGCGCGTGTAGGACTTGATGCACCTTGGCACAGTCCCCAGCTCTCTTATCTCCAGTCAGCACCAGGCCCTCCATTCACCTGAGGAGCATTCAGATTTCCACACGGCCAGCAAGAGCAGCAGAAGGGCAAGGGGAGGGGCTGGCTGGAGAGGAGGGAGAGGAATACCACCATATGCACTGACAGCACCAGTGGTCTCATACTGCCGCCTATGCCACCCAATCCAGGAACACTGGTGGGATGAGTCTGCCAGGCCTCAGCCGTGCTATCCCAAAGGGTCTGGGCAGCGTGTGTGAAAGATGAGCTAAAGAGGGCTTTGATATTTGCCTACACGCCTCAGACACAGCCTCAGTGCAAGAGCCCCCTGCCGTCAGGAGGAGCGGATGGTGCTCAGCACCTCACAGGATTGGGCCAGGAGACCCAGAGGCTGCCTCGCCGGAAGGAGAAAGTGGCAGCCACCTGCTCTCGCCCAGCCCCAGATACCCAGCACTAGCAGCTCTTGGTACTGACGCAGCACCAGCTCCCTTCTCCCCACATTCCAGCAGCTCCCTCCGCCAGCTCCGGCTTCTCGCCCTGAATTTTAATCTCCGTCTGGTCCAATAACGCTCGTTTCCTGCCCCCCCACACATTGTCAAGCAAACAGCCCCCTCAGCCAGGGACGCCGTGCGCTAGGAGCAGCGACGGTTCCCAGCACCTGCCTCCGGGAGCTCACGACTGGGGAAGCTAAACCTGGCTCAGGGGGCTTCGCCGACAGCAGACCCCTGCTCCCAACCCAGCGTGGGGACGCTGGAGTGCTGCCCCCACAGCAAGAGGAGGCTGAGAGACTAGGAAGTGCCTTGAACCCCATCGGCTACACGCAGGAGCTGGGCTGGCCCGGCCTGGAAGGGACACCAGGAAAGCCATGGCGGGTGGGGGGAAGGGAGAGCAATGCAGTTAGAGAGGCAGCCCTGCAGAGTAGCACAGGGCCCAGTCCTTCCTCAGCTAAGGCCAGGCAGACCCAACAACGGTGCCCATCCTAGGAAGCTTGGTCATTGGCATCACCAGGCAAGGGGGCTGCCTGACGCTGGGTGTTGGCCAGGAGAGCCCTGCTGAGCCAGTGCTCCCAGCTTCGCTGTAGAGCGGCCCCTTGCTAGCTCTGATGTCCCAACGTCGCCTGCTGCACTCCAGGTCTGAGGATTCCGCTCCCGCTTTTCGGGATCAGGGCGCATGTGCGCAGGCCCCATTCAAAACAAGTTTTGAGTGCGCAGGCCCCTCGGCTGCTGAACCTGTTTCAGAGCCAGATTCCAACCAGCTCACACCCCTACGGTTTCAGGGCAGTTTGGCCAGCTGCAGCGGAAGGGACCAACACCAACCAGCTGCAAACTGTACCTTACCACACCCCAGCAGATGCTGTCCCCCCTGCACAAACAGGGCTACAGCGCTCAAGGGGAGTGACAGGAAGGCGCCAGCTACGGCGCTCACATGGAGAGCCACAGGGTTAGCCGATCCCATGAAAGGCCGCAACCTCCGTCATAAGCTACTGCAGGACCCCCAGCCGAGGGTACGTCCACACAGCAAACAGTGCACAGGCTTCAGCATGGGGAACGCAAGCCCGGCACGGACCCTGGGAAGGTGCTCGGCGCACTAGCCCCCTCTGGGACCCACGCTGCACTGTCTTCACCTCTACTGTTACCTGCTCTCGCTGAATTCAAGCTAGCTCAAGCAGGTTGACATGCCCTCAGACCCCTTCCGATAAGGCCATCCACTGGCTGAAGTCCTCTTCATTCATGCAGCAGCAGCGCAAGCTTCATCCACATTGAGGCACGCTGCTCCACCAATCTAGACCCAGAACAGACTCTCTCGAAGGACTCAATCGCGTTTGAATGTGGCTGTGAAGAACTGAGCTAGCCAACAAAGCCCATTTTGTGGTCAGCGCAGACCACGGCACGTTGCGTCAGCTACTTATGCTCCTGCGGGAGCACAGCAGACAACCCCCTGCGCCACCACCCTCATAACGCTGGGGTGCTGGGTTCAGAGGTGAGTCGCATAAAGCATGACCAGTGCTACTTCCTGCCACAGCCAGTGGGCTCCCATCTGACTGCTGTCCAGGCCTGATGCTGCTTAGCTTAGATCTGATGAGAGCACAGCCCACGCTGCTCTGATGGCAAGGGACCAAGGGCAGAGGAGGGAGGAGCTTCCAGCCCACCACCTGGCTCCAGCTGGGAATAAGTGAGTTTCGACTGGAAGCAGATCCCCCAGTGCTATGTCAGGCAAGACAGCTGACTGATCCCCACCGTGGCCATTCACAGCCAGCCTCTGGGTTTCTCGGCACGATTAGCAACTTTAATTTGCTCTCGACTGGATTGTATTTCACGGCCTTTCCTCGCAGGGAGTCGGTAATTCAATCTTCAAGCTTCTCAGCACAAAAGGTGAAAAAAATAGCAGCAGCAGTTTGTGCACGGCCTGGTGGAGAGGAAAGAACAAGCAACAGCGATCCACAGGACGGATGCCCAACACCGCGGTACCACCTTTTCCCCACTGCCCTGCCTAGGGTATCGGTCAAGAGAGGACGGGGGCCACGTGCTGGAGCAGCTACGTGATCCCTAACATTATGCCTTACAGTGCCTCCTGCTGAGTGAGGTTGGGACTGCAGGAGCTGGAAGCGCTCTCCGCTGGCATGCACAGCCTGTGAGGAACAGTCTCGTGTTCAGTATGACACCAGCCCTGACGCGTCAAATCTTTCTGTTCAGGGACTGCTGAATCGCTGGGACAGGACAGCCCATTCTCCAAGGCAGCTTCAAAGAGGCTTTTACAGACGAGAGACAAAAAATAGCACCAGGCATGTATCTTTGAGGCCCGATACAAAGGGTCCAGTGACGTCTGGAAGGAAGCCATTGAGCCCTCGGCCCCGCAGGCACCCCTTCTCGGCACAGGGGATGGCAAGCAGACTAACGAGCCATTTAATCCACAGCCTGCACCAGTTTAACACCATCCTCCCTAGCACATCGCAGCACGCAGGCCTCTGAGCAGATGTGGGGAGGGGAGGGAGGGAGGGAAGGAAGGGAACATAGTGCACAGCTCAGGAAGGGACTCCTTGGCTATCTGGGGAAGACCCAGGGTGCTGCGGGAAGGGGTGCTGGTGAGCCAGCTGTTCGCACTCTTCCCTCATTGCCCCCCTTGTGCCAGTGACCTCCCCATGCTCTGGCTGTTGGCGTTATCCTGGCAACACGCGCAGCTCTGCCGCTCCCTCTCCAGCCTGTGGCCATCTCCCCAGTGTCTCCTCGGGGGTGCCCCGCTGCTTCCGCAAACCATGCACGGCAAGCGCAGATCCCCTCTGCTCACCTCACCCCTTCCCCTGCCACCATCCTCCCTGGCACCTGAGCTCAGGGCATTCTGGGACCCCTCCCTTTCCTCATCCCTCACAGCCAGGATCCTCCCACTCCTTCCTCGCACACCCACCTCCACCCACCCCCCACTCCCAGAGCCAACATGCGTTTCGCAGCCCGGTGCCAGGGGCAAGATGCCATGCCATCTCCAACCTCTCTCTCTAGACCCTCCCATCTACCCAGCAAGTAATGCATTGCTCTGACAACATCTCCCCCATCCCAGCTCCACACATCTCTCCACTGG
Organism: Terrapene triunguis; assembly: GCF_002925995.2. Taxonomy (NCBI): domain Eukaryota; kingdom Metazoa; phylum Chordata; order Testudines; family Emydidae; genus Terrapene; species Terrapene triunguis. The sequence continues at coordinate 8,771,560 of NW_020664725.1, forward strand.
CTTCCCGTCACTGAGAATGAAGTGAGGAGGAGGGGTTTGAGTCCAGCCCCCAATGCTCCTCACCTCACTCCCTCCTCCCATTCTCACCTCCCTGTGCCTGGAAGGGTCTGTCTTCCTCACGCACCTCCTCCAAAGCCCTCTCCCCGCACGCCATCCCACTCCTTGGATTCCCTCTCCTGCCTCAGCCCCTTCTCAAAACCACCAGCATTCAACAGGCTTCGCTCTCTCCGTAAGATGCCGTCCGTTACGCTGCGCTGCTTGAACCCCCTTTCTTGGCCCGTCTTCATCACCTCGCGCTGCCTGAGCCTGCAAACTCAGAGACAGGACGCGTGTCTCTGACAGGCTAGGCAGAGCCAGGGCACTAGATTGATCGGTGATGGCATTTGGAAAGTGTTTTGGGATCACCAGATGAAAGAGGATTCATGAGCATCCGCTATTATCCTGTGCCCAGAAGCTAAGGTGATGAGTTCTCTTCGACAGACGTCCCTGCCGTCCACCTCCACACGGCAATCCATCTCTGAAGATCACCGTCCCATCCTTCAGCCCCGGGCAAAGACAACCTGATTTTCCAAGTTGCTGAAGAAACACGGCTTCACCAGGAGCTGCAGGTGCTCTGCCTCTCTGGAAATCAGGCCATGAGGGGGCTAAGACCAAGGGGTATAATCAGAGTCATCCACATAAGGCAGGCGGACAGCTAAGAAGTGATGGAACAAATCACTGCAGAAGACTCTGGGACCTGGAATCCTTCCATGAGGCGGCAGCAGCTAAGTTGGAGGGGACTGACTGCACCATCCCCTTTTCTGTTGGAAAGATGAGCAGAACAGACAAGAACTGACCCATGCAGAGGTAAATGCTCCGTTTTCCTCCCTCCCTTCTAACTGGCCTGGCAATAAGCCCTTTCCGGGCAGCATGGCCAAAGCAAGGGATTTCCACCCCCCGCCAATCAGGAGAGAGCCCAGGGGAAGCCAATGTCAGCTGGGCATGAAGATTCACAGCCCACCCACAAGCAGTAGAGGCGGTTAACTTCAGCTCCAAGAAGCAGCTCATTAACTAACAAGATGGGAATGGGAGTGTGTGTGTGTGAATGGAGAAAGAGCAAAGCTGAGAACGGATGAGTGAACACACAGGAACGGGAGAACCAACAAGGCAAATGGAGAGAGAGAAAGAATGAATGGAGAAACGGAGAGAGAATGGATGAGCAGGAGAGAGAGAGAAGGAAGGAACGAGTGGGAAAGAACAGATGAGTGTGGGAAGAGCAACCAAAGGAACAAGAAAAGGGAGCCTGAGCAAGCGAAAGGCGTGCATGGGTGCACACGGGTGTTTCAAAAACATCCCCATTTCAAACGGAGCCAGGACCAAGTGACTAGGGGCCCAGCTCTAAGCCGTTGCCTGGGCTAAGACCATTTGGAGCCGAATGAACACAAGCCGGGTTTGAAATCCCATTCCCTCTTTCCAAGAGGGGAGAGGAAAGTCCAGGCATGTCAGAGCCGCCTGTACACACTGATGGGCCTGGTCCTCTCCCACCTGCAGGGCCCGTGGATCAGCAGGATCCACTACACACACCTGCAACTTTGCCCTCACAGGTTGCCACGTGCTTCATGCCCACTGCTGCCCAAACAAACAGTCTTGGCACAGAGGGAGTGGGCAGCATGCATACGCCTTGCAGTAGCCTCTGGAATGGACGTGCTGAGACGTGAGTGAAGGAAAATAGGTCAGTTTCTGGCCGCTTGCAGTGCCGGTATCTAATCAAAAAGCCAGTGGAGTAACCACATGCATGGCTAGGCTTCACCTCCACGTGAGGAAAGCGGTCTGCCATCCATTACAATTACAAGCACCCAGTTCTTGTGGGGATCCCTGCTCTCACCCCCCCAGCCCTGCTCTTCGCTCTGGATTCCCTCTCTTGCTTGGTTCACATACCTGGCTAGATGCCCCCGTCTCGCTAGCAAGTTTCACTCGGTCTGCACATTAGTGGCCTCGGCCCAGAATTACCCTTCCAGTCTAGTAACTTCCCCTCTCTGAGGGAGGGCGAGGAGCACAGGGCTCAAAATCTCACAAGAGATGCCAGCATCCCATGCCCTTGCGGCAGGGAAGAGGGACAAGGGGGAAATCTAACTGCACCTCCAACCCAAGCGATACATTTGGGGACAGTCCCACGCAGTCACACACATTTAGGATACCTTCAGGCATTTAACCACATCTGTGATCTGGCAAAAGAGATGATGGAAATGGGACAACATCCACAACAGCAGAGGGTTCTTCAGTAACTCTGCCGGATCAGGGTGGGGTCACCTTTTTTAAGTACCTGTTGAGTCTACAAAATATGCACGCACACCCATGGTGCACTCCAAAACACTTGCCATTTACAGCACAGCACTGTAGATACTAGAGTGACTGGTGCTGGAGAGATCAGCGTCACCAGCTCCCAGAGTTTTACGAGTCTCACAATATTGGGTGTTCTTCTTAAAAGCCCCAGCTCCTGAAGACATGTGATCAGGTGAGAATTTCAGCTTTCATTTACAAAGTAAGTTTCCGGCCCTTGTGTTTGTGAAGAAAAGCTTGAGAGCATGACCCATATGGGACCTAAAGATTAAAAAGCCAGAGGGCAAATGAAAAGGGGTCCCATGTTTAAAGCAGGCGGGCTGGGAGTCAGGGCGCCTGGGTTCTGTGCCTGACTCCGGCAGGGCAGGTTCAGAGTCTAGATCCCCAAGTCTCATTCCTGGTTCTGGGTGCACAGACCTCTGGCCTGCCCCTCTCTGTGCTCAACGTCCCTCATGAAAACGGGGATAACCCCAACCTCCCAGGGAGAAGGCGAGGCTGGGGGATTCTCAAGCAGCCAGAGGGGCTTGGCTGGGAGACTCTTCACATCCATACCAGGCAACTGGTACACTCATTATACACGCTGCCTGTGGACCAGCACAGCACAGGCACGCAATCGGGTAAAATGAACCCCGGCCCTGCCCTGGGGCAGCCAAGCCTTCTCCCTGAAAGCCCCATATGGCAGATAACGGATGAGACACCAGTCCAGAGAAGCCAGAGAGGAGCAGCAGAGAAACATCCTACCCTAGTCAGTGCTGCCTGGATGGCGACATGAGCCTTCCCTCCATCCCCCAGTGCCAGTGCCCGCAGAGCTGCCTGCGCCCTTAATGCCCCACTGGTGCTCCGGGACGCCGTGCAGCAGGAGGCTCCCGGAGCATCCAGCACGCTGGAGCAATCTCTCCGCGCTCAGCCAGCACAATCGCAAGGTTCACTTGAGGTCGCGGGAAAGCTCAGAGGACGCGAAAGCACCATCCCGCTGGAGCGTGATGTGTGCAGGGCCCCCTGCCATCAACAAGTAATTAACAGGCTCACTGACCAACTCTGCCACTCCACAGGGCCAGCTGGGACTCGGACAACAAGCCTGAGAGATGTGCCTCCCTACCAATCAGGGGCCAAGAGACCAGTGACAGATGTGTGTCCCCCCTCCCCACTCCACCACCAATCAGAGGCCTGGAAGCCTTGACCCTGCGGGCACCTCCACCAATCAGCACAGAGGTACCGCTGCCCCATTTGGACCCGACCCTCCCCTCCACCCCCCACCAATCGTAGCCCAGTTTCTGGAGAGTAGAAAGAAAAGATGCACAAGCCACAGAGCCCAGCTGCGCCCTGCTACCCAACCCCAGGGCGGTGATGATGTATCCACCAGACATACCCCGGGGGTGCAGGATCAGCCCAACCCAAAGCTCTCAGAGACCAATAACAAAGAGGCCTATTCTCACCCCGCAGAGCAGTGCGAGAATCCGCGGTGCAGAGATGAAATCTGCTTTGACACATCCCATTCACAGCATCGAAGGCAGAATATTGCAGGGATCGGGGACGACAAGCCACTGGCATTTCATCGGGGGGGGGGGAGCACTAGAATGCAGGGAGGGAAGCAGGAGGATCTGCTCTAGGGAGAGACTAAGATGGCGAGGACCCCGCCCTTGCTAACCAGGAGGGTAGCAGAGAGCTGGAGTCCATCCGCCTCCCTCCCAGATCACATCACCAGCGGAACATGACAGGAACGAGTGGCTCGGCTTGAGCGGTGGGGGTTTGCTCAGCCAGTTAGAAACTGCACATGACAGAAAGCTGCAATTAGCTGCTCAGTCATCTAAAGAACTACTGAGGAAGACCGTCTGACTCTGCCGGCTGCCTGCCCTTCCCGACCAGAACGCTGGCTGGCTGTACTGCTGGTGGGGGTATCTGTGTCGCTCTGATGGGACCCGCCTGCCTGACCCAACCCCCTTTGGCTGAATCCATCACCCAGGATAACAGCCCCACTGGTCCCATAATCAGGGACCTTCCCCCTCCCTCCTTACTTCTCCGCCTCAGCTCAGAAGCAGCATCTGGGTTTGCAGCAAGATTCCTGCTTTTTTAACCTGATTTTCCAGATGGATTGGCTGTGACACACATAGGTCAAGTGACTTGCCTCAAGGTCACACAGCAGAAATGGGAGAAGGAGGGAGGGGAAGACCTGGAATAACCAGAGGGGACAGCTTAATGGTCTATGCATCAGGTTCAGAGGAACCAGGCTCCCTGAAGCTTCAAGTTCAAACCCCTCTTTCCTCCTTCAGAAGCAGAGAACCATGCAGCAGAGGGGACCGGGCTTTCACTGGTGACCCTCTAAGTAAGATCATGTCTCCTCTATGGTTGCATTTAAGTTCCCCCGGCACCATCGGGAGAGTACAAGATAATGGCAGTGTCCATAGACCTTCCCATCCAGTATGCTGGACAGCATTCATCTTCCACCCACCATCTCTTTCCAAAATGCTGTTTTGTGAGTCCCCACAACCACTCTCCAGGCCACACGAATGAGAGAAGGGGATTATACAGTCAAGACAATTCCTAGAGAAATAACTTTGGTAAGCTGTAGTAAGATTGTAACCATCAATTCGGGGGAAGGGGGAGTCAATGCAGTAGGACATAGAGGTGCAAGCTATAATCAGGGACCCTTTGCGCTAGGCGTGGTACACACACACACACACTAACAAGAACTTGTAATCTAGGTAGGCAAGACAAAGGGTGGAATGAGAGGAGACTTGCCCAAGGCTACACAGCTGGTCAGTAGCAGAGCCAGGCCAGACCCCAGGTTTCCTGACTCCCAGTACAGTGCCCTGCCCACTAGACCAGGGGTTCTCAAACTGGGGGTCGCAAGGTTATTACATGGGGGGGGTCACGAGCTGTCAGCCTCCACCCCAAACCCTGCTTTGCCTCCAGCATTTATAATGGCGTTAAATATATTTAAAAGTGTTTTTAATTTATAAGGGGGTGGGGGGGTCGCACTCAGAGGCTTGCTGTGCGAAAGGGGTCACCAGTAAATAAGTTTGAGAGCCACTGCTCTAGACTATGCTGCCTCTGCTGAGTTAAATGCGGAAGTTGTTAAAATAAAATTCCCCCCGAAGCCACGTGGCCAAATGCTGCAGTTTTAAGGTGTTCACCTATAGCTTAAAACACACACAGCCTTGAGATCAGAAACTACTGGACACCGAATGCCCATCAGGACACCAATGTTCATCTCCTTCATTCATTTCAAGCAGCAGCCATGGGATCTTGCTTCTTCCTGGAGCAACCTCCAAAGAACAGACCATGGTTACCTAGCACCTGCAGGACAGAGCCTCTAACCGCTCCCCTCCTGCCACGGGGTGCTCCACTCAGCACTGGGCTGGCGCCTCCTGGTCACTCTGGGGATTAGCTCTCGAGGCCAACGCCCCCTTCCATGGTTTGTATGCCATTGCTCCAAGTCTCCCTCTCGTTCCAGGAACCGCAGCGTCATCTTTGTGACTCAGCCCTCCGGCCAGGCCACTCAGCATTTTCCCCCCTTCTGGGGTATATCAAAGTTTTTCCGTCAGCCGTCCTAGGCAATCTTCCCATTCACTGCCTCAGGTCTATGCCACACCTACGGTGGCTGGTAGGGGAACCTGGGCCCAACCTCTGCTCCGGGTTCTCTCAATCCAGGGACTCTCAACCCAGCATTTCCAGGCTTCCCTCTCCCAGCCCTCACGGCTCCTTCCATAGACTGCATCCCTCCACTCTGGTTCCCCTTCTCTCTCTCTCTGGGTGTACCAGCTCCAAACCCTCCTCCCAGGGAGCGACTGCCCTGTCCCAGCAGCAGCAGCCCCTGTCTGTTACCTGGTTTCATGGTCCCCACCAGTTCGTGCACCGCTGAGCCAGCTTTCAATTAGCTCCCGGGCTCCTCCTCCACCAGGTGCAGCCTGCAGAGTTAACTGGCCTACTTGACCACCTTAAGGCCTGTCAGTCCTGTGTGGGGCGGAAACTCCATCACACCTCCAAAACACAGACTCCACCTCCTCAGCAAGCCCTGCTGCAGGATTCATGCCCCATACCTTCTGGCCCAGAGAACGTGGTCAGAGACCCACTGCTTACTGTGGGACTGCTCTGCCTATTCCAATGGGGGGGCGCTCCTTTCCCCTTCAAACACACAGAAAGTGAGCATGCTCACAAAGATGCGGCGCTGATATCGATGGATTAGCTTTGAGGTTTGGTTTGTGCTAGGGTCCTCAAGTGCTTTGCAGCTGGGAATTAAGCCACAGCATCCTGGTGAGGTTGGCATTATCCACACATCACTGATGGGGAAACTGAGGAAGAGACGGGAGGTGACTTGCCGTAGGCCACGAAGCAGATCAGTGGCAGCTCTCCCCTTAGGAGATAACTTGCCACCAGCCGCAAGCTGTGGCAACACTCTCCTAGTTCCAAATGCACATGGCAAAGGACCATCCCCACGTACCACTGCCTCTCACAAGGGCAGCAGACGAGGGCCTTAGTATTCTGCCACAGGCTACCCACACGCTGGCCCTCTCCTGTCTGACCCAAGCCACAGCACACTCCCACCTGCTAAGAATATTACAACACTGACCTAGGCACAACACAACAGCACAAAGCTGCCTGTTCTGAAGCATCAGTCCCAGTCCCCTCGCAGCACCGACATTCCAACACGCATGCACGAGATGATCATTCTTCCCTCTGAATGAGAGCACGGTGCCTTTAAGGGAGGCAGCGCTCTGCCCTGCTGGTGAGACAGTGCCAGCTGCCAAGCAGTTAGTTGGGCGCATGCAGGTCAGCCCTACAATCAGGAGTGCCAGGGGATTGCTGGAGACTGGTAGCCAATCCTGGCATGCATACAGAGCAGGAGACAGCCACGAAAGGGAAGCCCGTACGGAACAAGCATCCCCTGGGATTCGCCTGCAGGGCAGTGGGACACAAAGGAAGCGCGCACACGCTTGCCTACACGGCTGACCCTAGAGCCGCTCGCACGTGCTCATCCACCAGCTCCCCCCACCCCTAAACTCAGCACTGATCAGCTGCGGCAGGAAAGTCAAGTGGAAACAACCCCCAGGGTCAGAGACCTGCTTCAGACCCAGCCATCCCCAGCGAATCCAGCTGTCTGCATGCTGCACTCACACAAACCCTTCTCCCCACTCAGAGCAGACCCCATCCCACAGGGAGAATGGGTCAACCTAGCGTCTGGCGCATCAGGACCCTATGGAAATGAACCCCCAACACCCTCAAGGAAACAGGAGAGGAGCGGGCACGAGCAGGCCCGGGCCAGTGGGTGCAAGCGGGGTGTGACAAAACCTACTGCCGAGCCAGAGCCCATCTGCCTCCTGCAAACGCCGGTAACCAGATACTGGTGGTTTCTATCGCCAGTACATATGAAACCAGCTCATGTTTACAGCAACTCCGGACACAGCGATTTTACAACCCAAAAACTAATAACTCCGACACAAACACTTTGTACTCTGCCAGCTTAGACACCTGCCAGCAGCCCCCGACCTCTGCCAGCATGGGCACTCCAGGCCGAGCAGCGGACCCAGCCATGCACCCACCTCCTCAACCCCCTATTCAGAGCGCCGAGCCACTGCCACAGCTCCAGAGGGGGCAGTTCTCAGAGCCCTGCCTCCTCTGGTCTCTCCCCGGAGGGATGGCCCCACGCACGGAAGCGAGGAGTAGCAAGGCCTCTTGCTAGACAGAGCGCTGGGGCCATGGAGGGAGATGGGGCCTTCCTATCCGTGATGCCTCTTTCACTGAGGATCACAAGGGGCATGCCACAGCCAGCAGGAGGCACAAGCTGCCCCTCCCCAATCAGCGAGATGCTACCAGGCTGGGACTCCAGCAGAGACATTCACTGCCACTGGGGTTGGGCGATTACATTGCTCTTTGATTAGAGGCTCGGAAGTAATCAAGATAAATCAGATTAGTCTTTGCTCCCCCGTGGAGGTTGGGGAATTACTGGTCCCCACTGTCCCTCTGCTAGACATCGGTGAGGGGGAGGAAAAGATCCCCCAAGTCTCAGCCACTGAGCAAAGATTAAAAGATAGATGGGGAAATAGCCCAGCCTGCCCCAGCTCTCCCAAGCCCCACGTTCCATCCAGAGGTTTCCTCTTTGTGGCTGCAGCACAGAAGAGGAACAGGGGTGTCCCAGGACCCAGACCTCACCGGGTGGGTTTTTCTACAACATGCAACTAAACCAAATCATCACCACCACAATCTGCCCTTATTCCCAGTCTGACAGCCACCCATGCGCCTCCCTCTCTTTCTGAGCCCCCAGGCCCTGGGGACACACTAGGGGAAGGGAGAAAGCCATGTCCACAAAGCATACGACCTAGGATGTGCTGACTCCAGAGCTCCCCCATTTATACTCCGTGCAAATCCCACTGCCAAGCCCTCCCACTGAACACCCTGCCAGGTGCACGGGGCCAGATGCCAGTCCAAACGCTCCCATGAACACCCAGCAGAGTGTTGATATCCAAGGCATGGAACACCACACCGAGTTCTTGGCATGCCATTTCCCAGTCCCCTGTGCTCTAACTCATGCAAGACAAGGCAAGAGACGCTGCTCCAGCAGGGACAGCCAGGACCTACAGAGACCCCGGGGCTCTGAGTTCAGCATCACCTTCTGCAGCCCCTTTCGGTTGAGTTAAGCAGTCCCACCGGCGATGATCCCTGTAGCACCAGAGGAGCAAGCTGGGGACAAAGCCAGAGTAGCTCCTGCAGACTGTTTAGAGAAACGTTGGTGTTTCACTCCAAACCCTCAAGGATGAAGAAACCACCCACAACTTTATCCTTACAGATGCCCTCCCCTTGCCGCTCCCTGACAGATACAGCCTTATTCCAATGACAGCTACAATAACACCACTGAACCCAGTAGAATCTCACCTCTGTGAAACTGGTGTGAGATCAGAAGCCCACTGAGTTCACAACTCCTTGTATTATTCCTTCTCCCATTCTGGGGGGTCCATCCTGTTACTAAAGCATTGGTGTGGGCCTCCTAGCCATCTCTGAAAGCTGGGCTGGGGTGGCGGGGTCACCAGGCCAGAGAGGTCCTTGCTGCCCTCCCTTCCCCTGGAGTCCCCAAGTTGTAGGAAGGAAGGAGCAGCGTGGCACTAGGAGCCACTTTCAGTGGGGCAGGAGGCAGGAACCCAGAGCTTTTAGCAAAGGCCTTAAATGATCCTTCTGGTCCCTGCTGGTTAAGCCCTGCAATCGGAGCTTCTGATCCAGGACAAGGGATGGAGAGCTCTCAGGGGGAGATCTGCTATGCCAAGTCATGGGGCTCCACACTGGAAGGGGAGCAGCACGGAGTTACCTAATGTTACCAGCCTGGTCTTGAGAGATTGCACTGCAAAGGGCCACTTCTCCAGCTGGAGGGAGCTCCTGAGTGCGTATGGAGTGACGGTCTGCCTCAGGGCCATGCCACAACTGCCACAGGTCCTCAGCTACAGTGATTCTCATTTACATGAAGAGGGTGGAACTCCTTATTGAGCTGAGGATAAGGGAGGGAATTCCCTGGGAAGGCGGGGGAGGGTCACCTTACAGGGCAGAGATAATCACCAAGTCTTGTAATTAATTAAGGCACAGGATCAGGAGTCAGGGTCAATCAGTGCTGATCCCAGCTCTGCGACTGGCTCACAAGATGACTTCATGGAAGGCACATCCCCGCTCCGTGCCTCAGTTTCCCCAACTGAAACAAGGGAATAACAATGCTTTCTCCCATCATTCATGCTTGTCAGATCTTTGAGAGCCTCAGACAGAAGGCACTGATACAAGCAAAAGTGCTATTAGCGGTTAGGCTTCAGAGAGCCCAGCCCACCATCCGTCTCCTGTAGCCTGATTCTCTCCTCCTTCCTGTGGGCAGGAGACAACAGAGAACACAAGGGAGACATCTACACACCCACCTCCGCCCTGCAGCAAGACAGATGGACAGAGAAGGGCAGATCCCCAAGTAGCCAAAGTGCAGACTCCCAGCTAGCGCTCACCAGAAGGACCAGGCCAAGGCCAGGACCACAGAGCCAAGGCAGTCACAGCACAGCATCCTGCCATCACCATGTGACCCCTCAGCACCTATTTCCTCAGCCGGGGCACGGAGGGGTGAGCAGAAGGCTGAGACTGCACTGGATCAGTTCATTGCCAACTGCCCACCCCTCAAGATCCTGGGGATGGCTGCAGAAGCCAGAAGCAGGCAGAAAGGGGGAAGAGAAGAGGCAAAGACAGCAGCTAAGGCGATGTAGTGCTGCCCTTAAGAACTCCAATCAGTGACTTAGGAGGACCGACACTTATCAAAGGGGAGACGAAGGAGACTCCAGAACCGTATCTACAGCACGCTGTGATGAGGCATCAGCAGCTTTAGCAACAAGGGGCATACACTCCTGCCCACAGTTTCAGCAGCATTGCAGGGAACGATGTGAGGTTGTGGCTATGGAACAGCTCACAATTAGTCCAATCCCAGCTTCACCTGCCAGGAGAGGCTGCAGGGAACGGGGTGCTCGCTGCGAGCAGACCCGCAGTTGCTGCAGTACCAGCATCTCCCAGCTGGAACTACTACAGTGACCAGTGAAAGAATGCTTGAGGCACACACAACTGTAGTGCCCACTTCTCCCAGCAGGGGGTGCTGTAGAGCACGGTGGTAGAACACAGGGGGGAATCTGAGACCACCCACGCTGGTGCAGTGCCACCACCAGAACACACAGGGCCTAGAATAAACACACTGCAGATTTCAATACTAACTTAGCAAAGCCAAGTCATTGGGAGTGAAGGCTGCCACTGCCTAGCTGCCTCCAGGGTCACTCGCAGGTGATACGGAGTTACAGCCGTCACTCTGAATTCCTTGGCTTTGGCCAGCTTGTCTCGTGCGCTGAAGGTTTTTTGGGGCATGTAGCTGCAGCGAAAGAACAGAGGAGAACCCTGGGCCGTCTCCTCCCACCCATTACCAGCCTGGTGGGGACAACTTCTGGTTTCCAAATTCTATTGGCCTAGAAGACTCCTCGCAGTTCATTTATTGGCTGAAGAGCTGCAGAAACGCAAGATAGCATGTCAGGCTCATGCAGACATGCTGCCCAGCTCTGTCCTGCCTCAGACCCACAGGTTAAGGGTAAGACCTTGCTGGGCTGCACCCACAGAGATGATGCACATGGAGGCATCCCAAGGGGATACAGAACAGCTCTCCAGAGCCAGGACTCTGAGGCCAGGCTAGTCATCCCTCTAAGACCATGCTTTTCAACCTTTTTTCATTTTCAGACCCCTACAAATTTTCCAGTGGAGGTGTGGACCCATTTGGAAATCTTAGACGTAGTCTGTGGACCCCCAGAGGTTCGCAGACCATAGGTTGAAAACCACTGCTCTAAGGAATCACACAGAGCAGCCCTCCACAGACAGCTCTCCCCATTAACCTGCCCTGCCTGAGAGCCCATGAGAAAATCCTTATGGACCTCCTGTGCTCACATTACCCCTCCACACACTGCATAGTGCACATATACTCAGGGCCCTTGCAGTGCACTAACCTCTATCACACTCACTCATGACACACAACACACACACGCTCACGGGCCCCCTCGTGCACAGGACAATTATGCACAGGGGACACACCCCCACAGCCCTCACTGTGCATGAGAGAGAGCTTGGAGCACCGGGCCTGATGCAAGATTTGAGGCCTAAAGCAGAGGATGAGAACTAAAGTTAGGCCAGGTATTAAAGCAAATGCTGACAAGTTCACTGTTCAGTACATAAACTTGGCAAAGCTCTTGCTAGCAGTCTAAGCAGTAAATATTTACGTAAATATATTTCAGCTGGTACAAATGCATTTTAATTTAGTACAAGAGAAGGTGGTTTAAGGAAATAAATAGGGATGTTTTGTTTAAAACATTAGAAACAAAAATGATAAACAAATGTTATAAAACAAATGTTGTAAAGTAGGATGTAAATTGTTTATTCCAGTTTGTTTTTGTTTATAATGCTGGGGTCCCTTGCCTTAACCCTTTGTAGTAATATCAAGGTCTACTTGGTCAGTTACCTGCGCAAAGCTGAGACAGCACACGGAAAGAACACACACAAGCCGATGGACAACACACAGGACACCTACTATGCATAGTGCACTCACATGTCACACTCACTCATATCACACAGGCTCACTATACACAGCACACGCACGCACTCCCCTACCATCCACAATAGACTCACTCATGATACACACAATGGCACTCCAGCCTCATCGACATGCAGACTCACTACACAGCTCGCCCACCCCACGCACAGTCTACTCACAGTCTGCTCCCACGCATTATTCATAGTACACTCACTCAGCACGTCTACTCTACTCACTCATCACACACACCCCCAATGCACACGTGCGCACATACCCGCACACACGCATGACACCAAGTCCCTTGACCCCCATCAATGCACACGCTCTGCCCCAGAATTCCTGTTTCCCCATGTTTAACATGCAGGCGCTGCCCCAGCCGGGAGCTCTCGGTCTCCCTACGGCACTCGCAGAGTTAAGCATCCCCTTCCACTCAGGAAGAGGGCAGAGTGCTTCTCCCCACCCCCACCCCGACCCTCCAGCAAAGAAGAGATTCTATTCATGGTATTTTTAAGCAACAAGAACTTCCCCTCTTTATCCCTCCATGAGACAGAGGATCATTCTGGACTTGCCCCTGCAAATTATCCTCCTGCTCGGCAGACCCCAGCATTTCATCTGGTGGAAAGGGCTTGGCCAACTCTTTGAACCAGCTACAGATGCCAAGCGCAGCCCATCAGCAGCAAGGGAGAAGCAGCAACTTACAGGGAGTAACCACGGCGGAGGACATCACATCACATCCCTAACTCAGCATATACCTGCCATCAGTATAGGGCGCAACAGATCCTGCAACGATGGAGAACTTAGAGAGTAGAGTTGCCTATCGGGGCCCATATCTGAGGGCCATTACAGTATTTGGCCTCAGAGTACATCGGCCTAACAGAGGCTACCATTCTTCCTTGTGCACCCATCTGTCTGCCTGTCTCCACCGGTTTGTGTCTTAGATTGTAAGCTCCTTGGGGCAGGTACTGTCTGGTCTTTTTGTTCAGTTTTTGTGCAGCACCTAGCACCATCCTTGACTGGGCTCCTAGGTACTACCACAGTACCCAGAATAAACAGTAATATGGGACTGAGATGCCAGCTTTCCCCTATACTTCGAAGAAGAAATAATGGTGGTGGCTATCAGGAAAGGGTCACTTTTAATGGCAACCACTGTCTACCTGCAGGGCTACAGCCTTGGGCTCAGGCAGTTGAGAGGGGAAACCTGGTCAATTACCACTCTTGATAAATGTCCTTTCTATCCAATAAGCATACAGGCAATTGGAAAATTATATGGAGGGCTGGTGAAAAAGGGCTACTATAGATGTTCTTTCAGTAGCCCACTGGACTGCTATGATTCATTCGTGGAGATGCCAATCTCACTTCCAAGCATTAAGTTCTCGCCAAGAAGTCAAGAATTTAATTTTCCATCGGGCTCCCTTGATTAAGGCATTTGCTGGAACTGAAGTGGTCATCTGACCTCTTCAGCTATATAACCTATTGGTCACCACTGGCTGGAAGGCGTAATAGGGTCAGCTGGCTAAAGAGACACCTCTGGATCCACAGCTGGATCCACATTGAAGTTGAAGGGGTTTGCTGGTGACAGCCAAATGAATGAGGCAATGCAACTGATGAGAAGGAGTGCTATCAAGTGGCTGAAGCAGGAGATGGGAAATCAGGACTCCTGGGTTCTATTCCCAGCTCTGCCTTAGTGACCTTGAGCAAATCTCCATCTCAGTTTACTGATCTGTAAAATGGAGAGGATACCACCCACCTTACAAAGGGAGCGTTTGAGGCTTATTTAGTAAGTGTAATGCTCCTGGGGATCCAAGCATGAAAGCCACTGGAGAAATGCCATTAACGAGCAGCGGGGCAGGGCTGACATTGCTCCAAAGCCCCTATGCCTAGAGAAAAAGAGGGGATGAGATATGCTCTCTAAAAAAAATACTGGACACACTTTGCATTGACCACATCCTACTGCACCTTCACTAAAGCAGGGAAGGGCTTTTAACCAGGAAAACTTCATCCTGCTCCATCCCCCTTGAGTGGCAGGTCTGGTGAGGCCACTTTGGCCCAGTGAAAAGTAGCTGAAGAAAAACCTATAGGAAGCGTGCCTCCTGTCGGCGTGGGCGAGAGATATCCTGGCTTCCTCTCCTTCCCTCACACAGGGATCAGTCACTCACAGCCTCCTCGCCTTCCTAGCCCCGGCTCATCTGGTTCACTTCTTGAAAGAGAAAATTCCAAAGCCCCGGAGAGTATTTTTGCAGCATTCAAATGACTCCAAACCCGAGAACACAATGCACAGTGCTGTGTGCAAGCTAATGTTTCATAAACTTCATGAGTTTTGGTTGACTGCCCTCAGGGAGGTCATTTTAACATGATTAGCATTTTCATAAGATGCTTGAGGCGCTTCTAGCTCTTTTTCTGCCGATTCCTTAAAAGGAATAAAAAACCCTGTTTTGCCAGGCACTATTAGGAATCATTTAAAGTACTTAACCATCATACATAAGCAATGCACATGAAACGAGTCGCATCTCACGCTGTAACCGGTAGCCGTATAGCAGAACGGCCAGCCCATTTTACCAGCGCGTTGCTCAAGGCAAGGACGTTTGCTCTGAAGTCACATCTCTGAATAAGATTTTGCATTCCCCCCACCTCTCCACCACCTCCCAAACAAGCCCACTGCATCGATTTCAACACCTCCTATTAGAAGTTTGCACCTGTCATTTGATCACAAGCACCTACAAGTCCACAACAGATTGGAAAAAAAGGTTTCCTACCTGGCATTTGCCACATAATTAAGTTTACTCAGCTTTAAGTTAAAAAAAAAATACATGGAAAAGGACTCAGGGTTTTTTCCCCTATTAATTCTAGGGCTTCAAAATAGGTCTCTAAAGTCACCTCTTTCTAACACAAAATGTGAGCTGTTAACTGGTGACCAGCAGAAACAAATTCCTTCTCTGCTAAATTGGGTTCCGTCCCCCTTTTATATTTTTCTTCAGGATAAAAAAAAGCGAATAGCCCCTCAGTGGCTCCCTAGTAGCATTATTAAAATAGCAACATTGAGTGCTCACTTTAAAAGAAAAATTGTTGGCTAATACAATAACGTTTTAATCAAAAATAAAATGTATTGGCCAACTCTACATTTGTCTACCTGGAATTTCTCTACAGACTCTGAAAGCTTTCCCCACATCTTAAAAAACGGGGGGGGGGGGGAGAGAAAGAATGAAAGAAAGAAACCACCGCTCTTAAAAGCTGAAGATGCTCTTGTAGCAAAGAATATAATAGACAGGCTACAAATAAAATACCAACTCATGCTTCTTCTGATGCTTCAGAAAAGTATGAGAAAGAAAAATTCCTCTCTCTCTAGCCTGCTCTTTCTTGTAAGCATCTTCTACTGGTCAGCCCAAACGGTTTCCCTGCAGGCAGACTCTTGAAATACTCTCACAACTCGCTTCCCGGCACCCAAATCAGCTGCTTTAGATTTGCAAGTTTATACAATCCCCCTGACAGTTCCTCCTTCCCGGAGTGAAACTTGCAACAACAACAGAAAGGCTCCGATGCTTGCAACTCAGGGGATGCTGGCAAAAAATAAAAGTAAAATAAAGAGGCAGGGGGGCAGGCAGATTGAGAAGCTATTTGCTAGAGGCAGAAGGACTGGGAGACGGGGGGGAAAACAGCAGCGAGATGCTGCACTTCAACTCACCTTGAGCTGCAAGTCCTCTGGTGGTGATTACACTTGCTATCAAAGTGGCCACATACCAAATCATAGTACTACCGACCATCAATAAGGAGCATCATCCTATCTCAAGAGTGCCCTTCTTGCTGGAGACCATTCATTGCAGAGCCCCTGGCTGGTGCAAAGGATCCTCCTGGTGCCCTTTTCATGCCCTCATCCCTGGATCTTGCTGCCTCCCCTCCACTCTCCCCATCCCTCCTTTCCTATTGCAGCCCCCTCTCCCTCTCTCCTGACATGCACCAAGCACCTGCACTAGTAGCTAAGGCACCGCTCAGCCAAAGTCTCAGGGCGTAGCCTAGCCTGGGCTCTTTAGCTCCTCTGGTCCGCCCCCGCCTGGCGTCTATTGGCCGGAGGGAAAGAGAGTGGGCGTTGATTGGCTTGGGGCGCTGCCAGTGCCGGGGCGGTGGGCAGAGGGAGGGAGGCAGGCCCCGTTTCAAGGTGGGTTGGAGCGCGCAGTGCACAGAGCCGCAGAATCATGCGCATTGCCAGGGAGAAGGCGTCGGGATCGCCTCTCCCCCCCCACCGCCTGCTCACACTGCATGGCAAGGGCCCGGCAGGACAGGCGGGGGCTCCCGGGCTGCAGAGGGGCGGGCAGGGCCCCTCACTGGTCCGGCAACTTCTCCCCCGCTTGCTGATAGTCCTGGGCGGGGAAAGGCCACCCCCAGCCTGCACCGCTCCTCCTTGGGCCACCCTCTCCCCTGCGCCCCCACTGTCACCTCCATCCCCTTGTGCCACCCTGATATCCCATCCCCTTGTGCCACCCTCTCTCCTTGCGCCCCCACTGTCACCCCCATCCCCTTGTAGCCCTTCCCCATGCCACCCTCTCCCCTGCACCTCATTGTCACCCCCATTCCCCTGTGCCACCCCGGTACCCCATGCCACCCTCTCCCCTGCACCCCCACTGTCACCCCCATCCCC